>NC_140068.1:94545121-95145121 GCF_964194135.1 Talpa europaea | reverse complement strand
CCGGCCTGCCAAGTGCTGGCGTGCAGAGTGAGAACATCGCTCCAAGTGTGGGAAGATTAGTGAAATCAGCAGTTTCATCCCAAATTCCCGCCCCCCTCCCCAACCTGGGTTAGGCTGACCAGCCAGGGAGGTGAGGCTGGGGAGGACAGTTGATGAGGGATGAGGGAAACACCCCACCCCTTCTGCTTTTCCCTCCTTCCTCCCCCCCACCCCCACAGCGGGGCCAGCTGTTCTCCAGCTGCCAGAGACTTGCAGCCTAGAAATGGCCACACTCCGGTTGACCCGAGAGCAGGGTGAGATGGGGATGGTGTCTGCCTCCCTCACCTCTGTCCCAGGACCCCTGAGGACCCTGCCTGAATGGCCACACCCTGTGAGGCTGGGGAGGGAGTGCCACCTCCCTGGAGCAGGGTCCAGATTTTTACAGGAGGAAGCAATTTGCAGAGCCCACTAGGAGGGAGGTGGGGTCCTCCTCCCTTCTCCCCAGCTTATTAATGTGCTTCCAATTTGGGAATCAAGGCTCTCTGGGGCCCCATCCACCCCCACTACTTGGGGCACAGGCTTCACAGGGAGCAGAGGGGGCGGGCTTCCTTCCCTAAGCTTCTCCTCCAAGCTCATCCTCACTGTCACTGCCCCCAAACCCCCACCGGTGTAGGAGGATAGAGGGACTCAGAGGCCACAAGCCTCCTGCAGAGAGAAGGGCCCAGGGATCCCAGCACAGTCTCTGTCCTGCCCTTCAACGGGCCCCATCCAGGGAGGGCCGGATAACCAGAGCGGGGCAGGCTGCAGCGCCAGGGAGGCAGCCATTGGGTCACTGGGTCCATGGGTGTCACAGATCCCAGTTAACATGTCAGGGTACATGCCCCATGTACCCTGATTCACCCGCGAGCTGTCACCGCTCAGTGTCCACATCCCAAGAGTCACAGTGTCATCTATAAACACCCTGGCTGCTCCACCCCACCTATTTTTCCCCCTCACACAATCCTCTTCACGGCCACTGTCCTGCACATTCACCAGTACCTGCGTCTCTGCTTTCTGTTTGTTTTTAATTATTTTATCGTGATAGGCCTCCCTGGTGGTGCAAGAGGTTAAAATGCAACTATGAAGCTATCTGCAGCCACACAGCAAGAATTCGATCCCCGGGCAGGGAGCCACCCACATGGCACAGCAGACCTCTCCTGACTCACCCGCTGCTCCCCTCAGCAGTGTCTTTCAGTCAATCTGCCTGTTCTGTTCCCCACTCTGTCTCTGGTGAATCCTCTCACCCCCCACACCTCTGGCCTGTACCCCAGTTCTGTACGCATAAATAAATAAATCTTTAAAAAAATATTGTGATAAAATAGCCATAATAGAAATTTTACCAAGTCCACTATCTTTAAGTGCACAATTCCGTGGCATTAAGTACAGTCCAGCTTTGTTTTTAACTGTTATCTTTTTCATGGTCCTCCATGTAGATGCAACCAGGGTCACAGGCCCCCAAATCTGTCACGCACCGAACCCCATGCTGTGTCTGTCACAGCCCTGAAGGGTGTCACCACACCATCCTGCAGTCCCAAACAACCTCAGATAGTGCCCACCCACAGAGGCAGTCTCAGTCACACCCACGGGCGCCTTGACACGCAGCCCTGTGCGTGTGGAGTTTCTTTCTCACACTCAGCCTCACCTACACACCTGGTGCACACTCAGCCTGGCCCTGCGGCGTCTCAGGATGTAGTCAGCCATGTCCCAGTGGTTTCTCCCCGACATACACCCCCTTCTGGGGACAACCTTTCTCACACCCAGTGTCATGGATGGACACACAATGACTAATTTCGACAAACCTGACGTCACCGCCTATGCGTCATCGGTAGTCACACGTCATGGAGAATGTCACTCATTCTGCTCCAGACACACACGGCGTCACACGGTCGTCGAGGCCCTCAGAAACACAGAGCCCCGAATCCAGCTGTGTCACATAAGCTCGTGCTGCTGTCAAGCAGCTTTCACAAATATAACCTGTGCGATGCTCGCTCACGCAGAGCTGGTCACCCCCCCCCCAGCCGCTTGCACACGCGCGCGCCACACAGGCTCTAAGGTCGTTCACGCAGCTTCCTGCACACGGCGCCCAGCTCCCCGCATACAGGGATGTGATGGAGGCACAATGTCACCTCCAGCTTCGCTCGTGCATACGGCAGCCTCACATGCAGTCACACACAAACTGGTTTTACCCGGTTCTCTCACGCGCATCCACCCTCCAGTCTCACCCACACACCATGACCCACTCAGTTTCTCTCACACGCGCCCAGCACCACACACAGTTGCGCTCGCATTTCCCTCTATCACTTCCTGTCCTTTTGGGTCTGGCAGGGAGCACAGGAAACAATCAGCACTCTAGGAAACCTAGGCTCAGGCTCGGGGAAGGTGGGGTGACTGGGTCTCTGGGGTGGCTGAGCGGACAGGCAGAGCCCTCTCCCCACCACTGTGCTCCCTGAGGGGCAGCCCCCTCCCCCACATAAGCCTAAGCTGGCACAACGCCAGAGCAGGGAGAGGGCAGGACAGCGCGGGTGGCTCACCTCCAGCTCTGACCAGAGAAGTTCCAGCCAGGCCCCGAGGCCTCTGGGGACCTGGATCCTCAAGGCCACCCTTCAGACCCTACAGCTTCTGTAGCCCCCACGGGGGAGGGAACTGGGATGCCCCAGGCACCTCACAGAAAGCTGCAGCACTTACAGCCCTGGTGGCTCCCGGGCCCCCTGGGACTTGGCACCGCAGCTCCCTTCTCCACTCTCCTCACTGCGAGCTGCCCCTCTGCCCTTCTTGAGCCAGGAGGAGGGCAGGACTGACTGCTTCTGTTCCCTACCAGCTTCCACACTGAGCCCCAGGGGACCCTGGGAATGGGGCAGAGGGGGCACCATCCCTGTGGCTTCTGAACACCATTCACTGTGGCCAGCCTCACCAGACTCCACTACCACGTTGGAGGACAAATCCCCCCAACTCTGCCTGGCCTCCCTGTAGACACCTGCTGTCTGCCACCAGTTCGGCCATGCTTACCTGGCCTAGCTGCTCCTCAGTCTGGCCCTGGTTTGTCCACTGCGTCACCTACTCACTTCGCCAGACCCCACCAGGTTTAGGTTCCATAACGGGAAGAGAAAGAAGGCTGACTAGAAGACAGAGATTCTGGGATGAGCTCAGAAAAAAAGAGAACTAAGAAGTCACTTATTCCAAGCAGGGAAACTGAGCCGCCCCAAAGAGGTCCACCAGCATAACACAGCTGGTTGAAGGCCCAGTGGGATCAGACCTCTAATTTCACCTCCCTTGTTGAGGTGTCTCCTTCTGGTTTTAATATCTCCTCAAATGGCAAGAAGGCACTAGGGCCTGCAAACCTGAGGGTGAGAACGCGAACAGGGGCCAGGACACACACACAAACATACACACCTCTTCTGTCAGCCACTGACCATCCTACTTAGCCATTCCCCAGTCCATGTGCTAATTGGCATTAATTACTGTTTCCTCCCTAGGGGGTGGGGGAAGGCCCAAGAAGCTGAAATTCCTATTGGCTCTCAGCCTTTCTCTGAGGAAGGGTCACCGCGGGGGTCCCTGAAGTCATCCTCACCACACTCTAGTTCTACACTATACACCTGTCCCTCCCCTGCCCATAGGGCAAGCAGGGACCCAGAAGACTGCAGAACCAAGTCTCATAGTGAGGCCTCTAGGGGAGGGTCTAGAAAGGGAGCTGTAAGAATCTGAAAGGGAGCAGGACATGATTCTCCCAAATCTCCAACTTCTGGGGACTTTGGATGTCCCTCCTTGCCCCAGGCTGCCCCCAGCCCCCCAGCCTTCTGGCCAAGGCTGTGTCCTGGCCCCTACACTGGTGTGGAGCATGTGTACACAGAACCAGGCCACAGGAGGGAGGCGGGTACACAGAGCCACCATGGGCACCAGCCCCTCTGAGCTGTGTCCAGCCCCCACCCCCATCCCCTGCTCTCCTAGGCTACAAGTCCAGGCCTGACCTGGTTCTGCCTCTACCAGGAGAGAGGGAAGACAGAGAGGGAGTGCCCCCTGAGAAGCCCTCCCTCAGGGCCCTATTCCCTCTTGTTCAGAAAGAATCTCTCAGTCCTGAATCACAGGGCCCCTTCTACCTGAAAGATGACAGAGTGGGGTCTTAATGACACTGCTCCAGGCCTGGCTAGGCTGGAAAACAGACCCAGACAGGCACTTCTGGCCTTCCCTCCCCAGGCGGGAGTAAAGGGCATGACAGACAATGGGGGCTGGAAGGGACAAGGCTTCTTCAAACTCTCTGAAGTCTAAACAGGGGCTCTGAAAGTGTGGCAGAAGAGAAGGCCCCAAATCCAGCCCCTTTGGAGCCAGGATCACTGAGCTCAGGGCTGAAACTCCAAACCCTCGGCCCGACACAGGCGGGAGAGCCGGAGGGAACAAGCCCCTGCCTCTCAGGGGGCACACGCCCGGGCGCACAGCTTTGCCTCCAGACACCCCCCACAGCCCGGCGCAGCCGAGGGCACCGCGCGCAGGAGCCGGCCTGGGCGCCGGGAGGCCGGGCCCGAGGCCTGCTTGGAGCTGGGGCCGGGCGGGCTCGGAAGAGCGAGAGCCGGGAGTCCAAAGGGCGGCGGGGCCCGGGACGGGGAGACCCGGGTACGAGCGCCCCGGTGGCAGGTCCGCCAACCCCTGCGGCTCCCAGATGCCCGCCGCGACACCTCGAGCGCGGGCGGCGGGACAGGCGGTGGCACCGGGGACGGTCTCGCGGCTCCCCTACCTCCCCCCGACCAGCGCGCCCCGGTCGCGGAGGGGGTGTAGTGGAGGGGTGGGCGGGGCTTCCCGGAGAGGTTTTACCCCCCTTCCCTCTAAACTTCCCGGCACCCAGATCCGGGGCTCCGGCTCCGGCTGGACAATAGCTCGGGGACCCAGCCCCCCGCGAGTCCCCCCCGCCCAAGCCAGAGGCAGCCAACCACGCCACCTCTCTCCGCGGGGCCTCCTCCCGTCGTCCGCCGGGCTTACCTGGTCCGAGCTCCGGGGGGCGCTCCGGCCGGGCCGCCGTGCCGGGCCCGGGGGAGCTGAGAGGGGGGCCGGGAAAGGGGGGGTCGTGGGGAGGGGACTGGCCGGAATGTGCGGAATGAGCCGGGCTGGAGCGAGAGGCGCCGGGCGCGGAGGAGGGAGCGAGCGGGACGGAAAGTTTGTGTTGAGGAGCCGGGGCGGGTGGGGGCTGCGGGGAAGGAGGGGGCGGGGCGCCCAGGGGGGCGGGCACCGACCGGGAGGGGCGGGGCCGCGCGGGGCCGCCCCCAGCCCCGGCGCCCACTGCCCTCCCGGCGGCGGAGGGACCCCCAGCCGGTGCCGGCCTTCCTCGCCCGAGCTCCCCGCTCCCGACCGCCGGCGCGACGCCCCTACCCTCCCGCGGCGCGCTGGGCCTGACCCACCTCCCCAGGACCCCGACGGAATTTGGGGCTCCGGCCTGGGCGGGGCCGGGGGTGGAGCTCCCGCCTTGGGGGCAGGACTCCCGTCGGTGCCCCGGCCGCGGTGCCGCGTCACGAGGAGCCCGGCGGAGTCGGAGCGTACGGGCCTCGGGGCTCCCTGGTGCCCCCCCACATTCGCGAGCCGCGAAGCGGAGCGCCCTCTCCCGCCCGACGGCCCGCCCCCCACTCCCGGGGCCCCAGACCCGGCCCCGCCCTGGCGGCTGCGCCCGCCCTGCCCGGACCCGGTTTGTCTGGTTCTCCCCGAGAGGCTTGTTTCTCGAATTTCTCCCTTTCCCCCTCTTCCTGGACCTCCGGGCCCACCCTCTCGGCCCGGCTCCCCGGGGCCCCCGTCGGGGGCGTCTCGACACCGCGAGCCCGCCGAGTTGCGGTAGGACCCGCGGTGGGCGCGGGGGTCGGGGGCGGCAGACGCGCGAGCGCCCGGGCCCGGGAGGGAGCGGAGTCGGGAGGGGGCGGGGAGGCCTCGCGCCCGCCCCGGGACCTCCCCGCGCGCGCCCCTCCCGCAGCCTTCTCGGCGCGGGCGGAAAAACCACTGCTCCGCTCGGCTTAGGACGCGGCTTTATTGGGGCCGTGGGCACCCTGCCCCGTCGCCCACCCCGCCGCGCCCGCCCCGGCTCCGCGGAGCCCCGGCGCGGGCCCCGAGGGGGTTAAGACAACCCCGACTACTGCTCCCGGACAGGAAGTGGCGGGGCGGGGGGCGGGGGCCTGGAGCCGCGCAGGCCGGCTTCGCCACCAGATGTGCGGCCCCGGCTCCAGATGTTCTTCATCTCCATCCGATCCGCTGCCCGAGCTCCGCCCCGCCTCTGCCTGTGCCAGGCCGGGGAGTGGACGAAGGTCACTCAGAGACAGATGGGTCAGCCTCGACCAGGGAGGCGTCTCCGTAGGGTCTTTGGTAAAGGGAGCCTGCAAGTCTCTGCTGAATCGCTTCCCCCACGCTGGCGGGCTTTGGGGACCCTGGGGGGCGACCGGGATCACTCGCAGGCCAACTTCCCGTCGAAACTGGAGAGGGCGATGGCGAACGCCTGCAGGGCGCACAGCGGGTACCGGTAGTCCAGGGTGAAGGCGTCGTCCGCCACGCGGCCGAACTGCAGCACGATGTAGTCGGCTGTGAACACACAAGGGTGGGGCGGCCAGAGGCCTCCTGGGGCCGGAGCTTGGGGGTTGTAGACAATGCCCTCCACACTGGGGGAACATTGCCCCCTGTGCCTTGGCGCCCAAGCCTCAGTCACCATCAGTTAGTTATTCAGCCGCCATCCACCCTCGCCCCCGGCCAACACCACTCCCGTGTAGGAAAACTAGACCCACCTACAGCTTCACCACCCGTCGGGACGCCCCGGAGGGCAGGGACCCTGCCTTATCTTCTGCTGCTCAGAGCTATGCATATAACCACCACTTAGGCATGGGGGGCTGTCACACCACCCCAAGCCTGGTTCCAATATCCACTTTGTCTTCTGACCCCATTCCTTTCCCTACCTCTAGACCCAAGTCCTCTCTCAGAGGGACAGGCTCTATCCTTGACTGATCCCCAAGTTCCCTTCCCAACCCAGTGGCCCCACTCATTACCTCTCCCACATCTGGTCCAGGTTCCCAGCCCCAATCCCAACACTGTCCCCAGCATCCATAGGGACAGGAAGTTGCTAAAAATACCCCCAACCTGGCAGACTGTGCTCCACCAGAAATGTGATCTGGAGAGCAGTTTTCCAAGGCCACAGGACAGGTGACATTGGGGACACATCCCTAGGATGGAGTGGGGGATAGCCAACCTTGTTAACCTAGCATTCCTTGGGAGACACGGTTCCACCCCAAACTTCCTCAACCCGTTGGGGGGCACCTTTTCCCCAGGCTTGTAACAGGGATATTTTTACTTGTATTCTAGTTACATCTTGTTCCCTGAGCTCCCCAAGTGAGGCCTTTGACCTCACTTAAGGGAAGATAATAGAGAAGGCACTGAGAAATGTGTTGTCGTCCCTAAAAGCAGCCGTCTTGATGTGGTTTGGAGTCCCAGGCACTGGATTGAGACTCCCTGGGATCTAATTAGCTGTGTGACTTTGGGCAAGTTACTTAACCTCCCTGTACCTCAGTTTTCTCATCTGCAATAGGGACAATAATAATACCTTTCTCAAGGGTTGTTCAAAGAATTTAATAATTCAGTATCTGTAAAGTCCTGAGAGCTGTGCCTGGCACATAGGAAGTAACATGTAAGCACATTTTGGGGCCGGTGTAACCCGGAGTTGCCAAGGGACTGTGGGTAAGGTGCTTCTCTCTGAGCCTTAGCACCCTCTTTAGCCACAAAAAGTTGGGGCTATCTGTTTTTCAAATGCTAACAGCTTAACTCTCCCTTCAACACAGTCTTACCCAGAATATTCCCTTATCTGCCCCAGGGCTCTGGTTAATGCTAGAATAAGAGCCTGGAACCACAGGCCCCAACATACTTCCTTGGATTATCTGAGGCTCCTGGGATCAGTGTCAACACCCTGGAGGAGTGACTGCTGGATGGGATGTCCCAGCTCCAGCAATAAAGGACAGTTTCATGGAGTGGAGGGTGGGGGGCCGAGAATGGTGGGGGTGAAAGACTTGAGTGAGCCGAGAGTCAAAGTCCTGGAGATGGTGGGGAAGGACTTGGGCTGGGCTCTCAGCTACTCACGGTCATCAGCATGGACAATCTGGAAGTTCTTGACTGAGGCCTGGGTAACTCGACCTTGGAAGTTAAGGGTGTAGGAGCCGCTGTCTTCATTCCAGACAGGTGGTTTGTTGTGTAGCTCGATGAGGTTCTCCAGTATCTTGTTCTGCCAGCGCACCAGCAGCCCATCCCTGGCCTGGGTGCGGGGGGGGGGGGGGGGAGTAGGTAGAAAGACGACAGTTAGGGGTAGCAGAGAGATCTCTCAGAACTGACAAGGGGTGGGGCCTGGGGACCTGTGCATGCCTTTGCGTGTGTGCGTGCAGGCGTGCAGCCTCATGTCAACATCCATCAAGGTTCCCTTGAGAGCATGCTTGATGGATGTGTGGTGGTTAGGGTGTACCTCTGTGAAAATGGGGCCTTGCTGTAGAAAGCCAGCAGGAAGGGTTAGAAAGCAGCATGCGGCACACAGTAGGTGCTCCATGCCATTGGTGCCATGAGTTCCCAAGAACAACCACATGCTGGCACCTGATTACAAGGACGAGGCAGACATTTTAGGACCTATAAGGTGTTCACAGTTGAACTTGGGGAGATAGACAGGAAAACAGTGGTTAAAATAAAACGTCCTAGGGCCTCCCCGGTGGCGCAGTGTTTGAGCGCTGGGTTGCCAAGCTGCCCGCAGCCTCTGCGGCGCCGGTTCGATCCCCGGCAGTTCCCCGGCCACTGGAGGAGGGTCCCGCATGGTGCGCAGACCTCTCCTGCCGCCCGCTGCTCCCCTCAGCAATGTACTTTGGTCCTTCTGCCTGCTCTGCTCCCTGCTCTGGCTCTGGTGAATTCTCTCACCCTCCCGCGCTTCTGACTGTACCCAGTGCATGTATAAATAAATCAATAAATCTTTAAAAATAAAATAAAATAAAATAAAACGTCCTAGAGGAGACTTTCTGGCAGGAAGGAGCAGTGTCTGATGGTGTTCCTGAGCTATTTCTTCTCTGACTTTCCTTCCACCTGTTCTACTTCATGGTTTTAGAGTTAGCCCTTCTCCAAGTAGCCTTCCTGACCCCACATCTGGTTTAGATGTTTTAACTCTGAGCTTCTGTAACCTTGCTCTTACTATTTCTCTCACTGCACCTTAATGGACAGGGATTAGGTACTCTAAGGCAAGCATAGTATTTTATCAATGTCTGTGCCTTAGTTTCCCAACACAATGAGGTATTGTGAGTTAAATAAATTAATAGTAAATGATGTGTTATTTAGAAAAATTCCTGGCAGAGTAAAAAAGCTCAATACATATTAAATATTGTTTTGATGGTAACTTATTGATTTTGGATCTTCAGTGCCTGGCTTTAATAAATGATTATAGAATGATGAACTATGAGATGATAAAGAGAGGCCCAGGGCAGCACCGGGTAGTTCTTATCAAGCTTACATGCGTGGGAGGCACAGCCTTTGAAGGGTTCGTGCATTTATTCCAGGCATGGAAGGAGCGACTGTGGGACCCACAGGCTTCTTGAGACCGGAACCTTGCACGGCTGTTGCCCCGTGGGTTGCCAGGCCTCTGATTACTGCATGACTTTCCAGCAGGGAAGGATGTATGATCAGCTGACAGGGGTATTATTTTCCATTGTAAATGAGTAGAGTGACATCACAGTGAACATGGGCCATGCCAGTTATCCCATCCCTGAAGTCCTGGGCTAGCCGATCTGCAGTGCCAAGGAACAGAGCATGGGGCTGGCACGCTAAAGGAGGTGGCCTCTCTCTAGGATGTCTCCGCATTTTACCCTACACCTCACAAACACATGTGCAAAACAAACAACCTTTGCTTTTTAAAATATAAGTCAGGGGGCTCCCCTGGTGGCGCAGCGGTTGAGCGCTGGGCTGCGAAGCTGCCCACGGCCTCTGCAGTACTGGTTCGATCCCCGGCCGCCGGGCGAGGGTCCCACATGGCGCGCCGACCTCTCCTGCCGCCTGCTGCTCCCCTCAGCAGTGTATGTCATCGGTCTGCCTGTTCTGTTCCCTGCTCTGGCTCTGGTGAATTCTCTCACCCTCCCGCGCTTCTGACTGTACCCAGTGCTTGTATAAAAAAATAAATAAATCTTTAAAAAATATATATAAAATATAAGTCAGGGCTTCCCTGGTGGTACAAGGGATTAAAACGCAGCACCTCAAAGCTATCTGCAGCCACTGTAGCATGAGTTCAATCCCTGTCCAGGGAGGTGACCCACATGACACAGCAGTGGGCCTTGCCTGCTGCTCTCCTGTCTCGCCCGCTGCTCCCCTCGGCAGTTTATTTCAGTCACTCTACCTGTTCTGTTCCCTACTCTGTCTCTGATGATTCCTCTCAACCCCCGCACCTCTGGCCTATACCCCCGCTCTTGTATGCACAAATAAATCTTTAAACAAAATATATGTCATATTATGCCATTTCTTTGTTCAAAATCTTTGTAAGACTTTCTGTTTCTCTCAGTTAAAACCAGTTACTGCCCCTCACTCTCACCTCTGACCTCATCTTCCCCAGGCCTCATTAGCACTTTGCTGGTCCTCTAACCCATTAGGCACTCTCCTGCCTCAGGGCCTTTGCACTGACTCATCCTTTGGGGGATGCTCTTTCCCCAGATATCCACAGGCTTCCTCCCTCACCTTCTTCAAGACTGCTCAAATTTCACCTTCTCAATGAGACCCACTCTGACCACTGATTATTTATTTATTTATTTATTTATTTTAAAGATTTATTCATTTATCTATACAAGCACTGGGTACAGTCAGAAGCGCGGGAGGGTGAGAGAATTCACCAGAGCCAGAGTGGGGAACAGAACAGGCAGACTGACGAAATACACTGCTGAGGGGAGCAGCGGGCGGCAGGAGAGGTCTGTGGCTATGTGGGACCCTCACCTGGTGGCCGGGGATCAAACCAGCGCTGCAGAGGCTGCGGGCAGCTCTGCAGCCCAGCGCTCAACCGCTGTGCCACCAGGGGAGGCCCTGATTTTTTTTTTTTAAAGAATTATTTTATTTATTTATACAAGCACTGGGTTCAGTCAGAAGCTCAGGAGAGTGAGAGAATTCACCAGAGCCAGAGCGGGTAGCAGAGCAGGCAGAAGGACCGAAGCACACTGCTGAGGGGAGCAGCGGGCGGCAGGAGAGGTCTGCGCGCCATGTGGGACCCTCGCCAGGGGCCGGGGATTGAACCGGCACCGCAGAGGCTGTGGGCAGCCTCGCAGGCCAGTGCTCAACTGCTGCTCACCCGCTGCGCCACCAGGGGAGGCCCTGACCACTGATTTTTAAGTTCAAAACACACACACACACACACACTTTTCAGCTTCCTTTCCCTATTTGACACTTTTTTCCCTACAGTACTTATCACCTGCTAACATCCTATAAATTTATTGGATCATCACATTTACTGTCTCCTGTCTGTCTCCCTCCACAAGCTTCCCCGGGGAGTTGGGGAGGGGGGGACAGCTCCTTGTTATGTCCTCAGGTGTCCTCCAGGCACCCAGACAAAGACTCTACACTCAATATGTGTGTGCTGAATAAATACATGGATGAATGATTTGGTGTACGCTAAACAAACAGAAAAGAGAAATTGTGCTTGTTTCAGTGAATTCAGTTCCGTACCCCCCCACCCCCTCCAATTCACAAGTTGCTAGAATGAATTTGTGTCTTATGTGTTAGGTATGTTCAGGGGGCTGGGTATTCTGCAAGTTGAGTGCCCACTCGCCACTCCCTGGGGTTGGTTCAAGTAGGCGGCAGGGCCCTCAGAGGCGTCAAGGACACAGGGGCTCACGTTTCGGGGCCGGATGGGAACCGTCTGGTTGTCCGCATTCATGCCGGGAATGATGACAGTCATGCGCCGGGGGCCTCGGAAGCCCAGCACATTGGTTTCCTGGGAGCAAGAAGGCAGTTGGGCCAGCCGGTGCAAGGGGAAGGCCTGCCGAGGGGTTGGGGGAGGGGGAGGCTCTCACATAGATTACAGCTGCCAGCTCCTGCCGAAGGCTCCCCACATCCGCACCACCTCTTTTCGGGTTCTGCCCATTGTCAAAAACTGTGAAGCGGTTCCCCAGGAGGTTGGACCTGCAAGCACGGTAGAGCTGGCGGCGGGGCTGGGGCTTTCCACACCCCTGCCCCAAGACTCTCCCTCACAGCCAAGCAGATCGTGAGCTTCCAACCTCAAAGGTAGGGGTGACTTAGGACTGAGCAATTCAGGTCTCTTACCCAGGCTTTTCCTACGGGGTCTTTTAAAAAGCTGCATCTAGAAAGGGGAGGCTGGGTACGGTTCAATTCTCAGCTCCATCTCTTACCAGCTGTGTGATCTTTTTTTTTTTTTTTAAAGATTTATTCATTCATGCATACAAGAACTAGGGTACAGGCCAGAGGAGCTGGAGGGTGAGAGGATTCACCAGAGACAGAGGGGGGAACAGAACAGGCAGACTGACTGAAATACACTGCTGAGGGGAGCAGCAGGTGATACAGGAGAGGTCTGCTGCACCATGTGGGTAGCTCCCCGGCAGGCGGGGATGGAACCTGTGCTGCAGATGGTGCGGATAGCTTCACAGCGCTGTGCTCAACCGCCTGCGCCACCAGCTGTCTGATCTTATGCAAGTTACTTACGCTCTCTGAGCCTTGACTTTCTCTTCTGTAATGTGGGCACAATGATAATCTTTTCATTTGGTTGATAAAAAGGATTATTTACATAGTGTTTGTTAAATACATAAGTAAAAGAACTAAAGCCTGCCTCAGGGTCCCACTTCTTGGATTTGTGGTAAGGATTATATGAGCGGTCATTGGAGACAACACAGAGTAGGTGCTAAATATTTGTTCATTTATTCACTTAGTAAATATATTTTGAGTAGCCATCATGTGCCAGATGCTAGGAATTCAACCATGGACAAGACAGGCAGAGCCCTACCCTCACAACTTGTGCCCTACTCCAGATGAGGTCCCTGGATCGGCAGTATGAGCAGAATGCGGGCTTCCCTGGTGGCACAAGGGGTTAAGCACAGCACATGAAGCAATCCGTAGTCTCTGCAGCATGAGTTCCATCCCCTGCCAGGGGGGTGACCCACATGGCACAGCAGACCTCTCCCGTCTCTCCCGCTGCTCCCCTCAGCAGTGTATTTCAGTAGATCCGCCTGTTCTGCTTCCCACTCTGTCTCTGGTGAATCCTTTCACCCCCCACATCTCTGGCCTATACCCCAGTTCTTGTATGCATAAATAAATAAATCTTTAAAAAAAAATGCAGAATCTTACCCCCACCTCAGACCCACTGTGCAAAGTGTGAGAAGCTCTGGGCTGGGGAACGCTTCTGACTAGTCCATTGTGGCGGGCACTCTGCAGGCCCAGGGGAACAGAGATGACAGCACGGCCCTCTTCCTGCCCAGACCTCCTAGCGCCAGGGAGCCCAGCCCACCTCAGCTTCCCGATGAAATTCTCCCCTCCACGGGACAGATTGGTAGGGTCGCTGGAGATGAGGTAATTGGCTGTCTTACTCCGTTTCCGTTTCCTGCCAGCCAAGAGGAACACCTGGGGAGGGGGAGATAGGAGAGAGGATGGGAAGAGAAGACAGTGGCAGAAGGAGGAGGGTGAGGGGAAAGAGAAGGCCCCCTGCCCCTGAAACCCAACCCCTCACCTTTGCCCTTGACCTTCCCTCCGCCTGGGTCCTGGCACCTCCTCTGTTTTCTCTCCCTCACCTCTCCCCTACCCACCTTCTTCTCCGTGTCCAGGTGCAGGAAGTAGGAGGGGTACAGGCCCCGATCTATACCCTTCTTGTCCCGGGTCAGCCGGCAACGCACCGTCCGGCCCTGGGGGGCAGGCTGAAGCACAAACTCCTGGGGTTCACCCACTTCCACTGGTGGGGACGTGGCTCTGTCCTCCTTCTGGGTGGGGCAGAGGGTGCATCACCCACAGAGCACTCGCTCCCCTGCCCTCAGTGTGTCCCCACTACCTGGACAGGCAGGACAACTCACTGCTCTCTGTTGGGAGGGAGGGAGAGGCCAGCTAGAGTGTGATGGGCCCTCACACCTCCCCAATAGCTTGGCTCCTCAAGCACCCCAGTTAGGAGGTTCTGGGGAGCTGTGTGCTTTATTATTATTGGTCACCTTGTGAATAACGGCCCAGGCTCTGGAGTCAGTGTCGGTGCAAATTCTGGTTTCACTAGTAATTGTCATATTTTTAAGTTTTGACCCAGTTTTTTCCATCTAAGAAGTAGGTAGGGTGAGAGTGGATACCTGGGACAGACCTTATTTATGCGTTTAACACACTTATATAAAGAACTACCACCGTGGCAGGTATAGTTCTGAGCACTTTTCAAATATTAGCTCACTTAATGCTCATATCAAATTAACTGAGGTGGTGGCCCAATTTTACAGATAAAGAAGTTGGGGCCCAGAGAAATGAAATGACTTGTCCGTGTTCATACAGCTAGCAAGAGGAGCATTTGAATCCTGCCCAGGCTCCTGTCAGACCCAGAATGTTTAGGAAGACCTTCCCTCTCTGGACACTATCTCAGGGGGTGAACTGAGGTGGGGCTGGGGCATACAGCGATAGAGAAGTGTCAGCTGCTGTGATTATTATGACCATACGTTGTCAATGAATGTGGTAGCCGGCTTCCAAGATGGCCTCCAAGGAGCCCTGCCCTATCCTATTTAGGCCTTTGTTTTGTTCCCTCCACTGTATCAGGGGTGGCCTTTGTGACCCACAGAATATGGCAGAAGTGATGGGGGAGAGACATTTCCTAGTAAGACTTGGTCATAAAAGATGCAGTGGCTTCTGCTGTCTGCGCCCCAGGGGAAGTTGGCTGCCCTGTCACCATTTTAGAGGCAGATCCTCACTTTGCAGTGAAGCTTTCAGGATAACTACAATCCCAGTTGACATCGTGACTAAAGTCACAATACCCTAAGTCAAATTACCCTGTTAAGCTACTCCTGGATTTGTGACTCATATAAATTAAGGAAATAAATGTTTGTTGTTTTAAGACACTAAGTTTACAGCAATATATATAGTTAATACAAGAATGAAGAAATAAGCTCACTTTGCTCATTGCAAAGCTCCTAATAATAATTTGGTTGCATGAGGCCTGAGGGTGGCCTGGTGCCTTTCACTCTCATGCTCTGTCCTTCTTAAGAGGAGGAGGTGAGATTCTAACCCCAACTTTCCCAGCAGGGGAAAGTAGGGGCTGCAGCCTGGGGCATGCATTTAAGGATCAAATACTATCCATGAGCCACTAAGAAGTCATGATGTTGGTCATTTTTGCTGAGGGCGGGACTGCACCGTGTGTGAGGTGAGGTTAGTGTTGGAGAGCGAGCCTTAGCCAGTGGGCAAGTGAACATGTCTTGCCCACTCTCCACAGTACCAGAAGAAAATTGGGAAAATACAAGATTATAGAATATGATGTGGAGAAAGCCAATAAGAATGGCCCCCGGTAGGCCTGGAGGAGATCCCTGCAAGTCCCTGGCAGCCCATGTTGACCTTTTTGTTGCTAGATAGTTTAGTTACTATAAAGCTGGAGGTCCTGGGTGGAGTAGCAGAAAGTGCTTGGGGAACTCGGAGCAGTAGGGGGGACTTTTTTTTAATAGCTCACGGAGAAGGCCATTGGTCCATGTGCCCTCTGGTCTGTACATAGGTGCCGGTCTCCCTGTACACTTCCCCTCCCTGGTACGGAAAGTGTGTCTCTTCCTGTGTGGGCTGTGTGAGCATTTCTGGCAGTGCCTGATGGTCAGGCTGCAGAGGGAGGGCTCAGACTACATGACATAAGGCCTCAGGTGGTGACCCTCAGTCCCAGTCTGGTGACCCCACAATAGCCTCTTCTGTTCTCAAAAGCCTGGTGCCCTTTGTGCTTATATTCTGTTGCCAGAGGGGAAGCCAAGATTCTAACCCTACAGCCCCAGTATGCGAGGACCCACATTCTAGTCCCCCAAGCCCAGGCCCCTCTCACTGCTCCCTGAAGGGGCTCAGCTCCTGTGCCACAACCTTTTTGCCTTTTCCTTTCGCTTTGCCCTTCTGATTGCTGTTCTTGGTCACTCCTGCTGCCAGCTCTCCCTCCTCGTCCTCTTCCTTCTTCCTCTTCCCTTCTGAGCCTTTGGGAGTACCTGGGCATGGAGCGGGGATAAGCCTGGTAAGCCCTCACCCTGGGGGAGCACTGCAGGGTTGCAAAGTGCTTCCAAAGCCCATGTCTCCTGTGGACTCTTCCCACACCACAAGGGAAGAGCCCGTGTTGCTATGGTCAGAAAGGCTAAGACATTGTTCTGAGGCCACATAGCTAGTAGAGGCAGGGGGTTCAGATGTCCCCCAAGTCTTCTGACTCTGGAAACCACACTCCTTGACCTACACTGCACCCCAGCTCCCCATGCCCTGAGACTGTCATTGCAACCCACCTTTCTTCTTCAAAGCTTTCTCGGGTGGACCATCCTCTCCAACCAGAAACATGGCTGCTGGCACCTTCTTCCTTACTCTGGTTGGACTTGCGGGGGGGTCCTTGTCCGCCTCCCCAGAGCCTGCATTGTGCGAATGTGAAAGGGTCACAGGCCCATCGCACCCAGAGCCCTGTTTTTTCCTAGACTGGACTCACCTTTTTTCTTGATCTTTCTCAGCTCGGTCCCTTCCTCCACCGGCACCTCCTTCTTAGCGCGCAGAGGTTTTGGTGGGCGGACAGGGCTTCCCAGGTCCCCTGGAAATGGCAGGTGGGGGTTAGACAGAGAAGAGCCTTTGGGGCTGAAGACCACCTAACTGTTCCTCCAGTCCCCAGGGAGGCTGAGGCCTGACTAGGACCCAGAATCTATCTTCTGTAGGTCACATTTTCAGTCCTGAGTTCAAAAAGGAGTGGGCAAACTCAAGGAATTTATTAAGCAGTTACTGAATGGCTGGCTGGCTGGCTGGATAGCTGGCTGGCTGGCTGGCTGGATGGATGGACGGAGGGATGGAGTGCAAGCCAGACCTCCTAACTGAGCCTCTGAATCCCAGCTCCCACCTTGGCTTCCTTTGGGTCCCCCTGGACAGTGCTGGAATGCACGTTCCTGCTCACAAAGGTCCAGCCTCTGATCCTGTTTAGAGAACCTCCGGGGGGGGGGGGGGGGGCTCAGGCCAGGGAGCCATCACATTTACTCACTGACTGGTTTTTACTGTGATCACTTTGATACTTTCATAAAAATTATAACAACAATTCATATTGAGTTAAAAAAAGAACACTAAACAGAAATCACAAAGAAAATGAAAATCCTCTGCCCTCCCCTGCCTAGGCCACTGAGCACCCTGCGCAGGGGCAGGTGGGGCCAGGCACAGGTTGATCTTGGTCCTTAAGGACTATCCTGGGCAGGAACCCTCTGGTCCAGGCACTGGGTGACCTTTTGATGTCTCCAGTCCTGAGAATCAACCAACTCGCAGCCCCTCAAGGGCAGGGCCTAGCAGATGCTTCCATACCCTCCACACCTACCCCTCTGGCCCTGGGCCTTGACCCTCTTCTTGATATCTGTGGAAGCCTTCTCTTTGGGGGGCAGAGGGATTTTCTCTTTCTTTCCTTCCTCTTCTTTCTCTTCATCCTCCTGGTCCTCTTCTTCCTCCTCCTCATCTTCTGTAGGTGGAAACTCCTCATAATGGGGTTTGGGGTGGGCCCTCTTAATGGGATCCCCGTCCCTCCAGATTGCTGGAAAGTGGGGAATCCAGGGGAGGGGGAGGGGGCAGCAGTTCCCAGAACTGTCCTTCAAGAATGGGAGTGACCCCAAGGTGCAGGGGGGCTTGGGGAGAACTCCTGGGAATCCTCTTACGGGAAAACGTTTCCCCAGAGGCCCTTCCTCTCGCTGGGCTGCCTCCTCACACCCTGCACACCTGAGCTGCCCTTTCTCTGGCCCTCTTGTTGCACCCCCTGGTCCTCGCACTTTCCTTGGCCTGCCTTCCGCCCTGCCCCTCAGTGGCTGACCTGGAGTCAGACCCCTCCCTCCACTCGGCCCCTCCCGGAGCTGAGCTGTAGTTCAGAGCAAGCAAGCAAAAACCTCGCGGTGCCTCAGTTTCCCCAGGCGGAAAGAGGGGAAAACAAGAAAGCAGCGTTTGCGGGCGCACAGCCGCGACCTCAGAGGCGGAGGCTGCTTTCGGGGCGCCGCGGCTCGCGGGCGGTCCCCACCGAGCCCCGGCTCCGCCCCACCCGCCCTCCCCGCGGCCCAGCCCCGCTCACCGTCCAACGCGTCCCCGGCGCCCGCCGCCAGGCAGGTTCCCCGAGGGTCGCGCCGCCGGGCCTCGGGGTCCCTGAGGAACTGGGCGCGCTCGGTCTGCCGCGCCCTGCGCTCGGCCGGCTCCGCGGCGGGGTCCTCCCGCGGCCGCCCCCTCCTCCCGACTGAGCCGAGACGCGGGGTTCAGGCAGAGCCCCCCCCCGCCGGCGTCCCGCGCCCCCCTTAGGGTGCCTCAGCGGGGTCTCCCCGGCTCTTTTCCGCCGTCGTCGCCTCTCCCGGGGCTTGCATTCATCGCTCCGGCCCCCACCCGGCTCAGCCCCGGCCCGCTCTGCCTCGGCTGCTCCCGGCTGCTCCCCACTTCCCCGCTCCGCGCGCCCCAGGATCCCCTCCACGTCCCTCGCCGGGGGGCGCCCGCGGACCCTGCCCCCCCACCTCCAGGTCTTGGGGGCCGCGATCTCGGCGGGCGGGGAGACTCAGGGGCTTCGGTCTTTTTCTTCCTCGGCTTCTGTCCCCGCACGGGTCGCTGCTGAGTGGGGGGCCAGAAGGAGGGAGAGGGAGAGAGGGGGGTCCCGCAAGCTGCCCGACACTTCTAATCTCTTGAGCTGCCAGAAATAACCGCGGATGAATCGGAGGGGAATTGCGACCTGCTTCTCGGGGTGAGGCTCCCTCCTGTGCGTCATGGGCACCTCCGAGGCCCCCAGAGTCCAAATTCCTCTCCCCGACAACCCAGGTCCCCAAACACCTCTACCTTTCCTCCATTCCCCCCAAAAACCCCAACAACAACAAACAAACAAAAAACATTAAGGAAGCAAGCACCCCTAGAAACTGAGGACCTTCCCCACCCCAGTCCCCCTGCCTGGTGTGGGTTTCCGCGCAGCGAGGGATCTTTAACGCCTCCTTTCCGAGGGGGGTGACATACCGGCTGCTGGAGCCCCTGGACCTCTGCTCTCCGGTCTTCCTCCTCGTGCCCGCTGAGGGTAGCAGAGGAACCAGTCTGTGTCCCTCCCCCTTCCCAAACCTTCCATAGGGGACCCCAGGGTTCGGGTAGGATGATGAGGGGACAGGGGCTTCGGACCTGTCGGAGGTCCACACCTCTCGGAGGGTGTCCTCCTGCAGCGGCATGGTGCCTTCGCCCATCTGCACCCCTGCTCTGGCCGCTCTGCTCCCCTAGGAGCCCCTGCTCCTCCCTTCCCCCAGCTAATCCAGGCTCATCTCCATCTGCCTCCCATTGGTTCAAGAGGGTGGAGGCCTGGTAGCATTCACGGGGCTTGGGGGGGACAGGGGTGTTGGGGTGTGTGTGTGCTCGTGGCCACCCCCCCCCCTTTGCATTAGAGGTGCTGACTTGTAATTTGTCAGTTGACAGTGGGCCACTAGAAGAAAATATTAGGTCAGATAGTCTACTTATCACTCATAAAAACTTAAGAACTTGGATTTGCAAACATTTAATATATAAATTGACAAAACCATGTGCATATACTTTATAAAGAAATATGCTATACTGTGGGCATATATGTAAAATTTTTTAAATATTTATTTATTTTTGCACAGAGAGCTGGGGTGTAGGCCAGAGTTGTGGGGAGTGAGAGGATTCACCAGAGACAGAGTGGGGAACAGAACAGGTAGACTGATGAAATACACTGCTGAGGGGAGCAGCAGGTGAGACAGGAAAGGTCTGCTGCACCATGTGGGTCACCTGTCTGGCAGGAGATCAAACTTACGCCTCAGTGGCTGGTGATAGCTTCATAGCGCTGAGACTTAACCCTTGTGCCACCACCGAGGTCCAAATATCACTTCTTTAATTGACATCTTTGCTCAGAAACATTCATTGTCTTCCTACTGCCAAAGGGGCAAGTTTAAAATGTGCCGGGTTGGCATTCAAGGATGACCCCACCTGCCTGTCTACAGGGTGCCAGAGTCTACTCTTCACCCAGCATTATAGATTCATCTACTGCCTTTATGCTTTCTCATCCACAGCTTTGCTGGAGCTGTCTCCTGGAATGCCCTGGAATTCTCCTGGAATGCCCTGGAATTCTCCTGGAATGCCCTGTTCTTCCTTGAATCATAAACAGCCCTGCAAACCCACCTCTGATTCTTCAATCCTCCTCACTTACCTCTGAATGCATAATAATAACAATAATAACATGTGTTGACCACTTACTGTGTTTCCGGCCCTTTGCTCCCTTTTGGGCTCCACTATCACCTTAATTCTCATGGTAATGATGGCGGGCATTAACACCCTGATATTAAAGGCGAGGAAATTCATGCTGAGAGTTGGTCAATAAATATTTCTTGAGCCCCGAATGAATATGTGCCAAGTCCTGGCTATAAAGTGAAGGACAAAAGGGTGAGGTCCCCACCCTTATGGAGCTTATGTTCTTATGAGAAAGACACTTAGTAAAGCTGTAAATACACAATGAGTCATAATGACCTCATCATCACTATTAATTGTAATAAATGCCAAGATAATTGTTATATACAAATTAATAATTAACAAACAACAATTAATTTAATAAAGGTGAATGTAAAAAAAGTCATCATTGTAAAAAATGCCAAGAAGGAAGAGAACTAGATTCCATGAGAAGGCAGGTGGGATCCAGTCTGAAAAGTGAAATTTTATTTTATTTTAATTTTTTAAGAAGATTTATTTATTTTTGCATACGAGACCTGGGGTGTAGGCCAGAGGTGTGGAGGGTGAGAGGAGTCACCAGAGACAGAGTGGGGAACAGAACAGGTGGATCCAATGAAATACACTGCTGAGGGGAGCAGCAGGCGAGACAGGAGAGGTCTGCTGCACCATGTGCGTAGTTCCCTGGCCCAAGATTGAACTCTTGCTGCAGTGGCTGCAGATAGCTTCACAGAGGTGAGCCTTAACCCCTTGTGCTACCAGGGTGGCCCCATGAGAAGTGAACTTTTTTTTTTAAGATATATTTATTTACTTATACAAGAACTGGGGTACAGGCCAAAGGTGTGGGGATGAGAGGATTCACCAGAGTCAGAGTGGGGAACAGGACAGGCAGACTGACCAAAATATACTGCTGAGGGGGGCAGTGGGCAAGGCAGGAGAGGTCTGCTGTGCCATGTGGGTAACTCCCTGGCCGGGGATCGAACTCATGCTGCAAAGGCTGTGGATTATTTCATAGGTTGCATCTTAACCACTTGCGCCACCAGGGAGGCCCCTACAAATATTTAATAAGATGGAATCAAAACTTCCAAAACCATGTAAATTTTGACACATTCGTTTGAACTACATCTGTCTTTTAATTTGAATATATGACTTTGTAGATATTCAAGAAAAGTCATTTTTGAAGACACATGAAAAAGAATTTTATTTATTATTATTATTTATTATTGTTTTGAATGGTGAACGCGTTTATATTTAGAATTAACCAGCTGGAGTCACTTTAGATGATCCCAACATGTAAAGCCCCCTGGTCAGAGACAGTTGACCTTCTTCTCTCCCTCAGGTGTGTTCAGGGGGCTGACTTGGGCCATGTCCGTGCCATAGAGCTTCTTCACAGCCTGTTCCACCTGGTGATCCTTGGCCTTGACCTCCACAATGCAAAGCAGGTGCTCCTGGCTGTCTTCCTCACGGCTGACTCAGTGCTCAGGGGGGCCTTGACGATGGCATGGAGGTCAAGCTTGTTTCTAGGATATCTGGGCTGCCTTCTGTATCTGGGCTGCCTTCTGTATCTGGGCTGCCTTCTGGGCTGCAGTGTCTTGGGGCATCAGGAGGTCGGACACGTGCAGATCATCTTTTGTTTGTGGCTTGGACGCCTTTCAGAGTTGCCTTCAGAACCCAATCTCCCTGCAGGAGGGCACTCCCTGGACATCATCTCAGCAGCATCCCCTGAGGCCTGGGGCTGTGACCTGATCCAAAGCCAGGCAGGATCTTGCCAATGACAGGTGACAGAATCTAATGCAAACTATCACATATTCAAAGAGAAACTGGCCTCTTAACTGTTCTCACTAGGAGTGTCCTCCCCTCAGGCTGGACCCCAAAGATGTCCTCCTATTTCTCACCCTCTCTGTTTTGCCCTGTGTTGGTGGGAAAGGTGAACCCTAAAGCCCCCTGGTCACTTCAATCCCTTCAAGCAGGCCTGGCTGGTTCTATTTGTATCACATGGTGACCCCAGGACAGATTGATTTAGTTCAAGAGGATGGAGTGCTCAGCCACTTGCTTGCCCCAACTGGGCCCTATGGAGAGTCCCTCTGTGAAAGAATGATACTTACGGGAAGGATAAGAGGGGTTCCACCACTGCTGAGCCATTGTTGAGAAGCCCATATGGGGAGCTATTGATCCAACAGCAGTAGTTGTGACGTTTACTGAGAGCCTGGTGGGTTCCAGGCACTCTTCTAACTGCTTCATCTGTGTCAGTGCGTTTAAAACAACCACTTCAGGGGCCTCCCTGGTGGCGCAAGGGGTTAAGCACAGCACTGTGAAGCTATCTGATCCCCAGCCGGCCAGGGAGCTACCCACACGGTGCAGCAGACCTCTCCTGTCTTGCCCGCTGCTCCCCTTAGCAGTGTATTTCAGTCATTCTGCCTGTTCTGCTCCCCACTGTGGTGAGTCCTCTCATACCCCTGCACCTCTGGCCTGTACCCCAGTCCTTGTATGCATAAATAAATACATCTTTTAAAAAAATAAAACAACCATTTCATGCCACAGAGGCTACTTTGATGTGGGTTTTACTTATGATGCAACTTCACAGAGAGGTGTGGTCACTTGCCCAGGGCCATACAGCTAGGACACAGTGACCAGGCAGGTCTTACCCAGGTTGGTTCTGGGGAACATGCCCCCCACCCCCACCTTCCTCAGCACAGTACAACCTGCTGTCCTGCTGCATTTACCCCGCCAGTGTGCCTGTGAGCAAGCACCTCACTGTGTGCTCCCCTCACAGTGTGGGGGAGCAAGCACCTCACTGCAGATAGCTTGTCAGGAATTTGCCTTTACCCATGAGCAGAACCTCAAGGAAGAGAAACAGGGATGGGCTTGTTTGTTTGTTGCTTCAGTCATTCATTCCTTCATCAGTTTGCTGAGGTACCACTGATTTGCAATACCATATATATTTTAGGGGTATAGGTGCACACCAGGCCCACCACTAAGCACCCATAACCTTCCACCTTTGTCCATTGAGTCCTCTCCCTGCTTTACTCCCCACCCCCAGTCTCTCCCAGTAGCTGCAGATCTACAGTCAAACTTCTAGGAAATGTTCTGTCTGTTCCTGTGCTTTGTTTTCTCTATTCCACATATGAGTGAGATCATCTGATATTTGTATTTCTCCTTCTGACTTACTTCACTTAGCATTATCGTCTCCAGTTGCATCCATCTTGTTGCAAATGGCAAGATTTCATCTCTTTATAGCTAAGTAACATTCCATTGTGTAGCTGTACGACATTTTATTATTTTATTTTATTTTTAAAGATTTATTTATTTATTTATACAAGCACTGGGTAGAGTCAGAAGGGTGGGAGGGTGAGAAAATTCACCAGAGCCAGAGCCGGGAACAGAACAGGCAGACTGAGGAAATACACTGTTGAGGAGAGCAGCGGGTGTGGCAGGAGAGGTCTGCGCACCATAGGGGACCCTTGCTGGTGGCTGGGGATAGAACCGGCGCCGCAGAGGCTGCGGGCAGCTTCACAGCCGAGCGCTCAACCGCTGCACCACCAGGGGAGGCCCCTGTATGCCAATTTCTTGATCCACTCCTCTGTCCTCAGGCACTGTGGTTGTTTCCCTAGCTTGGCTACTGTATATGTGCTGCAATGAACATAGGGGTGCAGACATCCCTTTGAATTAATGTTTTTGTATTAGATACCGAGGAGAGTGTTTGCTGGATCCTATGATAGGCCTATTTTAATGATTTGAGAAACCTCTATACTGTTTTCCATAGGGACTGGCCCAGTCTCCATTCCCACCAACAGTATGTGAGGGTTTCTTTTTCTCCACAACACTGCCAACACTTGCTGTTTCTGGTCTTATTCATAGGTCAGAGCCTCCCTAGTGGTGCAAGGGGTTAAGTCTCAGGATCATGAAGCTATCACCAGCTACTGCAACAGGAGTTCAATGCCCGGCCAGGGAGCTGACCCACACGGCTCAGCTGACCTCTCCTGTCTCACCTGCTGCTCCCCTCAGCAGTGTATTTCAGTCAGTCTGCCTGTTCTGCTCCCCACTCTGTCTCTGGTGAGTCCTCTCACCCACCACACCTCTGGCCTGTACCCAGCTCTTGTATGC
Organism: Talpa europaea; assembly: GCF_964194135.1. NCBI lineage: Eukaryota > Metazoa > Chordata > Mammalia > Eulipotyphla > Talpidae > Talpa > Talpa europaea. Next base: position 95,120,668 of record NC_140068.1, on the reverse strand, counting down.
ATAAATAAATACATCTTTAAAAAAAATTAATAACGGTCATTCTCACAGGTGTGAGATGGTATATCTCATTAAGTTTGGATTTGGATTTCCTTGATGGTAAGTGATGATCATCATTTTTTCATGTGCCTGTTGGCCATCTGTATGTCTTCTTTGGGCAAGTGGGTATTTAGCTCTTCTGCCCATTTTTTGATTAGATTATATGTTTTCTCTTTGTAGATTTTAGATATTAGCCCCTCCTCATACGTATGATGTGCACATTTCCCCCCCATTCAGTAGAGTGTTTTTTTTTTTTTTTTAAAGATTTATTTATTTATTTATACAAGCACTGGGTACAGTCAGAAGCGCAGGAAGGTGAGAGAATTCACCAGAGCCAGAGCGGGGAACAGAACAGGCAGATGAACGAAGTACACTGCTGAGGAGAGCAGTGGGTGGCAGGAGAGGTCTGAGCTCCACGTGGGACCCTCGTCCAGCGGCCAGGGATCGAACCGGCGCTGCAGAGGCCGTGGGCAGCCTCGCAACCCAGCGCTCAACCGCTGCGCCACCGGGGAGGCCACTTTTTTTTTTTTTAAAGATTTATTTATTTATTTATACAGAGTACAGGCCAGATGTGCGGGAGGGTGAGAGGATTCACCAGAGACAGAGCGGGGAGCAGAGCAGGCAGACTGATGAAATACACTGCTGAGGGGAGCAGCGGGCGAGACAGGAGAGGTCTGCCCAGGGCCATGTGAGACCCTTGCCAGCCGGGCAGGATAGAACCGGCACTGCAGAGGCTGTGGACAGCTTCACAGCACAGCGCTCAACCGCCTGCACCACCAGGGGAGGACCTCTTTTTGTTTTAATGGTAGTTTCTTTTGCTGTGCAGAGACTTTTTAGTATGACTTGGTCCCATTTGCTTATTTTTGCTTTGATTTCCCTTGTTACTGTAGTTGAGTGCCCAAAAACATTCATGAAGCCAATGTTATGGAGCATTTTCCTCTATGAATTTTATGGCTTCTAGTCATAATCGCAGTCTTTGATCCACTCTGGGTTAATTTTTGTGTATGGTGTAAGATAGTAGACTAGCTTTTTTCCCCCATTCTTTGCTTGTCATGTGGTCTAGTTTCATCCTTTTGCATGTGGCTGTCTAGTTTTCCCAACACTATTTATTGAATAGAATTTCCTTTATCCATTGTATGTTCTTTGTTCTTTTTTATATTTTTTAATATTAATTTTTATTTTATTTTTTTACATCATTGTTCATTTTTAAACAATATTTGCTTCCCCCCACCCCCTCAGGTGTAATCCCCATAGAGTTTCCTTCCCCAGTGCACCTGTGCACCGTCACCTCAGTCCCCTGTGCTCCTCCCTCCCTCCCTCTGATCCCTCTCCCTCCTCCTCCCCTGCAGGATGTCTCTGATTTATAATCGTCTGTTTTTGTTTTGTACTTTTTTTTTTACACTGATGTCGTATTTGTTTCCCCTGTATTCCTGCTATAAGTGAGACCATCCGATATTTTTCTTTTTCCTTCTGGCTTATTTCACTGTTGGCTCTTTTGTCATAGTCTAACTGTCCATATACAGTTTATTTCTGGGCTCTCCTTTCTATTCCATTGATCTCTGTCTATTTTTATTCCAAATACTATACTATTTTGATTACTTTTGCTTTGTGGTATAATTTGAAGTCTGGGAACATAATATTTCCATTCTTTCTCTCTCAAAATTGCTTTAACTACGAGGTCTTTATAGTTCCACACAAATTTCAGTCTATTTCCTTGAAGAAAGCAGTTAGAATTTGGACAAGAATTGCGTTCAATCTGTATATTGCTTCGGTAAGATGATCATTTTCTCTCTTTTTTCTTTTAAAGATTTATTTTATTTATTTATGCATAAAGAGATGGGATGTAGGCCAGAGGTGTGTGGGGATTCACTCAAGACAGAGTGGGGAGCAGAACAGGCAGATGTACTGAAATACACTGCTGAGGGACCAGCAGGTGAGTCAGGAGAGGTCTGTCGCACCATGTGGCTCACCTCCCTGGCCAGGGATCGAACTCAGGCTGCACTGGCTGTGGATAGCGTCATAGTGCTGCACCTTAACCCCTTGTGCCACCAGGGAGGCACCTCGTTTTTTTTTTTTTTTCTTCAAAGAACCAGCTTTTGGTTTCATTGAACTTTTGAACTGTCCATTTGATTTCTGTTTCATTCACTTCTGCTCTGATTTTTATTATTTCTTTCCTCTAGTAGTTTTCAGTTTCATTTGTTCTTCTAGTTCCTTTTTTTTAAAAAAAATTATTTATTTATAATATAAGAACTGGTGAATAGGCCAGAGGTGTGGGGGTGGGGTGAGAGGATTCACCAGACACAGAGTGGGGAACAGAACAGGCAGATTGACTGAAATACACTGCTGAGGGGAGCAGCGGGGGAGATGGGAGAGGTCTGCTGCGCCATATGGGTCACCTCCCTGGCCAGGGATTGAACTCTGTGCTGCAGTGGGTGCGGATTGCTTCATAGTGCTGTGTCGTAAGCCCCTTGAGCCACTAGGGAGCTCCCCTCTTCTAGTTCCTTAAGGTGTAAAGTTAGCTTATTTGTTGGAGATCTTGTTTCTTGGTATGGGCCTGTACTGCTGTATACTTCCCTTGGGGATTTTTTTTTTTTTTTACTATTACAAAAGTTTATTTAAAAAAACTGTTCACTAAGAAAATTTATACACCCCAGTTTTTATATCATAGTAAAAAGATGCTATGAAAAGGGGGACATATGGAAGCAATTGATTTCGCTGGTGAACACGGTCACTATGTATTCTCATTCCAAGGCTTCTAACATGGTGGTGATGGAGTTTTGTAGAGTGTGGGGTCCTTGGGTTCACTCTGGGAAAGGTTTCGCCAGAGCTCCTGTTTCAGTGGCACATGGTGAGTTTCCCAGGCGAGTTTCTCCACGAGACAGAGATGGTAGTGATATTTAAAGAGCAGGTTTATTAGAAAAGGGACGCGATAGTAAAAGACACTTGCATAGAAACAAGCAGGCAGGAAAAGCTGCACCAAAAGGGACAGGTTTGCTGAGAGAGACCTGCATGGTTGCAGGCGGGCGGCCTTGAGGAGAGCTGCCTCCGCTGAGGGAGGTCAGTGAGGAGAAGTCCCGGCATGGGACATGTTACGGGCAGGCAGGAAGCTGCTGCCTTGCGGAGGGACAGAGAGTTGGTGAAAGGAAGCACCTGTGTAGTCTCAGGTGGGCAGAAAGACTGCTGCCCCATTGTCAGGGCTGTGTTAGTTTTTTTTTTTTTTTTAAGATTTATTTATTTATACAAGCACAGGGTACAGTCAGAAGCAGGGGAGGGTGAGAGAATTCACCAGAGCCAGAACAGGGAGCAGAACAGGCAGACTGACAAAGTACACTGCTGAGGGGAGCAGTGGGCGGCAGGAGAGGTCTGTGCGCCATGTTGGACCCTCACTGGCAGCCGGGGATCGAACCGGCGCCGCAGAGGCTGCGGGCAGCTTTGCAGCCCAGAGCTCAACCGCTGCGCCACGGGGGAGGCCCTGCATTAGGTTTTATCATCTTCAGGGAGGGGCTCATCTTTGTGGGTGGACGGTTTGTGCTCCTGACACTCCCTATAGCAGTTTGATAGTTTCTGGGTGTTGTACCTCCTGATCTGGGTGTTGATGCCTAAGGGTCTTGGTTACTATAACTGGGTTAATGGATTATGCTAATCCCTTCCACCCCTACCTCCTTGTGTGAGTTCCTGACCTTGTAGCTCCTTTCCAGTTTTTCTATTCTTATCCTCCATCAGTGGTACGCTTTTCTCGTATTTCCACGCATCCACGTGTCACAAGATTCATACAGAGGTCATATTGTTATAGGACAGGGAGAGGGGTAGCCCAAGCCCCGCAAACCTGCCTATTCTAAATGGGTTCTGCCATCCGCCCCATCAACACAAAACATATGAGACTTTAATGGGAAGGAACTTCAATAAAACTAGGAAACAATACAGGTAAGGCAAAGAGTCTAGTTTCTAAATGAAGCACCCAAAGTTACCCGTGCCCTCGTGGGTAAAAGTCCATCCATATGGGATTGGCCCAGAACAAGGCCCCAAAGCCTGCCACAAGTCTAAAGCATCTTCCTGTGGGGACCCACAGAAAAGGGTCAGAAACAACCAGACAAGCCCGGAAGCAAAAGAGCAAAATCAACATCAAGATAAAAGCTGCCATTGTCACCTCCCCATGGGTCTCACCCACGTCTGTGTCACCCAGTCCACAACCCAAAGACAAGCGCAGTTTCTTCACGTGTCTCTAGGCTCCATGCGCCTCCTCCAGGTCTCCTGGCTCCATCCTGCTTCCTTCCTTCCTCAGTCTCTTCTGCAGCTTCTCCTCTTCCTGCTCAGCTCCACCCTTCCTTGGGTGGGGCAGGGAACCTCCCCCTTTCCTGGGGACCACCCTGTTACAATATCTCAACAGTGCTCCTTGAACATGTCTGCCACCATTTATCCATAAATTTCTTCAACTTGAGAGGGCGAGTTTTGCTCATGGTGTCTGCTCTGCAATCTCAAGATGCTTCAGATGAAATTCCTATACTCCCCTCTTAGTGCTACTTTTACTGCCTAGGAATAGGCAAGCTTAGAGAAGGCCACTAGAATCCTTCCCAGAACTTTACAGCCTCCCAGTGCTCATGCCTCATCTCAGACCAATTAGCCAGAATCTCTGGGGTGAGGTCCAGGCATTAGTATTCTGTAAAGCCCCCCAGGTTAATTCAATGTTCAACCAAGATGGGGAACCACTAGTTTCAAGGTATCATGGCTTAGTGGAAATAGCCATGGGTTAAGATCCACATGGGTCTGAGATTTGGCTTCATCACTACAAGCCGTATGACTTTGTGCCAGTCACTTAACTTAGCTGAGCATCGTTTTCCTCATCTGTGGAACAGACCTAGGTCCTCTATTTTAGACAAGGCTTGTGAGGCCAAATAAGGCAATGCCCCCAGCACAGAGCTGGCTTGTAGCTCCACTCTTACTGTTACGGAGATGACAGAACTGACTGCCCCTGGTCATGTGCAGGCCCAGGCCTGTGCAGGCCCACAGAGGGAGGCAGGGGAGCGCCAGTGCATCGCCATCACCAGAGGAGACTAGGGAAGCGACTGTTGGGTTGCTGGGACCCTGGAATCCCAGACCTCTTACCATGAGTTTCTGCCCTCACCTAGGGGCTTGAATCTTCTGAATCAGATGAGTTTGGGATGGGTTGCCAAGAGTTAGGGCTGCTAGAGTTGGCGTAGATGGCTGTGTGGGTGCACTTACTAAGTCTCACCACCAGGTGGCAACACAAACGCACCCATTGGAGGAGTCAGGACAGTAACAGATGGCTAGAGGACTTTTTTTTTTTTGAGTGCTAGGTGGTATTACTAGGGACTTGTTTTCTTCCTTTTTCATTAACTATGTGGAACAGTCCTCCTTTTGGGGTGGAGAAGTTGAGGTGGTGCTGCTAACTGGCTATTGGAATTGAACCCAGTGAGTCTGATCCAGGTTAGTCTCTTAACCCCTGAGGTCGTAGAAGGTCAGAACTGCAAGAGCCTTTGGAAATTCTCTATCCTTTGTTTCCCAAACCTTTTTGATGATAAAAATCACTTAAGGCTCTTTTGAAAACAAAAGTCCAAATTCCTGCATCCTAAGCCAGACACTGAATTAGAATCTTTCAGGAAAGGGACCTGGAAATGTGTGTGATTAACAAGAGTCCCTGTTTGCAAACATGAATCTACTCTCAGAGAGGGAAAGTGACCTGCCTAAGTCCCCACAGCGAATCGTCCTCCAGATTCTCATGGCCTTTAATCCAGAAGTCAGGTCACCCCCCGACAAGAAAACATGAGACAATCCAACCATTCCATTTCCGAGTTTATAACCACAAGAATAGAAAGTAGGGCCTTGAACGGCCATTTGAACACCACATCCACAGCATGAGCATTCACAATAGCTGAAAGGTGGCAGCAGCCCAAATATCCGTCAGCAGAGGCTTGGGTAAGCAAATGTGGCGTACATGTGCAATGGAATATTATTCAGTCTTAAAAAGGAAGGAAATTCTGCATTATGCTACCACATGAAAGAACTTTGGGGACATTATGCTAAGAAATGTGATTTTCTGTATTTTTTGAATGATTTTGTGGGCAAATAGTATCTGGAATTTAAAAAAAATTATTTTAAGATTTATTTATTTATGCACACAAGAGCTAGGGTGCAGGCCAGAGGTGGCGGGGGTGGGGTGTGTGTGTGTGAGAGAATTCACCAGAGACAGATGGGGAACAGAACAGGCAGATCCACTGAAATACACTGCTGAGGGGAGCAGCAGGCAAGACAGGCGAGTTCTGCTGCGCCATTTGAGTATCTCCTTGGCTGATTGAACTCGTGCTGCAGTGCAGTGGCTGCCAAAAGCTTCATAGTGCTGTGACTTTACCCCTTACACCACCAGGGAGGTAATGTTTCTGGATTTTTTTTTTTATATTTATTTATTTATTTTAAAGATTTATTTATTTATACAAGCACTGGGTACAGTCAGAAGCGCGGGAGGGTGAGAGAATTCACCAGAGTCAGAGCGGGGAACAGAGCAGGCAGACTGACTGAAATACACTGTTAAGGCGAGACAGGAGAGGTCTGCTGCGTCATGTGGGTAGCTCCCTGGCCGGGGATCAAACTCGTGCTGCAGTGGCTGTGGATAGCTTCATAGGTTGCGTCTTAACCCCTTTCACTACCAGGGAGGTACTGTTTCTGGAATTTTTAAGCAATATTGTCAAGTTACCTCTCCTCAAGGACTGTACTAATAATGTATGAATGTAGTTTATTATTTTACTTTTTTTCAAGATTTATTTATTTATGCATATAATAACTGGGGCACAGGCCAGAGGTATAGGGGATGAGAGGATTCACCAGAGACAGTGGGGAACAGAGGAGGAGGATTGACTGAAGTACACTGCTGAGGGGAGCAGCGGACCAGTCAGGAGAGGTCTGCTCACCATGTGGGCAGCTCCCTGGGTGGGGATTGAACTCGCACTGCAGTGGCTGCAGCTAGCTTCACGCTTGCATCTTAACCCCTTGCACCACCAGGGAGGCCCTATTTTACTTTTTTTCTGTATAATGACTGAGAGGCAATACTTATTTTTGTTTAAATTTCCATTAAAAATTGTTAGATCTAAAATGGGACATAGAGGTCTCCCTGGCTGCACAAGGGGTTAAGTCTCAGTACAATGAAGCCACATGGCACAGCAGACCTCTCCTGTCTGACCCCCTGCTTCCCCCAGCTGTGTATCTCAGTAGATCTGCCTTTTCTGCTTCCCACTCTGTCTCTGATGAATCCTCTCACCCCCTACACCTCTGGCCTGCACCCCAGTTCTTGTATGCATAAATAAATAAAATAAATCTTTAAAAAAAATTAAGTGGAACGTACAGACTTTACCAATGTCATTGACAACCTCAGAATGACTTTCCCTAAAATGTTAATTCCCAATTTATTATATGGGAGAAATTAAATCCATGTCTATTGTTAGAGCAGATCAATAAAATGAGGAGTCTTTTATCAAGAGGAAAATGGGGCTCCTCTGTGAGCTTCTGCCTTGATTGTCCCTGGTATTTAGCATGAATTCCAGGCGGTCAAAGGGAGGCTCTCCAGGCTGAGGGATGGCATTGGGGAGCACTTTAAGTAAAAAACTCCTGTTTATTTTGCTGCCCCACCCAAAGAGAGGCTGACACAGACTTCTGCTCTCCCTCCACCCACCAAAAAAAGTCCAATTTCTCCTCCTTTCCTCTTCTCTTCTTAAAGAACTTTGATTCTTCCACGTGGAAAAAGAGACTGAGCTGAGCTGTATTTGGAGAAGTGAGTGTGTGTGTGTGTGTGTGTGTGTGAGTGTGTGTGTGAGTGTGTGTGTGTATAATGGAGACGGAAATGAGTCTCACAGAGTAGCTTCAGGGTAGGAGGGAAGAGAGCAGCAGAAAGGTGATTTTAATTAGAATGACTGGAAACTCTGTATATGAACCCCTTCAAAGTCCTTTAAGAGGTGTGACTAAAGGATGAAATTGCTTGTTAATTACTTTAGGCTCTTGGGTTGTATTTCTTGTATCAGATACTATTCAGAGACTGGATGGCACGGGGCTGTGCTTTGTTAGGGTTCCACCCTTATTAATGAAGACTCGGCCACGAGCTCTCCAACCCCCAGACGGAAGGCCTTGCCGCCCACTGCCAAGGCCACACCCTGGACCCTGTCATCACTCGAAACTGCTCCACCTCTGAAATTACAATTCATTCATCCCACTCTCTGATGACAGTCTCCTCTTCCTCCCCCTTGCACACTTCCCCTTTAACCTCCACCACACTTCCCCTTTAACCCCATTGGACTCTAGCTCCCTGATCCCAATTCTGCTGCCCAAGCATCTTTCACCCCTTCTCTTGCTAATAGAGGAACATTCATTTTCCTTGGAGGAGCATTCATTTTCTCCCAGGTGGGCAACATGACTCAGCCGAGACTGGCTCTCCCCTGTCCAACTTCAGAGGCAGGCACCTTTGAGCACCTGTATTGTAGACCCCATCAGAGTCGTTGGTCAGGGATGGGCATGTGACCCTGTCAGTCCACCCCACAGGGATTGCTGAGATGTTAGGGTAGGGGACATTTTCTTATTTTAAAAAGGCTTATTTTATTTATTTATGTATAAAGAACTGGGGTACAGGCCAGAAGTGTGGGGGGTGAGAGGATTCACCAGAGACAGAGTGGGGAGCAGAACAGGCAGACTGACTGAAGTACGCTGCTGAGGGGAGCAGCAGGTGAGTCAGGAGAGGTCTGCTGCGCCATGTGGGTCACCCCCCTGGTGGGGGATGGAACTTGTGCTTCAGTGGCTGCCAAAGCTTCATAGTGCTGAGATGTAACCCCTTGCGCCACGAGGGAGGCCTGTAGTTAACACATTATTATGAAGCCGACTCCCATGTAACCTCTTCTAGGTCAAGAAGCAGACATTTGCCAGACTCTGGAAGCCTCATCCCTTCCCTAGCTTCTGTGCTTCTGTGGTAACCCCTTTCTTGCTCCTGAGATCATTTTAATTTTGTCTGTTTTACAGTGTTATTGGAATGGAATTATTTATTATTTTTTTAAAAAAGATTTATTTATTTATTTATTTATTTATTTATTTATTTATTTATTTATTTATGCAAGCACTGGGTACAGTCAGAAGCGCAGGAGGGTGAGATAATTCACCAAAGCCAGAGCAGGGAGCAGAACAGGCAGACTGACGAAGTACACTGCTGAGGGGAGCAGCGGGCGGCAGGAGAGGTCTGCGCGTCAGGTGGGACCCTTGCCGGTGGCCGGGGATCGAACCCGCTCTGCAGAGGCTGCGGGCAGCTTTGCAGCCCAGCACTCAACCGCTGCGCCACTGGGGAGGCCCTATTTATTAATCTTAATGAAGCCAAATGTGTCAGATTTCACTTTAGGTTGGTGCTTTTGTGTCATGAAAAGAAATGTCAACCTGAGGCTTTTGTCCCCTGTTTTCCCTCGCACTGTGCACAGTCTCTTGTGATCTTTATTGTCCTGCCCTCCAGTCTTTGGAGGACAACCCACCTGGGGTTTGTTGGTTTATGGGGTGAGGTCGGATCAAGTTTCATTTTTTTTTACCCATTTGAATATAATCTTTCCTGGTGTTGGTTAGCAACACGTAAGTCACAACTGCAAAATTCATGCTGATGTCAGTTTCTAGTCTTTTTCTCAGGCTGGCTAGCCTGGGACAAGTACTGTCTCCTATCACTATAGTTTTGCAAAACATCTTATATTCAGTTGAGCAATATTCCCACCTTGTCCATATTTTAGAATAAGCCTGTCACATTCTAAAAAAAAAAACAACAACCTGGGCCTCCCCTGGTAGCGCAGCACTTGAGCACTGGGCTGCGAAGCTGCCCGCAGCCTCTGCAGTGCTGGTTCGATCCCCGGCCGCTGGCGAGGGTCCCACATGGCGTGCAGACCTCTCCTGCCACGCCCGCTGCTCCCCTCAGCAGTGTACTTCGTCAGTCTGCCTGTTCTGCTCCCTGCTCTGGCTCTGGTGAATTCTCTCACCCTCCTGCGTTTCTGACTGTACCCAGTGCTTGTATGGATATTTAAATAAATAAATCTTAAAAACAAAACAAAACAAAAAAACAAAACAAAACAAAAACAACCTGTGAGAATTTTAATTCGATCTAAAAATCCATCCTTTGTTCAATATTAGATCCATACATTGCTCAGAACACATATCTCACTCATTTTGATGTTGCTTATATCCATGCATTTAAACCACCTGAAATTTATTTCTTTTTTGGCTAGGCTGAGAGAGAGGGGTCTACCCGTCTTCTTGCTGGTGGAATTGCTTCTCAGTCAGCATCACCAGTTGAATAAAGTACCATGTTTCCTCCCCAAACTGAAATTGTACCGTTGTCATATATTAAATCAAATCACACTGGGATCTGCTGTTGTACTGTCTGATTTTTTCACCTTCTTCTTGACCATTCTTCGAGAGGGGTTGGCAGGAGTCAGAGTTTTGGAAAAGGCTATCTTGCCCACATTCTTGGCCAGACTGGGAGAGGGGGGCAGCCCAGAAGACCACATGCTACTGGCAAGGTGCCCCCATCTCTGTATCTGCGGGCGGGTTTCTGCAGCGAGGGTTTACATAATTGCATTTGCACCCGGCTCTTCTCCCTGCCAGCCTTGCAGGTCTCTCCCCAGCACTAATCTCATGACATCCCTCATCCTGACTTACAGCCCCTGCTTAGCCTCCTGCTTCATCTAATCCCCATCTGGCCCAGCTTGCCCTACTACCAGCTTCCAGCCCCTAAGGCCTGAGGCCCTCCAGAGCCTGGTGACCTCAGACAGGGAAGGGCCCTGGCATTGTCTATCAGTGGCTCCTTCACCCTCGAGCTCTGCCGCCCCCTCTCCGCTGCCCAGGTCACCGGCACAAACAGCAGCTGTTTCTCTCCCTTACTCCCGCCAGGAGGGGGAGTTAGTGACCTCATTCTACTTCCAGAACACCATCCTTCCCGCTGTGACTCTCGTGCTCTTCAGCGACACCACTGCCCCTCTACTGAGCCCTGAGCGCGCCTCAGCCCCTGCAGAGGTTAGCTCCTGGCTCACTGCCCTTCTTTCTAGCCCGCTCCTGCATGACTCTGCACTGTCCACACAGGCGGTCCTCCCTCTCCCCGGCCTCTCAGTCTCCTGACTTCTCTCCGCCCGGGGCCCCGCCCTCACCTGGGCTCAGCACCTGCCCACGGTCACCGGGTCACTCGGGGGCTTTGCCGTCACCATCGCAGGTCCTCTCCTTGGGTTGCTCTCGCTGCCCCTGAGGCGGGAGCTGCAGCATCCTCCCTCGACCCCTCTCCCCTTTCTGTTTTGTTCTGTTTCTCGCTCTGCCTTGCTTCGCCAGCCCTCTCGCCCTCTGGCAGTCTGTGGTGCCTGCTCTCTCCTAGTTTCATCACCGGTGGCCTTGGGTTACAGCACCGGATTCACCGATAGGAGCCCACTTACCAGAGGCCTGGTGGGGAGTACGTCCCCCTCATCTACTCTGCACAAGTGTGATGCGAGCCTTTCGTTTGCTCACGAGTCTGTGGCCAGCAATCCGGCTCTGCTCGGCCGGGCAGCTCTTCTGCAGGTCTCCCCTGGGGTGATTCGGGTGGTGACTGTCATCGGGTGTTCCGGCTGTCACTAGGGGCTGTCTCTCCAGTGGCCTCTTGTCCTGCAGGAGCTCAGCCCAGGCTACTCTCCCTGGCTATCCTGGGGCAGTGAGGGGCACGTGGAAGCTGCAAGGCCTCTGGAGATCTGGGCCCAGAACACACATGAAATCACTTTTGTGATATTCTGCTTGTCACGGCCCCTCCCAAAGCCAAGCTGCACTGAAGGGAGTGGAGAACTAGACTCCACTCGTGGTGGGAGTGGCAGTAAAGTCATGACACAAAGGAGTGTACACAGAGAGGGGAGGGGTGTGGCCATTTTATTTAGTGACCTGTCACAGGGTGATCTCTTGCACAGCGGAGAGAGGAGCTAGCAGTTTGCTTGGTGGGCTGACTAGAACTGAGACTCGGTAAGGCCTCTCCGGTTAGTGAGCTGCCCGCACTTCCCTGGAGTTATATAGGAGAAGGATCCAGAAGCACAGGAAAGCACGCCAGGGAAGTGGATTTATCACAGGTGACCTAGACACCCCCTAGAAGTCAGAGGACACACCCGGGAATACGGTAGAAAGTGGGGGGCCAGCGTCCCTGACGAACTCTAGGCTGTTTCCCACAGGCCAGGAAGAAAGGGGAGACCAGTTACTGAGCCGGATTCCAAATTTCAGCAGGAAAGCAGGGGGTCCAGAGCAGCAGAGGCAAGTTGATGGCATTTAGAGAATTAATGGCCATCTGAGGGCCTCCTTGGTGGCGCAAGAGGTTAAGCACTGCACTATGAAGCAATCCGCAGCCTCTGCAACATGAGTTTGATCCCCGGCTGGCCAGAGAGCTACCCACATGGCACAGCAGACCTCTCCTGCCTCGCCCGCTGCTCCCCTCAGCAGTGTGTTTCAGTCAGTCTGCCTGTTCTGTTCCCCACTCTGTTTCTGGTGAATCCTTTAACCACCCCCATCTCTGGCCTGTACCCCAGCTATTGTGTGCATAAATAAATAAATCTTTTTTTTTTTTTAAAAGAGATGGGTGACCTAATAAAACCTTGATCTATGAGGCATAAACAGGGCAGTCCTGCTGGCCAGAACCCTGACTTAGTCCCTGCCATGCTGGTCATGCTCTCCCACCCAGTTTCTGGACCTACGACAGAACTTCCTGATGGAATTGAGGTCAGCTCCCCTTGACATAGACCCTGAAAGACCCATAAACACACAATATCAATCTGCTCCAGACTCTCCTCAAAGGGTCATGCAGCCATTTGCCCTAGGAACTGTGCCCTGAGGAAAAGGACTCTTTGGAGATTACTAGAAACTGACCGAATTGTCATTGGTTCCTGGGAACCAAGAAAGCCAGTCAGGGCTTGTAATGGTTTGGTGATAAGTGGGACAAAGGCCTTCCTGTGGTGAACCCTGGTTTTTTTTTTTTTAAGTATCAGAAATTAAAAAAAAATATTTTATTACACATAATTCTTACATCATTTTTCATTTTTGCACAATGTATGCATTCTGAACGAGGACTTGGAGGATGGCAGAACACTCACTTTGGCTCTAGCAGCCTTTGAATAACGATTGCGTGAAGGACCCAATAATGATATGATGGGCCATAAAGAAGGACCCAATAATGATATGATGGGCCATAAAGAAGGACCCCAGGACTTCCCTTCTCTATCTGGATAGGCATTCTGGGGTCCTGGGTTTCATTCCCTCCAGCCAAGAAAAGGAACAGAGTTTTGAGGAGAAGGAAAGTAGGTTTACTAATTTGTTGACAAACAAGGAGGGTAACAGACTAGACTCTTAAAGATTCCCAGAATGTAGGGGTGTTTACCTGTTAGGGGGGATGGATGTCCTGAGCTAATTCCATGCAGGCTTCATGGACTCCACCCCCACCCCAGACCAAAGCCATCAGGACATTGGGAAAGACAAATCCCATCACCACCAAAGGGAGGGTGGCTGGGACCTGAGGGTGGGGTTAAGCAGCCAGGTTGGGTATAAAACCAGACATGTAGGCCTTGGGGTCTCTCTCTGGCTCTAGCCTCTTGGCTTCATGGCTCTTGGCTCGCGGCCAGCTCTCCAAGTGCCATTTGGGATCCAGGTCGGCGGATCGGGTAGGACGCATTTAAGACTTTATCTCCCACTTTTCTCCCTGAGCTGTACATTTCCTCATTTGCCCTCCCTTGTGAATAAATCTTTATTAACCTTCTGTGTGTGCCTGCAGAGTATTAAGTCCTGTATTAAGTCCTCCGGAGTATTAAGTCCCTTTGAAGCGTGCGGGTGAGGACCCACAGTCAGGCAACCCGTTTTATATCGGGACTGCCCTGTAACAGAACTAGTTACAAGGACATGCAAGAGGGGGGTGGGTTAGGGTCCACACACCCGATTTGCTAAGGCAAGTGTCTGCCCACTTGGTTGATACCGGTTTATTTCGGTCACCACCTGCTGGTCAGCCATTCCGAGGCTGTCCTTGGCTTTGTTTTGAAGTTTCTTTGCAGCAAGGACCTTTGTCCTTGGGATACAAGGGAAAAGCAAGATGTTAGCTAAACTTGGAAACCAAGGCCTGTTATATTTACAGGGAAGGGAGCATTTCTCTCCAAGGCAGAGAGGGCTGTGTATTTCATTGTGTCAACAGTAAACTGAAGGCAGAGCTGCTTGCGTGGGGAGATTGCACGATGCTAGTTCCACCCCAAGTATCTCACTTATCTGGCTGATGCAGAAGGCAGATGTCTTTTAGAGAATTTCTGTAATTCATCATAATCTCAATCAGATAGTGACTCCAATTGCATCTGCAATTCCAGATGAGATGTCTTTACTGGAGCAAATTAGTATACCACCCCCCACCCCCCGACACTCCCGTCCCAACCTCGGCCTCCCACCACTGATCTGGCAAATGCTTTTTCCCTTTCTTTCTTTCCCCGCCCCAAATGCTTTTTTCTCTGTAACAATTTGTAAGTATTTCCAAAAGCAAGCGAATATCACTTACTAAACTCCACACCGTACTGGCACAGTCTTGCTCGAGGCTATGTCGGCGTTCCTATTCTTTCATAAGCCTGTCTGCCGAGACTTTAATCATTTTACTATCTCACAGTACATCGTGGCAAGGATGATGTTATTCTAATTGGACCAGATGAGCAGGTCATAGCAAGGACTCTAGATTCTTCACTGAGGCCCATGCAAGCTGGAGGGTGGGAGCTCCAGCCCATAAAACTGTAGGGGCCCTGTCTACGCTACCCAGAGAAGGGTCCTTTCTGGGTTCCTGTTGCAACTTAAAGGGAAATTTTTTTTTTTTTTGGTGGGACCCTCGCAGGCAGCGGGGGAATGAACCAGCGCTCAACCGCTGCGCCAACAGGGGAGACCCGAAAAAAAATTTTTTTTTTAAAGATTTATTTATTTATTTATGCAAGCACTGGGTGCAGTCAGAAGCACAGGAGGGTGAGAGGATTCACCAGAGACAGAGCGGGAACAGAACAGGCAGACTGATGAAACACACTGCTGAGGGGAGCAGCGGGCGCAGCAGAAGAGGTCTCCCTGCCATGTGGGACCCTCGCCGGCGGCCGGGGATTGAACCGGCGCTGCAGAGGCTGCGGGCAGCTTCGCAGCCCAGCGCTCAACCGCTGCACCACTGGGGAGGCCCGAAATTTTCACACTATCCAGAGTCCTCGGTGTCCTGCAAATGAAGGTGACGGATGTCCTCAAATTCCTTGCAGCAGGAACCCACTTAGGTGGTACCAACCTTGACTCCCAAACGGAACAGTAGCTCTACCCAAGGAAAAGGGATGGCATCTACCTCATAGATTTGAAAAGAACCTGGGAGAAGCTTCTGCTGGCAGCTCGGACATTGTTGCCATTGAAACCCAGCTGACGTCAGTGTCACATGCTCCAGTAACACCACCTGCGAGCTGTGCTGAGGTTTGCTGCGGCCATGCTGGCCGCTCCCTTCTGCAACCAGCCAGATCCAGGCTGCTTTTGTGGCTCCTGACCCCAGGGTTGACCGCAACCTCTCAAGCGGCATCCTGTGTTAACCTGCTGACCCACCACGGCTCTGAGAACAGACGGTCCCCTGGGCTGTGTAGATACTGTCATCCCCTGCAACAATAAGGGGCTCCCTCAGTGGACCTCAGGTGGATGCAGGCCTGGGAAGCCTGTGCACGTGACTCACCTCCTCCTGTGAACACCTGTGGGACCTCACGCCTGAGCTCTCCTGCTACAGGGATCCTGTAGAAAGGAAGAGCAGGCCACCGCTTCAAAGACTGTGGCCAAGGAGGGTGAATGGATGGCTCCATATCCCCGGTTTACTACTACTCAGCCTGAGGTGGCAGACAGGTCTGAAGGTATTCAGAGCCCCAGTGTCGATCCAGCAGTTCCCTGCTGAAGACTGAGGTGCCCAGTCTGCTGCTGAAGACAGTGCTGCAGCTCTCACGGCTCAGGCTGCTGGGCGGGGAGGAACCACCACTGAGTGGCCTGAAGCTGCTATTCTAGAGACTTGAACAGAAAATGGAAATAAGGCTGGCAGAAAAGAAACAGGGTTTTGTTTTTTTTTGTTTTTTTTTTTTATGTAGGACTTTGCTATCTCAGCAACATTTCTGGGGGTCCAGTGTTTTGGGGCAAATTAGGTTGTTTTCTTTTTTTCAAAGATTTATTTATTTATGCATAGAAGAATGGGGTACAGGCCAGAGCTATGGGGGGTGAGAGGATTCACCAGAGATAGAGTGGGGAACAGAACAGGCAGAATGACTGAAATACACTGCTGAGGGGAGCAGCGGGCGAGACAGGAGAGGTCTGCTGCGCCATGTGGGTTGCTCCCTGGCCAGCTGGGGGATTGAACTCATGCTGCAGTGGCTGTGGGTAGCTTCATAGGTTGCATCTTAACCCCTTGTGCCACCAGGGAGGCCCAGATTGGGTTATTATCTTAAAGGTGAATCTTGTTCTTCCTGTGACTAAGGAGAAGGCCCAATGTTTTATGGGTCTTTTTCCTTTTGTGGGGGAGGGGCTTTATGTTCACATTGTTTCCCAAAATGACACATTGGCATCTTTTTAAAAAAGCTTTATTTATTTATGCATTCAAGAATTGGGGTACAGGTCAGAGGTGTGGGGGTGAGAGGATTCACCAAAGACAGAGCAGGGAGCAGAATAGGTAGCTTGATTGAAATACTCTGCTGAGGGGAACAACGGGTGAGTCAGGAGAGGTCTGCTGTGCCATGTGGGTTAGCTCCCTGACTGGGGATTGAACTGGTGATGCAGTGACTGTGGATAGCTTCGTAGTGCTAAGACTTAACCCCTTGCGCCACCATGGAGGCCTGGACACATTAACATCTTTACCCCCAGTACTCTGTTCCAAATGAGACCTCAATTAGAAATAGAGTCTTTGCAGAAGTAATCAAGTTGAGAGGAAGTCATTAGAATGCCCTCGTCTAATATGGCTGGTGTCCTTATAAGAGGAGGAAATAATGTCCTGTGAAGACATTGGCAGAAGGCCACGTGCACAGGTTAGAGTGATGTGCCTACCAGCCAGGACACAGCAAGGATTGCTGGGAACTCCCAGAAACCAGGCTCAGGGAATGGAGCCACAACACACTGATTTTAGTCTTCCCATCTCCATAGGAGAAAATTAATTTCTGTTATTTTAAGCCTTCCCTGTATGTGGTCATTTGTGGCAGCCCCGGGAACGGAATCCAGGGGGTGTGTGTACCACGCAGGGGCATGCAGCTCTGACCTGTGTGCTGAGGTTTGGGGGCGGGAGTAGAGGAAGGAGCAGGCTCGGCAGCAGCTTGGGCTGCAGTGCAAGTGGCTGTACCACTCGGGCCTCTCGACCCAAAGATCAAATGCGGGTGGACGTATTAGTGACAAATGGGTCATGGGGCAGCTGCAATGAAGAGGCAGAGCTCACACATCTAAGCTTTGGAACAATCCCACGCCCTCTGCTGCAGGCAACTACTTTCCTTTTGACTTTGCTAGAAGGCCCAGTAGAGACGGAATGTTTTGCCATGGACATCAAATACTGTGCACCTGAGGCGTCCATATACCGTGTGGGGTGCTATCTGCCTCCCCCAGTCATAAGGGTTCATCTTACAGGGTCAAGGTTCATCTTACAGGGTGAACCTACAGGTTCTTTGAAGAAGCACCCAGAACATACAGATTTGGGAATCAAAGGATGGAAATGTTAAGTAGTTCCTCTCTCAATCACACCTAGTAATCTATTCAGAGAATTTTTGCTTCCTTTTCCTGTAATGCTCCGCTCTGCTGATAAAGGGCATCGTTCCCAGCAGAAGAGGGCATCTGCCATGGGGGTTCATGCTGACGCGTCAGTCTGAATCCTCCACCTGGCGATATCAGGGGTCCTCAGGTCAGTGAGCCAAAAAGCAAAGGAAGGGGTTTCTCTAATTTTTGGAATGATCGAAACTGATAATCAAGGAAAAATAAGGCTGCTTATTATACACCGAGTTGAGAACTATGGCTAGAACCTGAGATATTCTCTGAGATGTCTCTTAGGACTTTGACATTCCAAAGGAAAAGCTAATAGAAATGATGGTAACCAACAAAAGAAAGCACCACTGAGAATTCACATTTTTCAAGAATTAAACAAAAAGCTACAGCCCATCAAACAAAGAACTCAGCCAGGTGAGCAGGCGAGGGCCTAGTTGACGGCATAGGGAACAGAATAAGGGATGGAAGAAAGACGTTGTTAACATCAACTATGATCTTGTGAGTTACAAAAATAAGAATAGACCCTTATATTTGCTTTCTTGCTCTTTATGTACACACACATGCACACACACATATGCATACACGCGCGCACACACACACACACACTCACAATTAGTTTCCTAGGACTGCCATAACAAAGCTAGGTGGCTTTAAAAAACAGCAGACATTTATTTTCTTGCAGTTCAGGGGATGGAAGCCTGAAATCAAAGCATCGGCAGAATCATGTTCTCCCCAAAGCCTCTAGGGAAGAATCCTTTCTTGCCTCTCTCAACTTCTGTGGGCTCCTGGCAGTCCTTGGCTACTCGGTGTTCCTTGGCTTATAGACCCATCACGCCATCACTTCTTCCACCATGGTGCTCTTCCCGTGTCTTTAGTCACATGAGGCTAAGGGCCCTTCCTAATGTTCTCATATTAACCCTATGACATTTGCAAAGGCCTTATTCCTAAATGAAGTCAACTTCTCCTTGGTGGGGACACAACTCTACTGCCGCGGACCAGCACAGCAGTAGACGATGAGGCCACCTCAGGGTTGAGAGAAGCGTGCAGGGTGGTCAGGGCGTCGGCGAAAGAAATGACAAACAGACACACTTCAAGAGTGAAAATCTGAGTGTAATTTTCTTTGAGTTTGTGACCAGTATATATATGTTTTCCAAAAGCACAGGAATGAATATCAATGAAATCAGCTTGCTCATGGGCTCAGTCTATCACCATCAGGGAGGTGATCTACATAACAAACAATGACCATTATAGAAGAAAGAAGGAAGTTTAGAAAGACAGATAAGGGATTAAAGTTTGTAGTTCTAGAAAGACGGGATAAGATTTTTAGCATTCTTGTAGTGGTTCTTGGTGGTCGTTGTCTTTTGATAAGCTTCTGCCTTTTCAGGGAACTTCCGCTGAACTTCCTCTGCTTCAGGCTGTTCTCCCCCCCCCCCACCCCCACCCCGCGCGCGCTGGTTGCCCAGCCGGACCTAGGGACGGTTAGCCCTAAAGGTCACTGCAGGGGGAGGTGCAGCACTCTACCTATAACACACACACCACACATATAGAGACACACATGAATTTCTTCCCCACCTCCTGTCCTCAATTACTCCTTTTATTTTTTTTAATTTTTTTTTTTTACAAGAAGACAATTTATTTTAGCAGAAAATAATTTGAAGAGTCCTGCTTACAGACAGCGACCACGGCGACCCCCCTTCCTGCGGGTGCTATCAGAGGGGATGGGGGTGACATCCTCAATCCGCCCAATATTTGTTCATGAGCGGGCAAGGGCTCTGAGGGCTGACTGTGCCCCAGGTCCAGGAGTCTTTTTTTTTTTTAATCCTTTTTTAAATATATATATTTAAGATTTATTTATATAAGCACTGGGTACAGTCAGAAGTGTGGGAGGGTGAGAGAATTCACCAGAGCCAGAGCAGGGAGCAGAACAGGCAGACCAATGAAATACACTGCTGAGAGGAGCAGCGGATGCAGCAGGAGAGGTCTGTGCCGCCATGTGGGACCCTCGCCGGTGGCCGGGAATCGAACTGGTGCTGCAGAGGCTGCGGGCAGCTTCGTAGCCCAGCGCTCAACCGCTGCGCCACCAGGGAGGCCCAACCCAGGAGTCTTGGTCCGGTTTCCTCCTGTAGCCCGGAGTTTGATGTGGAGGGCAGTGATGCCCAGTTCCTTGCACCTCTGGGCCACATCCTGGGCTGCCAACATAGCAGCATATGGCGAGGATTCATCTCAGTCAGCCTTCACCTTCATCCCACCAGTTACATGCAGATGGTTTCCTCACCAGAGAGATCAGTGACACGGACGAAAGTGTCATTGAAGGATGCAAAGATGTGGCAGACACCAAATGCATTTTCTCCTTCAGCCACCTGCGGTCCGAGGCTGATGACCTGTTCTTCCTTCTTTTCCTTCCCCTTGTGAGGTGCCATTTCTGCGTATCTTCTCCAGACTCCACCACCGGAAAGAGCGACTCCTTTTATTTTATAGAAGGATTTTTATTGGGGGTCAACATTACAATTTACTCTCTAGGTTACAGAATATAACTTAGTCTCTAGGTTGTG
This sequence comes from Talpa europaea, assembly GCF_964194135.1. Classification (NCBI taxonomy): domain Eukaryota; kingdom Metazoa; phylum Chordata; class Mammalia; order Eulipotyphla; family Talpidae; genus Talpa; species Talpa europaea. The sequence goes on along the minus strand of NC_140068.1, from coordinate 95,100,317 downwards.
ATTCAGTCAAGTTGTAAGCAACAACATTTAGAGTTGGCTACAGGGACTTGGAGCTGCCCATTTTAGGGAAAGAAGGGAAATGTTTTCATGCCTGAAGAGCTGTGCACTGGAATGGAAGTCAAAATGTAGTTAGAGGGTTTGGTGTGAATGTTGGGTAGCTAAAGGGGCAACTGTGCCTGTTCTTGTTTTTCAGTTCCAATATTACATTCTTTTTTTTTTTTTTTTTAGATTTATTTATTTATTTATACAAGCACTGGGTACAGTCAGATGTGCGGGAGGGTGAGAGGATTCACCAGAGCCAGAGTGGGGAACAGAACAGGCAGACTGATGAAATACATTGCTGAGGGGAGCAGCAGGCAGGGCAGGAGAGGTCTGCGCGCCATGGGGGACTCTCGCCAGCGGCCGGGGATTGAACCGGCGCTGCAGAGGCTGCGGGCAGCTTCGCAGCCCAGCGCTCAACCGCTGCGCCACCAGGGAGGCCCTACATTCATTTTTAAAAAATTTATTTATTTATGCGTACAAGAGCTGGGGGACAGGCCAGAGGTTTGAGGGGTGAGAGGATTCACTGGAGACAGAGTGTGGAACAGAACAGGCAGACAGACTGAAACACACTGCTGAGGGGAGCAGCGGGTGAGACAGGAGAGGTCTGCTGCTCCATGTAGGCTGCTCCGTGGCTGGCTGGGGATTAAACTTGTGCTGCAGAGGTTGTGGGCAGCTTTATGGTGCTGTGCTTAACCCCGTGCAAGGGGTTAAGGCCCCTAATTCTACATTCTTATATTCTACTCTGAAATGTCAGAGCAGGAATTCTACCACATTTCTCTTCAGTTGGCTCACTGTACTCTTCTGCCAGCAGGGGGCACTAGAGGGAGACTGGAAGGCCTACTTAACTGTGGGGCTGCCTCCCCAGGCCTCCTGTGGCTGTGTGAAACCTAGCAGATCAGCGAATCTTATATGTGCTGTTTTTCCCTATACATACATACCTAGATAATCAATAACAATCAAAAATAGAACAATTATAGCAATTTACTTTGTTAAAATTTATGTTGGGGCCTCCCCGGTGGCGCAGCGGTAGAGCGCTGGGTTGCGAAGCTGCCCGCGGCCTCTGCGGCGCCGGTTCGATCCCCGGCTGCTCCCCGGCCATCGGAGGAGGGTCCCACATGGCGCGCAGACCTCTCCTGCCGCCCGCTGCTCCCCTCAGCAGTGTGCTTCGGTCCTTCTGCCTGCTCTGCTCCCCGCTCTGGCTCTGGTGAATTCTCTCACCCTCCCGCGCTTCTGACTGTACCCAGTGCATGTATAAACAAAAACAAACAAACAAACAAACAAATAAAACATGCCTCTATAAAAAAAAAAAAAACTTTAAAAAAAATTTATGTTGATATGGCCTCTCAAAGTATCTTATTGTATGCAATTTTCAAAAAAGATATATCTTTTTTTTTTAATTTTATAGAGACATGTTTATTTATTTATTTGTTTGTTTGTTTGTTTTGTTTATACAAGCACTGGGTACAGTCAGAAGCGTGGGAGGGTGAGAGGATTCACCAGAGCCAGAGTGGGGAGCAGAGCAGGCAGAAGGACCGAAGTACACTGCTGAGGGGAGCAGCAGGCGGCAGGAGAGGTCTGCGCGCCATGTGGGACCCTCCTCTGGTGGCTGGGGAGCAGCCGGGGATCGAACTGGCGCAGCAGAGGCTGAGGGCAGGTTCGCTACCCAGCGCTCAACCGCTGTGCCACCGGGGAGGCCCAAAAGATATATCTATTTATGCATACAAGAACTGGGATGTAGGCAAGAGGTGCAGGGGGGGAGGTGAGAGGATTCACCAGAGACAGAGTGGGGAACAAAACAGGTGGATCTACTGAAATACACTGCTGAGGGGAGCAGTGGGCAAGACAGGAGAGGTCTGCTGCACCATGTGGGTAGCTCCCTGGCTGGGGATTGAACTCAGACCACAGCAGTGACAGCTTAATAAGTCTGAGACTTAACACCTGCACCACAAGGGAGACCTGTATGTAATATTTTGGGACCATGGTTGATTGTTGGTTGACTGTGGGTAACTGAAACTTAAGAAAGCAAAAATTCAGGAAGACTAGTGTACTTACCTGACCTACCCCACCCCACCCCCGGCCAGGGAGCAAGCATGACCCCCCCCAGGCAGAGCAGTTGGTTCCAGTTTCTGACTAATTTGGGGAGCCCAACTCCAGCTTCTCCACAGCCACATGATGTACTAATATCAGTGACACAATATCTTCTCAAGGTCCCCTCAAGGCAGGTCTGAGCCCCAATTCTAGCAGGCCACTTCTTGGAGCTATTGGGGTAGTAGCAGTCATTGGACCCCCACAGAGGTCCAATACTCACTCCCAAACCTTTAGGATCTTCCTTTTGTTCCTGCCTCTCCTAGCTCTTCCATGGGAACTGGTTTCTCAAGTAGCACGGATCTCTGTGTTTCCTCAGTGTCCTGTTTTTAGTCCTCCAGGCCCTATTTAACCAATACTCCATCTTACAGTCTCTTTGTTAAAATAACTAGTATGGTATTTACTTTTTTATTTTACATTTTTTTAAAGATTTACTTATTTATGCATACAAGAGCTGGGGTGCAGGCCAGAAGTGTGGGGGTTGAGAGGCTTCACCAGAGACAGAGTGGGGAGCAGAACAGGCAGATTGATTGAAATACACTGCTGAGGGGAGCAGCGGGTGGTAGGAGAGGTCTGCGTGCCATGTGGGACCCTCACCAGGGGCCGGGGATCGAAGTGACTCTGCAGAGGCTGCGGGCAGCTTCACAGTGCAGCGCTCAACTGCTGTGCCACCAGGGGAGGCCCGAACAACATGTGATTTTAAGATCTTGCCCTAAAACATTGGGGGGATGTAGCTATTAACCAAGACTGCTTGTCCCCACTGGCAACTGAAAGAGACAAGGAACAGTTTCTTCCCCGAAGCCTCTGGAAGACTGCAGTCCCACAAGCATCTTGATTTCAGACTGGTGATATGATTTTAGAATTCTTTTGTGTGTGGACCTGTAGGGGAGCAAAATGTACCACCTCAAAATATATCTCTTTGGCATAAGGTTATTTTAGTCTGGTTATTTTTAAGAAGCAGCAGACATAGGAAAAGTTCTGAAAACAGAGTAGAAAGTCTCTTTTGTAAGAAATATTTACATGCATAAAGGGAAATCTTCATTTGTGAGGGTGTCTGGGGGGTATTTAAGTGAGGGCGACCAACTCTCTTTATTTCTTAGCTAAAGAGAAAGCAGCAACTTACATCTGCATAGCAACCATGCCCTTGTTCACAGTGACTTTCCTGGTAACCCCCAGTAATTGATCTGCGACCCATCGACAGTCTTTGTCTTTAGCTGAAGATGCTATTTAAGGAGGGGGCTTAGGCCTTTTCCGTGTGTTGTTCTGTTATCCTGGGCCTCCTCCATGTATGTAGGAGGTAGACATTATTAAACTCTTTCTTTTAAAAAGATTTTGTTACTTATTTATGCACACAAGAACTGGGGTGTAGGCCAGAGGTGCAGGGGGTGAGAGGATTCACCAGAGACAAAATGGGGAGCAGAACAGGTGGCAGGTGGATCTACTGAAAGACAGGAGAGGTATGCTGTGCCATATGGGTTTGCTCCCAACTTATTCCATAGAGGCTGGCAATAGCTTGATAGCGCTGAGTCTTTAACACCTGAGCCACCAGGGAGGTTCTAAACTTTTTTTCCCTAATTTGTGTGTTAGCCAATAATCTAGAAGAGCAGAGGGGAAGTTATTTTTCTCCCTTTACAAGTCTCATGTATTTGGGGGGTTTATTTGTTGTGGCTACTGGCTTTTTCTAATTAATACAACATTCTAGGGCAATAGATTCATTATTTAATGGGGACAGAGTGCACTGACGATTTCAGTGGTGCCCCATAATAAGAGGCTGTGATACTGTGATTTATAAGAAATACAGATTCAGTCTTCCACCCATTTATGGCACAGAGCTCCTTAAAACCCATGAGATTTCATAAGCAAGAAGCACGATGGAAGCATCATCTGTTATAATACTTGGTCTTTTGTCCCAGTTCCTGAAACAGCTCCAGAAGCATGAAGGTGACCGCAAGCCCCTTGACCCCACCCAAGTTTATGTTAACTGCGTGACTTTTGGAAAGCTGCCTAGAATGGGGGCTTGTGGCTGGGGAAGGAGGCACCCGATAAATGTTTGGAACTTGCCCCTCCAGGGCAAATCATAAAAGATTTCCCTTTATGCAAGGGGCAGGAAATTTAGTTCAATCACAGATTTGATCGAAGTGGCCACAGAGTTACACTCGATCTAGTCAAAAAACAGAGAAGCGATTGGCCACAGAATTAATCGCTTGTGCTGACACAATGAAATCTCTATAAAACCCCAAAAGGATGGGGTTTGGAACAAATTCCAGGTTGGTAAACACACGGGCATGCCTGGAGAGTGGCGTGCTTCGGGATCACGGGCGCTCTGGGCCACTGCCACGTACTTCGTCCTAGGTATCTCTTCCATATGGCAGTTCCTGAATTACATCTTTTTCTAATTGATAGTTTATTAGCATATTAGAACCCACACAATGGAGACCACCCCAGTGGCGTGACCCAGCTCACAAATCTAAACATAAGTCAGGCTGCACTGATAGGAAATGTCTCACTGTCAAGGAAAACTAACACACACCAATCATAGTCCTCCAGGTCAGCTTTGGCTAGCTCACCTGACCCTGGAAAATAGGACCGGCCAGACTTACAAGGAAATCCCTGGCCTTCGAGACAATTGTGCATGTTCCATCTTCTCACGCTCTAAGAAAGCCACTCCTGCCCAGCCCCCTCAGGAGAGCGCTCCAAGAGGCACTGCACTCCCCCACTTTACCAACTGTTTTCCCTTGAATAAAGAACGTCAAACTCATTTACTAAATTGCGTTATTTTTGTCATTTGACATAATACACTGGTAATGTATTAAGTAAATATTTTGCTGAGTTCTGGGAGCTGCTCTAACTAATTGCATTTGAGGAGAGGTGATTGGAACTTCCAATTTAGCCCATTGTTCAGAAGCACGGGTGACAAGCTGAACTTGCAATTACCATCTGAAATGTGTATGGGGGGGGCAGTTTTGTAGACTGAGCGCTTAACCTGTGTGATTCGACATGACGTCCAGGTAGAAAGTATCAGAATGGAGGTCAACTGTTGGACAGCAGCTGCTATAACAGGATTGCCTGATCTGTGGAGCACACCACACATCTGGCGTCAGAAGTAAAGACGTGCAGACTCATGTGAGTGTAAAAGGAGACCCAGGAGAGAAAGGATTTTCCCTTTACATGGAGTCAATCTGACATGGAGTTAGTGAGACAAACGAGAGCCCTGTGCCAGAACTGACCTGCCATCTGCTTTTGTTTCTTTTAAATTAAATTGTATTTCAAAATACATGTAATAAGCACATGGTAGAATGTTCAAAAGCTAAAAATAAATGAACATTGAATTTAATTACCCTCTTCCCATCCTTCAACTATGCTATTTTCCTCCAAAAGTGCAGCTACTATTACCATGGATTCCTATAATCTCCTAGAGATGTTGAGATTCTGTATATATATGTGTGTTTATTCCCTAATCCAAGATCACGAAGGTTTACCTCTTGTTTTCGTCTAATAGTTACACAGTTTTTGCTCTCCCATTTAGTCTTTGATGCATTTTGAGTTATTATAGTTTTTGGATATGGAGTGATATAGGGACCCCTATTCATTCTTTTTTATTTTGTTCTGATTCATTCTTTTGGATATGGAAATCCACTTGTCCAAACAACTTTTTTTTAAAGATTTATTTATTTATGCATACAAGAACTGGGGTACAGGTCAGAGGTGCTGAGGGTGAGAGGATTCACCAGAGACAGAGTGGGGAGCAGAACAGGTGGATTGACTGAAACGCACTGCTGAGGGGAGCAGCGGGCGAGACAGGAGAGGTCTGCCGCGCCATATGGGTTGCTCCCTGGCCAGCGGGGGGATTGAACTCGTGCTGCAGAGGCTGCGGATTGCTTCATCGTGTGGTGCTTAACCCCTTGTGCCACCAGGAAGGCCCCAAACATCATCTGTTGAAAAGACTTTTTTTCCTTAGTGAATGGTCTTGACACCTGTGTAAATTAATATACAGACTATATTTAATTAAGATCTCAAGTGAAAGGAAGAATTTCCTCTTTGCTCAGCAACAGCTCCATCAGTCAGAGAATGCTGTATACCAAACAATGATCAGCCACCAAAGCTCAATTCCCAGTTTCCTCAAATGAGCTTTTTGGTAACAGCACTAAAATCTACATAGAGGGTCCTCACTTTGTTTTGACGGAAGGGTAGGCCTGTCGCTCCATGAGTTAGCACTTTCCAAGTTGCCTTCTGTGGTTGTTTCCAAATAAATCCATTTGGTTGGTAAAACAACTGGTTGGTTTTTTTGTCTGCGGTCAACATACTCTCGTCAAAAATCAATTGATCATAGATGCGTGGGTTTATTTCTGGACTCCCAGTTCTATTTGGTTTCCTTGACTATCCTTCTGTTACCACCACATGTCTTGATTACTGTAGCACTGTAGTAAGTTTTGAAAGTAGAAATGTGAATTCTCCAACTTTGTCCATTTTCATGATTGTTTTGACAGCTTAGGGTTCCTTGAATCGCCATTTGAATTTTAGTATCAGCTTGTCCATTTCCACAAAAAAAAAGGCAGTTGAAATTTTAACAGAAATTGCATTGAGTTATAGACTAATTTGGGGAGTCTTGCCCTCCTGACAATATTATGTCTTCTAGTCCAAACAAAACACAGGATGTCTTCCCATTTATTTAGGTTTTTCAGTGATATTTTCTAGTTTTCTTTTTTTTTCAAAGATTTATTTATTATGCATACAAGAGCTGGGGGTACAGGCCAGAGGTTCAGGGGAGTGAGAGGATTCACCAGAGACAGATGGGGAACAGAATAGGCAGATCTACCAAGGTACACTGCTGAGGGGAGCAGCAGGCGAGTCAGGAGAGGTCTGCTGTGCCATGTGGGTTGCTCCCTGGCCGGCCAGGGATTGAACTCATGCTGCAGAGGCTGTGGATTGTTTCATAGTGCAGTGCTTAACCCCTTGTGCCACCAGGGAGGCCCTATTTTCTAGTTTTCAATGTACACGTCTTGCCCTCCTTTTGTTAAATTTACTCTTTATTATTATTTTATCCTTGGTGCGTATATGAATGGAATTATTTTGGGATTGTTCAGAGGATAGACCACATTTTCAGCGCCGCATGCACCTTGATGTGGCGAGGATTAAAATCTGGCTCCTCAATATAAATAAAAGTGATGTGTGCACCTCCAAGTTGGTTGGCCTCTCTCCTTTCCTGCTCCCCTTTGATTGCAATGGAGTCAGCCATCTTGACCGTCAGCTGTTTTGCAAGCATTTGCCTTTTGTTTTTGTAGAACAGAGCCACACTTACATATATGGTCTGTGGCTGCTTTCCTGCTGTGATGTCAGTGTTGAGTATTAGTCACTGAGACCCTAATGGACTAAAATATTATCTGGCCCTTTACAGAAAAAGTTTGCTGATCCTGGCTTAGCAGACCTCTCTATAGTAGGATTTTATGATCTTTCTAGATCATAAATATTTGAAGCATTACTGTCTTTGGTTTTGCTTAGAAAATTTCCATCAGGCTGGCAGCTTGCTGCTTCTCTCCAGCAGTGGATTGTCAGGGACATTCTCATCAAGAAGAACAATCTGAGTTTTATTAGACTGATCTATCTCTCCCTCTTGTAACTTGCCTTCCTCTTCTTAGAAGTTTTTTGCTTCCTCTGCAGCTCAGAGCTTCTGACCTCCTGCCATTCATTCATTTTTTTAAAAAGATTTATTTATTCATTAAAGAGCTGGTGTACAGGCCAGAGGTATGGGATGGGGAGGGGTTTGAGAGGACTCACCAGAGACATAGTGGATACCAGAGCAGGTGGAGCGACTGAAATACACTGCTGAGGGGAGCAGTGGGTGAGACAGGAGAGGTCTGCTGTGCCATGTGGGTAGCTCACTGGCTGGGGATTGAACTCATGCTGCAGTAGTTGCAGATAGCTTCATAGGTTGCTTCTTAACCCCTTGCACCAACAGTAAGTCCCATTCATTTTTTTTTTTAAAGATTTTATTTATGCATACAAGAGCTGGGGTACAGGCCAGAGGTGTGGGGGGGTGAGAGGATTCGCCAGAGACAGAGTGGGGAACAGAACAGGCAGATTCACCAAAGTACACTGCTGAGGGGAGCAGCGGGCGAGACAGGAGAGGTCTGCTGCGCCATGTGGGTTTCTCCCTGGCCGGCCCGGGATCAAACTCGTGCTGCAGAGGCTGAGGACAGTTTCATAGGTTGTGTCTTAACCCATTGCGCCACCAGGGAGGCCCATTCATTCTTTCTTGATTAGCTGCTTCTGCAGAGCCCCCTTCTCTGCTGATGTGGGAGACGAGGGTCTCTGCTGTGCGGCCGCGTGCATGTGTGCCGGGCCATCACCGTGGTGTACATCGCATCTCTCAGCTGGGATTAGAAGTGGTCTCCTTTTCAAGTACGGTATTCTTTTTAAAAATGTATATAATTTAAAGGTAAGAAGATACTGACACTAAGCGTTCAGTTTGATGAATTTTGACAACTGTATGCACCTGTGCAACCACCAGTCAAAACATTGCATCAATCGTTTGAAATCAATTGTAAGAGATCCATCTGTGGCTCTTTCCAGTCAATTACCAATTCTACTCCCCAGAGGCCATCACTGTTCTGGTTTTTGTCACCGTAGATTGTTTTTGTCTGTTCACGCACGTCACACTGTTGCAGTCATATAAATGTCCTCTTTTGTCTCTGATTTTTTTTTCACTCAGCAGAGCATAATGTTTTTGAGATTTATTCCTGCTGCTTGTATCTAAGCCCCTTTTTATCCCTGAGTTATGGTACCCTCATGTGTGGATACACCCTTGCTGGGTTTTCCATCCTACTGTTGATGGACATTGTATTTTTCCAGTTCAAGTACAGGATTTTTAAAAAAACACCTTTTAAAAAAATTTTTATTTTTATTTATTCATGAATACAAGAGCTGGGCTACAGGCCAGAGGTGTGGGGGGTGAGAGGATTCACCAGAGACAGAGTGGGGAATAGAACAGGCGCATCTACTAAAATATTCTACTGAGGGGAACAGCAGACAAGACAGGAGAGGTCTGCTCTGCTATGTGGGTAGCTTCTTGCCTGGGGGCCGACCTTGTGCTGCAGTGGCTGTAGATAGCTTGATAGAGCTGAGACCTTAACCCATGTCACCAGGGAGGTCCCTCAAGTACAAACCTTTTAACCATAATTTTGTTTATGGCCTTTTCCAGCTTTAAAATATTCTCTCTCTTGCCAGGTCTTACAACCAATCTAAACAAAATATTATTTCTGGTTTACATTTTATTGTCTAAGAAATATTGAGAAGCTGATACTATCCATGACTTATGAAACTTTTCCTTCCTTCACATTTCCTTTAACATACCCAAACAAGTCTTTTTTTTTCCTTTTATCTTTTGGTTTATATAACACATACTGTGCAAACCAGTCAACACACTGAAATGCCATGCATTTCTTTCTCTTTTCTAATTTTTTTTTTTTAAAAGATTTATTTATTTATTTATTTATACAAGCACTAGGTATAGTCAGAAGCACAGGAGGGTGAGAGAATTCACCAGAGCCAGAGCGGGGAGCAGAACAGGCAGAAGGACCGAAGTACACTGCTGAGGGGAGCAGCGGGCGGCAGGAGAGGTCTGCGCGCCATGTGGGACCCTCACCCAGTGGCCGGGGAATGAACTGGGGCTGCAGAGGCTGCGGGCAGCTTCGCAGCCCAGCGCTCAACCACTGCGCCACCAGGGGAGGCCCTCTTTTCTAATTTTTTTTTTTTAATAGAGGCATGTTATTTATTTATTTGTTTGTTTGTTTGTTTGTTTTGTTTATACAAGCACTGGGTACAGTCAGAAGCGCGGGAGGGTGAGAGAATTCACCAGAGCCAGAGCGGGGAGCAGAGCAGGCAGAAGGACCGAAGGACACTGCTGAGGGGAGCAGCGGGCGGCAGGAGAGGTCTGTGCGCCATGTGGGACCCTCCTCCGGTGGCTGGGGAGCAGCCGGGGATCGAACCAGGGCCGCAGAGGCCGCGGGCAGCTTCGCAACCCAGCGCTCAACCGCTGCGCCACCGGGGAGGCCCGCTCTTTTCTAATTTTTTAAGAAAAAATATGAAAGACTATTATATAAAAAAATAAAAATATTTCACTCTGGTTGTTGTCAGCTGCATAATGCAATTATCTAAAACTTGAATTTCTTTTTCTTTTTTTAAGGTCAAGTATTCTGGCTATTGATCCTGACTGACCAGGAAAATCACCTGGGGAACTTTAAAATCCAATGAGTCAGGTGTAGGGTGAAGGGAAGTTAACAGGTTTGTTCCCCGCTCCTGCCACTAGCATCTATGAGGGGCACCTGAGGTCTTGTACACATGCTTGATGGTGGGCACTTGGGGCATGGTGTGGGCATGCGTAAGTGGGCTCACCTGATCCGAGGAAGTCAGGTATGTAAGGGTGGCAGAGGACAGTGCAGCAGAGGGCAGCAGGCACCTACGGACCTGCCACAAAAGGAGGGGACCATGACAGAATGCCTGAGGCTAATGAGTGCAGCTCTGGAGGTGGGTCAGGCTCAAAGCCCCCAGGCCAGCGCAGCTTGTGGCCAGTGGGAGACCTTGGAGGCTCTGAAATGTCTCTCACGCATCTCTCACTTCCTGTCGTAACTACTTTGTACTCTTCTTAAGTCTGGTAATTTTTCTTATCTTGAATTTGATGCTATTCAGATTTTATCTTCTCTCTACTTGGTTTTGCTTCTTTTTTAAAAAAATTATTTATTTATTTATACAAGCACTGGGTACAGTCAGAAGTGTGGGAGGGTGAGAGGATTCACCAGAGCCAGAGCAGGGAACAGAACAGGCAGACTGACGAAATACACTGCTGAGGGGAGCAGCGGGCACAGCAGGAGAGGTCTGCAAGCCATGTGGGACCCTCGCCAGCGGCGGCTGGGGATCGAACTGGCGCTGCAGAGGCTGCAGGCAGCTTCGCAGCCCAGCGCTCAACCACTGCGCCACCAGGGGAGGCCCTGGTTTTGCTTCTTTAAGGGTTTTCTTTTCCTAAAGTTTTATTAAATTTCTGGCTACCAACTTTCCAAAGTTACTTCACACCCTCTATTCCCTCAGCTCCCAAATAACAAGCAGACTCCCCCCTTGCATTCCATCCAGATCCTCAAGTCTTCTAGAAGATTGAATTTTAAAGTCCAGGCTTCTCTACAGGTAGGTTTTCCTTTTGTTCTTTGGTTTCCTCAAAATATAGATGCTTTGCTCTTTTAATCATAAATTGACATTTTATTTATTTTTAAAAGATTTATTTATTTATGCATACAAGAGCTGGGGTGCAGGCCAGAGGTGCTGGGGGGGATGAGAGGATCCACCCGAGACAGAGCGGGGAACAGAACAGGCAGACTGACTGAAATGCACTGCTGAGGGGAGCAGCAGGCAAGTCAGGAGAGGTCGGCTGGGCCATAGGTTGCTCCCTGGCTGGGGATAGCTTCATAGGTTTCATCTTAACCCCTTGTGCCACCAGGGAGCCCCATAAATTGACATTTTAAAATAACTTAATATTTCAGGGGCCTCCCCGGTGGCGCAGCAGTTGAGCACTGGGTTGCGAAGCTGCCTGCAGCCTCTGCGGCGCCGGTTCGATTCCTGGCTGTTCCCTGACCACTGGAGGAGGGTCCCACATGGCGCACAGACCTCTCCTGCCGCCTGCTGCTCCCCTCAGCAGTGTACTTCGGTCCTTCTGCCTGCTCTGCTCCCCGCTCTGGCTCTGGTGAATTCTCACCCTCCCGCGCTTCTGACTGTACCCAGTGCATGTATAAACCAACCAACCAACCAACCAAACAAATAAATAAATAAGACATGCCTCTAGAAAAATTAAAAAAAAAAGACCCATCTTAAAATAACTTAATATTTCAAAAAGGATTTCTGCAGAGCCTGTTGTCCAGTCACATGACATCTTTTCTTCTTTATGGAAAGTCCCCCAGATGAAAGTGGCAACAGTACTGATTCCGCATTAAGGCAAAATAATTATAGGCTCCCGAGGTACCCAGTGAAACCCAGGGGATCTGGATTCAAAACAACTGCAGTCTCCTTGGCTGCCAGGTGAGGTAGCTCTTCTGTGTTGTTTCTTGGCAAATTCTGAAGTATTGATGTCCTTCAGCTGACACTGTCACCATTCATATATATATATATATATATATATATGTACAGTTTTTGGGGTTCTCTCAGAACGCAAAGATAACCTACCAAATCATACCAAACAGGTATGATCTACTTTTGGAGAGCAGGGGGAAACCTGTATTTCCAGCTGTGAGAACTCTCCCACCTCACCTCTCTGCCTCCCAGCTGCCACTCTGGATTCCAGGATCAGATAACTCAGGCTGGAGGCTGAGGAGACTGGGAGATTCCAGTGCTGGATTGGGGCAGGGCTGTGGGCATGTCACTGCTGGCAGTAAGGGGGTGCACATGTGTGCAGATTCTTACTGTGAATTTACCTCATGTAGATTTAGGTTGTTTAACTTGAATATATAATATAGACTGTTGTTCCTGTATAATGAGTTTCCACTTTTACTCTTTTTTTTTGTAAAGATTTATTTATGCATGCATGCAAGAACTGGGGTACAGGCCAGAGGTGTGAGGGTGAGAGGATTCACCAGAGACAGAGTGAGAAACAGAACAGGCAGAATGAAATACACTGCTGAGGGGAGCAGCGGGTGAGTCAGGAGAGGTCTGCTGCACCATGTGGGTAGCTCCCTGGCCAGGGATTGAACTCACGCTACAGTGGCTGCAGATAGCGTCATAGGTTGTGTCTTAACCCCTTGCACCACCAGGGAGGTCCCCCACTTTTACTCTTCTGCCTGTGGCTTTCTTAGATCATCACAAGGTTGCTCAATGTAAAACTGATGAGACAGATGGAGAGAATTTAAAAACAATAATAAATCTCATTAGTTCGTCTGCTTTTTATTGTAAAACCCTGCACTGGTAATCCTAAACAATGTCAGCAATTAAATACTCCTATCCACCCCCACAAATCTTTTGTTAAAATTGCTTTGGTCACTGTTGAATTCCACTTTAAAAAACAAGGCTAACTGCTTGCTTCAAATGAGCATATTTTTGGTATTTACCCTTATGGCCTAACATGGAAGCTAATATGGAGATTCCCAGTTTATATAGTAGAAACCATCCCCACCCAACATAAACTCAACTACATGGATTCATTTGGAAAATAGATCCTTAAAAATCCATCAGGCTCACTTCAGGAGTCACTGGGGTCACCCCAGCTGCATAGCAAATTCCTGCATCTAATTAATAGCTATGAAACCCTGTGAAAATGATGAACAAGAACTGGAATCATTTTAATCCTGTCTATATGAACACTTAAAGTTTCTATTTTGTGTTTAAAATTTAAAACAGCATGCAAACCACAAGATAGCTCTATATTTGTCTGCACATTTTAATTCACTCATGAAATATTTTCCTCCCTCATGAAAAATTTTTAAATTTTGAATTTATTCTTTTTCACTAATGGTTTTAAACTAAAGTACATCTCAAGAAAATGATTATTACTGATTAGAACATCATTATTAATGAAAATAATTTTGTTTATAGGGAAGGGGGTGTTAAGGTCATCCACCTGGTGTAGCAAATGGGCTAGGTGTGTCCTCAGCGCAGATGTGGGCATCCTGAGTTGGGTCATCCCAGGAGATCACTGAGGCCAGACCGCCTATTGTGACTTTGGATGGCTCTTGGCTGAATCTCACCTTTGGGTATTTTCCTCAGGAAGGGCTCATAAAACAATATACTTTGGGCCTTCCCGGTGGCATAGTGGTTGAGCGCCGCGCTGCCAAGCTGTGCGCAGCCTCTGCAGCGCCGGTTCAATTCCCCGCCAGCCAGGGAGCTACCCACATGGCGCAGCAGACCTCTCCTGACTCGCCCGCTGCTCCCCTCAGCAGTGTATTTCATCAGTCTGCCTGTTCTGTTCCCCACTCTGGCTCTGGTGACTCCTCTCACCCTCCTGCGCTTCTGACCTGTACCCCAGCTCTTGTATAAACAAATCAAAAAACCAGAAAACAATATACCTTGAGTTTTGATATTAAAAAATGTCTAAATAAATGTCTTGTGGTACATTTGCGTCTTTCGGGATACCCTCCTTTCCACCCCCCACCCCCTTGTTCACTCCACTGTCCTGTGACAACGAATCCAGCTGCGTTGTAGGACCACGCGAGCCCAGCCACATCCTGTTCTTTCGAGCTGCTTGCCCGTCTGTCCAAAGGACTCTTTCTGTTTCTGGGAAGTCCGGTGTTGACCACTTGTATCTGCGTTTTCTGGGACCGGCGCTGTTGACGTGTCCCGGTGTGTTCTCCTTGCTGGAAGTCACTTCAGAGCTTTTAAATCCCCTTTGATTCTGCTTCCTTAGGGATCCGGTTCACATATATGCATAATGTATATATTGGCTCTCCTGCCCAGTTATTTGCCAAGTACGCCATTTCCTTTGAAGTGTGTTTAACTATTTCCTTTTCATTGGCTCACTCTTCATATTCCAGACCTCTAAGCCCCCCGACTCCGTTTTCTTGGCATCTCTTTCCTCGAGATCCTTTCAATTCAATGATCCTCTCTTCTATGCGGCTTGGCTTTCTTCCTTTCACACATTTTGCACCCTGTGTTGCTATTCTCACATATCTTTTTTTTTTTTTAAAAAGATTTATTTATTTATGCATACAAGAGCTGGGGTACAGACCAGAGGTGTGGGGGATGAGAGGATTCACCAGAGACAGAGTAGGGAACAGAACAGGCAGACTGGCTGAAATACACTGCTGAGGGGAGCAGCGGGCGAGTAAGGAGAGGTCTGCTGCGTCATGTGGGTATCTCCCTGGTCAGGGATCGAACTCATGCTGCAGTGGCTGTGGAGAGATTCATAGGTTGCACCTTAACCCTTGCGCCACCAGGGAGGCCCACTCACATATCTTTTTAGTTTTGTCCTTTGTGCTCTGCCTTCATGGAAGAGTTTTGTTTTTAATTGAAGGTGAAATAGCTGCTCAAAGTATTCACCTAGTGGCAATCCCTTTTCTGGTAACTGTTTTTCTGGTTCCTGGCTTCTCTGTTGCTGTTTTCTCCGGATCTTCGGTTGGTTCCTCTCTGGACAGAGTGAACTTTACAGGTGGAGTTAGAGCTGGAACTCTTCTCTAGGACAGCAGGAATTTTCTGAATAGTTTGGGGTTATTATAGTCTTTGCTTTTCCCCAGTCAGAGGGAGCAGGCAGCTGCTGGGAATATTAAAAATGCAAAGCCATTGGTATTGGCAAAAACAGCAGAGTAAAGATCTCCAAAAATTCTCTTTCAAAAAAGCAATGACAAAACAGACAAAAATGGTCAGAATCCACTTTCTCCAAACTCTGGAAATTAACCAAAGTCTTGCAGCAATTCAGGAAGTTCTTATGAAAGAAAAACAGCTGAATCTCAGTGTGATCAGTGAGCTTTTTTGTGTTTTTGTCTTTACTGTGGTGAAATACACCTAACATAAAACTTGCCATCCAAAAATGTATAGTTCAGTGGTGTGTGGTACATTCACATTGCTGTGCAAACATCCTCACCTTCCAGCCCCCCAAAGATTTGTATTTTGCAAAACTGAAACTCTATACCTTTTAAACAATAACTCTCCATTCTCCTCTCAGTCCCTAGCAAGACTCATTCTACTCTGTCTTTATGATTTTGATTTCTCTAAATACCTCAGACAAGAGGAATCATATAATATGTTGTCTTTTAGTAACTTGTTTATTGAACTTGGCATCTTGTACCCAATACTCATCCATGTTATTGAAGAAGTCCCTTCCTTTTTTTTTTTTTTTAAAGATTTATTTGCCTAGAAGAACTGGGGTGTAGGGCAGAGGTGGAGGGGGAGAGAATTCACCAGAGACAGTGGGGAGCAGAACAGGCATAATTACTGAAATACACTACTAAGTTGAGCAGGGGGTGAGACAGGAGAGGTCTGTGGTGCTATGTGTGTTAGCCCCTGGCTGGGGATTGAACTCAGGCTGTAGCACTGAGAGTTCACCCCTAGGCCACCAGAGAGACCTAATTCCCTTCCCTTTTACCGGCTGTAGGTAAAGAGCACATTTTGCTTATTCACAGATAACATTTGGGTTACTTCCACCTTTTGGTGATTGTGATTAATGCTGCCATGAACATAGTTGCACAAGTATTTCTTCACAACGCTGATCTCAATTCTTTGGGGTCCATGCCCAGAAGTAGGATGTCTGGGTCATATGGTATTTGTATTTTTAACTTTCTGAGCAACTGCCATGCTGCTTTTCACAATGACTGGACCATTTTCATTCCTACCATAGCACACAAGGGTTCTAACTTCTCCGCAGCCATGTGGAGACTTTTTTTTTTTTAATTTTAAAGATTTATTTATGCATCCAAGAGCTGGGGTACAGGCCAGAGATGCGGGGAGTGAGAGGTTTCACCAGAGACAGAGTGGGGAACAGAACAGGCAGATCTAGTGAAATACACTGCTGAGGGGAGCAGCGGGTGAGTCAGGAGAGGTCTGCTGTGCCATGTGGGTAGCTCCCTGGCCGGCCAGAGATTGAACTTGTGCTGCAGAGTCTGCAGATTGCTTTATAGTGTGGTGCTTAACCCCTTGCACCACCAGAGAGGCCCCAAGACTTCTGTTCTTTTCATAGTAGCCATCCTAATGAGTGTGAGGTGGCATCTCATTGTGGTTTTGATCTGCATTTCCTGAATGATTAGTGTGCTTATTGGCCATTTGTATATCTTCTTTGGAAAAATGTCTATTTAAGTCCTTCATCCATTTTTAAACTGGACTGTTTGATTTTTTTTTTATTAAGTTTTAGAAGTTCTCTATATGTTCTTGGTATTAATCTCATATCAGCTGTATGATTTTCAAACTTTTTCTCCTATTGGGTGAGCTGCCTTTTGCTCTGTGGATAGTCTTCTGATACACAAAATAAGAATTTTCATAAAGTCCAATTTGTTTTTTCTCTTGTTGCCTGTGTCTTTTATGGTATAATTTATTCTGGCACAGAACTCCCAAAACCGCTGCCTTTCCTGGGTGGTAGGAATGTCTTATTCTAAAGAGGTGACTCTGCGTTGGCTCCCAGATGAAGCTGGTCACCAGGAAGACCAAGCCATGATTAGAAACCTGGGAGTTTTTAGCCTACTTCTATTGTCTTGAGAAGGGAAAAGGACTAACATTAGATAATGATTGGCTTACGTGATGAAGTCTTCATAAAAATGCCAAGGTGCAGGGTTCAGAGAGTTTTGGGGTTGACAAACAGGGGGAGTTGGGAAAGACTGGCACACCTGGAGAGGACTGGGAAGGGACACACCCCTTCCTGCATACCTTGCCCTGCTCATATCTTCATCTGGAAGCTTATTGTATCCTTGATCATACCCTTTTATTATGAACTAGTAAATGTAAGTAAATGTTTTTGAGTCCTGTGAGCTGCCTTAACAAATTAACCCACTCCGGGGAGGAGTTGTTGGAACCTCTGATCTATCTAGATGGTTGATCAGAAACATAGGTGATAACCTGGGCTTGCAACTGACCCCTGAAATGCGTGTGTGGAGGGGGCAGGCTTGTGGGACTGACACAATCTTAACCTGTGGGATCTGACACGATCTCCCTAAAGATAAGTCAGAATTCAGGACACCCACCCAGCTGGAGTTGCAGAGAATTGCTTGGTGTGGGGAAAAAAATCTCCAAACATTTGGTGACCAGAAGTGTTTTGTATGAGTAATAAAGGAGACTCATAGGAAGAAACACATAATAGGGAAGAACTAGGTTTTTCCCTAGACAAGAGAAAAATGTTTTTTTCCATTTTACAGTATCATGTCCAAGAACTCATTGCCAAAGCCAATGTTGTGAAACTTTTGTCCTTTGCTTCCCTCTAAGTTTTTTTTTAATCTATTGTTTCAGGTTTTACATTTAAGTCCTTAATCCATTCATTTTGTGTTAGGTAAGGGACCAGCTTCATTCTTTTGTATGTGGGTATGTTTTCCCAGAATCACTTTTGAAAAGATCACCCTTTCCTATTGAATGATCTTGGCACCTTTGTCAAAAGTCATTTGACCATAGATGTGAGGTTTTATTTCTGGATTCTCTATCCAACTGATATTCCAGTAATTCACTGTTTTGATAACTAGCTTTGTAGTAAGTTTTGAAACCAGGAAGTGTGAGTCCTCCAGTTTTGTTATTTTCCATGATTATTTTGGCTATTTGGGGTCCCTTGTGATTCCACATGAATTTTAGGATTGGCTTTTCAACTACTGCAAAAAAATTCAGTGGGATTTTGGTAAGGAATGCACTGAAACTATCGATCACTTTGGGTAGTATTGACATTTTAGCAATATAAAATCTTCCAATCCATGAGTGTGGGATGTGTTTTTATTTACATCTTTAATTTTCTTCAGCAATATTTTTTAGTTTTCATTGTACTTATTCTTCATCTCTTTGGTTGATTAATATTAGCTATTTTTTTTTAAAGATTTATTTGTTTATGCATACAAGAACATGTGTACAGGCCAGAGGTGCGGCGGGGGGTGGGGGTCAGTGGGGTGGTAAGAGGATTCACCAGAGACAGAGTGGGGAACAGAACAGGCAGACTGACTGAAATACACTGCTGAGGGGAGCAGTGGGTGAGACAGGAGAGGTCTGCTGTGCCATGTAGGTAGCTCCCTGGCTGGCTGGGGATTGAACTCATGCTGCAGAGGCTGAGGATAGCTTCACAGTGCTGTGCTTAAGCCCCTGTGCCACCAGGGAGGCCTTTTTTTTTTTTTTAAGATTTAGTTATTTATGCATATATAAGAAATGGGGTATAGGCTAGAGGTGTGGGGGGGTGAGAGGATTCACCAGAGACAGAGTGGGGAGCAGAACAGGTGGATATGGTGAAATACACTGCTGAGGGGAGAAGCGGGCGAGGTAGGAGAGGTCTGTTGCGTCATATGGGCTGTTCCCTGGCCAGCAGGGGATCGAACTCGTGCTGCAGAGGCTGTGGATTGCTTCATAGAGTGGTGCTTAACCCCTTGCGCCACCAGGAAGGCCCCAGGGAGGACTTTTGCTATTATTTTTGATGCTATTGTAAATAGAAATGTTTTTGAAAATTCCTTTTCAGATAGTTCATTGTTTGGGTACAGAGTTGCAATTGACTTTTTATTGTTAACCTGGTATCCTGCTTCTTTGCTAATTCATTTATTAGTTCTAACAGCTTTTATGTTGAGTCTTTTGGGTGTTCTGCACATCAGATAATTTATGTGAGGATTTATTTGTAGATTCTCCATTTCTATTCCTGACATAATTAATTATGGAAATAATTTTTATTTCTTTCTAATTTGGATGCCTCTTATTATTTCTTGTCTAATTGCTCTGACTAAATTTCCAGTACCATGTTGAGTAGAAGTGATGAAAGTTAGCATCCTTGCCTTGTTCCTGATCAGGAAAAACTTTTAAACAATTGAGTATGATTTTTGATATGGATTTTGATATATGACTTTTATTTTGTGAAGGCATATTTCCTTCTATTCCTATTTTTCCTAGTATTTTTTTTTAATCATGAAGGGATATTGATTTTGTGAAATGCTTTTTCTGCATCGATTGAGATGATGAGATTGTTTTCTGTTACTTGGTGATATGGCATATTGTGTTGACTTTTTTTTTTATGTCAAGCTACCCTTATATTCCAGGAATAAATCCCAGCTGTCATGATGTATAATTATTTTTAAATGTTGCTCAATTCTGTTTGATATTTTTTGGAGAAATTTTGCATTAGTGGCCGAAAGGAATATTAGAATGTGGTTTTCTCTTGTAGGATCTTTGTCTTTGATATCAGAGTTATGGTGAGCTTGTAGATTAGCTCAGAAGTATTCTATTCTTTTCAATTTTTTAGAAATGTTTGAGAAGGATTGGTGTTAGTTCTTCTAAATATTTGGCGGAATTTACTGGTGACTCTGATAGACTTGGAACTTTTCTTTGCTGGAAGAATTTTTTTTAAAGATTTATTTATTTATGCATATAAGAGCTGGGGTACATAGGCCAGAGGTATGGGGGGTGAGAGGATTCACCAGAGACAGAGTGGGGAACAGAACAGGCAGACTGACTGAAATACACTGCTGAGGCGAGACAGGAGAGGTCTGCTTTGCCATGTGGGTTGCTCTCTGGCTGGCCGGGGATCGAACTCGTGCTGCAGAGGCTGCAGATTGCTTCGTAGTGTAGTGTTTAACCCCTTGTGCCACCAGGGAGGCCCTGGGAGATTTTTTTTTTAAGATTTTTTTATTTATGCATACCCTGTGGGGTACTGGCCACAGGGGTCAGGGGGTGAGAGGATCTACCAGACACAGTGTGGGAAACAGAACAGGCAAATATACTGAAATACCCTGCTGAGGGGAGCAGCGGGTGAGTCAGGAGAGGTCTACTGTGCCATGTGTGTAGCTCCCTGCCCGAGGATCCAATTCATGATGCAGTGGCTGTGGATAGCTTCATAGGTTGCATCTCAACTCCTTGTGCCACCAGGGAGGCCCCTGTTGGGAGATTGTTGATTGCATATTTAAGCTTTGCTAATTACAGGTGTACTCAGATTCTGTTTCTTCATGATTTAGACTTGGTAGGTGTTGCGTGTCCAGGAATTTGTTGTTTTTGCCTAGGTCATTCATTTTTTGTGGTATAATTGTACATAGCACTTTCTTATTTTTTTTATATTTCTGTAGAATTGGTAGTTATATCCTCAGTTTCACTTTTGAGTTTGGTAATTTGAATATTCTCTTTTTTAGTACATCTAGTTGAAAGTTTGTAAATTTTGTTTTGGGAAGAATCGACCTTTGACTTCATTTATTTTCTGATTGTTTTCTCTCTCTCTCTCTTTTTTTTAACTCTCCGCTCTAATATTTATAGTTTTCTCTAGTCTTTACAAAATTATACAGAAAAATTTATATATAATTTCTTTGGTATAACTCTTTTTTTTTTAAAGATTTATTTATTTATGCATACAAGAGCTGGGGTACAGGCCAGAAATGTGGGGGGTGAGAGGATTCACCAGAGACAGAGCAGGCAACAGAACAGGCAGATTGACCGAAGTACACTGCTGAGGGGAGCAGCAGGCGAGTCAGAAGAGGTCTGCTCCACCATGTGGGTTGCTCCCTGTCCAGCTGGGGATGGAATTTGTGCTGCAGAGGCTGCGGATTGCTTCACAGTGCGGTGCTTAACCCCTTGAGCCACCAGGGAGGGCCCACGTTGGTATAACTCTTTATAATTTTCTACCTTTGGGTTTAGTTTTCTCTAAGAAACAAAACAAACTAATCTAAATTAAACTTGTTGCAATTTAAGTGATAAACTTTAGTTTTTAATTGTCTGAGAAGCTTGTAATCTCAATTCTGAATGATAATCTTCTAGCCTTTTGAGTATGTCTTGTCACTCTTGCTGGTCTGCAAAGTTTCTGCTAAAAAAATCTGCTGATGGATTTATTTTCCTTTGTACATTATAAACTGTTCTTTCTCTTGCTATTTTTAAGGTCATGCTGCAGTGGCTGTGGATAGCTTCATAGTGCTGTGACTTAACCCCTTGAGCCACTAGGGAGGCCCTGATCTCCATTTCTTTAAGATCTTTTTCATTTGAATGTGTCTTCTGCCTGCCCATTTTGCTTGATTCTGTGTTTGCTTCTATGTATTAGGCAACTCTATTACCTCTCCTAGTCTTGAAGGATTAACCTTTGCAGGTGATGTCCTATGGAGCCAGGAGTGCAGTACCCCCATCCACCTGCACTAGTCACTCAGGGCACATCGCTGTGTGGGCTGTACATGTCTGTTTGCTATTTTAGGTTGGCACTGTGGGCAGGACTCTTAGACCAGTCTGGCTGTGTTGCATTGATTGAGCACAACTATGACGTATGTGGCTGTGGTATACTCAGTTGATGGTGCTATGGGTTCAGTTCACTGGCCACAGCATACAGCTGCCTGAAGTGGGAGTATGAGGCTGTCCACCTGACCTGACCTGTGGTGCACAGTGGGTGTATGGCAGGTGTGTGGAGCTGTCAGTCATGATGCACTACTATGGGCTGGGATTGTGATGCGTGCAGCTACATAGCAGGGGTGAATGGAGTTCTCAGCACAATTCACCCAAAGCCTCTAGTAGGCTGGAGAGAGGGTTCCAATATGGTATCCGCTGGCACTAGCATCAGCAAGGGTTTGTAAGAGTCCCAAAACATTACCTGTCAGTGTTTCTGATCCAGGAATCATCCTGAAACGTTCCTGCTTCTCAGAAAGACACTGTGAGAATGGCAAGTGAGTCTCTCACCTATGGCCCAGGTGATTTTTATATTGGTGTTACTGTGCTAGGTCCCAAGATGAGTGAATCAGCATGTGGACATGAGTGTGTGTTCTTCATTCCCTATGGTTCTTTGATTTTCATGGGCATATGCCTCATAGGCTCTCAATGCTGGGATCATCTCCCTACTGTGTGGGGTTGAAGGATTGGGAAACCGAGTATAGGGCCTAATCCTCCCCTAACCCCCAGAGAAAATTTCCACACTTTGGAGATTCCTCCTGACTATGAATCACTGGGCTAGAGGTGGGCTCTTCCTTGGTGAGTGTATCTCTCCTACCTGTCTAGGTGCTACCCTTTTATCCTTTGGTGTGAGAACTCTATTCATCCAATTCTCAGCTCTTTTTTTTTTTTTTTTAAATTTTTTTTTTTTAATAGAGGCATGCTTTATTTATTTGTTTGCTGGTTTGTTTGTTTGTTTTGTTTATACATGCACTGGATACAGTCAGAAGCGCGGGAGGGTGAGAGAATTCACCAGAGCCAGAGCGGGGAGCAGAGCAGGCAGAAGGACTGAAGTACACTGCTGAGGGGAGCAGCGGGCGGCAGGAGCGGTCTGCATGCCATGTGGGACCCTCCTCCGTGGCCGGGGAGCAGCCGGGGATCGAACCAACGCCGCAGAGGCCGCGGGCAGCTTCGCAACCCAGCGCTCAACCGCTGCGCCACCGGGGAGGCCCCAATTCTCAGCTCTTTTTTCTGAGTAAATCTACATGTGGTTGTATACTTGTTGTGTCTGTGGGAGCAGGTGAGTTCAAGTTCTTCCATACTGCTATTCTTGAATTGGCACTCCATTGTAATTTTTTTGAGGAAACTAAATACTGTTTTGCATAATGGTTGGAGCAAATTTGCATTCCTTAAAACAGTGAACAAGGGTTCACTTTTCTCTGCATCCTGACCAACACTTGTTTCTTGTTTTCTTTTTTGATAGTAGTCATTCTCATAGGAATGAGGTGATACCTCATTGTGGTTTTGGTTTGCATTTCTTGATGATTAGTGTGCAGAAGGATTAGCTGTTGGCCAATTGTGTGTATTCTTTGGAAAAATGTCTATTCAGTTCCTCTCCCATTTTTAATTGGATTTTTTTGTGTATTTGCGTGAGTTCTTTGTATATTTTGCATACAATCTTTAATCGGATAGAGATTTGTGGATAACTTCTTTCATTCAGTAGTCCCCTTTTTATTTTATCATTTCTTTCTGCAGAGGCTTTTTAATTTGATGTAGTCCTGTTTATTTTTGCTCTTGTTTCCCTTGTCTTTTGGGTCAAGTCCAAAAAAAAAAAAAAAATCACCAAGACCAATGTCAAGGTGCTTACCACCTAGAAATTTCCTTTAGAAATTTTATGGTTTCAAGTGTTATGTCCAAGAATTTAATCCATTTAGAGTTAATTTTTGTGTGTGGTGCATGACTAGAAACAAAGCCACACATATATGGGTCAACTAATCTATGATAAAGGAACAATGAATATACGCTGAAACAAGGAAATTCTCTTCAATAAATAAATGGTCCTGGGAAAACTGGACTGCAACATGCAAAAAACTAGACTGCTCTCTCATACCATATACACAAATCAACTCAAAATTGATAAAAGATTTGAATGTTAGACATGACCTTGTGAAATATATAGAAGAAAACATAGGCAAAACATTCTATGACTGAAACCTCAGAAATACCTTTGAGGATTCTTCTCCAGAAGCAAGGAAAACAAGGGAGAAGATAAACAGCTGGGACTACATCAAACTAAAAATCTCTGTACAGCAAAAGAGACAATAATCAAAACAAAGAGACATGCTACTGAATGGGAGAAAATATTTGCACACCATACAAAAGATAAGGGAATGATATCAAAGATCTATGAAGAAATTCCATGGTTCAACAAAAACAAAGCAAACAACCCAGTCAAAAAATGGAGGCAAAATATCTAAAAGGACACTTCTCCAAAGAAGAAATGCAAATAGCCAGCGGGCATATGAAAAAATGTTCACCATCACTAGTTATCAGGGAAATGCAAATCAAAACCACAATGAGATACCACCTTACCTCAGTGAGAATAGCCCGCATTAAAAAAACCGGAAACAATAAATGGTGGCAAGGATGTGGAGACTTACACTTCTGATGGGAATGTAAACCAATCCAGCCACTATGGAAAGCTGTGTGGAGATTCCTTAGAACACTAAAAATTGATCTACCATATGATCCAGCAATTCCATTCCTAGGAATCTTCCGAAAGGACAAAAAACATTAATTCGTAAAGAAATCTGTACTCCTATGTTTACTGCAGCACTATTTACAATAGGCGAGATATGCAAACAACATAAATGCCCTAAAATAGATGAATGGATCAAAAAGTTGTGGTATGTTTCTACAATAGAATATTACTCAGCGATCAAAAAAGACAAACTCATGCCATTGGTAGCAACATGGATGGAGCTGGAAGGGAATATGCTAGCCAAAAATTAGTCAGGAGGAAAAAGATAAATACTGGATGGTCTCACTTATATGTGGAATATAGAGAAACCAAACAAAAGGT
Organism: Talpa europaea; assembly: GCF_964194135.1. Taxonomy (NCBI): domain Eukaryota; kingdom Metazoa; phylum Chordata; class Mammalia; order Eulipotyphla; family Talpidae; genus Talpa; species Talpa europaea. The sequence continues at coordinate 95,075,380 of NC_140068.1, read as the reverse complement.
CAAGAAGAAGTCAAAACTAGCAAGCTGACCATAGAACTGAGGCATGCGTATAGCAAAGGAGGGGGAGGGACAGATTGGGGACTAAACAAGGGAAGTGGCCTCCCTGGTGGCGCAAGGGGTGAAGCACCACACTATGAAGCAATCCGCAGCCTCTACAGCATGAGTTCAATCCCCGGCCAGGGAGCCACACACATGGGCGCAGTAGACCTCTCCTGACCCGCCCGCTGCTCCCCTCAGCAGTGTATTTCAGTCAGTCTGCCTGTTCTGTTCCCCACTCTGTCTCTGGTGAATCCTCTCACCCCGCCCCCATACCTCTGGCCTCTACCGCAGCTCCTTGTATGCATAAATAAATAAGTCTTCAAAAAAAAAATAAGGGAAGGGTAAACACAAAGGAATATGGTGATGGCTTACAGGTGATACGGTGGTGGGAGAACTATGGGGACTACAACAATGTAAGAAAAATAATAATAATAAAAAGATAGTGGCACATGACTGTCCAGTTTCCCCAACTCACACAACCAGAGAGCTCCCCCTCCTGCTGCAAGCAGTAAAAAGGACTGGATTTTTCTTTGGCGAGCTTCTGCCATACATGCTCTGGACTCATGACCTGGGCAACTTCAGGCCCAGTTGAGGCTGGAGGACAGTAACAGACGGGGATTTAGTGAGGGCTGACAGCAGAGCTATCCCCACTCCGCTCTGAGAACAGGAATAGCTGGGCTGGGCTCCCCAGGCAGGAAGTGGAGAAATTCCTTTTGGGGTAAACAGGCCAGCTCAAGAGGAAAGAGCCACAGAAACTTCCATTTAGGGGTTCCCAACAATCTTTCCTATGAAAAGATGTTCAACCTCACCTGTAACGGGGAAAACAGATCAAATGAGATACAATGTCCTGCAAGCTTGGCAAAATTAAGATTTGCTAAGACCAGAGATTGGGAAGTATTAAGGGGAACTTGAACTCTTACACACAATGGTAGGTGGGTTAACCAGGTCAACTTCTCGAGAGAAACAGGCTGTCAGTAAGCAAAGCTCCAAATGCTTGTCTCTGCGTCAGCTCTCACAGGTGGCTGGGAGGAGGCAGAGATACAGGAATATGTTCTGTGATGCAGTGGCAGGAAAAGAATGAAAAGATACATAGTTTACGCCATGAGAAAGTATGAGCAGTTGAAATAAATGAGCTGCCTCTGCTCCTTTGAATGGAAAAATACAATGTTGAGCGAAGAAAGAGAGCATGGTGCAAAAATATCACTTTTAGTCAGGTTTTTAACTGAAAGCCATAGAAAATGCTTCTGACATAAGCAGAAAAGGGATCCATTGCAAGGCTATCGTATCATTCACAGGGTTATCAGGAGAGATGAAGAGGGAGATCCAGGGCGGAAGCTGGCAACCCCAAGGGAGGGTGGGCAGCTCAGTGGCCATGGGAATAACAAGGGCCATATAGTTGTCATTTAGGTGAAACTTGCAAATAGCCAAAGCAATAGGCAAGTTTGTTTACAGATAAAACACAGTAAAAGTACAAAATCAGGGCCTCCCTGGTGGCGCAGGGGTTAAAGTCTCAGCACTATCAAGCTATCCCCAGCCACTGCAGCACGAGTCTGATCCCAGACCTGGGAGCTGACCTACATGGCACAGAGACCTCTCCTTTCTCGCCCGCTGCTCCCCTCAGCAGTGTATTTCAGTCAGTCTGTCTGTTCTGCTCCCCACTCTGTCTCTGGTGACTCCTCTCACCCTCCCATGCATCTGGCCTGTACTCCAGTTCTTGTATGCATAAATAAAAATAAATCTTTTAAAAAAAAAAGTACAAAATCACTCAAAAGAAATGAGATATGCAGACCCCATATATCGTAGGTACCCCTGAGGAGAGGGGGAGAGAAAAATGGGGCTTCAGCTATACCTGCCACATTTTATTTCTTAAAAATGAAAGCTCTGAAGCCAAGGTAGCAAAAAAATGTTCACATCCATTTATGCTTGGTGGTAGGTACATGGGTATCATTTTCTACTTTATCTGTAGGTGGCAGATATTTCCTAACAAACATAAATCAAAAGTATGTGTCAGGCCGTGCAGGTCTCTGCAGATGTCTCTAAATGCAAACTGATCTTGTACCTGCAGGAGCATTGGAAAGCTCTGTCTGCTGCCCCCACCTACCTTTCTAGTGTTTTCAACACTCATGCACAGTCCTTGTCTCCACGAGTGAAAGTTGGCAGGGGTATTTGGCTGGAATTGTGAGGTTGAGTAATGCTGGGCCTGGTGCTGTTTACTGGGAAGGAGTGACTCATGTCATTATCGAAATTCTAAGTTCTTTCATATGCCTCCCGAGACGTTATCTGGTTTGGAAGACCAGAGAGAAAAACTGAAGAGAGGATAAGAATTTCAGGAAAGTGGAAAGGACTTTGTAAAAAAAAAAACAAACCAGAAAAACAAAAACCCTTTTGTTCAATCATTGGCTCTACTATGGGAAATGGAAAAGTATTCTTTAGTCTCTTCCTAAGGAGAGTTTCTTAACTGAGAAATACTGACAGACAGCAGTGTAAGATGTACAATGAGCTGATTTGATACATTTATCTATTGCACTCCGAGTATGTCCATTGCATCAGCTAATGCCTTCACTAGGCCACATCGTTGTCATTTTGGCATATTTCAGAGGTAGTCTCTTAGCAACTTTGAAGTATATAATACAGAACCATAGACTATAATCACTCTGTTGTGCTCTTTGAAGCTTATTCATCGTCTATTGCGAATTTATGCCCTTTAATAATATCTGCCCCTTCCCACATCCTCAGGGTTTGGTAACCACCAGTCTACTCTTTGTTCCTATAAATCAGCTTTTTCAGAGTCCACATACAAAAAATATAATAGTTGTTTTTGTCTGACTTATCTCAGCATAATGCCCTTAAGGTCCGTCTGTGTTGTTGTAAATGGCACGATAACCTTCTCATTGTTGAATAATATTCCATTATAATTCTCATACACACATCCATCATAAAATGGAATATTATGCAGCCATAAAAAGTAAACCATGACATTTGTGACAACAATGAGTTGTCTTAAGGGTATTATGCTATGTAAAATAATTCAAAAGTATGTATATGTCAGCATCTCTGCAGATGTCTCTTTACATAACTGTCAAAATTGATCCTGTACCTACAGGAGGAGTAGAAATACAAATACTGTGTGTTATCACTTTATATGTGGAATTCTAAACAATCACAACTCATGGATACAGAGAACATATTGGAGGCAGGGTTGGGGGGGTGGGTTCAGTGAATGGGTGAATGGGGGTTAAAGTGTACAAAATCCCAGCTATACAATAAGTCATGGGGCTGTAATGTATAGCATAGAACCATAATGAAAGTTTTTGTATATCTGAAAATTGCTGAGAGTAAATTCTAGAAGTTTTCATCATAAGAAAAATATTTTGGGGCCTCCCCGGTGGGCAGGCGGTTGAGCGCCGTTTTGTGAAGCTGTCCACAGCCTCTGCAGTGTGGGTTTGATCCCGGCTGGCCGGTGAGAATCCCACATGGCGCAGCAGACCTCTCCCACTGCTCCCCTCAGCCGTGTATTTCATCAGTCTGCCTGTTCTGTTCCCCACCTTGTCTCTGGTGAACCCTCTCACCCTCCTCACCTCTGGCCCTTACCACAGTTCTTGAATAAATAAATAAATCTTGGGCCTCCCCGGTGGCGCAGCGGTTGAGCGCTGGGTTGCGAAACTGCGCGCGGCCTCTGCGGCGCCGGTTCGATCCCCGGCTGCTCCCCGGCCACCAGAGGAGGGTCCCACATGGCGTGCAGACCTCTCCTGCCGCCCGCTGCTCCCCTCAGCAGTGTACTTCGGTCCTTCTGCCTGCTCTGCTCCCCGCTCTGGCTCTGGTGAATTCTCTCACCCTCCCGCGCTTCTGACTGTACCCAGTGCTTGTATAAACAAAAACAAACAAACAAACCAGCAAACAAATAAATAAAAGCATGCCTCTATAAAAATAAATAAATAAATAAATAAATCTTTAAAAAAATATATTTTTGTAGTTATACTCTTATATTAACTAGATTTATTGTGGTGATCATTATATATACACACACAGAGAAATATCAAACCATTATATCATACACATGAAATTAATGTCTCAAATGTGCCTAAATTAAAAAAAAGTTACCCACCACGTGAGATATTACCTTGCATCCATTTGGATGGTTGCTTACTAGAGTGAAACCAGAAAACAAGAAGTGTTGATAAAGATGTATAGAAACTGGAAACCTGGCTTTCTATTGGAGGGAATGTAAACTGGTATAACCGTCGTGGAAAATAGCATGGCGGTTGCTCAAATTTTAAATAGAATCACCGTATGATGTGCCATCCCATTTCTAGGTATATATATCCAGAGGAATTAAGAGCAGGATCTTGAAGAGATATATGTACACCCATGATCATAACAACATTATTTACTTAGCCAAAAGGCAGAAGAAACCCAAGTGTCCATGGATGGATGAATGGATGGACAAAATATGATATGTGTCAACAATGGAATATTATTCAGCTGAAAAAAGGAAGGAAATTCTGACACATGCTGCTACATGGATGAATCTTGAGAACATTGCAGTCAGTGAAATATCTGTCACAAAAGACAAATACTGTATGAGTATGTGTGGTATCTAGAGTTTTCAAATTTGTAGAAACAAAGTAGAAATGCATTTGCTAGGAACTGGGAGGAGGAGAGAATGTGGAGTCAGCTCATGTGAGGAGTTTGTTTTGCACCACGCAAAAGTTCTGCAGATTGATTGCAATACAGTGTGAGTGTATGTAACAATTTTGAACTGTACACGTAAAACAGGTTCTGAGAGGAAGGGAGTAAACTGACCCAAATCACAGACTCTCAGCTAGGCAGAGTTACACAGAACCCAATGCTTTTGCCACTTGGCCTTGGGGTTCTTGGGTTGATGCAGGCCTGAGAGGACCTTCTGAGGGAGCATCGTTTCAGGAGTCAGAACAATGAAATGTCACGGAGTTGGTAGCACTGTCCGTCTGCAGAAACGGTGGCCTCAGCTCTCACAACAGCCCACTCAGGTAGCCCGACACGCCTTAATCCTGAGCTCCCGATCGCAGCCTGAAGGTGGCGCTGTGCGTTTACTTACAGTCCTGGTGGCTACGAGCCCTCGCTGTGCGCTCAGGACCACAAGCCTCAGCCAGACACCAGTGGGTGCAGAGAAAGCTTGAAACCCATACAGAAACCATTCAGTGACTGTGTGTGTGTGTGTGTGTGTGTGTGTGTGACTCGACAACACTCAGAGCAGCTTTCTCTTCAGAGAAGTGTGTGTTAGCAGCGTAGAGGTGGAGCTCCCCTGAATATCAAGCAATGACACCCCTCTAAGCGACTAATTAAAGCATATGAAAAACACGTCTCCTTGAAACTTAATGCTTCTGATGGCCGTGCAGTAAGCAAAGTTAGGCATGGTTTATCGGTCCAGGAAGCTTCTGGGAGTTTTGTAGTCCAATGGGTGGAAAACTGAAAAATAGAAGGTCAGTTATTTCCTTCGCCCCAAACTTGGGCTCAGAGTCCCTTTTAAGAGGTAGGCACTGCTCCAAGGAAGAGATTAAGAATCTACCACCTGCAAGAACCACCCAGACTAGGTATAGAGCGAGAGAGCTGGTGCAGCCCAGGATGGGACTGGGGCGGCCGTGGGGTGTGTATATTGTACATCAGAGCCCTTTCTGTGGCCCAGATGCCAGGAAAGGAACAAGGAGGATGCCTGGGCGCGGCGGCTGGCCCGGGCAGCACAGCAGAGCGCATGTGCCTTAGACCGGGTCTGGACACCAGCTGTCGGTGGACCCTGGCTGGGCTCCGCCTCCAGCAAGGCTCTGAGAGGAGCTGGAGGGGTAGGCTAAACTTGGCTGCTGTGTTCCCCCAGTTTAGTAGGTATCAGTGGCTGATGGTGGATGCCCTGAACATGTAGCCACGTGTGTGCTTTATTTCCCTCTTCTCTGTGAGGTGCTCAAGCACAGGGGCCCTGTGTTGCCCTCAATATCCCCTGGATGTGTGACAGGACTTGATGGGCCATAAGTAATTGGGAGCTGGTTGGTGGCTGACAAGGGCACCAGGACCAGGAAGGTGCCTAGAAATACTTTCAAGGAAAACACTCCATAGTTTTTTTTCCTTTTTAAAAGTTGTGTTAAAATATACATAAAAGAAAATATACCATCTTAATCGTCATTGTGCACCTTCACCAACATCCACCACCCTCTAAATTTTTCATCCTGTAAATCCAAAACTCACTACTCACTAACCAAAAACTCCTCATTCTAACCACTGCCAGTCATTTTCTGCCTATGATTTCACTACTCTTAGGTACCTCATATAAGTGAAATCATACAGTGTTTGTTTTGTCGTTGTATTTAATTTGTGTGATATCCTCAAGATTCATACATGTAGTACAGTAGTATGTACAATTTCCTTTTTTAAAAAAGATTGATTTATTTATGCATATGAGAGCTGAGGTACAGGCCAGAGGTGTGGGAGTGAGGATTCACCAGAGACAGAGTGGGGAGCAGAACAAGCAGATTGACCTAAATATACTGCCTAGGGGAGCAGAGGGTGAATCAGGAGAAGTCTGCTGTGCCATGTGGGTTGCTACTTGGCCGGCTGGGGATCGAACTTGTGCTGCAGAGTCTGCGGACAGCTTCATAGGTTGTGTCTTAACCCCATGCGCCACCAGGGAGGCCCCCAGAATTTCCTTTTTTAAGGCTGAATAATATTCCATTATATCACACTGTGCTTATTCATTCATAGGTGAATGGATACTTAGTTGATTCCATGTTGTAGCTGTGGTGAATAATTCTGTTATGGACTGCACAAATACTTCTTTGAGACCCTGCTTTCAATTCTTTTGTATATATACCTGCACAGTGGAACTACTGGCTCATAGGATAGTTCTAGTTTTAATTTTTTGAGGAACTGCCACACTGTTTCCCACAGTGGACGCACCATTTTACATTCCAACCAGTAGTGTACAAGGGTTCTAATTTATGTCATCACTAAGATTTTAAAAAGATTTATTTTTATTGCTTTTTAAAATAATTTATTTTTGCATAGAAGAACTGGGGTATAGGCCACAGGTGCGGGAGGTGAAAGAATTCACCAAAGACAGAGTGGGGAACAGAACAGGTGGATCTACTGAAATATACTGCTGAGGGGAGCAGTGGGCCAGACAGGAGAGGTCTGCTGTATCACATGTGGGTTAACTTCCTGGCAGGGGGTTGAACTCAGGCCACATCGGTGATAGTGCTGAGACTTAATCCCTAGGCCACCAGGGAATCCCAAGACTTTTTTTTTATAGTAGCCTTCATAATGGGTGTGAGGTGGTATGTTGTTAGAATCTTGTTTGCTTTTCCCTGATAATTTGTGATGTGGGTCACCTTTTCATGTACTGCTTAGCCATTCATACATCTTTGGAAAAATGGTTTTTACTATTGATTTGTATGAGTTCTTCCAGTATTTTGAATATTAACCCCTTATCAGATATATGCTTTGCAAATATTTTCTCCCATTTGACAGGTTGCTATTCATTTTGTTGATGGTTTCCTTTCCCCGTTTTTAGTTTCCTATAGTCCCACTTGTTCATTTTTGACTTTGTGCTTGTACTGTAGATGTCCAATCTGAACAATCATTGCCACATCAGTGTTGTTTATCCAGTAATGTGTTGGTTGACTTTTTTTTCTTTGAGTACTTTGAATATATTGGCCCACAATCTTCTAGCATTAAAAATTTCTGATCAACTATATATTTTGACTATATATTCATTCAGATGCCTGTCTTTATGCCAGTGCATAGTGTTTTGATTGCTATATTTTAATAATATAATTTGAAACCAGGAAGTGTGATGGCTCCTGCTTTGTTCTTAGCATTATTTTTGACTGTTTGGACTGTTTTGTGGTTTCATATAAATTTTAGGATTGCTTTTTCTACTTCTATAAAAAATACCATTGAGGGCCTCCCTGTTGGTGCAAGGGGTTAAGCAGAGCACTATGAAGCTATTTGCAGCAACTGCAGCACGGGTTTGATCCCCAGCCAGGGAGCTACCCACATGGTGCAGCAGACCTCTCCTGACTCGCCTGCTGCTCCCCTCAGCAGTGTATTTCAGTCAATCTGCCTGTTCTGTTCTCCACTCTGTCTCTGGTGAATCCTCTCACCTCCACACCTCTGGTCTGTATCCCAATTCTTGTATGTATAGATAAATATTAAAAAAAAAAAGATAGCCATTTTAAAAAATGCCACCGGAATCTTGATAGGATTGCATTGACTCTATAGATGGCTTCGGGTAGTCAGGACATTTTAGCAATTTAAAATTGATAAGATTTAATTTGTGGTGGAACATATGATCTGCTTTAGAAAATGTCCCAGATGCATGGGAGAAGGACGTGTATGCTGCTATTTTTGGGTAGTGTTGTGTATGTGTCTCAGATCTCATTGGTTTATTACATTAAATCTTCTATTTCCTTACCTATCTTTTGTCTGGTTTTTTCCCCATTATTGTTAGTGGGATATTGAAGACTCCAATATTACTAAGAATACATTCATTTTCAACTTGTTTGTATCTTTAGGTTCCAAGTGATTCTACTGTAGACAGCATGTAGTTAGATCACATTTTCAGCCATTCTACTAATCTGTCTTGATTGGAGACTGTAACCCAGTTTAAAATAAACTAATGAGGGACTTTTCTCTCATTGTGCTACTTGTTTTTTATACGCAGTATAGCTTTTTGTTTCCTCACTTTCTGTATTATTGTCTTTTGTGTTTAGTTGATTTTTGTAGTGAAAATTTTAAATTCCAGATTTCCTTTTTTTGTATATTCTGGAGCTATTTTCATTGTGGTTACCATGGGGATAACATTTAACATCCTAAAGTTACTCTAATTTGAATTTATAGCAGTTTAACTTTAATAATATACAAAACTACTCCTCTACAGTTCCACAGCCACTCTTTTTCATTGTCGATGTCACAAAATTATGTTTTTATACCTTGTGTGTCCAAATATATGACAAGTAATTTTTCTAAAAAATGCACTAGTCTCCTAAATTATGCAGAAAAGGAGTTTCAAAGTTACAACAGTACAGACTTTTACATTACTACTTTTTCTCTTACTATATTTGGTCTTAAATAATATGGTAAACAAGTACAGTTACAAAGCATTGTTTCAAAAATACCAACTTTTATTATTGACTGGGTATTTACCTTTGTTGAGATGTTTATTTCTTTATATAGTTTTTTTAAAGAGATTTATTTATTTATGCATACAAGAACTGGGGTGTAGGCCAGAGGTGCTGGGGGTGAGAGGATTCACCAGAGACAGAGTGGGGAGCAGAACAGGTGGATTGACTGAAATACACTGCTGAGGGGAGCGGCGGGTGAGACAGGAGAGGTCTGCTGTGCCATAAGGGTCACCTCACTGGCTGGGGATCGAACTCTTGCCACAGAGGCTGGTGCTAGCTTGATAGCGCTGACACTTTAACCCCTGTGACACCAGGGAGGCCTCCATCCAAAATTTCTGATGAGAAATATGCTCATAATCTTATTGAGGGTCCCTTCTATGCGATTTCCTTCTTTCTTGTTTTCTTTTAAGGTTTGTCTTTTGAAAGTTTATGTGTGTCAATGTGGATCTCTTTGGGCTCATCTTAGAGTTCACTGACTTTCTTGGAAATTTATAGTCTTGTGTTTCACCAAATTTAGGAAAATATTCAATGACTATTCCTTCAAATATATTTTCTTCCCCTTTCTCATCTCCTGGGGCTCCCACAATGCATGTAGGCACCTTACAGGTCCTCTAGACTCTGTTCACTTAAAATTTTTTCCTGTTCTTCAGCCTCAGTAATTTTCATTGTCCTACCTTCAAGTTCACTTGATTTTTCTTTTTTTTTTTTTTGCCTGTTCCATCTGTCTTTGCATCTGTGTAGTGAATTTATTTCAATTACAATTTCCAGCTCCAGAATTGTTTTTTAGGACACAGTTAAAAGTTTGCTTTAAATATTTTTTCGTGGAGTGGACACCACGCTTCTACTTGAATGGGGCCAAACCTGCGTGTTTCTTTGTATGCCCGTAGTTTTTGTTGCTGAAAACTGGACACTTGAACTTAGTAGTGTGGTAACTTTGGAAATCAGATTCTCCTGCTCCGTTAGGGCTTGCTGTTTTTTATTTTTTGCAGGCTGTCTCTACGCGGAGGACCAGCTTGGGGGGTAAACTTAGTACCTTTGGATATCATTTCTGAGCCTTCACGCAGGCATTTGCAGTCACACTCTAATTTTACCCATGTACACACTTGTTTTTGAATATTGCCGTGACTGTCTGGCTTCTGAAAAGGGAGCGGTGAAAAATAAAGGAGAAAAAAAGGTACAAGTTATTGAAATCTTCTGTGTCCAGACCCGCGGGATTCGGAGGCACGAAAAGAGAAGGGCTGAGGATTGAAATGAGGGGCTTGACAACTTGACGCTAGCGTTTGCTTCTTTATGTTTCCTTTTCCTTCTCTTTTCCTTTTCCCTGTCTTTCTACCTTCCCTGGCCTTCTCTCTGCTCCTCTCGCAGCGCTCTCCTCTCTCGTGGTTCTCCTCTTAAATCTCTTTTCTTCTTCCCCTCTCTCTTTTTTAACAGACCTCACTTTTTTAACATACTCAAGGGCGAGCAGCAAAATCTTCAGTGACTTGCTAGGCACTGACAGGACAGGGTAGACACCAGCTGCTAAGATCAGCACGCAGAAGCACTACCCTGCAGCCACTGGTTATAACTCTTTTTTTTTTTTAAGATTTATTTATTTATTTATTTATTTATTTATTTATCTATCTATTTATTTATTTATTTATACATGCACTGGGTACAGTCAGAAGCGCGGGAGAGCGAGAGAATCCATCAGAGCCAGAGCGGGGAGCAGAGCTGGCAGAAGGATGGAAGCACACCGCTGAGGGGAGCAGCGGGCGGCAGGAGAGGTCTGCGCGCCATGCAGGACACTCACCCGGCAGCCGGGGATCGAACCGGCGCCGCAGAGGCTGCGGGCAGCTTCGCAACCCAGTGCTCAACCGCTACACCACTGGGGAGGCCCTGGTTATAACTCTTAAGCATTTACTACATGCCAGTTACTTACACTCAGTGTGTAAGGGCATTAGGTGACCAGATGACCAGGAGCCATTCTGGGTCCTACTCATTTTTTTTTTTTTAAGATTTATTTATTCATAAAAGAACTGGGGTATGGGCCAGAGGTGCAGGGGGTAAGAGGGTTCATCAGAGACAGAGTGGGCAACAGAACAGGCAGATTGTGAAATACACTGCTGACAGAAGCAGTAGGTGAGACAGGAGAGGTCTACTGCGCCATGTGAGTAGCTCCCTGGCTGGCTGAGCACCGAACTCGTGCTGCAGAGGCTTCAGACAGCTTCACTGCGCTGTGCTTATTAACACTTTGTACCACCAGAGAGGCCCACTACCCATTGTTGGTTCTTCAAGGATCCAGGGAACCCCTCTGGACCTTGGTCATCTATAAACTGCACTTGAGCTGTGCCATTGATAGGTAGCAGTTAGCTGCAGCAGGATACTCTCAAAGGTTGCCTTGGGAGTTACATTCAGCGATATTCCTTTTCTTATGACATATATATATCATTAAGGACATGCATGCAGATTATATGTCATTATATATCAAGACATAATTAGGCAAATAGAATGCTAAAATTACTGTGGTTTGTGTATGCCCTTCCCCTGCCACCCAAAGAAATTTGTCAGATATGTTAGCGAGAAAAACAGGAAGGGAAACACTGAGGGTACCCAGAAACTTTCAAGCCATGAGGAAGTATTCTTATATGGAAAACTTGTCATTCACTACTATTCAATTCTGTAGTACCCAGTTAATGAAAAATATATACAGCTGGGTAGAGAATCTGAGTTTTCAGATTGACTAGCTCAAACTTAACCTATTTTGTCACCCATGTTGGTGACAGTCTCTAGGGTGGCTAGTCTCAGAGAATACCAACTAAGGGGAGTTCAAAATCCTGCTAAAAAGGTTATTAAGTTGGGCCTCCCTGGTGGCGCAGCGGTTGAGCGCTGGGTTGCGAAGCTGCCCGCAGCCTCTGCAGCGCCGGTTCGATCCCCGGCTGCTCCCCGGCCACCGGCGCACAGACCTCTCCTGCCGCCTGCTGCTCCCCTCAGCAGTGTACTTCGTCAGTCTGCCTGTTCTGTTCCCCACTCTGGCTCTGGTGAATTCTCTCTCTCCCGCGCTTCTGACTGTACCCAGTGCTTGCATAAATAAACTTAAAAAAAAAAATAAGGTTATTAAGTTTGAATAAAGGGCTTCCCGATACTTCCTGTGCTGTGAAGCATGTGCGGGATGCTTCGAATTACTGCCTCGAATTACTCAGCTCACTTACAGCCAGGAAACTTTCTCTGGCTCATCCTCAAGATCCCTAGTGTAATCATTATTTGCTTAGGAAAACATGCAAAAAAAGGGCATTATTTGATTTCACTCCCAAATAATTTAACAGCAAAGGACAAAGTATAAATGAGAACCAGAGAGGAAGGAATTCAGAGGGAATAAAGGTGGCCGGGGCCTGCATTGACCTGTCTGTACACCACCGCCCGCCCCTCACCCCTTTCTCTTCCAGCGTGAATCAGGATTCAAGGTGTAGTGACGTCAACTCTTTACACCTTCAGAATGTGAAACCATGAATATCGGGTGAGATATGTTACATGAGAAAGAGGAAATGTATACTTAAGACAAACATCACCTGAGATGCTTACTTCTATTTTGCATGTTTATTAAAGGGCACAATTAAATCTCTTCACTTCCCAAATTAGACCCCCCTCACAATCAATTAAAATGGTGGACAGTTCATTGGTTAATGAAAAACAAAATCCTCTTGTTTTTCGGATTATGTGGTTCACTTGAACAAAGGTGGCTTGTCCACTACCTTCAGCCCAATGCTGATTTCTCAGGGTACATGAGTCATGAGTGGATAAAAGTGTCTCTTGCCAATTTTCTGGTGTCTCATTTCTTCAACTTGATCTCCACCATAGTCTTCCAATGAAAATAACCTTAAATAGCCCTGAAGATTATTAAGCAAAGCCAAGAACAATGGAAAATCATGTTTTTGTTTTTTTTAAATTTATTTAAGGAACACAAGAAAAGTGCATCTGGAATTAAAAAATAAGACTTTGTTTTTAATTCATCATATGCTGCCTCACCACTCGTGCAGTCTCTAAGATGGTTCACAAGACATCTGATTTCTAGACAAATTGTTGAGGAGTACTGAATTTGATGCATGAGCACATGAAGCTTTTTCTTTGAGTGGTGATGGGGACCTCACGATCCTTTGCTCAGAGCCACTCACACATCCTCCCCCTCCACACATTCTTGCCTGTCCCCCCCCACCGTGACCCATAACACACATTTGGGACACAGTTTTGGGGATAATCTAATTTTTGGAATAGTTTTGTTTGTTACCTACAAAAAGCTAAGTAGCCTTTTTAGGATCAAATCTCAGTCTTGGTCTCAATGGAATCACGTGCCAGTCAACTGAGCCACAAATACTAAACACTTAAACAAAGACGCAAAATCAACTTTTGCTTTTCATATCTCTGAGGCAAGATTGGGGCCTTTAGAAATCTCATGAACAAAGACAAAAGTGTAAGTAAGGAAATTAAAAGGAGTTTAGTTATCATAAAAGGAGAAGCATACAACTTAATTCCATTTGTTTCATGGAAGAGAAAACTGCTATAAAAGGAAATGACTATATTTTCAGGTTTTAATGCAGGTCCTAACCTAACAATGAAAGTGTTATGTTAAAACCACCATAAAAATAAAGACTAATCTAAAATATAATTGCCAGTGTTCTTTAGGATTTAAAAAAGTGAGATGTTTCAGGATGAAGCAAATGTTTCCTTGGGTTGCCAAAGGCAGCCCCATGAGTATTTATTTCTTAGGCGGTGGAACTAGAGAGTCAGGCTTAATCTCGTTTACCCGTAAGAAACTAGACTTCAACTAAATCTACGTATTTAAGACTTTCCCAAATTCAATGCCCAAGTACTGGAGATCTTAGGTGAGCTGTACCTGCATGGGAAGATGTTTCAATTCTTTTTTCATAACTCACACCAGAATGAAGAAGCTATGAGTGCAGGGAAAGAAAACTATGGTGTGTCAAACCTGCCAGTGAAACCCTTAAGGTAAATATGAACTACTTATTTTTTTCAACCTCAAAGATTTTGTTTTTTAAAATTAAGCTACCTAGTAGTTAAAAATTCTGCTTTTGTTTTGCATGATAGGAGTGTAAATAAAGTTCCATAAACCACTTTATATGCCATGGGCCAGTACTTTTAAAAAGATGACCAAATTTTTTCAAAAGCTGCATTGATTCTAAATGGATGTGTAAATAAATCCACTCCAGGTTAGAGATATCCTAACAGGGCTAAGTTCTTATTAGCAAGGGTTAGAGTGGGACATGATACTGACGAGTAGCAGTGCCAGCAGGCAGGACTGTGCTCAACTCATGAGAGGAGAGGAAAAAAGCACAATTCTGACTGCTTTTTTCACATCATTCCAGCATCTCAGAACTTCATCCAGAACAGGGCAAGTTAATCCAGGACCCCCTGCTGCTCATGCTCACCGCTGGAGTGTTTCAGGAATGACAGAATTCCTCCCCCAGGGACAGGCTGGGTGTGGGCAAAACGCACTCAACAAGGAGGCGGCTAAGTCAGCAAGCAAGTGGCCTCTGAGGTTCTGGCTTTCAAGTCTGTGACGCTGCTGTGGCCTGATGGGATACCACACCTCTCTACTGTGGGTTCTGTTGGTTAAAAATGCAATAGGTTGCATTCATAGCACTCCAGGCATTTAAAAAAACACAACATCCCCTTTCCTCAGGCCAAGCGTAAGGAAGGAGAAACTCATTAAGCATTTATTGTTAGGTTTCTATCGTGCTATGCAATCAGGGTTCAATCAAATGTAAAACCCGCACAATGGCCTCAAATTGTTAGGATATCTCAAGGGACCCTGAATTAGTTATCGAGAGTTGACAGGAACTTGAATGAGCAGGACCTACGCTGTTGGTTCAATCTCCCACGTTACAGCCATGTGGGTTCTCTCTCTCTGGAGTGGCCCCATGCCACCCTCTCCGGAGGGCACTGGGCAGCAGCAGGGTGGTGGGGTTTTTTTTTTTTTTTTTTTTTTTGGAAGCTACTCATTTTACCATTTGCTTCCAGAATCACATAGACTATAACAAACTTGACATTAAACACCATTTAGTCCTGAGTTGGGTGAAAGCCCAAGGAGGAGGGGCCGAGTTAGGACTCTTCCCTCCTTGGCGTGGTGTCATACTCGGCCTCCAGCTTTCTCTTCTTCCATTGCTTGACTTCCTGTTTCTTTTTCATTGGCGATCCCTTCTACAGCCTTCTTGCCCATTGCTTTACTGGCCTCTTCCTGAGGAAGAAATGAGAGATCAAGCGGATTAGCGAAAAAAGAAGTGACGTGTTTGATTAGTTCCTGGCGCCTCGAGACAGCTCAGGTCTAAAGCGAGAGTGCGCTGCAAGGGCTGGGTGAGTCAGAACTGTGCTGCCAATAGCTGGAGCGGGAGCTAGCACTTTGGTTAAAATGATGAGCTGGCTACAGGGGAAGGCTGTTTAATCATCAAGTCCATGTGACAAGAGGGTTGGCGTGAAGAAAGCGCTCGGGACCAGAGGAGGCAGACTTCCTTCCAGACAGCTCTCTCCTGCACATAGTGAGGCTGGTTCCTGAATCTCTAAGTAAAGGGCGTGATGGTGGAGCTGCCTCCTTATAGTCCATTTTCTGGGGAAATCAAAGTCTCAGCAGGGAAGTATTATCTGAAAAACACCTGGTGTGTTTGTAATTTTCAAAAAAAAAAAAATGATAAAAGCTTTTGTACACCCACAGGGAATTACCTTCCTTACAACTCTTGCATGGACGTGCTGGGGCCTCCTGAGGATGTGTCTGCATGCATGGAGTAGCCCTGTGCTACCTCTAGAACCAAACCAGCCTCAGGCCAGATAGGAAGTCATTTCCCCTTTCCTCGGATCTCTCACATTGTCTGCCCGCCCAACATCCTAGGCTTAACCATCTTTGATCAAAAATCAAAGAGGACAGGAGAGTTCTTGATCTGATGCTCGTACCTTTGCATCCTGCTCTGCAAACTTCTTGAACATGTTGGCGTATATCCTGCGGTCCCGCTCATTGTGTTCCTTGGCCTTTTTCTGGCACATGGAGATCTGCAGTCTCGCCGCCTTGTTCTGTGGATTTACTTCCAACACCTTCTCAAAGTCGCCCTTGGCTGACTCAAACTCATTCATGAGCAGCTGGGCTTCTCCCCTCCGGTACAGGCCCTTCTCGTTGGCGCTGTCCAGTCCAAGGGCCTGCAAATAGAGGGTCTATATTTTAAAAAGACAAACACAACCTGTGGGAATTTTAAAGAAATTCAGTCATTTAATTAACTTACTGAAGTTCTCTAGCCTAGGGATTAGGAAAAGGTATACTGAATAGATACGGGGCTTAAGTTAATTACAGGCTACTGATCAAAACACAAATTAATTTCACTATTAATAATTTTCTGAAAAGATCCCAAGGGGATTTGGGAGGGGATTCTTGAGAAGTTCATTTTAAAGTTAAGTAGAAGAAGTAAATGCCCAAGAATGGCTAAGAAAATTAAAAATAACGTGAGGGCACTAGCCTTATCAGAGGGAAAAAAAAAACATTGCAGTTAAAAGTTTGTTTACTATTCTGTGGACAAATAGGTCAGTGAAAAATACAAGATTCATATGTATGTATATTATAAGATTTAGCAATAATGAAGGTGGTGAGGGAAATAATTAACTTTGTAATAAATGGGGTTGAGATACCGGCTATCCACGTAGCAAATAAGAGTTAAATTCTTACTCATATCAAGCACAAAAATAAACTCCAGCCCACACAAATTTACATGCCAAAAAAAAAAAAACACACCCCAGAATATGAAAAGGTTATTATTATTTTTTAAAAGCAAACCTAGTTGGAGTAAATTTTGTAGGTGCCAAACAGGGTTATTTTTATAATCTTAGAGTGGGAAGAATCTTTCTAATTAGAAAGGAAAAGACAGATTTGGCTATGTAAATATTAATTTTTTTTAACAGAAAAAGATGCTGTGAACAAAATTAAAAGACAAGTGAGACCTGGCTCCCTTGTCAACGTGGAAGCACTGAGAATGCACATCTCAGCCAACAGACCATTAATCTGCTTGGAGGACGTGACCAGGCAATTCACAGAATAAACACAAATGGTAAACAATAAAAATGAAAATAGGGCCTCCCCGGCGGCGCAGCGGTTGAGCGCTGGGTTGAGAAGCTGCCCGCAGCCTCTGCAGCGCCGGTTCGATCCCCGGCCTCCAGGGGAGGGTCCCACATGGTGTGACAGACCTCTCCTGCCGCCTGCTGCTCCCCTCAGCAGTGTACTTCATCAGTCTGCCTGCTCTGCTCCCCACTCTGGCTCTGGTGAATTCTCTCACCCTCCCATGCTTCTGACTGTACCCAGTGCTTGTATAAATAAATAAATAAATCTTAAAAAAAAAAAAGAAAATAATTCTTTGTGGCCAATAAAATGAGAGGAAAAAAATCTGGTAATATAAAAATGTGTTAAGATTTAAAACTTTAGGGCCTCCTTGGTGGCACAAGGGATTAAGCGTCAGCACTGTGAAGCTGTCTGTAGCTACTGCAGCATGAGTTCGATCCCTGGGCAGGGAGCTACCCACATGGTGCAGCAGACCTCTCCTGTCTCACCTGCTGCTCCCGTCAGCAGTGTAATTTCAGTCAGTCTGTCTGTTCTGTTCCCCACTCTGTATCTGGTGAATCCTCTCACCCCCTCAGGCACCTTTGGCCTACACCTCAGTTCTTGTATGCATAAATAAAATATCTTAAAAAAAAAGATTTAAAACTTTAATGTATTAAAATAGTCCTGTCTTTGACTATTGTATTGACTTAGTATTTATACTTCGGCAAATTTATGTAAAGAGAGATGTCACATGATTTGTAACATCAAAACCCTGAAAGTCTAGCAGAGAGGATCAGTTAAGACGTATGTGATAGCTCCATGAGAATTTCAAAGAGAATGAAGGTGCATTAGATGATGGACTGAAAAGATGCAGAGAGATGTCACTGTTTTATACAACAATTTATCCAAATCTCTACACTCTCATTTAAGAAATAAATACACATGTTACTCTATGTAGAAAAAAGGTGGAAGGAAGCTGTGAAATGTATATCTGTGGTCTTGGGACAGTGGGTCAGAGGGGATTTTATGAATAGACAATGTTTGAATTTTGAATGACTTCATACTACTTTTATCTTAAAAAAGCACGAAGTTGGGTCTCCCTGGTAGCACAGGGGTTAAGTCTCACTCTATCAAGCTATCGCCAGCCACTGTGGCATGAATTTGATCCCCAGCCACGGAGGTGACCTACATGGAGGTGACCCACATGGCGCAGCAGACCTCTCCTGTCTCTCCCGCTGCGCCCCTCAGCAGTGTATTTCAGTCAGTCTGCTTGTTCTGCTCCCCACTGTCTCTGGTGAATCCTGTCACCCCTGGCACACCCCTGGCCTACACCCCAATTCTTATATGCATAAGTGAATAAAAATAAATTTTTAAAAAAGGCACAAAGTTGGGCCTCCCTGTGGCACAGCGGTTTAGTGCTGGGCTGCGAAGCTGCCCACACCCTCTGCAGCGTCAGTTCAATCCCCGGCTGCCAGGTGAGGGCCCCACATGGCGCACAGACCTCTCCTGCTGCCCGCTGCTCCCCTCAGCAGTGTACTTCATCAATCTGCCTGCTCTGCTCTCTGCTCTGTCTCTGGTGAATTCTCTCAACCCTCCCGCACTTCTGACTATACCCAATGCTTGTATAAATAAATAAATAAAAGGCACAAAGTTTTATAAATGCAATTAACAATGCCATCCCTTTCTCAGTTTAGCATAACATGGTCTCACAAGTTTAGCATAACATGGCAGGGAACATACTAATATACATAAATCAATCTTAAAACTCAAATCTTTTCAACAATTTATAAAATAGTTGTTTTTATGTGGTCCCTTTAAGATATATCTAATTATTAGCTTCCCTCTCAAGGTGTAATATACTCTTGTTCACTCTAAGACCAGGTACTTTACATGATAGTTACCTTGGCTTGTGCATGAATATGAGGGTCATACAACCCACTATCACTGAGCACCAGTGTCAGTACCACCCAGCAATAGTACCGACAACACAATGTAAAAAAGGGAGAGGGCGGCTGATAATCTGTGGGTCCTCTAAATTATGTGTATCGTCAATCAGTGAATAAAGATAATTATAAGAAAAATTGACTTTTATATCTCCTCGTGGGCAGCTGTAGTCTGCACCCAGAAAGGTCTAAGTTAAATCTGCTCTTATTAAATTGAGGAATCAGATGTCTAATCTGATATAAAATGGCTTTAAGAAAGGTCATGGATGAAAATTGTTTGATTTTATTAAAACCTTAATTCCTATTGTATTATTATTGATAGTCTAGGAATCAGAAAGTCTGACTGTAATCAAAATCTTACTGAATTTCCCAATTCATACTGAGAAACAACCCCGAACAAGTAAAATAAAGCAACACGAACAACCCTCTCACCATTAGCTGAGAGGAAACGAAAGAAGGCCAAGTATGAGAAGGAGAAAAAACCCTAGAATATCGCAAATACTCAAGTTCATCTCACAGGCAGACACTTTACCTTATCACAGCATTCGACAGCTTTGGTGTATTCTCGAAGCTTCAGGTAGCACATGGCCAGGTTCAGGAAGGCAGCGAGCAGAAATGACTCAGAAGCTTTCGATTCCTTTTCTGATAGGCCATATTCCATCTCCAACCAGGATACTATCTTTCCATACTGAATCACTGCCTGCAGGTACTTGCCTCCCTAGGAGAAAGATGATGGTTTAAGTTAGTTGTTGCGTGAGCACCTGCAGTGGGTATAGGAGAAGTGTATGTAATCACAGCCGTCCCTTGGAAAACCAAATCCTCAAAATGACCATCCTCTTCACACTAGCCAGGATATTTGATCATTTCTTTCTGTTGTCAGGAGGTGGCTATGCAGGCATCTCACCCATTCTTTCACATCCCAGCGACCTCTGGGCTGGTGCAGGAAGTGCTCTATAGACCATGCTGTTCCCCAGCATTTGCCATCTCATCTCATCCTTTTCAGGGGAGGGCGTCAGGGCTTTTGGGTTACGGGTTACGTTCCGTGATGCTAGTATTGATGACTTTCTAAAGGTTGGCAAGTAATTTCGGACCACGCCCCTCGTGTACTTGAAGGGAAATTACTGTTTCCTTGTCTCCTGACTATCACTCATGCACTAGTAGACACCACACTCTGGCAAGCACCAGTTCCAAACACAGCAAATCTTAGTTATCTAAACCAGAGCTTGGCAAACCTTTTCTGTTAAGGGGCAGACAATGAATATTTTAGGCTTCGCAGGCTAAAGCAATACTTGTTGCAAAGTGTCATCGGCAGTGCCAGAACAGCTACAGACAATCTTTAAGTAAACGGATTCTTGGCTATGTCCTAGTAGAACCTCATTTACAAAAATAGCCTGCAGTTTGCTGACCTCTGATCTACAGACAATGGAAACAGACTTAGCTGAATAGCAGCACCCCACATTAACAGCATAAAACACACACAAGGGTCAGTCACCTAACTACATGAGACAAATCTGCCTCTTAATCTTATACTTACTCTCTTCCTTGGTTAGAATTCTGCCAATTGTTAATAACAATTGTGTAAGTAATTCACATGAATTAATTATATACATGCTCTATAAAAGAAATTTTGCGACTGAGACAATGTGTTCAGTGCCATTTTAGATTGAATGAAAGAAAAAATCGTAATTGATAAATACACAAATAAAAGGGGAGTCCTGGTAAGGAATCTTGTACAGATGGTGAATGTAAGTTGGGAAACAAATGACAGACACATCCTACTACACGCTAGACTTGTAGCCAGACCCATAAGGACATTAATGTTTGACGAACGACCACGGTTAGATCATGTTACTACACTGACCCATCAGGACAGTGCACACATCTCAAGGTTGAGTTTTGCCTCCCACCTACACTCCGACCCTCAACCAATGACTGAGTAAGAAGAAAAAAAAAATCAGGGCAGGTCTAGGTCTAAGAGAATATTTCTATCAAAGGAGTTCAATGGTTGGCATACAAATGAGCTCCACAATTAGAGATGTAGACTTTTGGTGACCAGGATGGCACAGAGGGCAAAGCTTTATCCTACACCTGCCTGAATATCCCTCTTCACAAGTGACTTGTTTAGGAAAGGGAAGACTTAAAGGTAGTTCGATAGGATTCTGAGGTGTTATGAAGGGAACCAAAGTCAAAGTCTGTTACCCTC
Organism: Talpa europaea; assembly: GCF_964194135.1. Lineage (NCBI taxonomy): Eukaryota > Metazoa > Chordata > Mammalia > Eulipotyphla > Talpidae > Talpa > Talpa europaea. Next base: position 95,053,984 of record NC_140068.1, on the reverse strand, counting down.
TTTGCCTCAGAAATTTGTGATTATCTGAAGGATATGCAAACAGGTATTTGATACTTTTTGATGTGATAGTAAAGGGAATCATTTTCTTGATTTCTTTCTCCTTTAGTTTTTTTTGCATATAGGAATGCAACTGATTTTTTTGTAGACTGATTTTGTAGACTGATTTTGTAGACTGATTTTGTAAGCTGCTGATTTATTGTTTTATAGTGGAGTCAGAGTTTCCTACGTATATTATCATGTCTTCTACAAGAAGAAGTCACTTCTTTTCCAATTTGGATTCTTTCACCTATTGTACATGATAGGTGAACTACCTGTACAGTGAAAACTATAAGACACTGTTAAAATAAATAGGGGACACAAGGGAATGGGAAGATATTCCCTATTCATGGATTGAAAGAATTAGCACTGTCAAAATGTTCATTTTACCCAAAGTAGTGTACAGATTCAATGCAAATCCTGTCCAAGCTTCAATGGCATTGTCAAAGAAACAGAACAAACATTACCAAAATTTATATGGAATCACAAAAGACCCTGAGTAGCCACGGTAATCATTACAAAAACAGGAAGAGTAGAGGTGTCACACTCCCAGATGTCAAACTTATAGTAATCCAAACAGAATGATATTGGAATAAAAACAGACACACAGACCAACGGAATAGATTTGAGAGTCCAGAAATAAACTCACAGCTATACGGATAGCTAACGTATGACAAAGGAGCTACAAGTATACACTCAAGAAAGGAAAGTCTTTCAGCAGATGGTATGGGGAAAATGGACAGCCACATGCAAAAGAAAAACTAGATCACTATCTCACACTATATACAAAAATGAACTCAAAATGGATTAAAGACCTGGATGTTAAGACCTGAAAGCATAATACATAGAAAACATAGGTAAAACATTCCATGACATGGATCTTGATGTATTTGGGGACTTGACTTGAATGGCAAGAAACAGAAGCAAAGATAAACTGGGACTACATCAAACTAAAAAGTTGCTGCAAAGCAAAAGAAGCTATTATTAAAATAAAAAGACATCCTACTTAATGGAAGAAAATATTTGCACATACCTCTCTGACAAGGGGCTAAAGTTCCAAGATTTAAAAAAAAAAAACAAACAGGGCCTCCCTGGTGGCGCAAGGGGTTAAGCACCATACTATGAAGCAATCCACAGCCTCTGCAGCATGAGTTCGATCCCCGGCCGGCCAGGGAGCAACCCACATGGCGCAGCAGACCTCTCCTGACTCACCAGCTGCTCACCTCAGCAGTGTACTTCAGTCAATCTGCCTGTTCTATTCCCCACTGTCTCTGGTGAATCCTCTCACCCCCTGTATCTCTGGCCTGTACCCCAGCTCTTGTATGCATAAATAAATAAATCTTTAAAAAAAAAAAAAAGCAACTCATACAGTTCAACAAAAAGAAATAACCCAATCAAAAAAATGGGAGAGGACTTAAATACACTTGTCTGAAGACATGGCAGATGGCAGCCTACAGCTACATGAAAAACTGCTTATCACCATTTATCATCAGGGAAATGCAAATCAGACCCATCTTACACCTGTGAGAACAGCCCATATCAAAAACTCCATAAATAACAAGTTAGTAAGGATAAGGATAAAAAAAGAAGCCCTCAACCAATGTTGGCGGGAATGTAGACTGGTCTAGTCTCTATGGAAAACAGTATGGAGATTTCTTAAAATATTTAAAATAGTTCTACCGTATGACCCAGTAATTCCACTCCTAGGCATCTACCTGAAGAATGTAAAAACACTAATTCAAAGGGCTATATGCACTCTTGGACATATATGTTCACTGTAGCCCTGTTAACAATAACCATGTTATGGAAACAACCTAAGTGCCCAAGGACAGATGGGTGGATTAAGAAAATGTGGTATAGATACATAATGGAACACAATACAGCTATTTAAAAAAGGTGAAATCTTCCATTTACAACAAAATGGGTAGAACTGGAGGGGATTATGCTAAGCAAAATAAACGGGACAGAGAAAGACAGCTACTGGTTGGTTTCTGCTCATAGGTGGAATACAGAGAAACAAAACAGGGTCAGACAAAGCCAAATGAAAACAAATCCTGGAAATCTGACTGTAAAACTGAGGCTATCAATATTACCTTAAATAAAAAAAATTATGAAAAAATTAACACAATATGAAACCAGCCCCTTTCATAATAAATGCTGAGATTCTTCTTATACTTGCTATGGATTGAACTGTGTCTCCCTTCCTTCCCAACTCCTATGTTGAAACCCTACCTTCAGTGTGATGACAATGGATGGGGCTCTTGGGAGGTGACTAGCTTTAGATGAGCGCTCATAAGACCCTGATTCTAGTGTACCTTAAAAGGCACATTTTATTTGGTTGAGATAAGAAGGACATTTTCCCTGGTATGTTTAGTTTCTTCTTCCTTTTTCCCCTCCTCCTTCTCCTCCTTAATGTACCTGTTAACCATTATGACTCCTAATACGTTGTCATAGGGAAAGAAAAGAGAGCCAGGGAAGACAAAGATCCAGACTTTATCATTTCGCTAAATTCTGAATAATCAGAATGGTAGAAGACTATGGGTTCTTAAAAAAAAAGTCCACAATACAGGCATACCTTGTTTTATTGCATATTGCATATATTGTGGGTTCTTCATTTTGCTTTTTACAAATTGAAGGTTTGCAGCAAGCCTCTCAGCAACATTTCTTCCAACAGCATGTGCTTATTTGTTCTCTCCATGTCAATCTTGCAATATTTAAAACTAACAAATTTTGATTAATTTTGGTAATTCTTGCAATATTTGAAACTTACAAATTATTACTGTGTTATGGTGATCTGTGTTCAGTGGTCTTTGATGTTACTATTGTAGGTGTTTTGGGGTGCCACATATTGCACTCATATAAAATGGCAACTTAATTGATGAATGTTGCATGTGTTCTAACTGCTCCATCAACCCATTTCCCTGTCTCTCTCCATCACCTTGAGCCTCCCTGGTCTCTGAGACACAACAATATTGAAGTCAGGCCAATAAGTAACACTACAAATGAAGAGCTGCACTTTTTTCCACTTTAATGTTATAGCTAGAAATGATTACGTTTAGTGTGGAAGGCATGTCAGAAGTTGAGGTATGCTGAAAGCCAGGCTACTTGTGCCAAAGTTGGCCAAGCTGTGAATGCAAAGGAGAAGTTTGTGAAGGAAATTGAAAGTGCTACTCCAGCTAACACATGAATGATAAGAAAAAGAAAGACCTTACTGATAATATGGTGAAAGTTTTAGTGCTCTGGATAGAAGATCAAACCAGCCACAACAGTCCCTCAAGCCAAACGAGAGAGCTGCAGAAGCTGCAGAAGCAAAGTTTGAATGAAACAGTCTCCATAACATGAAAGTGCAAGCTGAAGGAGCAAGTACTGATGTAGAAGCTGCAGCAAGTTATCCAGATCTAGCCAAGAGCACTGATGAAAGAGGCTACCCTACACAGATTTTCAAGGTAGAGAAAACAGCCCTCTACTGAAGAAGATGCCACTGGGATTTTCATAGCTAGAGAGGAGAAGGCAATGCCTGACTTCAAAGCTTCAAGGACAGGCTGACTCTCTAGCTAGGGGCTGATGCAGCTGATGACTTGAAATTGATGCTAAAGCTCATGTGCCATTACAAAAAACTTAGGGCCCTTAAGAATTTGCTAATCCCGGGCCTCCCCGGTGGCACAGCGGTTGAGCGCTGGGTTGCGAAGCTGCCCGCAGTCCCTGCGGCGCCGGTTCGATCCCCGGCTGCTCCCCACCACCGGAGGAGGGTCCCACATGGCGCGCAGACCTCTCCTGCTGCCCGCTGCTCCCCTCAGCAGTGTATTTTGTCGGTCTGCCTGCTCTGCTCCCTGCTCTGGCTCTGGTGAATTCTCTCACCCTCCCGCGCTTCTGACTGTACCCAGTGCATGTATAAACAAAACAAACAAACAAACAAATAAATAAAACATGCCTCTATTAAAAAAAAAAGAATTTGCTAATCCCACTCTGCCTGTGCTCCACAAATGTAAGAACAAAGGCTGAATGACAGCACATCTGTTTACAACATGGTTTAGTGAGTATTTTATGCCCACTGCTGAGTGTTGCCTAGCAGGATGGCAGTGTTGGGAGGACAGAGGAAAAACAACTCAAAGTCCAAGTAGTGAGTGAGAGAGAGAGAGACTGACCTAGAGGGGCTCACATGTCTGGAGAGATGCAGCACCTTCCCCATGGCCAATCTCACATTTATTTGATATCAGATTCATGGAAGGTAGGCAAGTTCATGGAGGAATGTGCGTGGTGGGGGTGTGTACTGTGGGTGCACACTAGCCTGGCACAAGGTAGGGGGGAGTGAATAGGGGCTGTTGCCTGGGGGGGCTCCATTGTTGCTCTGTTCAAAACATCCTATCCTCTAGTCCCTGTTTACACTTGACTTCCTGTCAAGGTGGTCTAGCTGGTTATGCTAATCTGGCCATAATGTCTGCGTGCTGTTTTCAGCAGATATCCTCATACCAAGACTTTTGTCCTGGTGAGAGGCCCCCTGCCTGCCTCTACATTTTAGCTTGACCAGCAGAGCAGCAATACTGGGCACCAAGCAAAATCTGGAGAACAAGGGTTGCTGGGGAATCCACAGCTGAGGTCTACTCTGAGAAAAAAAAAAATTCCTTTGAAAGTATTACTGCTCATTACTGGTCACCCAAGAGCTCTGATGGAGATGTGTGAGGGCATTAAGTTGTTTCCTTACCTGCTATCACAACATCCATCCAGGAGCCCATGGATCAAGGAGTAATTTCCTCTTTCAAGTCTTATTATTTTAGAAATACATTTTGCTATTGGCTGCTATAGGGATTCCTCTGATAGCCTGAGTAAAGTAAATTATAAATCTGGAAAGGATCCAACCTTTTAAATGCCATTAATAATGTGTCACTCATGAGTCAAAATGTCAGTATTAATAGAAATTTGAAAGAAGTTGAGTCTAACCCTCATGAATGACTGAGGGGTTCAAGAATTCAGTGGGGGAGGAAAATGCAAGAGAACTAGATTTAGAGATGGAGCCTCAAGATGTGGCTAATTGCTGCCATTTTGTGATACATCTTGAAGGGATGAGGAGTTTCTTCTTATGTATCGGCAAAGAAAATGGTTTATTTATTGAGATGGAGTCTACTTCTGGTGATGATTCTGTGAATACTGTTGAAATGACAGTAAAAGATTTAGAATAGTACGTAAACTTTAGTTGATAAAGCAGTAGCAGCATTTGAGAAGATCTACTCCAGTTGTGAAAGAAATTCTGCTATGTGTAAAATGCTATCACACCATGTGGCATGATAATAGAGAATCTTTCAAGAAAGGAAGAGTTAATCAACGGAGCATACTTCATTGTCTTATTTTGAAGAAATTGCCAGTCACCCTGACCTTTTGCCACCTCCACCCTGATCAGTCAGACCCTCTGCCAGCAAAATGACTGCAACTTGCTGAAGGCCCAGAAAATGACTAGTATTTTTAGCAATATTTTAAAATTAAGGTATATACGTTGTTTTGTTTTCAGATAAAATGGCATTACACACTTACTAGACTGTAGTGTAAATGTAACTTTCATATGCATTGAGAAACCAAAAAATTTGTGTAGCTGCTTTATGTGGTATTTGCTGTATTATGGTGCCCTGGAACTGAATCCATAAAACTCTAAAGTGTTCTTAGTTCCTTTACACTGTAGAGTATTTAAATTTCTTTTTGAAATTTAAATGAACCTGAAAGTTCTTACATAGATATCATATATAACTTTAGATTTTTAAAAAGATTTATTTATTTATGCATACAAGAACTGGGGTGTAGGCCAGAGGTTGGGTGAGTGGTTGTGAGGAGTCACCAGAGACAGAGCGGGGAGCAGAACAGGCGGAATGACTGAAATACACTGCTGAGGGGAGCAGCGGGTGAGTCAGGAGAGGTCTGCTGCGCCATGTGGGTCACCTCCCTGGCTGGGGATGGAACTCATGCTGCAGTGCCTGCAAATAGCTTCGTAGTGCTGAGACTTACCCCTTGCACCACCAGGGAGGCCAACTTTATTTAGATTTTAACTTTAATGAACAAAGGTCTTTGTTTGGTGGTGCCCCTCTGCTGATGTACTAAAAGGAATTCTTAATGGTAGGCGGAGGTGGGGGGGTGGGGGGGTGGGGGTGCGATTTTGCACTCACTACCCTCCTGGGAATACCTGGCAATGTTTAGAGTCATTTTTAGTTGTCACGGCTAGAGGGAATGTATGTGCTACTGGCAGAGGCTAGAGATGTTGCTAAATATACAATACACAGGACAGCCCCCCAGAGCAAACAATTAGACAGCCCCAAATGTCTAAAGTGCCAATACTGAGAAGACCCGTAACTAAAAGGATGAAGGAAGGAGAAAAAAGGCAGAGTGGATTCTTCTTATGAGTTTTTTTTTTTTTAACCTAAAATCCTAAAATTACAGGTGATTTGTTTCTAAATCACATCATTGTTTTTTTTTGGTTAAACAAGGTGGTCAAAACACAGCAAAGCCTGGTTTGTTGATTCAGCGGTTGAGAGATGTCTCTTAAATAAAAGCCTTAAAAAAGCCTTTTTCATAAGGAGCACAAGGGGGCGCAGGAGCCCCACATCACTGCAGTTCCCCGCAGACTTACCATTCTGTCTCCAAGTCAGAAAAGAAAAACAGTAACCAGGTGTGTGAGTGCTCTTGTTCTGCAGAAAATTTGTGCTTAATAATTATTTATTTTGGGGGGTGGGGTGGAAAAAACAATTATTTTCAGAGTCAAATGAAGAGCCTCTTCTACCTTTCTTCTTTCTAGTATTTAGAAGTTGACATGTGTTTACAGTCTAAATAGCAAAATCATTTCCATTTAAAAGCTGAGCACAGGGTCTCCCTGGTGGCGCAAGGGGTTAAGTCTCAGCACTACCAAGCTATGAAGCTATGGGCAACCAGGGAGCAACCCACATGGCACAGCAGACCTCCTCTGTCTTGCCCCTGCTCCCCTCGGCAGTGTATTTCAGTAGATCCGCCTGTTCTGCTCTCCATTCTGTCTCTGGTGACTCCTCTCACCACCACTCCCCCAACCTCTGGCCTGTACCCCAGTTCTTATATGCATAAGGAAATAAATCTCTTAAAAAAACCCAAAAAACCTGAGCACAATTCCACCCTACAAAGGGGATTTACCCGCTTAGATATAAACCAAACCTACAAGTTAATAAAAATGGAGTGCCCGTGTATAGTTGGCACGAGGTGTAGATTTTTATTTCTCCCCATCTCTGCTCTCACCTACACATCTGGACTCTTACGCGCAGAATATGCCAAGTCAAACACCTTGAGAAGATGGGGCCCAGGAGGGCAGTGCTGCAGACTGAAACCTTCCCTGAAATCTGAAAAGAAAACGTGTGCAGGAAGCTCTCTACAAAATAGGGAACTATTTTGAAGTCTTATAGCTAAAACTAGGATCACAACTGGGATCTCTTACCTATAATTATGAAGGTGCCTCCAGGGAAGTTTTTAGTAGTACAAAATGTTCAGAGACATTCTGGGAGAAAAGTCTTAGGTCAGTGGTTTTGAACCTTTCATTAATTTTCCCTCAATGGACTAATGTTTTGAAAGATTTTGTCTCTCAAACTGCATGTTAAAAAAATAATATGTTCCATATGTGCAAATGCTGATTCAGATTTTATCCAAAGATCAGTTAACTTTAAGAGGTTTCCTAACTTATGATACACACAAATCACTGTTGCAGTTGTGATGCTAATAAGCAACAAGGGTAAGTATTTGTACACTTAACACTGCTTTCTGCTACTGAGCACGAATTCTGGTCATCCCTCCCTCTCTCTACATATATATTCAAGACCTGGTCATCTGTACCCCTCTATATAGTCAAGATGCAGCTATATTACCAATAATGTTCCCCGAAGTTCTGAGTCATCAGCAACAAATTAAGAGCTTCTGAAAAGCTGGTCTGTTTTCTTCTATTGAGTGGATATAATGTTAGTCAAGTGCCAAAAAGCCTCAACCTCCCCCCAGCTGTTTAAATTCTATTTAGAAGTTTTGGGGAAATATAAAAAAATACATTTAGAAACTGATGGATCCCCAGAGTAAAGGGAATAGTCTACAGGACCTATGGTCTTACGGTATTTTACAGAAACTTTTTTTTTTATTCTAGTGTACAAATAACCCAGAACCTACTTGACTGGTTCAGAAGTATTCACCATACTTAAATTAGAATTTAAAAAAGAATCAAACTTAGGCTTGAGAGTTTAGAAACTCACAGAATTTTAGAGCTGGGAAGAAAATTGGAGATTATTAACTCCCTCACACTTTTACATGAAAAATAACCTCTTTGGACCCTTAAATGACTTAAATCATTTGAGCCATAATTTAGTCCAGCCTTTCCAATTCCCAACTCGAAGCTTATTCCACTATACCCCAATGCTTTCTGGTGAACCATAAATTCTTTTAAAAACCATCATAATTATAAAAATATAGATATAGCTATATATTATTTATTTATATTAAAATTTTATTTTATTTATTTATATAAGCACTAGGTACAGTCAGAAACAAGGGAGGGTGAGAGAATTCACCAGAGCCAGAGTGGAGAGCAGAGCAGAACAGGCAGACTGACTAAGTACACTGCTGAGAGGAGCAGCGGGCATGGCAGGAGAGGTCTGTGCGCCATGTGGGACCCTCGCCCGGTGGCCGGGGATCGAACCTGTGTTGCAGAGGCTGCAGGCAGCTTCACAACCCAGCGCTCAACCGCTGCGCCACCGGGGAGGCCCTAGCTATATATTATTTAAATCAATAGATTTCAAATTTGTTTAGCTTTAATCCATGGTAAGAAATCTGATACCTGTTCATATACAACTGAACAAAAGTTATATGAAATGAAATTTATCCTTACTTCATAATGTAATATCCTTCCAATAAATTGATTTCACATCCCAATAATGGGTCTCCTCTCAAAGTTTGAAAAACAATAACCATACATGTTGCCCTCTGGTTGTGATAATTGTATGTTAATTATACAGTCTTATTTAATTCTCCAGTTGTTTTGCGTGGGTTAAACATTTCCTCTCCTCCCTCCAGAAAAGATGTCAACACAATAGCATGTCTAACAGCAGATGCACCATAAAGACTTGCCCCATTGCTTTAGACCATAAAACGTCATGTAACTTTAGTTCATGGACTGCAATGGTAAGAAGGAAAAAGGGAAAACAAAATCTTGAGACCTCCCATTTTTTCTTCTTCATTAAGCCTTTTCTGCTTGAGTTGGAAATGGTACACATCAGGCTCAGGGAAACAAAGGGTAGAGCATTCTGATTAGAACTGAACAAAATGCTGTTTCTGGGCCTCCCCGGTGGTGCAGCAGTTGAGCGCTGGGTTGCGAAGCTGCCCGCAGCCTCTGCAGTGCCGGTTCGATCGCCGGCTGTTCCCCGGCCACCAGAGGAGGGTCCCACATGGCGCGCAGACCTCTCCTGCCGCCGCTGCTCCCCTCAGCAGTGTACTTCGGTCCTTCTGCCTGCTCTGCTCCCCGCTCTGGCTCTGGTGAATTCTCTCACCATCCCACGCTTCTGACTGTACCCAGTGCTTGTATAAATAAATAAATAAATCTTTAAAAAAAAATGCTGTTTCTTTTTTCTTATATGTGGGGGTTTATGATTTAAGTGAGGGTATAATACATTCCTCCATGTTATAAGAAAGGGCTTTGAGAAGCAATCAATGATAAATTTCATTCAGGAATTTCTGAAGATGCCTCACCAGAGCAAGTGTGTCAGGGATCATCTTGGCCATTAGAAGAAATTAATCCTCTCTTCCTGTCAGTTTCTTTTGAAATCTGTGCATGTTCCCTTTCCTTCTGTCATGTGCCTTAGTGGCTTCATCAAGACAGTGGAAGGGAAAATGATGTGAAACTAACTCCTATGAATTCTATTACTTGCTAACAATTATTCTATTCATTCTTTGTTTCATTCCGCAAATACTTGTTGAGTGCCAACCATGTACCAAGTAAGATGTTCTAGGCCTTGAGTGATACAGTGGTGGGTGGACAAGCCAGACCTGGTCTGCTGCTGTGGAGGTCTGCAATCCAGAGAAAAACGTGGAAAGAAAGTATTTGTATTCTTTTGTCATATTAATTCGTTCTTTCTCACCACTTGTTATACCACAAATGACAAACTTGCAAAAATTCTGGCTTTTTCTTACCCAGAGGGTGTTGACAGAAATCAGAATAAGGAATATCAGCATAATTCATTGACGCTTGAGTAAATTCTCTGAGACAGAAAGGATTGTACAAGGACTCACACACCTTAAAGTACACAGTTCCCTTCTCTTTGACAATGGCAGCCTGCTCCAATTTTTCTTTGGTATCCATCTCCCAGGATTCTTTGGCCTGTGTACAAATTTGTGACAATGATTAGATAAACAGAGAAGGAAAAAGCATCACCTGATGCCCATAAGAACGACAAATAGCTACTTCTACCCACACTTCAAATGCATGTGCCACTACCAATTCCCCCACCAGGCTGCCACTCCCTTTCCATGAAACTGACAAAGCTTTGGCTTGACCCCTGTTACCCAAGGAGAAGCAGCAGGTAAAAAACACCATGAGGAACAGAAACCACTGAACTCTGTTCAAGAATGTGCCTTTAGAATTTGAGGTGAGGCCACACAATGAAAGCTAGGGTCCCTTCACACCTTTTGCAAATTTCTCCACTAAACTATTAATATAATTTCAGCAACTTGTTTTTCCTCAAGCCTCGGTTGTTCAACTCTAAAATGGGAACACTACTGTAGTCAAGTCACAGCTGCATGTTCATATAGTACTTTAAAAATGCCAGATCATGTGTTTGTCTCTCCACTCTAAAACAACCAGACAGACTAAAGAAGCCACACTATGTCAACTTGCAGATGTATGCTCGGGTAATTTCCAAGGAAAACATAATTGGGAGGGTAAAGCTGATGCACAAATATCATTTCAGAGCCATCCAGAAAAGACTTTCTGATCATCTGCTAATTTGTATTATGTGTGTCATGGCTCCAGCATTATAGAGAAGATGACAGAGACAACTGTTCTTTCCATGGGAACTGTGGGATTTAGAAGAATCACAGTCAACAGGACAATCAGGGTCCTGCAGGGAAAGTGACAAAAACAGTTGTCAGTGTTATTATTTTCTACCAGGAATTATGAAGCTTAAGTGAGTCACTAGAATTTACTCTATTCACAAAACAATTAGTGGTGCCTTCCTGGTGTCACAGCCCATCCCCCTTCTTTTTTTTAAGTGAAAATGAGGGAGTTACTAGTTTTTCTGGCAATTTTATGCTGATTCCTAACAATTTAGTCCATTACTTCAAAATCTAGTAACAAGGCTTTTTGCTTTTTTGTTTATATTGGATTCAGTCTTTCAGGAATATAAATATATTCTCAACACTGTGGGACAGAGAACTATATCATGTTGCCCCTGACAACACACCCCTTCACGTGGTTTTAGACACACCAAGCAGTGTTGCATGGAACACGCTTCTGGAGGACAACAGGTGCCTCGTGGCATCCACAGCAGGAATGCTCTTAAATGAGCAATGGCTACTGGTCTGTGGAAGGAAAATGGAAGTAGGGAAGCCAAAGGTGGAGATAACCATATGCTGCAGATTATTTTCTCCTCCTTCACAATAAAAGACACTCTGATTTGCGCACAGCATTGGAGGATCAGTTCTGTACTAACAAGCCTTCAGAAGAAGTTACCTGCCAACAAGCGGTGGTCAGGACAAGAGCAAATGTTTGGGGAATGTGAAGCGGGAGAGTAACAATCAGGAAGGTCACCGTGGGGGGAGAATCCTAAAGCAATCTTTCCCCTCACTTTCTTAGTTCAAAGTTACAGGCCTATGGGACAAGGATTTCCTTCCTGAGTCTAATAAAACAAATGGCCATGTTTCCAGTCCAAAATTAGTGCACAGGACACAGAGACAGCACTGTGGACACAAAAAAGGCATGTGAAATGCAGTCCTGGGGGTGCTCGGGGAAGAGTGGGGTTTTGACGCACAGGAGGCTTGGCTAGACATGGCAGCATACCTAATGAGGCACATGCTTTGTGTTTGTTCAGGGAACCTGCTGCCAGGAGCCTCCAGAGGTGGCCTGGGGTAGAAATATGCTCAAGGAGGCCTGCCGCTTCTGGACCCTAAGACAACTGTCAAACTCTCTTTTTTTCTACTTGGACAAGTATGAAAAGAAAAGGTCTAGGGTTAGATCTGTCGCTTGTGTCCCTTGTCACAGAGCCTGGTGGCCCACAAAGCCTCATGTTTTGGATAATAACTTGGAACCACAGTACAGGCCTCTTCACTACTCCAGAGAAGGTACAATCCGTTCAGCAAAACTGCGCCCCACGCCCCCAAGGAGCTGCTTGGCAGAATGTGAACTTTTTTGTCTTCAACCCAGGAAAAAAAGTACAAAAAGAACAAGTCTAGGAACAAATAAGGGAACAAGTCTTGGATTCTTCCCAAAAAAAGTTGGAAAAAAAAAAAAAAAAAAGCAAGGCTGACACAGAGGAACAAATAAGAACACTGAGCTCCCTCTGGTACATCAGCTGTGCTCTATCAGTGGCCCCGTGCTCCAGAGGCAGTGTCAGAGACGAGACAAACTTGGTCATGAAAAGCACAACACAAAAGTAAGTGCCCTCCAGCTACACCACCTTATGTAATATAAGTGACGGATTTAGAGGACGCGATGGAGAAGGAATCTACCGTGATTTCAGAGAAGTTGGTATTTTCTCACCTTTTCGAAGCTCTTAAGTGTAACTTCATATATAAGCTCAGCATTAGGTTCAATGCCAAATTTAGGCTTCCCTGCCTCTCCAAAACCATATCTGAAATGGAGAGTAAAAACATAAAGCTTTAAAAGAATTGGTGTATTTCCAGGCACTTTCTTCTGTATTTTGAGGCGTCACAGCAGCATAGGGCCATCATACGCAAACTACACACGTCAGAGACCCCGCACACAAACCAGATGTCAACCAGAAGAGAGAGTGCCAAGGACCACTGCTGTGGGTTTTTAGGAAACCAGGTTAGATTGTTTTCTTTTCTCCTTCACATTCACATGTAAGGCAACACCTGTACTCCTCGAAGAGCCTCCTTAATGTGATTTTAAATGTCACTGCCTTTTTCTCTGCTGGATTTTATAGCTAAGTTCTTTTTATAAAACAGCCATTAGTTGGCTATTAGAACTTCCCCTTAAGCTTTATCAGCAAGACAGAAAAGATGGCACTGTTCACTGAGGATGTTTTAAGAAGCTTTTAGTTTTAAAATGCTGTCATTCCAGGAGAACCGTTTCCAGTCAGATAAATGGGAGGGGAAGGCTCACACACCAGGAAGGAAATACATTCTCACAATATTTCTTCAAGCTTGAAAAAAGTACACTAGGAAACACAAATGATATAGCAAAAATATGATTAAAAAAATAACCTTAGCAAGCCCTAAACCCTTGGCAAGAGAAATGTAGTCAGCTCTATAGTGAGCACACTGTAAAACACTATACCTTTTAGCCAAACTTAGTAGATAAAATAACGATATATATATATAAATTTATTTTTACAGATCGTTTAAGATCTTCAACAAATCCAAGACATGTAAGAAGCACACATCTACTAGAAAGGGAGTTCTGGTGGAGCTTTGTCTGTCTGGTTCAATGGCTTTCCCAGTGTATGAAACAATGCCCCAGCATATTAGGAAAGTGTTCACTGGAATATATTCTGTTCCTGTTAGGGGGAAAAGGATGTCCTAAAGCTAATTCCATACAGGCTTTGTGGACTCCACACCCCACCCCCCCCAAAGCCAGAGACACTGGGAACTCCAAATCCCATCACCACCAAAGGGAAGGTGGCTGGGACCTGAGGGTGGGGTTAAGCAGCCAGGTTGGTATAAAGCCAGACACATGGGCTTTGGAGGGGTCCCCTATTTTGGCTCTCCGCCAGCTCGCAGCACCCTGCCAGCTCTGAGAGTGCTTTTTGGGTTTCCAGGTCGTCGGATCAGGTAGGATGCATTAAAGACTTTATTTCCCTATTTTCTCCCTGAGTTGTTCATTTTCCTTATTTCCTTTTCCCTTGTAAATAAACCTTTTATTAAACTTTTGTGTGTGCCTGTAGTGGAGTATTAATAAGTCCCTTTTAAGCGCGCGGGTGAGGACCCACAGCCAGGCAACCCGTTCAATATCGGGGCTTTCCTATAACATTCCCATCTTTTTCAAGCCAAACTATCCTTTAATAAATAAAATGACATTAAACAAATTTATTGAACACAAACATTTAGGTTGTAGGTTGAAAGATGCCAAAACCAGGTCAATGCTGATACCTCCAGTTGTCTCTGGGGCCAAAGAACTAGAGTGGGAACATGCACATTTTGTTGCTTGCATCACCTTCATTACCCCTTGCCTGAATTTTCCAGGAAGAAAGTGCTTACTCACTCACCTCTACTGTTACACAAGAAAATGGCAGCTGAAGCGAGAGGGAGGCATAGAGATACAATGAGAGTTAGTAGGAATGGGGTGTGGTAGTTTTAATAGCAGGGCAAAGGGTATCTTCAGCAAAGAAATAAAAGAGGACATAATTACCAGTGGCCAATTTTAGGAAGTGGTGACTAGTTTTCTACTTTGAGCTCTATTTTGTTTCTGTCATCTGGTAAGTTAAGAGCATTTCTTAACTGCTGGGAACCAGGTAAGTGAGCCCTGCTACCCATGAATTTGCAGATAGCTTGTTATACTTGGAACCCTAAGCCAACCAAGTACCAGTCCAACAGATGAACAGGCACTTGCCTTAGACCAGGGGTGATTTTAATACAGCAATTCCTTCTCCCCCACCCCACCGATACGTAGCATTGTTTATAGACTTTGCGTTTGTCATAACTTGAAGAACCTATTGGGATCTAGTGGGCAGAGATCGGGGACACTGCTGAACATTCTACACCATGCACAGCAGAATCCCCACAATGAAGAATCACTCAGTCCCAAATGTCACTAATTACTAGTGCTGAGGATGAGAAAAGCAGCCTTAGAGAAACTCACAAACAGGGATCCCATGGTGAAGGGTGTGGGGGTTGGGTGGAGGGAGGCACTGGTATTCATCAATGGAATTACGGAAGACTGAAGGATATTACTTCTACAGCTTCTCCAAGGTTAAAATGAAGAGATGCCGAGAAGATGTACGTGAAGGCCATCATCCTGGGAGGCATAACTACACACCTAACTGTTCTGGGAGCATCTAACCTGACCATGTTAGGCAGAAAGTTGGCTGACTTGTGCCAGAGCTGCCTGGCAGTAAGGACAGTCATCCAATTGAAAGATTAGAATATCCCAAAACCTAACCAAATGACAAGCTGGGCTATTAAGAGCTATCTGCAGAGACTGGATATACAAATAATGTCTATTAATGTGCATACATGAAGCACTTATACCTTAAGTTCTTACCAACTGCTCCCTTTTTACAGATAAAGAAACTGAGGCTCAGAGAAAAGTGCTTCCTGAGAATCATACAAAGATGCAGTGGCAGAGCCAGGATTTAAAGTCAGACCCTGTGTGCTCTCAGAAGATTATTTATTTTTGACCCATAACCACCTCTTAATTAGACACTATGGTTCTTGGTGGCCTGTGTTTTTGTTTGGAGTTGTAGGAAAGAAATGTAAGAAAAGGAAGGAAAGAGAGGGTATACCTTGGAAATCTTTTGGAGAATGATACAAAGAGTAAAGCAGAGCTTATATTTGCAACAGTCATAATCACAGCAACACTCAGATGCAATCTACTGTGGTAAATGGGAATCTGTATAAGTCAACTCACTGCCAGCACTCAACACTGTAGGGATTTTTTTTCATACACAAAACATTACACTGTGCGTGCACATGTGGATAGTCTCATCTTGCAGAATATGCACTTTACATAATTCCTATATACACTAACCTACATCCTGAAGAGAAAATATCATGTTCCTTTCTAAATATGCTAAATTATTTCCACAAAACACATGAAAAACTTATACGTAGAAATGCATAAAAACTTGTTGATTACTTTTATGACTAAAACGATCTAAAAACTTTACCATATGTTAAAACAGGATTTCCTTTTTCTTGTGGTATGAGGGCAAAATGGAAGAGAAAGATAGCTATTGCAATGGTGATAACAGCTAATGTACTGAGGGCTTAAATGTATCAGGCACTTTGCAAACTTTTTCATGTGCATTGTCTTATTTAGTCCTCCACAACTCTATAACATAGATGCTGTTGTTCCCACTGAACAGAAGGGGAAACTAAGGCATAAGAGAGTTAACTGACTTGTCCAAGTGCACGCAACTGGTAAGCTGCATAGCAGGGTCTATTACACTTTAAACTTGCAAGAAAAAAATTACATTACAAATACACAAGGACAATACCTGTCTCTCTTTGCCATTAAATCTGAGGGACCTGCCTTGTCAGCTAGGTTAAAATGCAATGAACTGGGCCTCCCTAGTGGCACAGGGGTTAAAGATTCAGCACTATCAAGCTGTTCCCAGCCACTGCAGCACTAATTCAAACCTGGCTGACCAGGGAGCTGACCCACATAGCACAGCAGACCTCTTCTGTCTTGCCCGCTGTTCCCCTCAGCAGGGTATTTCAGTGGATCTGACTGTTCTGTTCCCCACTCTGTTTCTGGTGAATCCTCTCACCCCCTGCACCTCTGGCTTACATCCCAGTTCTTGTATGCACAAATAAATAAATCTTTTAAAAAATGCAGTGAAATGATTCGTATAGTATTGTATGCTCACAGTGGGTACAGAACTTATCCTCAAGGAGCTGAAATCTGGAAACACAAATTGGACATAAATACCACTCTCTTTATATGTGCTTAAAATAACTATAATTTTATAATGTTGGATTAAGAGTAACTAGATATTATTTGGGTTTGGAAGAGACAGACTTATCTATACTTGATTTAAAATAAGTTCCTGATAGAGAG
Source organism: Talpa europaea (assembly GCF_964194135.1). Taxonomy (NCBI): domain Eukaryota; kingdom Metazoa; phylum Chordata; class Mammalia; order Eulipotyphla; family Talpidae; genus Talpa; species Talpa europaea. Next base: position 95,037,021 of record NC_140068.1, on the reverse strand, counting down.
AAATCTGTTCACTTAAGCACAAATTACAAATATGCAGTACATGTAAATAAAACTTACTGAAGTGGGAATACAGCAGTGGAAAAAGGAATATGACAGAGAAAAAAAGTAACATGTGCTTCAGTGGAGGTTCTAAAGAGTTCAAGGTGCAGAGCATTCTGGAAGGATTTTCAAGTGGGTAGTGGCATGGCTGAAACATCACTTGAGAAATATGATAATGGCGCAAGTGTCGGGGCAAAGGTAACTATGCCACTGGATCACCACGGAGGCTACACAAAGGCAAATGACTGCACAAAAGGCACGATACTGCCTCCTAGTAAGTGCAGGCCATCAAGTCTTTCAATAACTCAAATCCTGCTGACTGAAACACAAGTTGCCAGAGAGGGAGGAGACACCAGATAAGCAGATGCGCTTTCATGCAAGCAAAATCAAAACACCCCGGTTTCTCTCAAGAGTCCATTTCTCAAGATAGAAGGGTTGGATTCATGGTATAATTTTAGATCTAAAAATAATACCAAACATGTTTTCACAAGAGAGACTGTTAGTGTCTGATAATTCTAAGCTTGGAAGTGCTAATGGATATCCTTATGATGGGAAAAATTTAGGCAAAAATGAGTCATCTCCGCTGCCTTTAGATCCAGGAAGAACACTCTTTTTTCAGGGACTCTGTATAAGAACAGGTGGCACAAATTCAAGTGGGTAATAAATCATCCTAATGCATCCTCCACTCCCAGCCCCCCACGTTTTACTGCCTCCTGCCTGATTTAGAGAAAAGGGAAGAGGGGAGCAAGAGAAGGGCCAATAGCACCCTGTGGCAAGTAAAGCCACTAAACATAAAAGCAAAACTTACCTGTCAGTCCTATCCTTAATGCACATCAATCAAGCAAACAGGTTCACAAACCTTCGTGATATTGTAAGGCCCATTAATTCCCTCCACCCCTAACTGCAGCCTGATTTAATTAATTGTTTCCACTGTTAGCATTGACCTCACTGAAAATACCAAAATGTTGATTGAAAAAGCGAGTCTATTCCTGTTCTCTGGATAGCTTCACTGTATACTCAACTACTATGCTGCTTACCGTGGTCCAAGATATAAAACACAGTGTTCTTCCCGTTGCATTTTTTCCAGGGCTTTGTCAATTCCAATTGGAATGTCATGGTCTTCTCCTTCGCCGACAATGAACACCACATCTCTGCAATCAAACATCTTCCCACCACAGCAGCCTTCCAGGTGGACTGGGGGGCAAGGAGACAGGACATTAACAAAGTGGCTTCTTAGCACTGGCTAAGTTAGGGAGGGAACTTCTCTCTTCTCATTTCATCTAGAGCCGTATGTGGCACGTCCTGTTAAAGCTTAGGTTACTCAGTCTGAAAATGTAAGAGCAATCATATTCTTCCTGTTTGAAGTTTAAATTGACAATTACTGATAGCTGATATAATTACTGATCAAGAAAACAGCTGATATAATTACTGATCAATAAGACAGGTAGGTAAGAAAGTGGAAACACTGATTTGATTCAAGCCTACTAAAATGATACTGGTTTCTTCACCTATACCACAGCATCAAAAGATACTCGATTATGTAATAATTATCAAAATTTCACAAAATTAATGTCAAGTATTTACCGATTTAAACAATTATAACTGCATCTTGGCTTCAGATGCTTGGATGAAAAATAACTGGCTATTTCTTTGATATACAAAGATTAACTGAATATTAGAAGCTCTTTTTTTTTAAGTCTTAATCCCATTCAGAAATACACTTGAACGAAAACAGAAAATTCAAAAGCAACATCGATAACTAACTTAGCTGTATCCCCTTTTTTTTTTTTTTTTTTTTTAATAGAATGGTCTCATTCTTGGACCAGTATTTTTTTTTAATAGAGGCATGTTTTATTTATTTATTTGTTTGTTTGTTTGTTTTGTTTATACATGCACTGGGTACAGTCAGAAGTGCAGGAGGGTGAGAGAATTCACCAGAGCCAGAGCGGGGAGCAGAGCAGGCAGAAGGACCGAAGTACACTGCTGAGGGGAGCAGCGGGCGGCAGGAGAGGTCTGCGCGCCATGCGGGACCCTCCGCCGGTGGCCGGGGAGCAGCCGGGGAACGAACCGGCGCCGCAGAGGCTGCGGGCAGCTTCGCAACCCAGCGCTCAACTGCTGCGCCACCGGGGAGGCCCAGCTGTATCCCTTAATGGAGTAATAAACTTAAAGTGAAAAGGACTCAGTAGTCTATAAATTCACAAATCAAATTACTTTAGCCACTTTCTATGAACCGAGGAGGTGAGGAGGTCAGTTTCTTGGGGTTGTTAATTTCCCACTCCACTCAAAGTCACTCAGCTCATTCCCACTGTAATTACACAGCAGACAAGGGGCTTTCATGTTTTCTCAAGACAAAATAGGAAAAACCCATACAAATAAATGTATTTTTCTTGATTGGTCAGATTCTCTGGAACTTTCCAACTACTTTTAACACATAACAAATTCTTTCCTTTCTATTTAGCTGTTTGACTCAGTAAGAGAAATGGATGGCTTGCGTGACAGCACAATAGTCATCAAGCAATATAGTAATTTGTCTTTCATAAGAAAACTCTTTACTCCTACTTCTGTAATGGTCGAGATTCAATTATAATGATTTCCTAAAATTGGAAAATTCTTTTCCAAGATGGCTGCTCTACTTTAGATTAATAACTTGCCTTAGAGATTAAAAAATCATTCACAATTATTATCTTCCAATACAAATTCAATTCCAACTTACTTTACTTTTGAACTACATAATCTCAAAGGTCTTTTGAAGATCTGAAACTCTACAAGCCAGTAATACAATTCTTGATATAGGCCAGAAACCAGCTTCAAAGATAATTCCTTTAGTTAATCATTTGATTGGGTTACCTTTGGCCCAGGCCTGAGAAATGAAAGCAGCCCTAAAGAGTAAACAGCCATGATGTAGATATGAGGGGACAAAGTGTCACCTGGATACGTATGTGTTGAACTTCTCTACCCTTTTCTCATTCACCAGGATTATTACTAGCTGGATTTGTTCCCACTGCAGACATAGGATAGAGTCTAAGAAGCTTGGGTCAAACTAGAGAAGGCCTAACTCTTGAGGCAGACCCTTCAAACAAGGGCAAAGGCTAGGCTGGAGCTGCATCTAGGAATTTTGCTATGTCTCATACTATACTCTCTCTTTTTTAAAGAATTTATTTATTTATGCATATAAGAGCTGGGGTATAGGCCAGAGGTGTGGGGCGGGGGGCACAGGCCAGAGACAGAGTGGGGAACAGAACTGGTAGACTGACTGAAATACACTCCTGAGGGGAGCAGTGGGCGAGTCAGGAGAGGTCTGCTGCACCACGTGGGTAAGCTCCCTGCCCGGGGATCAAACTCATGCTGCAGAGGCTGCGGATAGCTTCATAGGTTGTGTCTTAACCCCTTGCGCCACCAGGGAGGCCCCTGTCCCATACTCTTGAATGCAGCTGATGCTCTCTATTATGCTCTATAACACCCACTTTTGGGTGCTCTCCAAAAAAGGTAATCAACTTTCAGCACATTGAAAATTCTTTTGAATTGGAAGCCATCTTCAAAATAAATTCAACTTCTTTATTTTCAAGTACACACATACTAGAGAGGTCCTAGACGTCTAAAAGCCTTAAGGTATTTTTACTAGAGTCAAAGTCGCTGCTTCTAAAGGAGTTGAGAGTTCTGGAAAGTTTGTGTTTTTAAATATTTTTAAATCTGACTATGAAGTTTAAGACTAATGTGATGACACTTTTCATGAAAAAAGATTTGCTGAGCAAAGTGAATTTCAGCTCCTGCATTGTGGAATAGCTCAAGTATTGAGATTTATTATTCTAGCAGCTCACAACTTAGTTGACAGATCTTTTTGTTTGAGGTTTATTGTTAGAAGTATCATCTTCCTCCCTAAAGGAGAGTACATTTAGTGGGGGAGGAAACTATCAGTACATTCGTTGTGGTTTTTGGTTGATCAACTTTGAATGTGTTTTCAAAACAGGAAATCCAAAGTCTCTGCAAAGGATTCCTGCCTGTGTGTCAGCTTCCTAAACTTTAGCTTAATGCATGTACTTGACATTAAGCCTCTATGTTTATAATTTTAGATGTGATAACCCATCATTTTAAGAGATTAAAAATTATTGGCCACTAATAAGCAAGTTTGGAAAGGTGAATGTGGCAAGCATGCAAACAAATAAAAGGTCTAAATCAAACTATGAAACTTAATGAAAGCATAATGAAGAAAGCAAAACAAAAAATTCATTGTTTCTGATCTAAGAGGCAATAAATGATAGAACTAATGTTTGTGACCTTCTAATAGGAGGTCACAAAAACTACCTTATATGTAATCTTTTTTTCCTAAATTAGAACTGAACAAGTCCTGTCACTACAGTACCATAGTACCATAAAGTTTTAAACTGAAATAAAATGACATGTATGCATGTGTGTACGCGTGCACACGTTCGCACACAAACACACATATACACATACACACAGAGTTTATGTGTATTTATAAAACCACCACTTTAATACTGATGTTATCTGGAATGTCAGAGCAAGAAGAGGTACCACAGCCTCAGGCAGTCTACAGCTCATTGATTCTGTACATCTACAAATAGTGAAGGATATAGCTCTGTTAACTGGTTTCCAAACTTGGAATACTGGTGTGACCAGTTCTACAAGGTTTCTGACAAGAACTTGCACACTCCCTTGGAGCCACAGTGCCTGCCCCTTCATGGTGACAGACATATCTACCTCCTATAGATAATGTTTTTAATATGCTGCTTTAACAATTGCTACCAAAGAAAACCATGGCAGCTCTGGCTATGGAAGACCTGTGGCTGCTTTTGACCTTGCATCTCTTAGCACAAATACTCACTTAATAAATATTTAATAATAACCATCATGACTCATTGGGAGCTCGGCCTCTGGGGCTCAGGAGATCTGTTGCTAATTCCAACCAGCATGATTTACGGGAAGTAAATGATCTATGACGTGCCCAAAGAGAATAAAAGTACATACAGGATGCTTCTACTTAGGACTTTTTTTGGTAGAGAAAGAAATGCACAAGCTAAAAAGGGACAACATTTTCTTCTGACTTGAAGTCTATGTAACTTAAAAGGGGGAGGTCCGTCAATCCCCACAAAGTCAAACCAAACCAAATTACCGGAGTTTAGCTGCGCAATCCCAGTGTAACCACATCAAGTAAGCCTGGTCTGCTGCAAAACATCACTTAAACTGGAGCTCTGACTTATTGTTCTCTTACTGCCCTACAGCAATTTTGTTTTGAAGAGCACAGAACACCCTGTTCTGAATGTGGCTGGCACATGAACTCGATGTGCTGACAGCAATTTGTACTCCAATTAAAATGGGGGGAAAAGGAAAGAGAGTGCACTGCAGTAACAAAAACTGGAATGCAAGAACCCAAAAACTGTATAATTTGCATTTTAGGAAGGAAAACTGAGAAAGAGACTCCATAACCTAAAAAAAAAACAGGCGCTGTAAATGCTCCAGCCTAACTACATTAGCTCTGGTAAGTGTTTCTCCCTTTTCTAATTATAGTAGTTGGTATCTGATAGCTTTGCACTCATTCCCAAAACAATTACTGGGTCATGGGGCTCTGAATGGGAATAGTGTAATGGCATTACTACTAGTCAAGACTGGTCATTTGGCAGAGAAAACCAGGTTGTGACAGGTTACTCCCCCTCGGCAAGGGTTTTCTCTGCTGCATAATTCATGCCAAATGAGTTTCTCTCCGCCTGTGTCTCCTGCCTAATAGAGCAGAGCATCCAAGAGACAGTGGGATCTTAATGACCCCCTGAAAAGGCAAATGAGGAAGCAGACATGGATTTCTAAAAGCAGGAGAGGCATATTAATCACTGATTAGAAGAAGAGAAACGGTTTCCATCAGGCATGGCGGTTCAATTTCCCTCAAACTGCCTTCTTGCTCTTTACCATTTTGTATTATTCAGGATGAGCAAATAGCACTATAAGATTGCTTATGGAACTGAGGCCCAGATGCTGATTGCGAGTAGGCATGGAACTGGCTACTTGAATGTAATAATATTATGTCTTAGTCTAAACAGGAAGGGTATATATAGCAATAAATTCCACACTCACACAAATCCTCACCACTCCTCTTTTCTTTACACCAGTATAGCTCTCTAGTCAGACCTGGATTCCAGTCTGTTCTGCCTACTTAACAGTTGTGTCTTTGGGGGAAGTTGTTTAAATTATCTGAAGTGCAATTTCCTCCCCTATATGATATGTCCCCCTCTAAATAAAACTAGCTAACTCATAATTGACAGAATTAAACTGGATACTGAATTAAAACTTTTAACTTAGTATCTGGCATTCATTCATTTGTTGGAGTGTCTACCATATGAAAACACTTTGTTAAGTGGATACACAGAGATGATCTCAATGCATGTTAGCTACAACTGTTTTCCAACAATTAGTAAACTATATCAGCTTAAACATGCTTTAGAACGTGGTTAAAAAAAAAAAAACAACACTACTAAATGGCTCCAATGAGAGCTGTCAAAATATGAATAAAACTCAATAGGCAATGTCTTATTCTGCATTTGTATCTTGCAGTGCCCAATACTCAGTTTAGGGTCAGAAACGAAGTATTTATTTAATGATTAATGTGAAAACAGGGCATTAAGAAATGGTCGTAATTTCACTTATTTATAGGAACTTTCTCTTTTGAATATATTAGTCAGTACTCTTATTTTTAATAAATTATAAGAGCTATTTAAATTCTTTACTGATACAGAATTTTCTTTTTGATAGCATTCCAAAATAAACAACCCATTGGCTAATTATTTAAAAAAAATAAAACTATCTTCTATTAAGTGTTTACGTTACCTGAAGGCATGCAGATACCTTTTTGGAAGGAGCTAGCTAAATCCAAAATATTTGGTTCACTTTAGACCCAGTGCCACACTACACATATACTATATATAATTAAATGGTTTCAAGGATTTGCTTTATCTTCCTGGACTAACTTGCCAGGACATTCATAAATAACTTCAAAAGCATGTGAACCACAAACAAACAAACAAACAAACAAACATCCCTCCCAACAAACTCACAGCTCTATCATAGCTCAACATGGGTATACAAGAAATCTTCCCTCTAATTTCAGTTTTTGGTGTTTTATTTATAAAGAGCTAAAATATAGATTTTTGTTTTCATTTTAACCTTCTAAGAGTTTTGCCTTATCAAGATGGGAGGGAGTGGCAGAGGGGTAAGAACAAAGAGGGAAGGAAGTACAGTGGTCTATGGTGGCAGAATATGGGTGAGTTGATGATGGCTATACCTGATGGGGGTATCCTGATATTATCTCATTAAAAACAAATTAATTATATAAAAAAATTTTTTGCCTTTAATAGATGACTTTATTGTTACATCTAATTTTAGATTGTCTAATTTAAAAACTTACAATTTTGCTAATTATACCTCAGTAAAGCTGGAAAAAAATTAGAAAGTTAATCTCTAGTGCAGTGTATGAGAACTGCTAGGAATTGTACAGCTAAATGCACATATAGTACATTGAGGTACATTAAAGTTACATTCTTTCATATTTGTTTGGTCATTCCCTCCCCCCCATAATATTGTTTTTTTATTTTTCCTTTTGCTTTTACTGGATTGATCAAGTGTTCCTTATTCTTCTACTTCCCCACTCCACACTGAATGGTTTGGAAGTTCAATATGCTATTCTTATTAGTATTTCCATTACATTTAAATAAATTACTTGAAGGTAGGGATACACACATTTTTATCAATGTTAAGAGATAATCAGCATAATGTCCCCTGGGATAAAAATATAATTTTAGACAATTTTGTCTCCCTTTTCTATTTCCCATGCTTACCACATTTTGTTAAAATGACCCAGATCCTAGCTCTGTACTATTAAGCTATTATTTTTAACATTATAGTTCTATCATTTCAGAGGTTTTTCAAGATAAATATATTCAATTTCACTGTTATGTTAATAGAAATTACTTTTTTGTTCACTAATATTTCTTATACTTGAGTCTTCGCTTCTTGACATTATTTTTTGAGTCTGTATATCCCAAAAAGTTAATTTTGTTATTATACTTAAATGACAGTTTAGAATTCTAAATTCAAAATCCTTATAGGCAATGCTCAAAGCCATTATCTTTTAGCATTTTGTGTCACAAATAGGAAGTGTGTTATTCTGATCGTCATTTCTTTGCATATAGCTTGTTCCTCTCTGAAGAAGTTAGGGAATTAAGAGATTTCATCAGAAATTATCTAGGTGAAAAAGCATTCCTTATTCCTGTATGTCACTATCAATCAGCTCTTTCAATTTCAAGATGCTGTCATTGTCTTTAGGAAATTCTCTTTTACATGTTTGATTAGATGCATATTATCTAACCTTGTGTATTGCCTCTACCTTTTAATTTTTCTTTCACTTTTCATCTTTGTTTTTTGGGTTTGGTTTTGTTTTTGTGCTATGTTCTGAGGGTTATGTTTCAGGTCACCAATTGAGAATTCAGGAATGTCTGTTTCTCAACCCTTCCTGAGTTGTATTTTTGAAAATCATATTCTTAATTTTCAAAAACTTTCGTATTCTCCCTTTCATTTTTCAGGGAATTTTTGGAGTTAGGAATTTAATATCCCAATAAATACCTGAAGACAGTAAATTAGTATCTTAAAAGTTTTCTTCTATTTCTCTAGTCCACCTTGGTGCTTCTTTTTCATGGTACTTGCTGATGATTCTTTGTTGTATGGCCATGTTGTCAGGCAAGGATTCAGAATGATCAGATGTGTATAGTTACCTAGCGCAGTTTTTCTCAGCAACAGGAAAAGGCAGGCCTCTTCCTGAAAAAAGTGGGCTGACCATGGGGATCTATGTACTTAGCGCGTGCAGAGGAAGACTGAGGACACTGGCTTAGGACACTCTTCCCAACTGGTGATGCATGAAAAAGTTTTATTTGAGGGGGGTAACAATTTATCATATTTACTGTTGTGCAGAGCTAACTCTTCCCTTTTTTGAATTTCAAATCAACTTCATAAGATCCAAGATGTATTATGCTCTCGTTCTCTAGTCCTGGCCCTAACACGTGGCACTTTCGAAGGCAGCCTTATGGCTTTTACCTGGGGAATTTAAAGAAAAGAACTTGTGCTTGGTGTTCTACCCTTTGAGATTTTATTTTTATTTATTTATTTTTTAAAAGATTTATTTATTTATACAAGAACCAGGGTACAGGCCAGATGCATGGGAGGGTGAGAGGATTCACCAGAGACAGAGTGGGGAACAGAATAGGCAGACTGACGAAACATACTGCTGAGGGGAGCAGCGGGAGAGACGGGAGAGGTCTGTTTCACCATGTGGGATTCTTGCCGGCTGGCGGGGATCAAACTTGCACTGCAACCGCCTGCGCCACCAGGGAGGTCCCCTTGAGATTTTAGACCTGATTTAACCGCTTGGACTGAGGCTGAGGCATCATGATTTTAAAAGTTCCCCAGGGCAAAAAGTTGAGAACTAGTACACTGGAGGTTTACTGGTCCAGCTGTTCCATACTGTTTTATAACCTTGATGATTGCTCCATAGCCTGCTCTGGTTCCCTTGCACCCACTGACTGTGGGATTGGAGTTCTGCCCACTTGTTGAGAAGAATGGTATGTACCTCCGCAGAGGTCTTCTGTTCACCTGTTTTGGGTTGGTTTTCTTGAGTTTTGTTTCTATCAGTCCAATTTTATCTACTTTACATATTTCAGAAATTCTTTTATAAATTGTTTAAGAATAAGAGTAAGTACAAGAATAAGTTCTTGTACTCTCCCTATTTTTCCAAGACTAATCTGAAATTCTTCCTCTCTTTTGAAATCCTCCTCCTCCCTGATCTCATTTTAGTGGGATTTGGAAGATGGAAAGGAGGTAAGAAGGACATGGTAGAGCCCAAATCCAAAAACTTGATCCTGCAGAAATTTTCACATGGAAAAATACTGCCAATTGTCTGCATTCTTTACACTGAAATGTGGTGGAAAGCACTGTGAGGTAAAAGGTTCTGAAAAGAGCATCACACAGCCAGCACTTTGATGTGCCTACTTCCAAGCACTGAATTTAAGAAATCAAAAGATGTAGGAGTTGGGGGAAGAGAAGCCAGTAAGCTACTTAGAACTTTATGTCAATCAGATTGGATTTTCTAAGAAAGCAAAGCTTAAAAGTAACAACGCAGCCAACACTGGCAATTAAACTAAAGCTGGATGACTAAAGTATCAGTCATCATAATAAAGTCAATTAGAGTACCTTAGAACACAGCGACTTTATTTTTTAATGGAAAAAGAACAACTCTGAATAAAAATTACAAAATGGTCATCTTAACTGACACAAGAAAAAGCACCATAGAACAGGGTCTAAAATTTGACTTGTAGAGCATAGGATCTGGACGAGAGTGAGTGAAAAATCAAAATTTCTTTAAGAAAGAATCCTGGCAAACTAATTAAGTTCTCCTTTCCACAGAGGGACTAACAAAGTATTAAAAGGAAGCAAAAAAAAAAATGACAATTTGGTAAAAAAGATTTTGATTCAATTCATAATGTTACTCTTTGAAAACAAAAATCCTGGAGAAATTTACTTTAGGTAAGATTACTATTAAGAAGATATTTAATTAACTTGAAGACTGTTATTTAAGACAAAGACAAATTAATCATGGATTCCCAGACAACCATGGTAGAGCCAAAAGAATTTGTTGATAGAGTGAAGGTAGAATATAAAAGAAAGATGAGTTAAGGGTTTCTTTCCTTCTATCTATTTAAAGGAAGCAAAACAAGTTATATAATCATAATCTAGAAGGTACAAAAAAGAAATTAATTGTCCATCAGTACTAGGTATCTTTCTAGATTTAACTGTCACAACAACCTGTGGGGGTAAAAGGTTATTGTTCTCACTTTACAGAGAGAGAAGCAGATGCACCAAGCAGTTAAGTAATTTGTCTACAGTCATATATGTAGTGATTCCAAGATTCAGAACTTAGGTCCTCTACTTCCAAAGCCTGTAAGCACTTCTTCCTCAGCTGCTCTACTGTATCTTACACAAAAGTGATAGAAATTTTATAACTCCTGTATATGTATAATGACATCATAGCGGATGATGGTTATCTATGGTTCTCTTTCACGAAAGAACTGGTTTCAGTTCTAAGATTCATAGCTGGTTTTGAAATTGAATCTATGGGTAATGTTACATAGAAAGACAAACCAGTAAAAACTGAGATGGCTTCAAAAAGAACATGGTGATCTTGGTTTCTGACAAGCACCACTTTAAAGTCAATCTTCTGTTCTACACATAGCCAACTTGTTTCAAAGAGGGAAAACCGGACACCTTAACCTTGATAAAGGAAAATACAATAAATAAACTTTTATAAAGTTGATTTGTTTCAGAAAACTGAAAAGGGCTTCCGGGAGAAAAAGTAAGAAACCATTTACAATTTCCCAAGAAGGTACAATATAACGAGATAAATAAAGATTAGTTGCCGATTTTCCTTAACAAATTTGAAAATAGGGGCCTCTCTGGTGGTGCAAGGGATTAACATGCAACCTATGAAACTGTCCACAGCCACTGTAGCACCATTTCAATCCCAGGCCAGGGAGCTACCCACATGGTACAGCAGACCTCTCCTGTCTTGCCCGCTGCTCCCCTCAGCAGTGTATTTCAACCTGCCTGTTCTATTCCCCGCTCTGTCTCTGGTGAATCCTCTCACCCCCACACCTCTGGCCTGTACCCCAGTTCCTGTATACATAAATAAATAAATCTTGAAAAAAAAATTGAAAAAAATTTTTTACACAAAGGATTATCCAAATATATTGTAAAAATTCCACTCATAGTATGTTATCCTTCATGCAGGATGGGGATATAAAAAATACTATTTCTGCAAAAGATATACAAGAATAGGACCTCCCCAGTGGCGCAGCAGTTGAGTGCTGGGTTGAGAAGCTGCCCGTAGCCTCTGCAGCGCCAGTTTGATCCCCGGCCTCCGGGCAAGGGTCCCACAGGCGCGCAGACCTCTTCTGTTGCCTGCTGCTCCCCTCAGCAGTGTACTTCGTCAGTCTGCCTGCTCTGCTCTCCTCTCTGGCTCTGGTGGATTCTCTCACCCTCCTGTGCTTCTGACTACCCAGTGCTTGTATAAATAAATAAATAGATCTTTAAAAAAAAAAAATCCTGTTGTTGTTTTAAAAAAAAGATATACAAGAATAAAGGAGGAACTAATGAGACTGGTTACTTATAGGAAGTAGGAGGGAACAGGTTAATAGGAAATGAGCAAGGAATTACACTTTTTTTTTTAAAGATTTATCTATCCATGCATATAAGAACTGGGGTACAAGCCAAAGGTGCGGAGGGTGAGAGGATTCATCAGAGACACAGTGGGGAGCAGAACAGGCAGACTGACTGAAATACACTTCTGGGGGAGCAGCGGGCGAGACAGGAGAGGTCTGCTGTGCCATGTGGGTAGCTCCCTGACTGGGGATGGAACTCGTGCTGCAGTGGCTGTAGACTGCTTCCCAGGGCAACCTCCTGCGCCACCAGAGAGGCCTGGAATTACACTTCTGAGTATATCAGTTATGCTTCATATACCTCAAAAAACAAGTAAATAATTAAAATCAAGCAGACTCTAGGGGGAACTCCAAATGGAATTCAAATATAACAAATGAGGGCCTCCCCGGAGGCGCAGCGGTTGAGCGCTGGGTTGCAAAGCTGCCCACGGCCTCTGGGGCGCTGGTTCTATCCCCGGCTGCTCCCTGGCCACCAGAGGAGGGTCCCACATGGCGCGCAGACCTCTCCTGCCGCCCGCTGCTCCCCTCAGCAGTGTACTTTGGTCTTTCTGCCTGCTCTGCTCCCCGCTCTGGCTCTGGCGAATTCTCTCACCCTCCCGTGCTCCTGACTGTACCCAGTGCATGTATAAACAAACAAACAAACAAACAAATAAATAAAAACATGCCTCTATTAAAAAAAAAAAAACAAATATAACAAATGAACTGAACTGTATTACAAGTGAGTAACAGAACCATACTGAAAGGACTAGAGGAAGCGAGAGCTAACCCAGGCTGGAAAAACGTTTTCAGTGTATGCTATACAGGCCTGGGGCAGGGCAGTTACCAAATGCACTGTTAAAAAGAGAAACTTGGGGCCTCCCCTGGTGGTGCAGGCAGTTGAGCGCTGCGCTGTGAAGTTGTCTGCAGCCTCTGCAGCGCTGGTTCAATCCCAGCCAGCCAGCGAGGGTCCCACATGACACTGCAGACCTCTCCTGCTGTGCCCACTGCTCCCCTCAGCAGTGTATTTCGTCAGTCTGCCTGTTTTGTTCCCCACTCTGTCTCTAGTGAATCCTCTTACCTGCCCACACATCAGGCCTGTACCCCGGTTCTTGTATAAATAAATAAATAAATAAATCTTAAAAAAAAAAAAAAGAGAGAGAAACTTGCCCTCTCCTGTCCGAGGTGCTTTGGGTGGTTTAATGATCAAATATGTCTCCTGATATAACATGAGAAAAAAAAACAATTCAGATGCACTGGGGGTCCCAAAGATCTAAGACCTGAAAAAGTAACCAAAGCATGCAGCTTTTTAAACTCAGATATAAAGAAAAATAGATAAGAAAAAAAGGATTTGGGTTTGTGGGAGTCAAAAGTGACTAAATTTGTTTTCACAGGCTTCTTCAACCTAAATTCCCTGCGTCTGGATAAGGATGCCTTCTATCCTTCTCTTACAAAGAGGGTACTTTTCACACGGGGAATTTATCTCCTTTCAAAGACACAGATTCTTGCATTGGCTGCTTCTTAAATAACTTTTATTCAAAATAATTAATTTGCCAAAAATGACATATTTTGGGGTAGCTTATCCTGTTCTATCAGAATTACATACAAGTTTTTCCTTGTTATTTTTTTTTTTTTTTTACTTTTCGGAGAAAGTAATCCCAAATAAACAAAGGGAGAAGGCTAGAAGAAACCAGTGGTATTGAACTGGAATGGGAAGTGTTGGTATGTATACATGGTTTTAAACCATACATGCAGTCTACAACTTATACACTGGTGTAGAAACACATAGAGATGTGTGCTCACGCTTCCTGAGATACATGTAGTTCCTAATTCTGTCTGCTGAGTTGCTAAAGGCAACAACTTTCCATGACATAAGTACACCTAGTACCTAGATCCTGGTTTCTAAGTACCATTTCCCAATAAAAGGAATCAGAGCTCCTTGGCGAAATGGTTGATCCCAGGCCTGCAGCAGGGCAGTTACAAAATGAACTTTAAACAGCTTGTGCTAAAATTAACAGAGTACTTAAAAAAACAATGGAAGTATGATAAAAAAAACACAAAAATCAGCTTGCAGTGACCAAATCTGGGGCATTTTGGGTCCACACTCACATAAATGAAGATGTTTATATGGGGAGAACAATTTTCTTTACAGTGAAATTCTAATTAAATGGAAAAATGGAAAAGAAAAATCACCATCAGGCAAAGCCCAGAGTAGTAACTGGTCTAGGTATTTCTTCAACATTACACATCTGAACATGCCTTCATTTATTCTAAAACTGAACATATATGATAATTATCTAAACACTTCAACTGTACACCATTTATAACTAGTTCCAATTGGAGAAGACGACTAATTTAAGCTAATTTGCAAGATTTGTGGAAATGAAATATGGGTCCAAAATAACATATACAACATTAAAAATGAGGAATAGCTATTCTAGTTTACTGTTTTAAATGAACTCTTTATCTTAAATAGGACGTTCATAACAGATCATGTTATTACTCCTATTTAGTGATCTGATTTTTTTTCTGAATGGGAGTATTTCTGTTTTCTCATAATTCTTTTTTTGAGAGTTACTGAGACTGAGCTGAGTACTTCAGCTCAATTAAGTTGTATCTTTCTAACACTTATCCATGCAGAAAGTCTTTACTGAACACCAAATATTTGTAAGGCACTGTGGGTGAAGCTGGCAGCAAAAAGATGAAGGAAAATTCTGGTGCTCACATACTAACTACATACTGGGGAAATGAACAGCTGCTGACTATACTATAAAGTGAGAGTGGCACATGCACTGTGCTCTAAGATGGAGGAAGAATGTCCAGTTACCCCAGTCTCAGAAGTGTCCTTACTCCTATCTGAGCAAATTAAGAAACAGAGTAGCTTCAGGTCGCTGGGGCAAAGTAGAACTTGAATCCAGGTCTCCCGAACACAACAGAATTAAACAGTATCTAATTTTGATCTAACTAAAATGATCTGTGTTGTTTTGTTTTTTATCTAGGTGCAGCCAGTGAGGTGGGTCTGAGAGCTCTATAGGGGATTACAATCTATTGCTCTGTTTAGTAACTCTGTATTATTAGAACATTTATATAATTCTGTTTAGCTCACTTTTTTCACCTGGAGATAACAAATCTTCCCTCAAGTGGTTATTGTGAGAAATAAGTGAATACATATGTAAGGCAATGAATATAGATGTTGGCATACAAAGGAATCCATAGACTAAGACATTTTGATGGATGGAATTACCTTTCATTCATTTTTTGGGTTTGGAGAGACTGATACATTAGTACCTGGCACATATATGTTGAATCAAGATTTATGAGGCTATTAAATAACTGTTGAGTGTGAAACTACTCTTTATATATATATATTCAATATGTTGGTTTCTGTAAACAGATGAAAAATAACAAAACACCCATTTCATCCATATGTGTGGAACCCAACTTTTGAGGGAGGACTAGTTTCCTCTCACAGCAGTACTTACTTTCTACTGTTGCTCCTTCATTTGGGTTTGAGTATCCTTCTCCTTTCTGTTTGATTCTCCGGATAATGCCTCCATCTTCAAATAAATCTTCTCCTTTGAAATCAAGGAGCTCAATCTAGAAGGGAGAAAAGGATTTGGCTGAGGAAAGCCTAAACAAAGCCAATTTAACATACTTAAAAAGGCAAGTGTAACTGATTCTCTCTTCATTTTATAAAATAAAACTCAATTTTATATTTATCTAGGCATCTTAGTTATTGGAAAAGTAAGGAAAAGAGAACACTGCACTTTTCAATACCTGGAAAGAACCTTCATGTAATGATAATGTCTAGGGACTATATCCTGTGGGGCTGCAGTGCAAAGACAGACAGGAAATACTAGGAAAACTGCCTTATGGGCAAAAAGCCAGGGTTACAAAGCGCTGGCACAGAGCTATTTTGTCTGACTCTAGAGACTACCACTTTTCCACTCCAGGTTCATGGAATTTCCTTCTTAAAAATATAAGAATACATCATATAATGAGGCCTAAAGCCAACTAAATGTGTATTTTACTTAGTTGTGATATTTCAGGCATTTTATTGTGCCTGTTAATATTATCACCACTTACTGCTTCCACTGAAGAAATAGATATGACATTTATAAACCTTCAAATATGAAAATACTTCATATTATGTGGTTTAGATAGATTTCAATGTTCATCTCCCACATGTCCACCATTTTCTGGTCAATTATGAGTACTTCATATTCACACCACTGACCACATCTTTTATTTCTAAGCCTGGTGTCTTTTGTTTATTTGAATATGACCTTTTTGTGCCAGAGACACGTTTCTAAGAAAGCATTGGCACACACCCTTTGGGTTTGTGGGAAACAATTCAAGAAGCCAAGCTCCAAAATAAATAAGTTGGATCTGATTCTCAACAGCAAGCTTAGCTCCTTGTTCCACTGCCGGTTGCTTCAGAGCCAGCACTATAGCAGAGCAGATGCTAACAAGGCAACATCACACACATACTTGCCTCAAAAAAGAGAGTTGCATTCGAGGGAATTTTGGGGAGACTGCCAGCTGAGCCATATGCATATTCTGGTGTGCACAGCAAATGGCAGATCTCGCCTTTCTTCATGGTGGCCACCCCGATGTCCCATGCCTTGATAACTTGGCCTACGGAAGAGGAAAAGTGTATCGTTGAAAACTGTAGGCCATATTTAAGAAAACTTAATTGTCATAAAACCAAAGTTCAAGCAGATTTCCAATTCTTCACACTACATACTCTGCTAGGAAGTAGGGGCGACAAAATGAAAGAATGCAATAAAAGCTACACACTAAGAAATAAATTGGTTTCTTTTGGTGGGCCATCAGAGAAGATCATTGCTGAGGAGGATGAAAGTAGTATCCATTTCGATGGCGCTGGAAGGGATCATGCTCAGCGAAATAAGCCAAAAAGAAAAAGAAAAATACCGGATGGTCTCACTCATAGCAGGAATCTAGAAAACTTAAATAATGGACCAGGAAAATGAATAATTATAAGAAAGTGAAAATCAAAATCAACAAAAAACTATGAACCAGAGACACTTTTAGGGGGGCGGGGGCGGGAGGGGAGGGATTGGGGTCAGAATGGGGGGCTGCAATTGTATGGGGAATATAACAATAAAATTTATTTAAAAAAAAAAAAAAAAAAAAGAAAAAGATATAGAGAAACTAGATTGTTTCTACTTTGCTGATGATTATGTAAAATGGTAGGACCATCCTAGAAAAAAAGACAGTTTGGGAGTTTCTTTGAAAATTAAACATGTAACTGCCATATAACCAAAAAAAAAAAAAAAAAAAAGAAAGTAGTATCCATTTCTAAACTGCTCAAAAATTAAATCTTTGAAGGTGACGGTAATGTCACCTATAAAATGTGGCTGGGCTGTAGTTGTGTCCTAATTTTAATTTCAACTATAATAAGAAGTATATGTTTTCTAGGCAGAGATGAAACAAAAACAGTATAGGAAATAGAATTTTTCCTAAGGAAGCTTGTAACTTAGTTGCATAGAGAAAAACAACAGAGAAACTAAAAAAGTACACATGGCATAAAAGTCTATGAAATGGATTTCTTCTCAAATTTTAGGTTAAGGAAAAGTGGTTTTTAAAGAAAAAAATGGTACACGGTCTTTTCTCAAATCCTAAGAACTGTGGAACTCAGAACATACATATTTTTTGTCTACTTTTGGAAAACTAAAAGTAACTTCATTGTTGAACTGCAGAACTATATTAGCCTATATATTGCAATGACTGCTTATAATAAGCAGCCTCAAATGTGTTGGGGAACAACAGAAAATGTAGGCAATTTAAGGAGATAAAATGCAAAACTGAGGTGCTATGTCAATCAATAACTTACGTATACAAGGTGAAATCAGGTAAATAATGAACCCCAGAGGAAGTAAATTTTGAAGACAACTGTTATCTTGAACATTAGAATAAGGGGAACCCTATACTAAGATATGGAAGTAAGAATGGATAAAACATTTATAATTCCTGACTTGATCCTTAATTAAGTATCACAACTTTTCAAAAATTCAGATATGCTAAGTTAAACTGCGTTTTCATTTAATGTATTTTGATGTTTCTTATCCATTAGAAGGAATGAGGACATGTATTTTAGAGGTTAATAGTGCAGCCTGCTCTAACCTAAGATCGTCTGTATTCAAATAAGGTCTGCCCCTTATTAGTTAAGTGACATTGTACAAGTTATATGACCTCTGTGCCTCAGTTTCCTCAGCTGGAAAATGTGGATGATAATAGTACCTACCTTATAATTGTTGTAAGAATTATTAGATAAAATAAGTCAAATGCATAGTACAGTGCCTGCCATATATTATGCATTTACTGAAAGGACAAACATCAATATCATCATCATTGTAAATACAAAAAATCTACCTCATCCTCAATTGCTGCATAAAATTTCAGTCACTCTTTTAATGAGAAACATTACCAACAATACTCTAATGAGGATACTTGTCCATATATCTTTATGCAAGTATATATGAAGGGCAAAATCCTAGAAATGCAAAGATGACGTGCATTTTCAGTTACATAAATAACTCCCAACTGCCCTTCCAAAATGATTACATAAACTTATATGCCCACATATGTTTCTATTGTAAAAATATTTGAGAATCATTAGAAGAAATGCACAGTTTGCTGCTGATTGGCTGCTTTCCTGTCACTGATGTTCTTCAGGCTGCAATATTTTAGAGTGGGCCACTGGAGAACTTTTTTACTATCCACTACTGATATCTGAAGACAGCAAAGACACATTACTTCAGAAAAACTTTATATTGTAGGGGTACTTCTGGACATTTATTCAAAACATTTAGCTAATTACTGAGGAGCAAAGGTCTGTCTAGGTGCTAAGAACACAAAGGTGGCCATTCCTGCAGTCCTTCTGAGGAACATGCAGTATAATATGCGAAAGGAAGAGGAAGATACATTCACTATTTTTTTATTTAAAGATTTATTTATTTATACATACAAGAACTGGTGTACAGGCCAGATGTGTGGGAGGGAGTGAGAGGATTCACCAGAGACAGAGCGGGGAACAGAACAGGCAGACTGACTGAAATATACTGCTGAGGGGAGCAGTGGGTGAGCCAGGAGAGGTCTGCTGCGCCATGTGGGTTCCTTCCTGGAGGGCCGGAATCAAAGCCGTGCTGCAGAGGCTGTGGACAGCCACACAGTGGGGTGTTCAACCCGCTAAGCCACCGGGGAGGCCCCTCACTATATTTTTTTTAACTATGTGTGCAAAGCACTAAAATAAATAGAGTATAGATAAGGGGCATTTGCTTTGGGGTGAGGGTGGGAGCAATCAGCAAAAGCTTAATGCACATACGATACCTCTGCTAGGTCTTAGAAACTGGAAATAACTGCCTGCCAATTAAATCCACAGAAGTCCTAAACTACATAAATAAAACCTGAGTTTTTGCTTTTCTTTACATTTGGGGGCATTAAGTGTTCTCTTACCCTGAATTCAGATACTGAATGAAACACACTGAGCAAAGACCCAGGAACACAGGTATGTTTCTAAAATTGCTAGTCTTGGGATCCTTTTTCAAGGGAAAAGGAAAATATTCTTGGAAAATGCTGAAAAGCATTTCCTTGACTTAAAACAAACACATATTCATTATAGGATACTTGCACAGTATAGAAAAGCATAGAGAATATGTTGAAAAAATGCTCTGAAACCCAGGATCTTGCAATTTCTTGGTTCACTTTTTTCCTATTAGTGTGCTCTTTATATTTCATATAAATATTTTTCTTGTTAAAAGATAGTAACTGAAAATAGGTCTTTCAATGAACTATACACTAATTCACCTGTTTAAATATAACATAATTTCATTATTCCAATTAATAAACATTTAGATTGTTCCATTCTTTTTACCATTAATGAACAATTCTGTACCTAAATCTTTTAAAAAAAGATTTATTTATTTATATTTATTCATTCATTTATTCATTTATATTTATTTATTCATTCATTCATTCATTCATTCATTCATTCATTCATTCAAACACTGGGTACAGTCAGAAGCGCGGATAGGTGAGAGAATTCACCAGAACCAGAGCGGGGAGCAGAGCAGGCAGAAGGACTGAAGTACACTGCTAAGGGGAGCAGTGGGCGGCAGGAGAGTTCTACCCGCCATGTGGGACCCTCCTCCGGTGGTGGGGAGCAGCCCGGGGATCAAACTGGCACTGCAGAGGCTGTGGGCAGCCCCGCAACCCAGCGCTCAACCGCTGCGCCACCGGGGAGGCCCTAAATCTTTTTTTTTTTAAGATTTATTTGTTTATGCATACAAGAACTGGGGTATAGGCCACAAACGCAGGGGAGTGAGAGGATTAACCAGAGACAGAGTGGGGAATAGAACACAGGCACACTGACTGAAACACACTGCTGAGGGGAGCAGCGGGCGAGACAGGAGAGGTCTGCTTCGCCATGTGGGTTTTTCCCCTGGCCAGCTGGGGATCAAACTCATGCTGCAGAGGCTGCAGATTGCTTCACAGTACAGTGCTTAACACCTTGCGCCACCAGGGAGGCTCTGTACCTAAATCTTTACATGACTTATTTTGCATTTAAGAAATGCCTCTGACCTTACATATGCAGGACTATGGCTGGTAGGTTAATTAAAATGAGGCGTTAAGTGAGGGATCATAAAAAAGAACATATGCATACCTCCAATACTTTTTAAACTTAAAATACATCCAAGTATATTAATTCACTAACCTTGTGTAAGAAGGCTAAGGCCTTGTCTTTGAGTGTGACTCCAGTTTTAACAATTCCACATCTTTATTATATATATAAAGCTTAAGATATATCATTTGTGATTTACAATGTGGATATAATTTGCAAGTGGAATAAGTAATACACACACACACACAATGGAATACAGTTCAGCTATAAAAATGAGGAACTCCTGCCATTTGCAACAACAAGGATGGAACTGGAAGGGCTTGTGCTAAGCCAAATAATTCAGAAGGAGAAAGACAAATACTGCTTGGTTTCATTCATGTGGAATATAGAGAAACAAAACAAATGATCAGACAAAGACAAACCAAAAACAAACCCTAGAAATCTGACTGTAAAATTGAGGCTACCACAAAGAATATGCACTGGAGCAAAGAATGTTTGTTTCATAAATGGTGCTGGGAAAACTGGGTCGCTACATGCAAAAGAATGAAGCTTAACTACTACCTCACACCAAGCACAAAACCAACTCGAAATGGATTAAAAAACTAGACATAAGACCTGAAACTATAAAATATATAGAAGGAAATACAGGCGAAACACTACATGACATGCACCTCAAAAAACATCTTTACAGACACATCACCCAAAGCAGTGATAGTGAAGGCAAAGATAAACAGCTGGGACTACATCAAATTAAAGAGCTTTTGCACAGCAAAAGAGACAATAACCAAAACAAAGAGAAACCCCACTGACTGGGAGAGAATTTTTGTCCACAACACTAACTATAAAGGACTGATCACAAAAATCTACAAAAAGCTGATGAGACTCAACAAAAAGAAAGTAAATAATCCAGTCAAAAAATGGGCAGAAGAGCTAAAAAGAAACTTCTCTGAAGAGGAAATGCAAATGGCCAACAGGCATATGAAAAAATGTTCAACATCACTTGTAATCAGGGAAATGCAAATCAAAATTACAATGAGATACCATTTTACACCAGTGAGAATGGCACATATTAAAAAAACTAGCAACAACAAATGTTGGCAAAGATGTGGAGGAAAAGGAATTCTCCTGCACTGCTGGTGGGAGTGCAAACTGGTCCAACCACTATGGAGAGCTGTCTGGAGGTTCCTCAACCTACTAAAGATAGAGCTTCCATATGATCCAGTAATTCCACTCCTAGGTATTTACCCAAAGGACACAGAAACATTCAAAAGGGCACCTGCACCCCTATGTTTATAGCAACACTATTTACAATAGCTAAGCTATGGAAAAAACCCAAATGCCCCAAAATAGATGATTGGACCGAGAAGATGTGGTACATATACACAATGGAATATTACTCAGCAATCAAAAAAGATAAACTCATGCAATTTTCAGCAACATGGATGGAGCTAGAAGGGATCATGCTCAGCGAAATAAGCCAGAAAGAAAAAGAAAAATACCGGATGGTCTCAGTCATAGCAGAAATTTGGAAAACCTAAATAAGGGACCAGGAAAAAGCCTAATTATAATAAAGAAAAAATCAAAATCAACAAGCAGTTATAAACCAGAGACATACTACAGGGAGGGGGGAGGAGATGAGGGATTAGGGTCAAAATAAGGGGGGTGGGAATTGTATGGGGAATACAACCAAAATGAAAATGCATACGTTGTGCAAAAATGAAAAATGATGTAAGAATTATATAAAAAAATAAAAAATAATGTTAGAATAAAAAAAAATTGAGGCTACCAGAGGGGAAGAGGATGGTGGGAAGCAATGTGTGCAGGGGACCCAATGGACTATGGTGGAGGACTATGGGTGCCCTGGTGGTGGGTGTGGTAACATACATCTGAAGAGCTGCGATTCTATACCTCTGACTCACACATAGCATTGTAAACCAAATATTACCTCAATTTAAAAAAAAAGTAAAAAATAAAGTAGAATAAAAAGTATAAATAAGATTGTAAAACAATCATTATGCAGACTCCTGGTAAAAAAATGCGTTCTGAATAACCTACTTATTTCACCTTTATTTACTCTTAATTCAATAGTCATTTAAAAATGATTTTAAAGTCTTTCCCAAAATGTTCCACCTTAGTTCTCATAGAAATAATCTCTCTTTCTTTTTACACTAATTTCAATGTTTTATATACTATTCAATGAAATATATAATTACAAAAATGTATAATGGATATAAACATGTTTTAACTGATTCTTTTAAGAGTCTGAGGAAGAAAAAAGCAGTTGCAAAGCTGGAAACTAAAAAAAATAAATAAATAAAAAAAATAAAGCTGGAAACTGCTTGACACAGCAAGACCTTAGTGATGTTTGAAGCTGACCTGGGGCATACAGCCAGGCCGTGCTATTCTCCAGTTGGACATAAACAATCTCACAAAACATCAACATCAGACAAGAGAGAGTAAGACTAAACAAGAATACGTTAAAATTGTGTCTGAGTGTGGGCAAAAAACAAGGTCACTGTGCAGCCTACAAAATACCAAACACCCCCCTCTCCTGGCTAATTCGAGTGACTGCTGCTTCTCTAGCAGGTAAAGCTTTAATTCTACACCAGTCAGTCCTTGCCTTAGATGCTATCAAGATACTCAAAGAATCACCCCACTTTCTAACAACATCCAATCCAGAGCAGAGCCCCTCTTTCTTAAACCCATGTCCAAATCACCTACCGCAAACTCAAATACTATAATAAGTTCTTTTGAGAATTTAATGAGACACCCCTCAGGTTTTCAGGGTTTGCATTTTCCAGACTTGTTCCACTACAGCTGCTTCCTAGAGATATAAGGCTAGAGGCATCGACAAGGCCCACCCAACTGGCTGAAGTGGGTGTGGAACCAGACCATAGAAATAGAAACCAGCAGTATCACTCAGTATATTTATAAACAGAATAGAAAGCATCAGTTAGTCTGGAGTAAGTTAAGCAAGGGTCTACCACATTTTTCTTAGGCTCAATTCCTAAAAGTGGAATTAGCGGGTCAAAGTGTAATTTAAGATTCTTGATCTTTATGATGTTTTGATCTTTAGGATCTTAATTGTAGGGCTAACATACCAAGAATATATAAATGCAATTTATCATTACATGAACCTAGACTTCCATTTTACTAACTCAAATACAATTTCCTTTATCAGTTTTAGGAATCCTTTCCCATTTGTAACAAAATCTGAAATTAGAATATACATTAGACAAATGCATAATGTAGCTATCTGTAAGTCTGCTTTTTATGCATATTTAACTGTAGTCAGCTGAAAAACTTTAGAAGTATACAAAGCGAAGTATAAAAGCAATACCCTTTCTTTCTTCTGCAGTACAGTGGTATATACTTTTTTCTGATTAAAAAAATAACATTAACACATTCTAAAACACAAAATTTTGCATAAAATATAAGTTCACCAATAGTAACATGTATCAGTGTTGGGGGAGGGATGTTGATGAGTGGCAATGTATATGTGTGGACAGCAAGGATATGGGACCTCTGCACCTTCTACCTAATTTTGCTGTGAATCTAAAACTGCTCTAAAAAATAAAGTCTTTTAAAAAAGCAAATGCCACATTTTAAAATATAGTAACTTAATCACTAAGTATTTTCACTTAATATTTGAGAATACTTTATTAATTTTTAAAATTGTGATAAAATATATAACAAAGTTTGCCATCTTAACCATATTTAAGTGCAATATTGTTAAGTATATTGGCCTTGATGTGCAACCAATCTGCAGAACATTTTTATCTTGTAAAAATAAAACCCTACCCACTAAACAACTCCCTTCTTCCTCAGATGGGATGATAGGGTAATTCTATTTTTAGTTTTTTGAGAGACTGTCATATAGTTCTCCATAATGGTGACACCATTTTACATTCCCATCAATGATGCACAAGGGTTCCACAACCCTTCTCTACAACCTCAGTAATACTTGCTATTTTGCTTGTTTTTCTGGTAGTAGTCAACCGAAGGGTGTGAGGTGGCATGTCATCTACTCATATGTTTGGTGGTCATTTGTATATTGTCTCTGAAGAAATGCCTAAGTCTATTGACCATTTTATAATTCTGTTTTTTTTTTTTGGTTTTGTTTATTATTATTATTTTGGTAATTGAGTTATAGGAGTTCTCTGTGTATTCTGGATATTAACTTTCTATCAGGTCTATGATTTGCAAATATTTTCTTCCATTCCACAGGTTATTGCATCTTTGATGCAAAGAAGTTTTTAATTTTGATGTTATTCAATTTATTTGTTTTTTAATTTTTTGCCTAAGCTCTTGGTGTTATAGCCCAGAAATCACTGTCAAATCCAATGTCTTGAAGCTTTTCCTCTAAATTTTCTTCTACGAAAATAAAGTTTTAGGCCTATTCTTCAGGTCTTGATACAGTTTGAATTAGTTTTTGTACATAAGGTAAAATAAGGGCCCAGCATCATTCTTTACATGTGAATATCCAGTTTTCTAAACATCATTTATTGAAAAAAAAAAAAAAAAAGTCTTTTCCCACTGAATAGTCTTGGATCTTTGTGAAAATTACTAACTATATAACCTTCCAATGTATGCTTGCATATGAAATATGAGCATACTCAAATGCTATGTATGAAAGCCTCCCTACAGAAAAAAAAATTTTTCCAAACGGGAGTAGAAAATGCAGACAAAAAGATAAAATTTTTAGTTGTGAAAGGCACTCATTTTAAAATAGGAAAACTGACAACCACTTAAATATAGGGTCAATTATTAATAAGTCCCAGGTAATTAAAAATGCATCTGATTCATTCCTGCTTTACTTTCATGAAAGGATTTCCAGGACTTAGTACCAACTTCAGATCTCTATTTTAACTCAGTGTATATTTTGTTAATATTTTATATTTTAAAAAACCCTCATATCATTGATAATATTGATATTGTCTTTCTTCTTTTTTTAAAAGATTTATTTATTTATGCATACAAGAACTGGGGTATAGGTCAGAGTTGTGGGGAGTGAGAGGATTCTCCGGAGACAGAGTGGGGAACAGAACAGACAGATTGACTAAAATACACTGCTAAGGGGAGCAGTGGGCAAGACAGGAAAGGTCTGCTGTACTATGTGGGTAGCTCTCTAGCTGGTGGGAGACCTACTCATGCTGCAGAGGCTGCAGATAGCTTCAGTGTGCTGTGCTTAACCCCTTGCACCACCAGGGAGGCCCCGTCTTCTTCTTTCTATACCAGGCAAGGCAAATTAGTTTTTCATGTATATTTTCAATTTAATTATTCTAAAGAATTTTAAATTTAATTTATTTTTTATGTATGCATATAAAAACTGGGGTATAGGCCAGAGATGTGTGGGGTGATAGGATTCACTAGAGACAGAGTGGGGAGCAAAACAGGCAGATGTTCTGAAATACACTGCTGAGGGGAGCAGCAGGTAAGACAGGAGAGATCTGCTGTGCCATGTGGGTTAGCACTCTGGCAGGGGATTGAACTCATGCTGTTGTGGCAATAGTACCGAGACTTTAGGGCCTCCCTGGTGGTGCAAGGGGTTAGGCACTGCACTATGAAGCAATCTACAGCCTCTGCAGCACAACTTCGATCCCCGGCCGGCCAGGGAGCACCCCACATGGTGCAGCAGACCTCTCCTGACTCACCCGCTGCTCCCCTCAGCAGTGTACTTCAGTCAATCTGCCTGTTCTGTTCCCCACTCTGTCTCTGGTCAATCTTCTCACCCCCCTGTATCTCTGGCCCGTACCCCAGCTCTTGTATGCATAAATAAATCTTTAAAAAAAAACCACGGTACTGAGACTTAACCCCTGAGCCACCAGGGAGGCCCCTCCTGCATATTTTTAACTCTTCTAAATTGTGTGTGGCCTTATAAAAGCATTCTGATAATTAAAACTACTCCTTACCAAAAGTATCTAATCATGAACTGAATAAATTTATATTTTAAGATTACTTTAAAGTTATTTATGTTATATTCTATTTTCCCAATTGTCTATTTAATTGCTAAGAAAGTTGATCACAGGGTGATCTCAACCTACCTACCCTCATGGTTTATAATTTTAAAACTAGTAAGAGAAAATGGACGTTATGGTGGCATAGTCTGTCCTGGGATAGCCTTTATGACTGACTCTGCCATGCTACATTATTAGATTTTTTTTGTTTGTTTTTACATTTTAT
Organism: Talpa europaea; assembly: GCF_964194135.1. NCBI lineage: Eukaryota > Metazoa > Chordata > Mammalia > Eulipotyphla > Talpidae > Talpa > Talpa europaea. The sequence continues at coordinate 95,009,913 of NC_140068.1, read as the reverse complement.
AAGGACATGTTTATTAGGAAAAAGAGAGGCACCTGCACAGTCACGGGTGGGCAGCAGAGCTGCACACATTACATACTTGAAGGGAGGAGTTAATTCTTGATTATTTTCTAGTTCCCAAAGAACTATAACATTACAATATTATACTCAATAAATGCTGTAAAATCTAATTAAAATGGAGTTAGAAATCTGCTTAGCTTCCCCCAGTTTACTCTTATCCCTGCCTAAATCAATTTCTTCCTAATGTCCACTCAGCAATAGATATCGGAAGCATTTTCCTCAATTGCAAAGAACCAAATAAAGTCAAACAAAGTAAGTACTTTCTTAAAGTTTGCTTTCTCTTTGGCTTACACTTGGGTAAGATTTTGAAAAAATCAAATCTCTTAGCCTGAAAGCCTTCCTTCCAAATTCTGAATGCTCTTAAACTGTGTGTAAACAACAATACCAAAATACCAGTAAACAGGTGCTAGGAATATATTTAAATGGCAGCAAGAGTATCAATGCAAATTTAAAGGCAGCACAGGGCTGAATCATAAATGCACCAAGTTCACTGCATGGTTATCCATTATATTAAGTATATTTTACCAGTTGTAAAATATCAAGACTGAAAGGTATATGAAAAAAAATTGGTTCAATTAAAAAAAAAACTTTTAAAACTGGAATTAGGCCCACATATCAAGCATGTAACAGCAATCATTTGCTTTTGATAAATAAACCTTATTAGCTAATCATTCCTGTTAAAAAAAAGTCTAAACAGTAAATTCTTTTTTTTTTTTAATATTTATTTATTTACTTATACAAGCACTGGATACAGTCAGAAGTGCGGGAGGGTGAGAGAATTCACCAGAGCCAGAGAGGAGAGCAGAACAGGCAGACTGACGAAGTACACTGCTGAGGGGAGCAGCGGGTGGCACGAGAGGTCTGTGCGCCATGTGGGACCCTCACCTGGCGGCCAGGGATTGAACCGGTGCTGCAGTGGCTGCGGGCAGCTTCGCAACCTAGCGCTCAAGCGCTGTACCACCAGGGAGGCCCTAAACAGTAAATTCTGTTGGAATAGGACCTACTTTGTTTCTGTGCCTGGCTGTGCGAGTTTTAAACCTTAGTTCTAACAACATGTGAGACTGCCTGGAAGAACATATTTGCTTGTCTTATTGAGCCCAATTCAATAAAAAAGACTACTGATCTTTATTTTTTAGTGGGCAAAAAGATGTGCACACTTCATGAAAGAAAATACACAAATGTCCACTAACACAAAAAAGGGTCCTCTCAACATCACTAAACATCAGGGAAATGCAAGTGGAAACCAAAATGAGATACCATTTCACACCCATTAGAATGGCTAGAGTTAAAAATATTGATGTTGTGGCATATATACACAATGAAATATTATTCAGCAATCAAAAAAGATAAACTCATCCCATTCACCTCAATGTGGATGGAACTAGAAGGAATTATGCTCAGTGAAATAAGCCAGAAGGAAAAAGAAAAATATCAGATAGTTTCACTTATAGCAGGAATATAGGGGAACCCAATAAGACATCAGTGTAAAAAAAATAATAACAACATAAAACACAACAAAGCAAAAATGGACAATTGTAAATCTGAGACATCCCGCAGGGGAGGAGGAGGGAGAGGTAGTAGTGAGAGGGAGGGAGGAGCACAGGGGACTGAGGTGATGGTGCACGGGTACATTGGTGAAGGAAACTCTATGGGGACTACACCTGAGGGGGTGGGTGGAAGCAACTATTGTTTAAAAATGAACAATGATGTAAATTTTTTTTTAAAAAATTAAAAAAAATACTGACATTAATAAGGGATGGTGAATTAGTAAGAAAAGTGAAAAATCTAAGCTCTTATGCACTTGCTGGTATGAATGCAAAATGGTACAGCCACTGTGAAAACCAGTAGGGCAGTATCTTATAAAGTTAAGTAATACATTTACTATATGACTGGGAAGTCCATTCCCAGGTGTTTATTTACCCCAAATAAATGAAAACATAGCTATGTATATGAATGTTTCTAACAATATTATTCACAATAGTCCTAAGTTGGTAACTATGCCAATGACCAATTTTTGAATAAAATGACAAACAGGATATTTCCATACTATGGAATACTACTTGGGAATTCAACATGCATAAATCTCAAAATCATTATGCTAAGTGAAAGAAGTCAAACACTAAAGATGACATATGATTCCATTTATGTGAAATTCTGGAAAAGGCAAAGTTAAGTGAATGCCTGGGACGCAGGGCCTAGGGAGGACCATGACTACAAAAGGATGGAAGAAAACATTTTAGGATAAAGAAACTGTTCAATATTTTGACTGCGGTGGTGGTTTTATATTATCAAAATCCATCAAACTTGTAAGTCTGAGCCCAAACTGTATGAATTTTATTATATATAAATGATCCAATTTTTAAAAACTCAAATAATCTTAAACATGTTAAGGACTAATTGTCACCTACCTATACTAAGTAAATTGTTCAAAGAATCTACAAAATAATAAAAGGATTGGCATGAGGAGTAAGTGAGAAGATGTACATAAGGCTCTTGGCTTGGCACTGCAGGTACCTATTCAGTAATATTTTCTAAGGGAGTACCTTCATGGTGGCAGAATGAAGACACTCACAACTAAACTGCTGTAACACAAAGCTAAAAAGCGCCTTAGGGAAAAACTGAAGACCAAAGCATATAATAGGTGCATTGGTCCAGCAGAAAGGGGTAGGAAAAACTTTGAATGAACTTTGTTTAGAATGGTCAATGGGGCAACACAAGCTCCAAGAAGAATCAGTTGCTGCACAGAGACTCCTATGGCTACTGACCAGGGCCCAAGCCAACATCAGGGCTACTAAGCCCCAGCATAGCGCTGCATAGGGAGGTGCACAAGCAGGCACCCAGGAGTGTATTGCTAGAGAGCTGCAGAGGTAGGGCATGGAGTTAGGACTACTGGCTTGAATCTGAGGTTCATAGTAGTAGCCTGAGTTGGATCAGGGCACCTAGACTTCACTATAGAAGAGGCTATTATAAAAATCATATGATAATATCAATAGATGTAGAGAAAGCATTTGAGAAGATTCAGCATCCATTTATGATAAAAACTCTGAAGACAGGAAAAGGAACCTACTATCTCAGTATAATAAAGGCCATGTATCACAAACCGAGAGTCAATACAAACTTAACAGTAAAAAACTTAAAATTTTCCCTATAAGATTTTGCACAGGACAAGGATGTCCACTGTCACCACTTCTGTTTAACTCGGTACTAGATGTTTTAGCCAGAGCTAGTAGACAAACACAGAAAATAAAGGGAATCTAAGTAGGAAAAGAGATGATAAGAGATATACAGTAGATCCTAAAGACTCCATCAAAGAGTTACTAGAAACAGTAAATGGACATAGCAAAGTAGGCTACAAAATCAACATACAAAGCTCCACAGCCTTTTTAGATACAATCAACAAGGAGCAAAAGTAACTAAAGAAAATAACTCTGATTATAACTTCTCCAAAGATAATTAAGTACCTCAGACTCAACATAACACAGGTGCAAGGGTTAAGCACCGCACTATGAAGCAATCTGCAGCCTCTGCAGCACGAGTTTGATCCCCGGCCAGCCAGGGAGCAACCCACATGGCAAGGCAGACCTCTCCTGTCTTGCCCGCTGCTCCCCTCAGCAGCGTATTTCATCAGTCTGTCTGTTCTGTTCCTCACTCTGTCTCTGGTGAATTCTCTCACCCCCGCATCTGTGGCCTGTACCCAGCTCTTGTATGCATAAATAAATAAATATTTAAAACAAAAAACAAAAAACAGAATATAAAACAGAAGGTAAAAGATTTATACAATGAAAACTGCAAGATGTTATTAAAGGACTTAGTAGCATAAGGAGATGGAAGGGTATCCCATGTTCATTGATGAAGAAATTCAATATAATCAAAATGATTATCCCACTAAAGTGATACACAATTTAACATAAATCTCATCAAAATAGCTACAATATTTCTTAATGGAATCACAAAAGACCTCAAGAAAGAACCCTGAGGGCCTCCCCGGTGGTGCAGTGGTTGAGCGCTGGGTTGCAAAGCTGCCTCGATCCCCGGCTGCTCCCCGGCCACCGGAGGAGGGTCCCACATGGCGCGCAGACCTCTCCTGCCGCCCGCTGCTCCCCTCAGCAGTGTACTTCGGTCCTTCTGCCTGCTCTGCTCCCCGCTCTGGCTCTGGTGAATTCTCTCACCCTCCCGCGCTTCTGACTGTACCCAGTGCATGTATAAACAAAAACAAACAAACAAATAAAATAAAGAAATAAATAAACATGCCTAAAAAAAAAAAAAAAGAACCCTGAGGAAAAAAGTAAACCGAGGTATCACATTATCTGACTTCAAACTTTACTATAAATCAACAGTATTAAAAGCAATTTGGTATTGGCACAAGAACAGGTACATGAACCAAAAGAACAGAATAAAAAACCCAGAAATAAATCCACAAGTATGCCAGTACTTAATCCAAGACCATAAAATATCCAAGACCATAAAATGGGGAAAAACCATCTCTTCAATAAATGATTCTGGGAAAATTGGAAATCCACGCAAAAAATAATGAAGTTGGATTACTCATTAACCCCATATTAACTCCATACACAAAAATAAACTCCAACTGGGTTGAAGATTTAGATTAAGACCTAGAACAATAAAGTACATAAAAGAAAACATTGGCAATAAGTTCCATGATATCAACGATAAAGATACTTTTGATGACTCAACCCCTATGGCAAGGGAAGAAAAACAAAAATAAGTAATTGGGATTATCTCATGTTAAAAAGCTTCTACACAACAAAAGAAAATACAAAATACAGACATCTGTAGGGTAAATGGTTTTTCAGGCTTTTCTGCCCTCCCACCATTAGGATTGCCCTACCTAATGGGGCACTGCAGTTGTTTCATTGTTGTGTTATTTACTGCTGTGGGCCATGGGAGGAGTATTGAGAGAGTCACCAAGAGAAGCAGAAGCAAGAGAAGAGGCAGGAAAGAGAAGGGGAGAAAGAATGCCAGAGAAGCCCAGAGTAAAGACTTGCTGGGGGCTTGGAGGCCTAGTGGCCTTCTGGCTCCCCAGCACCCGTGGCTGCCATATACCTGGTTGCCACACTACATGTAAAAAGCTCAACAAAAGCCTGAGAAAGCCACTAAGGGCTCCAGGACTCCTCCTTTACCCGTCTGCCGGAGCATATAAACCTGCCCTGTGTCCCTTCCTGCCCCTACAACATCCTACAAAATGGGAGAAAATATCTATACAATATATAACTGATAAGGGATTAATATCCAAGATATATAAAAAGTTCATACAAGTCAACAATAAAAAAATAATAAATGGTCAGTAAATATGAGTAAAAATTCACCAAAGAGCCTGTCCAGAAGATCAAAAAACATAAGAAAAAATGTTCACAGCCATGTCTAGTAAGAGAGCTGAAGATTAAAACTACAATGAGCTATCACCTCATACCCATGAGATAGCACGTATCAACAAAATCTCCAACAAGTGCTAGAAGGGATGCATAGAGAAAGGAACCTTTTTACACTGTTGGTGGGAATGTAGACTAGAGCAACCATTATGAAGCAATCTAGATTTACTTTAAAAAATTAAAAATGGAAATATCATGTGACCCAGCAATCCCGGTCTTGGATGTATATTCACAGAATATGAAACCATTGACACAAAAACCTTTATGTTCCATAATGTTCACAGCAGCATCATTTACAATAGCTGGGACATGGATACAACCCTAAGTGTCCATCGATGGGTGACTAGATGAAGAAGAATTGGTACATCCATAGAATGGAGTGTTTCAACAAAATCTTTTCTGCACTTATTTCAACAAAATGGAGGGAATTTGAGAGAACTGTGTACAGCAAAAGAAATCATGATAAAAACCAATACTGGATATTTACACAGCAGGCAATTTGATAATGTGAAACAACATAAACACTGGATATTAATAACCATCTTGAGGGCTCTGAGGCTAATAGGGAGGGGGTAGAAAAAGGATAAGAGGACAAAAGGAATAATGGTGGGAAAAAGAAAAAAAAAGAAAAAATATTATTAGTTATTGAACATATATTTTCCCCTTACTCCAAAACGCTAATGACTGAGTAAATTAACAGGTATTTTTACTATTGACCATGGGTCATCATGTGACTAACAGGTTATATTAATGTTAATATAACATAGGATTTTTATCTTCATAATTCCCAACCATGTTAGTCACATGGCAAGGGTGCCATGAACAACTTCACTGAAGTAGCCTTTCATCAGAAATTATCAGACTGTGGGCCTCCCTGGTGGCGCAGGGGTTAGGACACAACCTATGAAGCAATCTGCAGCCACTGTAGCACAAGTTCGATTCCCAGCTGGCCAGGAAGAAACCCACATGGTGGGACAGACCTCTCCTGTCTTGCCCGCTGTACCCCTCAGCAGTGTACTTCGGTCCGTCTGTCTGCCTGTACTATTCCCTGCTCTGTCTCTGATGAATCCTCTCGCCCCCCACATCTCTGGCCTGTACCTGAATTCTTATATAAAAATAAATAAATCTTTGAAAAAAAAAAAAAAGAAATTATCAGATTGTTAAAAGGGTCCGAGAGAAAGAGATGGTGCTTTAGTACTTTTGGATTTACTGCTAAGAACAGGGGTAGAAATAACTCTTCCATCCCCAAATCTATCCCTTCCCAATTTTAGTGATAATATATTTGCTGGAGGGAGGGAGAGGAAAAGAACTCCTATTATGGAAGCATATTTGAAAATCCTAAGTCATTCTTATTTCAACTTCTTTTGAAATGGACACAGTTCTAGGAATTCAGAAGATACAATAAATATTTAGTTAAAGAAACCAATAAGGGAAACCATCATCACTTCATTCTAATTTCTGTGATATAGTTTATAACAGTAATCAGTTGTCTAAACTTGAGCCAGATTCTGTCTTTCCATACTTCCTGGGGCTAATAAAAAAGATGGTTAAACAGTTTCAAAAAGTTTATATGCAGGTATAGTAAACAGAGGGAGTTAGCACAATTTTTGCTATTTCATTATAAAGCTAGTTGGGTAATCCTAATATTGTAACAATCACAATAATAAACATGAGCACTTATAAGTGTTAGGCTGAGTGATAATAAATGACCATGCAGTCTCTCATTTAATCCTCAACATAGTAACAGTATAAGTAAACTATTATTATTATATTATATTATTATTTAAAGATTTATTTATATATACATGAGCTGGGGTGCTGCAGGCCAGAGGTGTTAGGGGTGGGGAGGGTGAAAGGATTCACCAGAGACAGAATGGGGAGCAGAACAGGCAGACTGACTAAAATACACTGCTGAGGGGAGCAGCGGGCAAGACAGGAGAGGTCTGCTGTGCCATGTGGGTCACTTTCCTGACCGGGGATTGAACTTGTGCTGCAGTAGCAGTGGATAGTTTCATAGTACTGAGACTTAACCCCTTGTGCCACCAGAGAGGCCCCTATGTATTTTATTTTATTTTTTTTTTAAAGCTTTTTTTTTTTTTTTTTTAGAGGCATGTTTATTTATTTATTTATTATATTTGTTTGTTTGTTTTGTTTATACATGCACTGGGTACAGTCAGAAGCGCGGGAGGGTGAGAGAATTCACCAGAGCCAGAGTGGGGAGCAGAGCAGGCAGAAGGACTGAAGTACACTGCTGAGGGGAGCAGCGGGTGGCAGGAGAGGTCTGCGCACCATGTGGGATCCTCCTCCGGTGGCCGGGGAGCAGCCGGGGATCGAACCGGCGCAGCAGAGGCCGCGGGCAGCTTCGCAACCCAGCGCTCAACCGCTGCGCCACCGGGGAGGCCCCCCTATGTATTTTAAATATACAAGTCAAAATAGGAACCTCAAGTTAGTGACTTTCCATTGAAATATTTCTATTTATTCCCTTGGGAGAGGTACAAGATAAAGGTACAATATTGATGCTGAAGTCCACGTCTTCATTTTGATGAAGCATCTGTAATACAGCAGTTACTGCTTTAACACAAGTATAAAAAAGTATAAACTGCCTAACTAATGTTTCTTGTTTTATAAATAACTGAACACATATTATAAAAGTTTTACCAGAAATAACATTGTTCTATCCTAGTTTTTCTATCATCTTAAGGGGGTGTCTAAAAGTATCTGTCATTGTGTTGGTTTTAGACTTTTTAGTTTTTGTGCCTGTACTCTCCACAGAAGGTACAAGAATGGAACCACAGATACAGGACTATTCTTAACATTTTTCGACAGACTCTTCCTTTTTATAAGAACAGGGAAGGTTAGGAAGCTTGCTTATATTAACAAACCACAGGCAACAGTGCAAACAAGGACCCTGGCTTCCTAACACCCAGCTGGATGCACTCCTTAGAGACCACCACTGTCTCTAGGTAGGTGTGTCATAGGTATTAAGTCAACTAAAAGTTGACTTTCTATTCAAAATTCTAGGAAACATGACAAAACTCATTCACCATGAATTGTTTTACTGAGAAATCTGGATAAAGGTGGCAGTATAAATTCTCAGCAGTTCTCAAGTCTGCTTGCAAAGATAACTGCTGAAAGAAAATCTGTTATCTTAAAGCTATCAATTTTTTCAAGATACAAACTCAAAAGATATATCAAGAATTGGGAGGGAAAATGGGAATAAAGAGGGGTCTCCCTGGTGGCACAAGGGGTTAAGCACAGCACTATGAAGCAATTCGCAGCCTCAGCAGCACGAGTTCAATCCCCGGTGGGCCAGGGAACAACCCACATAGCATAGCAGACCTCTATGTCTCGCCCGCTGCTCCCCTCAGCAGTGTACTTCGGTCAGTCTGCCTGTTCTGTTCCCACGCTGTCTCTGGTGAATCCTCTCACCCTCCCGCACATCTGGCCTGTACTCTGGTTCTTGTGTAAAATAAATAAATAAATCTTTAAAAAATAATAAAATAAAAAATAAAAAAATGGGAACAAAGAGGTCTGATGAGGCCATTTACTCTAAGGTCACCTAAATTAAATAATGATGCCACAGTCACACTAACTAGTGGCCCTGGAGGTCCTCATCTCTAAAGCAAAAAAAAAAAAAAGAAAGAAAGAAAGAAAGAAATAGAAAAAAGAAAAAAATTCTAATTTGTCATCATTATCTGCTACATCAGAAAAAGGATATGTTTGGTTTGATTACTCTCTTACTAAAACCCAAGACTAATCTCACATGGGCCATTAATCTCACACACTACAGACCTAGCAGAGAAGGGAGCAGCGGCAGAGCCAGCACTAGAGCTTGGAGGGAGTACAGCCAGACAGAAAGCAGGAGTCACAATGACATAACATTGCTTATGGGCACTAGCGAAGGTAGAGTGGCAGAGGCAGAAAGAATTTAACTCTTTAGTTCCTCAGATGCTGTTTCCTTTCCCAGAATCATGCTTAGTTAACAATTCAATAAAGGTGTTGAATCAGAAAACGAATTACAGTCACCACTGAGCCATAGTGGTAGATGGAGGATTATTCCTTTCCTCATACATTTAATCTGAGAACACACTAGAACTGTTTGCTTTATATGTGGCAGATTAAAAAGAAAAGACACTGTAATTTAGTCACTAACTTCCAACAAGCTACACAGTCCACAAAATTCAATTTGATATATGGGGCTATTATTTTTATAAGATTTTAAAAAATTAGACATTAACTGAGGACATTTGAAAGCATTTGAAAAGTAGTCAATAAAAATCACATTTATGACTTGAAATAGTGGCTTTCCACCTTCTTTCCTCAGAACCCTTTTACATCTTAAAAGTTCAAGCCCCAAGGAGCTTCTGTTTGTATGATATATATGTTGACGTTTATCATATTAAGTTATTTACTAATTCATTTATTCTTTTAAATTTTATTTATTTATTTATATTTTTTATTTTAAAAAAGATTTATTTATTTATTTATTTATTTATTTATTTATTTATTTATTTATTTATATATACATGCACTGGGTACAGTCAGAAGCGCGGGAGGGTGAGAGAATTCACCAGAGCCAGAGCGGGGAGCAGAGCGGGCAGAAGGACCGAAGTACACTGCTGAGGGGAGCAGCGGGCGGCAGGAGAGGTCTGCGTGCCATGTGGGACCCTCCTCCGGTGGCCGGGGAGCAGCTGGGGATGCAAACGGCGCTGCAGAGGCTGCGGGCAGCTTCGCAACCCAACTCTCAACAGCTGCGCCGCCGGGGAGGCCTACTAATTCATTTAAAATAATAACCTCATTATTTGTTAACAGAAAAATTTGTTTTTAAGAAAAAACTATATTTTCCAAAACAGACAAAATTAGAGGAATGGAATTGTTTTATAATATCACAGATATAAAATGGTGTCTGATTTAATAGAAGGACTAGAGTCACATATCTACTTTTTATCATTTGTTGCAATTTTGGCTGAAGTATGTGGGGGAAAAATCCAAATCTACAGAGATAAATAGTTGGAAAAGGTAGAAGTACTTTAATAACCATTTCAGATTAATGTGAAAATGATTAAATGATTCTGCATCAAAACTGGATAAGTGGTAGTTTCATAAAGGTTAGTTGCAATGTGGAATCTGTCAGCATATCAATGAACTTTTCATATTGTACTACATTAAAATCCAACAGACTAGTCTTGCACATTGAATGAATATTTTATAATGATTGATTCTGTAACATCTTGCATTGGTCATTTGGAAAATATTGATTCATTGAGTTATACATATCTTCTAAGTGTTAACACATTTCATTGTATAGTATTTTAAAAATCACATTCATTACTACTAATTGATCTCATCAGAAGTCAATTTTAAGTTTGAGAAAGCTGTCAAGCTCACAATAGCAGACACAAAATTTCCAAAACTGTGATTTTCACTTAGAAAATTCAATGGCAGCAAATATTGTCAGCTGTTTTCCTTGAAGTGACAGGTTCACTTCATTTTCAGGAAAATATGTGCCAAATACTGAAAAATCACAGTCTGCCCTTTCAAGTAAAAATGGTGTTTCATGAGAAAAAAATTGTGGTTAGTTCAGCTCTCAACTAAAACAAGTGTACAGGGCCTCCCCGGTGGCACAGCGGTTACACGCTGGGCTGCGAAGCTGCCCGCAGCCTCTGCAGCACCGGTTCAATGCCTGGCTGCTGGGCGAGGGTCCCACATGGCTTGTAGACCTCTCCTGCAGCGCCTGCTGCTCCCCCAGCAGTGTACTTCGGTCCTTCTGCCTGTTCTGCTCCCTGCTCTGGCTCTGGTGAATTCTCTCACCCTCACGTGCTTCTGACTGTACTTGTATAAATAAATAAATTAATTTAAAAAAATAAAATAAATGTACAAGTCCTTTTCCTTCAGATAACATTGTACTTGGGTATGCAGAAGTGCTTAATGTGAGCTTCCCTTTCTGTCACAAAATGCCAAATCAATGTGAAACTCAAGGATTAGGATTTAATAAAAGTAATACTTTTTACACTTTTATCAAGAGCATTCTTAAGTGAAACATGTAGGACTCTCGCCAGCCAGCCGTGATAGAACCGGCGCTGCAGAGGCTGTGGACAGTTTTACAGCACGGCACTCAACAGCCTGTGCCACCAGGGGAGTCCCCGCCACCAGAGTTTTTACCACTGAAGTTTTTGTACCATCATGCAAATGTCAACATAGTAAAAAGTTAACACCTCTGTATTACTATGAAAGTAAATTTGAAATTACGGATCCCAAAGGCTCTCAAGGAACCCCTAGGGATCCGTGAACCGTATTTTGAGAACTGCTCTAAAATATCTTTCCTTTAGGCAAGGATAGGCCTTGTAATACAAATAACAATAATCCTAAGCAAAACACAAGTCAAAAATATCCTCTTACCTTTGCCAAGACTAAAGACAAACGGCTCGTTTCTATCATGACTGGAATCAAACTTCTTTCCATTTGACAATTTTCCTTTGTAATGGACATAAACCTTATCTCCAATCATTGGTGATTCATCACTATTCCCCACTCTTTTGACAATCTAGGAAAGACAAATATTAGGAAAAAGAAGGTGAAACATTTTACTTCTATTTAGAAAACAAAGTTCACATAATCCATTCCATGTCATTGAGGCAGAGTTGTAAACAATGATCTGTCCTTTTTAAAGGATCCCCTGCTGTTCTCTCAATAATCCGGTTAGAAAACTATTCTTTACTAATCTAAATCTCTAATGTTTTATTGTTGACTACCCTCAAAATAATTAACCAATAGATCCTGCTTCATTGATTTAATGTCCCATGCTTTGGCATTAAAATCTCTAAGTAACAGAGCAACTTCACAAACTAAGACCAGAAAGATTAGTGGACTTTCCAAAATATTCAATAAGAAGTTTAGAACAAAGTTTCAAAGGTGAGATCTTATTTACTTACTTCCTTTGCTAAAAACATTAGCTTTTGACCAGATGCCACTAGACTGGTTTAATTTCAAAAAACCCAATTACTTGGTAACAGGTTACATTTCCTATTATTTGAGAATATTCACTGTGTAAAAAAAAAGCAGTATTACTGCACAGTTTGATATATTGAATAACTTATTTTCTAGTAAAGGAAATGCCAAAAAAGCTCCAAGCTGAAAAGTATTTAGTTATTGTAAAATCCAATATATTTATTTTGTTCTTGGCAGAGCAAACCACTAACGTTGTTGGTCAGTTCTGGGAAAAGAAAATCAAAGCCAGGCATGCAATGGCATAATTCATTCTGTCAATCATTTATGCCAAAGAAATGATTTTTACTAGATAGCAGAGATGGTAGCTAATTACCAGTGAAGATCTCTTTGGGGGAAAGGTCTGAATTTTTGTCTAAAGAATTCAATTATTTGCTCCTAAATTCTTTGAAATGTGTTCCCTGCCCCACCCTCACATCACCACTGTGAACTGAGATTCTACAACTTTCTTAGTTCAAAAGTCCAGACATTCTTTAAAAGGCTCATTACCGCAACTCCAGCCCAAAACTGTTAAAATAAATAAATGACTTCAGTAAAGTTGCAGGATACAAAATCAACATACAGATATCAGTTGTGTTTCTATATACTAACAAGGACATATCTGAAAGAATTTTAAAAAATCACATTCACAATAGCATCAAAAACAATTAAATACTTAGGAATAAATTTAGCCAAGAAGGTGAAAGATATACACGCTGGAAACTTTAAGGTTTTGATGAAAGAAACTGAAGGAGACATGAATAAGTGGGACGATATCCTGTGTTCATAGGTCAGAAGGATAGTATTGTTTCAACTACCTAAAGCCATCCGTAGATTGAATGCATTTCATATCAAAATTCCAGAGCCATTTTTCATGGAAATAGAAAATGCAATCCTAAAATTTGTATGGTACTACTGTATAAACAGACACACAAGGTCAATGGAACAGAACTGAAAGCCCAATAACATATGCAGTCAAGTAACATTATAAGCAAGCCAAACGTACTCAATGGGGAAAGGAGAGTCTCTTCAATAATGGTGCTGGGAAAACTGGGTAATCACCAGCAAAATGTATTCCAAAAGTTTTAAATACTTAAATGTAAAACCTGAAACTATAAAACTCCTACAAGAAAACAGGAGAAAAAGCTCCTTGGCACTGGTCTTGGCAACAGTATTTTGGATACAACAGCAAAAGCATACATAACAATAACAAAAACAAGAGTAAGAAATGAAAAAAAAAAAGCTTCTGCACTGCAAAATAAACAACAAAATGAAGAAAAAAAAACCAGCATAAATAAAGGAAAAAATACTTGCAACCTATATATCAGATAAGGGGTTAATATCCAAAATATACAAGAAATTCATGTAATTCAATTTAAAAAATATATGTTTAAAAATGGGTAGAGGAAGTAAAGAGATATTTTTCGATAGAAGACATATATAGAGGACTATTATGAAAAAGACAAGAATAATAACAAGCATGGATAAGGATATGGAGAAAAGGGAACATTATACACTGCTGGTGGGAATTGGAACAGCCAGCATATAAAACACTATGAGGGTCTTCAAAAATTAGACACAAAAATTGCCAGCAATCCCACTCCTGGTATATATTCAGAGGAAATGAAATCAAAAGGTTTATTATCATTATCATTATGTAGAAGAGATATCTACACTCCCATGTTCATTGCAGCATTATTCACAACAGTCAAGTTCATGATATAAGCTAAGTGTCCATCTATGGATAAATGGATAAAGACGTGATATAGTAGTGTGTGTTTACATACTGAAATGTGTGTGTGTATATATATATATATATATATACACACACACAATATGATGTGATACATAATATTTATGTTATATATAGAGATACACACACATAAAGGATCAAGACAGAAGGAAACCATGCCATTTGTGACATGGATGTTATGTTGCTAAGGGCACTGTGCTAAGTAAAACAGGCCAGACAGAGAAAACAAATACTGTATGATACCACTGATAAAGTTATGACAGAGATATGTTCTGTGAAGTGAACTGATAGCCAATTTTGTCATTGCGCAAATGTCACAGAGTGTAATTATATAAACCAAGATGGTATAGATGACTACATACATAGGCTATATGGTATAGTCTATTGGAACCACTGTTGTTGACTAAGACATCATTAAATATAGCTAAATTCACCACCTCTACTTATGGTTAAAAACTCTTAATGTAATGGGCATGGAAGGAACACACCTAGAGATAATAAAACATCCTTGCAATGGGGGAAAAAAATGAAGACTTTTCCTCTATGATGAGGAAAAAGACAAGGATGCCCACTCTTACTGCTATTATTTAACCCTTTGCACTCCGAACCATTTTACGATATTTTGATTTAATTTCTAGTGCCATTTCAAGATAAAACTTCAGGGAAACATGCATGTCTCAAAAAGTTGCGTTGAAATAACCTCAATTCCCTGTAATCACTAATAAATTGCAATGTCCCCTGAGAGGGGACATCCGAGTGATATGCTAGAATTCCAATGTCCCCTGAGAGGGGACAGCGGAGTGCAAAGGGTTAACATAGTATTAGAAGTCCTGGCTAGAGCAATTAGCAAGGAAAAAGAAAAAAGTAAGATTAGAAAGTAACAAATGTTACTGTCACTATATACAGATGCCATTTTATATATAGAAAGCCCTAAAGAATCCACCAAAGAAAAGCTCTTAGAAATATGTAAGTAAAGTTACAGGTTACACTCAGTATACAAAAATCTGATATTTTTATATGCAAACAATGAACTAGCAGAAAGAGAAATGGGAAAACAGTATCATGGAAAACAGTATCATGTATGATTGCAGCAAAAAGAATAAAATACCTAGGAATAAATTTAATCAAGGAAGTAAAGGACCTGTACACTGAAAACTCTGAAGACATTTATGAAAATAACTGAAGAAGACACAAATATGGAAAAATATCCAATGCTCTTGAATTAGAAGAACTGATTTGTTAGAATGTCCAGACTACCCAAGTCAATTGATAGATTCAATGCCTTTCCTATCAATCTGTGGCATTTTTCACAGAAATAGAACAAACAACCCTAAAATTTGTATGACCACAAAAGAATAGCCAAAACAATTCTGAGAAGAGAACAAAAATGCAGGTATCATGCTCCCTAGCTTCAAACTATACTACAAAGGTACGGTAATTAAAACAGTATGGCATTGGAATAAAAACGGGTACACAGATCAATGAAATAGAATTGAAAGCCCAGACATAAAATGATACCTATATGGGAAACCAATTTATGACAAAGGAGCCAAGAACATACAATGGAGAAAGGAATGATCTCTTCTGGTGCTGGGAAAACAGGACAGTCATATATAAAAGAATGAAACTAGACCACTATCACACTCCATACACTAAAATCAGTTCAAAATGGATTAAACAATGAATGTAAGACATGAAACCACTAAATACATAAGTAATAAATTCTTTGACATCAGTCTTAGTGATCTCTTTGTGGATTTATCTCCAATAGTAAGAGAAACAAAAAATACAAATAAATGGAATTACATCAAACTAAAAAGCTTCTGCATGGTGAAAAGGCAAAGAAGATATTTGCAAACCATATATCAGACAATCCAAAATATATGAGCGACTTGTACAACTAAACAACAAAAAAATCTATTATTCACTTAAAAAATAGGCAAAATAGGCATTTTACCAAGAGGACATACAGATGACTAACATACACATGAAAAAATGTTCTATATCACTCATCATTAGTGAAATGTAAATCAAAACCACAATGAGATTTTACCTCACAGCAGAGAGAAAAGTGTTAGTTAGTATATGGAAAAAGGAATCTTCCCAGCACTGGTAGGAATGTAAACTGGTGCAGCCACTATAGAAAACAGTATGGAATGGGCCTCCCTGATGGCGCAAGGGGTTAAGCATCACACTATGGAGCAATCCGCAGCCTCTGCAGCACGAGTTCAATCCCCAGCCGGCCAGGGAGCTACCCACATGGTGCAGCAGACCTCTCCTATCTGGCCCACTGCTCCCCTCAGCAGTGTATTTCAGTCAGTCTGCCTGTTCTGTTCCCCACTCTGTTTCTGGTGAATCCTCTCACCTCACCCTACTGCCTCCCCCTGCCCCCCCCCCCCCCGCATCTCTGGCCTGTGCCCCAGCTCTTATATGCATAAATAAATAAAACTTAAAAAAAAAAGAAAACAGTATGGAAGCTCCTCAAAAAATTAAAAACAGAATTACCACATGATCTAATAATCCCACATCTGAGTATTTACCAGAAGAATATGAAAACACTAACTCAAAAGCAATATGCACCCTATGTTCACTGCAGCTCTATTCATAATAGTCAAGCTATGGAAACAACCCAAAGACCTAATGACAGATGAATGAATAAATAAGTGGTACAAGTACACAATGAAATACTACTCTGTCAGGGGCCTCCCTGGTAGCCGAGGGGTTAAGTCTCAGCCCTATCAGTGCTGTGGCCTGAGTTTAGTCCTTGTCCAAGGAGCTAACATACATATGGCGCAGCAGACCTCTCCTGAATTGCCAACTGCTCCCCTTAGCAGTATATTTTGGTTAATCCGCCTGCTCTGCTCTCCAAGTTGTCTCTGGTGAATCCTCCCAATCCCTGCACCTCTGATCTACACCCCAGTTCTTATATACAATAAATAAATATTTTTTAAAAATACTACTCAGTCATAAAAATGATCTGCCATTTTTAACACCATGGATGGCCCTTGAGGGAATTAAATGAATCAAAGTAAGTCCGAAGGAAAAAGACAAATACCACATGATTTCACTCATTTGTGGACTATAAAGAACAGAAAAGCAAATGAACAACAACAAAAGAATCCCACAAATCCTAAACTCTGACCATAGAATGGTAGTCACCAGAAAGGAAGGAGAGAGAAGGGAGGGAATAGGTAGATGGGTCCAATTGCTTGGCAATAGATAGTAACTGAATATTTGGTGGTGGACGTGATGGGGTATACTGCTGGAACCTATACAGTGCTGTGAAGTAATATAAAAATAGGGCCCGCCCTGGTGGCGCGGGAAGTTGAACACCGCACTATGAAGTGGTCCACAGCCTCTGCAGCCTGAGTTCGATCCCCGGCCGGCCAGGGAGCAACCCATATGGTGCAGCAGACCTGTCCTGACTTGCCCACAGCATCCCTCAGCAGTGTGCTTTGGTCAGTCTGCCTGTTCTGTTCCCGCTCTGTCTCTGGTGAATCCTCTCACCCCTAGCATCTCTGGCCTGTGCCCCAGCTCTTGTATGCATAAATAAATATTTAAAAAAATAATAAAATTCATACAATCCAAAAATAAATAAATAAATAAATAAAAATAAAAATTAAATTAAAAAGGTGAATTCACAGAGAGAAGAATGGCCAGAGCTGGGAAGTGGGGAGGGGAGAAGTTGTCAGTCAAACTGTACAAACTTCCATTAAGAAGATGCGTAAATTCTGGGGATGTAATGTATAGTATGGTCACTAGAGTCAACATTGTAGTATATACTTGAAAACTGCTAAGAGAGTTCTTAAATGTTTATGCCATTTGCATAGTAATTATGTGAGGAAATAGATATTAATAGCCTTATTATGATAATCATTTCGAAACACTGGGGATCAAATCATCATGCTGTACACAACTTAAACTTTTATAATGTTTTATAATGTTCTATGTCAGTTACATTTCAGAGAATCTGGGAACAAATGATTATAGGCATATTTCATTTTACTGTGTTTTGCTTTAGTATAATTTACAGATACTACACTCTTAATAAATTGAAGGCTTGCAATGACCAAATCTGTTGGCACCATTTTCCCAACAGCACGTGCTCACTTTGCGTCTCTGTGACTCACTTAATTAAGGTGTATGTGTGTTGTATTTTAGACATGATATTACTGTGTACTTTATTAATAGAATACACTATGATGCAAAGATCTTTATAAATTGGAAAGTTAGATAACTTGTATGACTTGCTTAATTGTGGTAGTCTTGAGAAGAATCTACATTATCTCCAAGGCATGTTCATATATAATTAAAAATAAAAAGTTACTTCATAAAAAAAATTACCACTCTAAGAGTTCAAAAAGGAAAAAAATTCAAAAAATTAAAAGAAACCACACAATATTCTAAATTGTTCATGTTCATGAACTGCCTATAGTCTCATATGGAGGGATACACATTTCCAGGACCATAAAAAAGGAGTCAGGTATGTAGATAAGTAGTGAACAGGGAATCAGACAGCTGTCCACATCTGCAAGAGATACTCTGCTATCACTCAGGTTTCCCCAGCAAGATGACTTTGTGCCTAAATCTGGATTGCCTCAGGGACAAAATCTAGTCTCAGGTCATTTTAAAAAAGTATATAATTTTATCATCTTGTGCTAGTTAATGACTTTCCAGGCATGCCTTGGTCCTTATTTTTTTCCTCTCCTAAACATATAATAGTTATAGAGATTATTATAGGTCATCTACTGTGCTAAATGCTTTATGTAATGCTGAGAACTCTATGAGGTAGCAGTAACATTTCAATTTTACAAATGAGTTAACTTCATTACGGAGGTAAACTAAATTGCCTGAGGACAATTAGTAGACCTATTTAATCTTAACCAAAAGACCCATGGTGAAACTGGAGCTTCTAGATAGTGATATGTGATATGATTTAAAGGGCTTACTATCTCAAAATATTTTTTATAAGCCTAAAAACCTTATTAGCTTTACTAACTACAATATAGGATCTGAGGCAAATTTGGGACTGTGTTTTGAGTGTGGTTATATGAAAAGATGAAAGTGAACAATTTAAATAGAGGTAGAGAAACACTGAGGACAACCTGCAGAATTTTCAGTCTTTAGAAGCATTCTGAAATTTGGGGCAAGTAGTTTCATTTAGCCACAATGTTGAGAAGTCTTCTGATAGAAGATTATCAGGAGGTAAAATAAGTTCTTAAACTAGTTTCAAGTCTCTAAAATTTGGGCACACAGCAGACTAACAGTAAAATGTGTATATTGCAAAGAGATTCAAGTACAGAAAAAAGCTTTCACAAAAGCAACATCAGAATAAAAGAAACTGAAAAATTCTCATTTCATAATGTTGACACCAGAGATATCAGAACTCAGTGGTAATATTTAGAATGTGTAAAATAATCTTTTAAGCAAAAAAAATTAATTCAACTATATAAAACATCTATGTATGTATAACAATTGTGTAAAAGAAGTAACTACAGCCATTTAATCTCTTTGAGTTTCAATTTATTCACAAATACAATGGAAGAATTAAGAGGTACTCTGTTTTATAAGACCACTGTGAGAAAAATCATGTAAAAATGAATAAAAAGGGGCCTCCCTGCTGGTGCAGGGGTTTAGGTCTCGGCACTGTGGTGCTGTCTGCAGCCACTGCAGTGTGGGTTCCATCTCTGGCCAGGGAGCTAACTCACATGGCTCAGTGAACAACTCTCCTGTCTCTCCTACTGCTCCCCTCAGCAATGCATTTCAGTGGATCTGCCCGTTCTGCTCCCCACTCTGTCTCTGGTGAATCCTCTCCCCACCACCACCTCTGGCTTACACCCCAGTTTTTCTATGCATAAATATATAAAAAATAAATCTTAAAAAAATAAAAATAAAAAAGGTCTTCTGGAAAAAAGCTGTCTGACATGTCATTAGCTTATTGTGATATACTAAACTATTATATTAAAATGATAACCCATTTGTATACTTTGAGAATAGGGAAACAGAGCCTTCTGATGTCAAACAATGACCTCTGAACTCAAGACCGGTATTTACTAAGATACATCTGCAAGTTAATTTATATAGCTAGGTCTCCTGCTGTATGTTTGCCACTTTTAGTAAGCCTCAGTAAACAATATTTACCTTTACCTCCAGCAAAAAATAAAAAATTAAATTATAAACAATCTTTCCAGATAGCAAATTTCGCTGCATGTCATTCATCCATGTGATCTTACCTTTAATACACCTCTATCTTTTTTAGCGGTAATATCCTCTCCCTGTTCAGCAACAGCTGCTGCTGGGCTTTCTCCATTGTTCTTGGTACCTTCATCAGTAGTCATTTTCTTTTATAGAAACCTGTGAGAAGAAACATATCTTAGCTAAGAAAATTGTCACTTTGTAACACATCCTTAAATGACTAGGAACTGAGCTTTGCCCAGCCAAAGATTTACTTAGGACCAATAAGATTAGATACTGTCAACAAAACATTTACTATGAGCACATATTGATGTCATGAGGTATGTAAACAAAACATCATCCAACTTTTCAATTTCTTATCCAGCTCTGGTCTCAAATTAAAGATCAATACAAGTCAGTTTTAGTAATAATTATATTCCTTAATATGACTACCCAGTATGAAATAGTCTTCTCAGAACTTTGAAAAATGTTCTTTTCTATAGAAGCCACATTCATGACAGAGAATTAAGAAGTTAAGAGGTGATGTGATAGGAGAAGTGACAAGAATTCAGAGTAGTAAATAGAATATGAAATATTCTAGAAATGGAATGGAAAGAATAGAAATGGAAGCTGATAGACCACAGTCTGAATCCCAGCTCCAGCAGCAACTGTCTGACATTTGCAAACTTAATCTCACTGGCCTCAGTTTCACATCTACAAAATGGACATAGTACATTCTTCATAGGGTGACTGTGAGGTCTCATACTATTAATGAGATAATATATGCTAGGAGACTAACACAGAAATAACTTAAAAATGTAAGCATTTCATCATTATTGGGACTTCTACAGAGTCACATTTTTCTTTTTCTTTTTTTTAAAGGTTTATTTATGCCTACAAGAACTGGGGTACAGGCCAGAGATGTGGGGGGTGAGAGGATTCAGCAGAGACAGAGTGGGGAGCAGAACAGGCAGACTGACTGAAATACACTGCTAAGGGGAGCAGAGGGCGAGTCAGGAGAGGTCTACTGTGCCATGTGGGTTGCTCCCTGGCTGGGGATAGAACTCATGCCGAAGAGGCTGCGGATAGCTTCACAGTGCTGTGCTTAACCCCTTGAATCACAAGGGAGGTGCATATAGGGCCACATTTTTCATTTCCTGCTCAAAATATCTAGGGAAACAGGCTTTTCCCTGGCATGGCATACAAGACACTTCAATCCCTGATTTTAACCTATTTTCCACTACTTTCTTTCATGCAGCTCTAGCGAAACCAGACTAATTCCTCTCCCACAACAAGCCCTGTGCTTTCCTATCTCTACATCCTTGGCCATTTTTTTTTCTTCTTCCTAAAACATTGATTGTTTGACCTTGTCTGTAGTTCCTTAGTTTTTTCCTTGATTTGTTATCTGAAATATAGATAAGACACACCTGATTTATTATTTAACTTTTTTTTAAATTGAGATAACACTGGTTTACAACACTGTATATGATTTAGGGGAATAGGTGCACAAGTCTTCAGATGTATGTTACCACACCACCTAAACACTCATAATCTTCCTCTATAGTGCACTGAGCTCCCCATCTCTTTGTTCCCAAACCCACCTCCTTTCCTTAGCATCAAGTCTGCAATCAGGATTTGGTTTATTTTGATTTAGTTTTGGCCTTGTTCCTTTGTTTCTCCATATTCCACATAAGTGAAATCATCTGATATTTGTCTTTCTCCTTCAACTTTGCTTAGCATAATCTCCTCCAGCTAAAGTCACATTATCAAGAATTTGCAAGATTCATCTTTTTTTAATAAATAGCTGAGTAGTATTCCATTGCATACATATATACCACATCTTAATCCACTCATCTGTCACTGGGCCATAGGCTGTTTCCATAACTTGACTATTGTAAATAGTGCTGCAATGAACAAAGGGGGGCATATATCTGTTCAAATAAGAGCTTCTGCATGATTCAGGGAGATACCAGGAGTAGAACTGCTGGATCATATGATAGATCTATTTTTAATAGTGAGAAACCATATTATTTTCCTTAAGGACCAGACCAGTCTACATTCCTATCAGTAGTAAGGAGGGTTCCTTTTTCTCCACACCTTGCCAACACCTGTTCTTTCTGAACTTTTTTATGTGGGCCATTCTCATGGGTGTGAGATGGTATCTCATTGTGGCTGTGATTTGCATTTCCCTTAACTTAAATGATGATGAGCAGTTTCGACGTGCTTATTAGCCATCTGCACGTCTTCCTTAGGGTATTTGTTTTCTTTTTGTTCAGTTGCATGAATTCTTTGTAACTCTCCTATATTAGCCCTTTGTCAGATATATGATGTGCAAATCTCCCATTCAGCAGGGTATTTGCTTTTCTTCATTTTTATGAGTTTCATTCACTGTGCAGAAGCTTTTGTGTTTAATGTTGTCCCATTTGTTTATTTTTGCTTTCATTTCCCTTAACTGAGAGCAAGGGCTGTGTTTTGGTTCATATTTAGATTCCCTAGAATGTTGCTACCTTTTATAATTGTTAAAACAAGAAATTTGGAACTCCTTATAGGCTGTTTGATGTTGACTACTTGAACTTGTCTAAGCCTTTTTTTTTCCCTACCTGTGTAATTATAATAAAAATTTCCTGGATAAAATGGCATATGCCTATTTTGAAAGCATATTACTCAAATATTAGTTCTTATTGCTATTTTAGTCTCCTAGCCAATAGTGTTTTATGCAAGGCAAACCGATGTAGGCTAATCAACAGATGAAACAAAACATACTTTGCTGTCTGCTGCCAGGACTAATTCCATACTGCTCTCCTGGTTGAGCAGGTAAAATCAAGAATAATCACTTCCACAGCTATTCAACATTAACCTAATAATGACATATGTCTTCCTAAAGTAAACTGCCAAACTCTCTTGTCAACATAGTAAAAGTTATTTTACACTTGTGAAAAATATTGACACAACAGATAATTTGGTAATTAAAATATATATTGCAATGTTTTGACTCATTCCTAACAGACATAAATTTATTTTAATGTCACCAAAAACAAAAATCAAAATTTACTAAGCCCAAAAACCTTCAAAGAGGACACCAAGCCCCCAGGGTTAAGTCCCTTTGCTCTATTTTCTAGTACAGTTTATACCAAACACAAAATACCAAATGCTTGGCTCCAGATACGGGAAAAGGCCAGAACAAATCATTCTCAAACAAACAAAAACAAAAATTAAGTACCAAGCTGAGCTAGATAATTAGGAAAATTAAATGAACAGGGCTGATTCTCAGGTTCTAGTAAACTACGTTAAAACAGATTTTTCTGTGGAATGCCCCTCAACAATGAGGGAAAGATTTTTTTTAAAAAGATTTTTATTTATTTATGCATACAAGAATTGGGGTACAGGCCAGAGGTGCAGGGTGTGAGAAGATTCACCAGAGACAGAGTGGGGAGCAGAACAGGCAGATCTACTGAAATACACAGCTGAGAGAAGCAGCGGGCGAGACAGGAGAGGTCTGCTGCGCTGCTTGGGTCACAACTCTCTGGCCTGGGATCGAATTTGGACAGCTTTATAGTACTGAGACTTAACCCCTTGTGCCAATAGGGAGGCCCAATGAGGGAAAGATTTTTAAAAATATTTAGGGGGTCATGGACTGTATTCCTGGAAACACACCCATAAACACACCCACAAACTTCTTGGGTTTCACAGATAACACTGATCAATAGATGCTTGCTTTTAACTCTGGTTTTAAAGCAAGGAGCAAATTAAAACTGCCAGGTAAAAGGTTATTAGGGAACACGACAGCCACATAGTCTCACAGTGTGAACTATTATTCACTATTAGAAAAGGAAAAGAGACTTCCCAGGGATGACAGATACCCCTTAACACCAGTGATTTGTGTCATCACCGAACTCCAATACCAACACCACCACAGACTGACAGTACTGTGCCTCCTGTGGTAACGGGAAGTACATATACCTGTGTGGTATTCCTACCGAAAATGTTTAATCTGAAACCCATCAAAAGCAAGACAAAATTAGGTCGTAGAACATACCACAAGACAACTAACCTAGACTCCTCAAAAATGTTAGCTATAAAAGACAAAAAAAAAAAAGACAGGGGGCCTTTTCTAGATTAGAGGCTAAAGAGACACAACAACCAAATGCAAAGTGTAATCCTTACCTGTATCCTGGATTAGAGGAACCAAAACTTATAAAAGGACATTTTGAGGAAGAAATCAGAAAATCTGGAAAAACAGGCTATACACTAGATTATCATTACTGTATAAAAACTTTCTGGAGTGTGATATAGTATTGTGGTTGTATGTAGAACAATATCATCATTCTTAAGAGACACGTGCTCAGGGGTGAAGTGACCTGATGTCTTCTTCTTTCAAGTCATTTGAGAGTGGGCATTCACATGTGCCCATGTATTCCAAAAAAGTAAAAAAAATTGAGAGTGCATAACTGTAACACATTCAAAGGCAATGCCTTTCTTCTAAATGCTCATCAATTGGAGTTCAGCTAATTTTTTAAATGAAAATATTGTTAATAAAAAAATTCTCTTATGGTTCTAACACTCTTTGAAAAACAATAGCTTGGGCCTCCCTGGTGGCGCAGCGGTTGAGTGCTGGGCTGCGAAGCTGCCCACAGCCTTGGCAGTTTCCGGCTGGATCCCCAGCTTCTGGCGAGGGTCCCACATGGCACGCGCCCGCTGCTCCCTTCAGCAGTGTACTTCCTCAGTCTGCCTGGTCTGTTCCCGGCTCTGGTTCTAATGAATCCTCTCACCCTCCGGTGCTTCTGACTGTAGCCAGTGCTTGTATAGCACAGGAGGGTGAGAGAATTCACCGCAGCCAGAACGGGGAACAGAACAGGCAGACCAACAAAATACACTGCTGAGGGGAGCAGCGGGCACGCCAGGAGAGGTCTGTGCACCATGTGGGCTCCTCGCCGGCAGCCAGGGACTGAACCGGTGCTGCAGAAGCTGCGGGCAGCTTTGCAACCCAGCGCTCAACCGCTGCGCCACCAGGGGAGGCCTAATAAATAAATCTTTAAAAAAAAAAAAAAAGAAAAAGAAAAACAATAGCTTGCTAAAATCCATGTAATCAGGGTACTAGTTAAAGTGGTGGAGTTGCTAGCTTTATAAATGCCATTTGATAATGGAATATGCTCCTCCTTTTTAGTTCTAACACTTGAAGGATACAATTTTTTTTAAATCAAAATGATTTATTAGACTATTAACATTTATGTGTCTTTTTTCTTACTGATTGATATCTAATTTAATGGATGAAATCAATGCAGAAAAAAGCTACCTATCACAATTTTTTATTAAATTGTTATCAATTGAGTTTTTTTATTTCTTAATCTTTTACTTTTTAATTATCTTTCCCACATCATCACCTTTTATATGCCCTTGTCCTTTTTCCTCCCTCATTTCTCTTAACCTCAAAACCCTTAGGATGCTTACTGATATCCGCTGATTTTTAAAGTGTTTTACACTATTGAATTGTCTGCTATGTAAAAGTCTTTTATCATTCTGACTTATTTTGCTACACATAATTCTCTCAAGTTCCCTCCATTTTGTTGAAAATGGTTGCATTCCATCCTTTCTTATGGCTACACAGTACTCCATGGTGTAGAAATACCACATTTTCTCAACCCATTCTTCCATCAATAAACTTTTAAGGCTGCTTCGATGTCCCAGCTATTGTAAATAATGCTGCTATGAAGACTGTGGAACATAAAGGTTTTTGTGTTGATGGTATTATTTTCCTTGGATATGTGCCCAAGAATGGGATTGCTGGATTATACAGTAGATCCAGACTGCTTTCCATAATGGTTGTACCAGTGAGATCATATCTCACTGGGCTTTTTTAAAAATTATTTATTTGCATACAAGAACCAGGGTACAGGCCAGATGCGCAGGAGGGTGAGAGGATTCACCAGAGACAGAGCGGGGAACACAACAGGCAGACTGACGAAATACACTGCTGAGGGGAGCACCGGGCGAGACAGGAAGGTCTGCTGCGCCATGTGGGATTCTCACCAGCCGGGTGGGATCGAACCCACGCTGAAGAGGCTGCATACAGCTTCACAGTGTGGCGTTCAACTGCCTGCGCCACCAGGGTGGTCCTCTCACTAGGCTTTAATCTACATCTCTTATTAGAAATGATGAACATTTTTTCAAACGTCTTTTGGTCTTCTGAGTATCCTTTTTTTGGGTGAATTTTCTATTCATGTCTAATACCCATTTATAATTTTTTTAACAGTTGACTTGAATGAGTTTTAAACATATTTTGAATATTAGTCCCTTATCAGTTATATATTATCTGAATATTTTCTCCCATTCAATGAGGTATCTTGTTGATCATCTTGTATCTTCTTTCACTTTATAGAAGCCTTTTAACTTGAGGTAAGCCAATTTTCATTTGTTTTTAATTCCCTGACTGTAGGGCCAAATCATTGAAAGTATCCTTATCAGTGGTATCATGGAATTTATTGCCAATGTTTTCTCTTATGTCTTTTATTATTACAGATTGTGTATCTAAGTCTTTATTTTTGTGTATGGGGTTAGCAAGTGATCCAAATTCATTCTTTCATATGTGGGTTTCCAATTTTCCCACTACCATTTATAAGAGACAGTATTTTCATTTTCCACATTTTATGGTATTGGATGCTTTATCATAGTTTAGGGGCTAGCATGTACATGGATTTATTTCTGAGCTTTCAATTGTATTCCATCGATCCATTAATCTATTTTTGTGCCAATACCATATTGTTTTTAACATTGTTGCTTCATAGTGAAATTTGAAGTCAAGTAACATGATACCTCCTTTTCTCTCCTTTTTTCTCAGGGTTGTATTTGCAACTTGAGGCCTATTAATTTCAGTATTTTTGTTAAATTTGAAAAATATTACTGGCATTTTGACAGGGACTGTGTTAAATTTATGTATCATTTTAGGGAGGATAGTCATTTAGATTATCATATTAATTCTTCCCATACATGAGTATGGAATAATTTCTTTTGCTTCTTGTTATTTATATTAAAAAAGCTATGGATTTTTTTTTTTTGAACATTGATTATATCACCTACCTTACTGTATTTAGTTATTGTTTCTAATAACTTTTTGATAGAATCTTTAGGATTTTTCTATATAATGTTACATCATCTGTGAATAGTGTAATTTCCCTTTTCTGACTTGGATTTCCTTTATTTCTTTTGTTTGTAGGATAGCTCTGGCCAAAATCTCTAATACTAAATTACAAAGAAGTGGCTACAATGGACATCCTTGTCTTGTTCCCAATTTTTAGAGGAAAACTTTGTTTTTCACCATTAAGTATCATTTATGTTGGTTGGTTGGTTGTAATATATGTCTTCATTATATTGAGGTAGCAGTTTCCTTTTATTGCCATTTTGTCTACAGTTTTTAATCATAAATTGGGTGCTGAATCTATTCAATGCTTTTTCTTTATCTATTGACATTATATGATTTTTATCTTTACTTTGGTTGATATGATGTGTAACTTGATTTATGTATATTAAACCATCCTTGCATCCTGGGATGAATCCCACCTTCATCATGGTGTATAATTCTTGTGATATACTGCTGAATTCAATTTGCTAGAATTTTGTTGATGATTTTTTGCACCAATGTTCATCAAGGATATTGGCTTATAATTTTATTGTTTTGTACTGCCTATGCCTGGTTTTGGTGTTAAGGTAACATTGGCACCTTAAATACATTAGGGAGCACTCCTTAT
This sequence comes from Talpa europaea, assembly GCF_964194135.1. Taxonomy (NCBI): domain Eukaryota; kingdom Metazoa; phylum Chordata; class Mammalia; order Eulipotyphla; family Talpidae; genus Talpa; species Talpa europaea. Next base: position 94,981,813 of record NC_140068.1, on the reverse strand, counting down.
ATATTTTTTAAGTGAATTTTTTTTAAAGATTTATTTATTTATGCATACAAGAACTGGGGTACAGGCCAGAGTGTGGGGGCTAAGATGATTCACCAGAGACAGAGTAGGGAACTGAACAGGCAGAATGACTGAAATACACTGCTGAGGGGAGCAGCAGGCAAGTCAGGAGAGATCTGCTGCACTGTGTGGGTAGCTCCCTGGCTAGGGATCGAACTGGTGTTTCAGTGGCTGAGGATAGCTTCATAGATTGAGTCTTAACCCCTTGCCACCAGGGAGGCCCCATTCCTTATATTTTTAAAAATAATTTGAGCAAGATGGGAATTAGTTTTCTTTAAAAGTTTGATAAAACTCATTTGTAAAGCTATCTTGTTTTTCAGAATTTTCTGTTGCTAGTTCAATTTTGGTCCTTGTAATTGGTTTGTTCAATTCCTGTTTCTGCCAGGCCAGTCCTTTAGATCATACTGATCTAGAACTTTGCCCATTTCTAAAAGGTTATCAAATTTATAGGCAAATAGGTGTTCACAGTAATTGCTTATGATCCTTTTTATTTCTGTGCTTTCTCCTCTTTCACTTGTGATTCTGTTTATTAATGTTTTCTTTCTTCCTTGTTTTATTCACCTAACTAGGGCTTTAATTATTTTATCTTCTCAAAGAAACATCTCTTAGCTTCACTGATTTTTTTGTGTGTGTGCAGTCTTTTAAATCCCTATTTCATGTATTTCTGCTCTAATTTTTTTGTTTCCTTTCCTTCTACTAATTTTGGTCTTGTTTGTTCCTCCTTTTCAAGTTGCTTTAGTTGTGATAGTAGATTGTTTATTTAAGATTTTTTTTTTGCATCTTAATGTTGACCTGTATTGCAATTATCTTCCCTCTTCAGATTCTTTTGCTGCATCCCATGGATTCTTGTAGTTTGTAGCATCAATTTTGCTCATCTCCAGGTATTTTAAATTTCTGTTTTGATTTCCTACTTTGTCCAACAGCTATTAAGCAGCTTGTTGTTTAATCAGCATATATCATGATTCTTCCTGGTTTGTTTTTTTCCCCCTTATACGTCATTTCTAACTTTAAGGCATTATGGTCAAAGTGAATATTAGTTACAATTTCAACCTTTGTAGGTTTGTTGACAATTGACTTGTGTCCCATGTTATGGTATATCTTAAAAATGTTCCATGTACACATGAAAAAAATGTGTATTTGGTGGTTTGGATTTGGAGTGTTACGTGGATGTCTAGTAGACCTACTTGGTCCAGCACTACATTTAAGGTTAGTGTTTCCTTACTTATTCTTTGTTTTGTTGACCTGGCTATTGTTGTATGCAGGGTATTAAAAAGTCCCCTAGTATTGGTGTGCTGTTACCAATATCTCTTTTAACTTCTGTTACTGTCTTCTGTATCTTGTTGCTCCATCACTTGGTGCATACATATTTATGTGTGATTTCTTTGTGTTGTATTTGACCCTTAATTATAATATAGTGTCTGTCTCTTCTTATTTGGAAGTCTATTTTATCAGCTATAAGTATAGGTGTTCTTGAATTTTTTTTTTTTTTTTTGGCCATTTGCTTGTTTAACTGTCTTCAGTCTTTAATCTATGCTTGTGTTTGTTGGCAAGATGAATTTCATACAAACAACATAAGGCTGGACTTTGTTTTCAAATCCATTAAAAAAAGAAGGAAGAAATCCATTCAGCCACTCTACAACTTTTGACTGGTCAATTGGGGCCACTTACCTTTACCATGATTACTGAAACATAAGTGTTCAATGCCACTTTGTTATATCTTTGTTGGGGGGGGGTGCTTTTGTTCTTGTTTGTCTTGTATTTTTTTATTTTTTGAGGATTTTCTGTTATGGTTTCTTTAAATTCAATTTCAGTTGTCTTATGTATTTTTTGTTTGTGGGTTTTACTTAGGTTAGTATTTAATGGGCTGTGTGATATGCTTGATTGGTCTGGTCTCTGTTCTGATGGGCCACACAGTTACTCTCCACCTCCCCCTCCTCCATGTTAAATGATTTAGATATCTGTTGCCTCAATATTTATTGTTCTGTTGCTTTACAACAACTCCTTTAAAATTGTTTACATGTGTGGGTTGGTGTTGATAAATTCTGATTAGTAATCTTACAGAGTGACTGAGTAGTATGGAGTCCATATGAAAAAGGATAGTATGAATAATTAAAACACAAAGATAAAAACAACAATAAAACAAACTTTTTTTTGAACTTTCAAAGGTAAACATGCCTAGAGAATAAACGGAAAATTTTCAAGTATTTCCTCCTAACTCCTTAATTCCAATTATGCCATTTGAGGGATAGATTTCATAAGCAAATAAAGTAAATGAAAAAAGAGAACTTTCCCCTTGATTTAATATTATATATATTTTTAAAAGGTAGCAAAAACAGACATCCTAAAAACTTGTTAAGACACACTGAGAAAGTTTCACTTTTTTCCCATAAGAGAAGTTTTTGTCCCCGCCTCCCCCCCATTACGTTTATTCACTACGTAGCTATGGATATTAATCTACGATAAAGCTCACTGTTCTGAACTGCCCAAAGGGGAGAAATTACTATCCAGTACATCAGAAAAGGAACACACAGTTCTGTTACAGACATGACAGATAAGCTTGCAATCTCCAAAGTGCTAGTCAGCAAACACCTGAGACATAGCAGAAAAATGAGAATACACTTAAAATTTTATCAACAATGTACTAAAAACTTAACAAACTAAATTGTCAGATCCTCCCAAATTCAAAGTCATTTTAAAGCTTTATCCACTAATTACCCATGTGTAAAACTTATTGTGTTGTTCTTTTTTTTAAATAAAGATACCTTGTATAAGATCCTCCTCCTGGGTAACAGGAGACTTTTCAGAAAGCAGGAAAAAAAGAATATAGGAACTGCTACTTTTTTACAAGTACAGGAAATCATAGCAGCTTTCTAAGTACCATGTATGTCTAAGGTCATAAAGGTTTTCAGCTTCTTAAAATGAAAGTTTTAAAAAAGGAGGTATACCTACGGCTTGTAACTGAATACAAAATAAACATACCTTAATTTTGAAAATATCTATGTAAAAATAAACTGGAAGGCCCTCATTTACTTTCAACCCCAGTCTTATCAAACAAGTCCAGTAACACGAAGTGTTAGGAATTATCTATGTGTAGAAAAGACATACATACAAAAAAAAAAAAAGATAAAATACATGCAGAGAAAATAAGATCAAATGTAGACTATACAGCTCTATAAAACTTCATGCTATATTTATTCACCTACTTTCTCTGAGGAATGGAAAATTCTTTCCTCCATACTGGGTGAGGGGATGGGGTGATGTTGAACAATATTCCTATACCTGTTCATACAGGTATAGGTCATACCTGTTTCTTTAAAAAAAGAAACCCGGGGCTTCCTTGGTGGTACAAGGGGTAAAGTCTCAGCACTATCAAGCTATCTGCAGCCACTGCAGCAAGTTTGATCCCTGGCCAGGGAGCTACCCACATGGTGCAGCAGACCTCTCCAGTCTCACCTACTGTTCCCCTCAGCAGTATATTTCAGTAGATCTGCCTGTTCCCCACTCTGTCTTTGGTGAATTCTCTCACTCCCCCCCCCCAACATCTGGCCTGTACCCCAGTTCTTGTATGAATTTTTTGAAAAGATTTATTTATTTCTACAAGCACTGGGTACAGTCAGAAGCACAGGAGGGTGAGAGAATTCACCAGAGCCAGAGCGGGAAGCAGAACAAGCAGATTGACAAAGTACACTGCTGAGGGGAGCAGCGGGCATGGCAAGAGAGGTCTGTGCGCCATGTGGGCCCCTTCGCTGGTGACTGCAGATCAAACCAGTGCTGCAGAGGCCGTGGGCAGCTTCTCAGCCCAGCACTCAACCGCTGAGCCACCGGGGAGGCCCTGCATAAATAAATCTTAAAAAAAGAAACCAATGAGAAGATATACAAATGACCAATAAGCACATGAAAAGATACTCAACATCATTTCATAAGGGAAATTAAAATCAAAAGTGCAAAGTGATATCACTACATACTCATGGGATGCTTATTACTAAGAAAGGAAAAATAACAAATGAAAAGGATGTAGAGAAACTGGAACCCTCATACTCTGCAGGTGGGAATGTGGCATTAACAGTTCCTCAACGTAGAATTACCATATGACTCAGCAATATGCAAAAGAAATGAAAGCAGAGACCCAAACAGACTTGTATACCAATGTTCATGGTGGCACTAGTCACAATTGCCAAAATGATTACAGAGTTTCTGTTTGTGAAGACTAAAATGTTCTGGAAAACAGTGATGAAAATTGCACAACAACCTATATATACTTAATGCCACTGCATTAAAAGTGCTAAATTGGTAAATTTCATGTTATGTATATTTCACCACAATTAAAACAAAAAGAAAGGAAGGAAAGGAAAAGGAATGGGGAGGGGAGTGGAGGTGGGTGAAATCCATAGCTACAGCAGATAAAAACTTAACAGCAGACTCAACACTCAACTTCTCTCTACTTAATCCTCCTCCTTTTCCCTTAATTGAAAATTCCTTTAACATTTCCAGTGCACCTGCAAGGTTCTGAGTTGAACCTCCAGTGATGGTTGCTGTATCAATTCAAAGATAAAAGGCTCTGAGACGTCTGTCATGAAGGAACACAGGAGGAAAGAGAATCCTAAAAGAATACCGCTTTATAGCTATTTCCCCCTTTATTGTATCTCAGATGCATGCAATGCTTTGGTAAACTCACTTCATTCTCAGTATAAGTAATTACTGAAGAAAGCAAAATTAATAACATTTAAATTGCTTCTGTCAATGACCTGGATGAATTATTGTTCTTAAATAGGTAGGAGGCAAAGGGTCATATTAGTATTAAAACAACAAAATCTAGAAAATGAGACCATTCAACTGCCAAAGGTTGAAAGCCAGCACTAAGTTACCAACTTTATCCCTCAAAGATGACACTGTTAACACAAAGAAAAAAATCTGTAAAGCTGGAAAATAAGAAAAGGTATTACCACTGAACCAGATAAAACTGAAGGCAAGAACAAAGACAAATTGTCTTCCAAACATCAACTGTAAGAACAGCTCCTCCAAAGGAAGCCTGGGGCAGGAGTGGGTCAGACACACAACATAGACAGCCACATCTGCAGAAGAGCAGAGGCTTTGTATCAGTTAGGCCAGGTAGGTTTCCCAAGGCCACACTAGGCAGTGGGAAATGTTGAGAAGACAAGAACTACAGAGGAGAGGCAGCATATTCTGTGTAAAAGTGAAACAGAAGGAAATGTGTAAAGATGCAAAAGTGACAAGTAAGAAGTTTGATACCTGCATAAGGCTTATAAATGGAAAAAGTGAGATTCTTTAGGTGAAAGGGGAGTGGAGAACAAAGGCTTAAGAAGAGAAAAGAGGGCCTCCCTGATGGCGCAAGGGGTTAAGACAACCTATGAAGCTATCTGCAGCCTCTGCAGCATGAGTTCGAGCCCCGGCCAGGGAGCTACCCATAAGGCCCAGCAGATCTCTCCTGCCTCATCCACTGCTCCCCGCAGCAGTATATTTCAGTCAATCTGCCTGTTCTGTTCTCCGCTCTGCCTCTTGGTGAATCCTCTCACCCCCCACACCTCTGGCCTGTACCCCAGTTCTTGTATGCATAAATAAATCTAAAAAAAAAAAAAGAAGAGGAGGAAAGAACCAAACAGGGAAAGAAGTAAAGAGAAATGAAAAAGTAACACTTCAAAAGTAAGAAGAACATTAAGAATAGATTTATCTATGAGACATTGAAGCTTTGCTTAATACAGCTAAATTAACTGTCTGGTTAAATAAAAGGATTTCAAAGTTTCTCTCCAAGATCATGGTGCTAGGAATACATAACATTTGGCAAATTCACACTATAAAAATATGCAGTCTTCAAATCATTTAGTTAAAATATTAAAGCATCTAAACAAGTGAACTGAGAAAGGATTTTAGAAACATCCATCCATTAAAAAGATTACCATTATAACAAATGACGTGATAAATAATGAAATAAAAAATGAACAATCAATAAATGTATAGTTATGGCACTGATTGCCCAGTGATGTTTTCCTCTGGGCTGTAAAAAAAAAAAAAATTCAAGATGGCACCATGGGATGACACAGATGACATGGCATATCATCTTTATTTGCAATACCCAACCATGGCTTTATTTGCATACCCAATCTACTGTTCATAGATTTTGGTATGTGTAATCATTTGGAGGCCTGGGTTACAGGGATGCAAATATTAAAGATTCCATGACAAAAGTCATCACTGTTTTTCCTTAGGGTTAAAACAGCTAATCTCTGGAAATATTAATATGGAACAGGTGAGGCTTTAGCCACTCCACATAAACAATCTACTAATAATCACAATATCCCAGATATACCACTAAGCAAATGGTCAGTTGTAGAGCAATTTGTAATATGACCCCATTTTTAGCAGAAAAATAGCGTGTATGTATGTATGTATTTGCTTACTTACACACAAGACATTTGGAAAGATATGCACTGTTAAAACAGTGCTACCTTTGGAGAATGAAGTTTGGGGGAGATAATTAAGAATTTTCACTTCTCAAATTTTACTTTGTATCATTTAAGTAGTTTAACCCTAAGTAGTAATTTTACTTTATATCATTTAAGTAGTTTAATAAACTATTTTTGTTGTTAATTTAGGACAAGATGAAACATTTCATGGTTCCATTTATCAGGACCCTTTATTCTTTCTGTTCAATTTATTTCAAACATGAAGTGTCTTCTAGGGAGAGGAAGAGAATGCTGGTTGAGCAAGAGGTGCTTGTGAGATATCTGGAAGGTAAGTCAGAGACTGGGCCTGAGTGAGCTCAGGAGATAATACTAGGGAGTTATCAGATTCTACATGTTAATTAAGATAAAAATGTAGTTGCATTAACTACTAACTACAATGGAATCTTTGGCCTTCACTCAGTGTCTATATCTATAAAGTTCAGGGTATTGGGCTGGAATGATAATCTAATGTTTATTCCAACTCTAAAACCTTATTTTCAGAAGTTTCAATTAACAAATACATGTTTTGCTTTCAGAAAAATGGGAAAACTTTCCATTGCAATCCTCTGGCAAAATATGATTCATTCTGAACTTTAACCCCCCCCCCATCCTTAAATACTGCTCTAATTTTCTATAGCTCCCATAACAAATTACCAAAATCGCAATAGCTTAGACAATACACATTAAGCATCTTATAATCCTGAAGTTTAGAAATCAGAATTGGATCTCACTGGGTTAAAACTGAAGTGTCAGTAGGGTTGCAGTTCCTTCTGGGGATTCTAAGAGAGAAATCTCGTTCTCGGCTCTTTCCAGAATGAGGCTGCCCACATTCCTCGGCTCTGGGTTCCCTTTCTCCATTTTCAAAGGCAGCAATGTTGCACCCCTCTGGTCATTTTTGTGTAATTGTATCTCCCTCTGACTGAAGCCGGAAAGTGTCTCTGCTTTCTTAAATTTCTTAAGAACTGTGTGATTACGCATCATCTGGACAATCCAGGATAATCCCTCATTTCAAAGTCTTTAATTGTAACCACATCTCAAAATTACTTTTGCTCTGTGACATATTAACAAATTCTGTGGATTAGAATGTGGGCATCTTTGAGAAGCCATTATTCAATGGGTTCCATGTTTAATCATCCATGTTTAATCATCCAATCAAGATCCTAAGACTTTCTCCCAAGTCTATAATTCTGGGTTATACTCAGGGTTTTTGAAACATTCCTTCTCTTCTCTCCCTTTATTTATCATCTAGTTGAACAACAATTGTTCTAATTTGACATTAAAATTCAATCTAACATTTGACATAACTGAAAATTTCTTAAGAATTTTAGACAGTTGGGCCTCCCAGGTGGTGCAAGGGGTTAAGACACAACCTATGGGGGCCTCCCCCGTGGCGCAGCGGTTGAGGGCTGGGTAGCGAAGCTGCCCGCAGCCTCTGCGGCGCCGGTTCAATCCCCGGCTGCTCCCCGGCCACCGGAGGAGGGTCCCACATGGCGCGCAGACCTCTCCTGCCGCCCGCTGCTCCCCTCAGCAGTGTACTTCGGTCCTTCTGCCTGCTCTGCTCCCCGCTCTGGCTCTGGTGAATTCTCTCACCCTCCCGCGCTTCTGACTGTACCCAATGCATGTATAAACAAAACAAACAAATGAAACAAACAAATAAATAATAAAACATGCCTCTATAAAAAAAAAAAAAAAGACACAACCTATGACACAATCCACAGCCACTGCAGCAAGAGTTTGATCCCCGGCCAGGGAGCTACACACATGGTGCAGCAGACCTCTCCTGACTCGCCCACTCTTTCTCTCAGCAGTGTAGTTCAGTCAATCTGCCTGTTCTGTTCCCTATTCTGTCTCTGGTGAATCCTCTCACCCCCCACAACTCTGGCCTGTACCCAGTTCTTGTATGCATAAAATAAATAAATCTTTAAAAAAAAGGAATTTTAGAAAGTCCAAAGTGGAAACTTTATTCAGTTTCTTAATTTTGAAATAAGTTAAAATTCTAAGTAACCTGATACATACATACAATGCATGTTTTCCCACTTTATCAAAATTTAGAAATTATTCTGGGGCCCTTATTCTGAATTTTAGTACCATGCTGTAAACATTGAAGAATAGATAAGTACTTTTTTTCCAGATTTAATTAAATTTATTTAACATGCAATAAATTGTACATATCAAAAGAACACAATTTGGTTAGTTATGCTGTGTGTGTATCTATGTATATATACATAAAGTGGATATATATCCATAAACTGGTCACTGCAATCAATATAATGAACATACTAAATATATTGTGAACCACAAAGGTTTTTTGTGTCTCTTTATAATTCATCTCTCTCCAGCTCATGAATCCAGAAAGTCTCTGATCTGCTTTCTGAATAATTTGTTTTTTATAGAATTTCATTTAAATAGAACTGAGTCTCCTTTCCACCAGGCATCTTTCTCTTACTGTAATTATACTGAGAACCACATTGTTGTGTGTATCAATAAATTATTCCTTTTTATTGCTGAGTAGTATTCCAGTATATGGAGAGAGAATGTTTTTCAATCTACCTGCCAATAATACACATTTGAATTGATTTACTTCTTTAAAAAAAAAAAAAAAGATTTATTTATTTATTTAAACAAGAACCGGGGTACAGGCCAGATGCGCGGGAGGGTGAGAGGATTCACCAGAGACAGAGCGGAACAGAACAGGCAGACTGACAGAAATACACTGCTGAAGGGAGCAGCAGGAGCGGTAATAGAGGTCTGTGGGCCATATGGGACCCACGCTGGCCAGCAGGGACTGAACCGGTGCTGCAGAGGCCGCGGACAGCTTCGCAGTGCTGCACTCAACCGCCTGCACCACCAGGGGAGGCCCTGAATGATTTACTTCTTGAAACATACTTGGATTGTTTTCAATTTTTGTCTACTACAAATAAAGCTGTTTTGTGTACAAATCTTTATGTGGGCATATGCACCCATTTTTCCTGGATAAATGCCCAGATTTGGAATATCAAAGTCACAGCATAGGTATATATTCTATCTTTAAGAAAATGCCAAATTGTTTTCCAGCATGTCTGTACCACTCTGCATTCCCATGAGAAAAGTCTAAAAGTTTCAGTTGCTCCACATTCTCACCAACACTTGGTACTGTCTATGTCTAGCCTTTCTAATTAAAGAATGCAGTGATTAGTTTATAGTGGTTCTCATCTGTATTTCCCTACTAATTATGTTGATCTTTGTGGGGTTTTCTTGGGTGAAGTGTCTGTTCAAATCTTTTGCCTATTTTTAACTAGGTTGTTTTCTTACTGAATTCTGAGCGTTCCTTATATATCCTGAATTCAAGTTTTTAATCAGATATGCAATACACAAATATTTTCTACCAGTAAGAGGTTTGTTCTTTTATTCTCCTAAAGGTGACTACCAAACAGATGTTCTTAATATAGTCCTACTTATCATTTTTTTTTTTATAAAAGTTATGCTTTTGGTGTTGCACCTTAGAAATCTTTACCAAACCCAAAGTCATAAATATTTTCTTCCTAAATATTTTTAAGATCTGGGCCTTAGGGTCTCCCCTGGTGGCGCAGTGGTTGAGCACTGGGCTGCGAGCCGGTTCAATCCCCAGCTGCCAGCGAGGGGTCCCACATGGCCTGACAGACCTCTTCTGCTGCGCCCACTGCTTCCCTCAGCAGTGTATTTCGTAGGTCTGCCTGTTCTGTTCCCTGCTCTGGCTCTGGTGAATTCTCTCACCTTCCCGCGCTTCTGACTGTACCTAGTGCTTGTATAAATAAATAAATAAATCATTAAAAAAAAAGATGTGGGCTTTACATCTATGTTTATGGTCAATTTTTAGTTAACTTTACATATGATGCAAGGTATAGAAAAGGAATGGATTCAGTTTTTTGCAGATGAATAGCAAACAGTTTCACCACCATTTGTTGAAAAAACTTCCGTTTAATTGCTTTGACATCTTTCTCAAAATACAATTGATCAAATTTTTTCTGGACTCCTGTTCCATGTTGCACCAATACCATTTTTAAAATTATTATTCATAAATCAGCTAGCCTCTCTCTGTTCTAATCAAAATTACTTTGGCTATTCTTGATCCTTTGTATTTCCATAGATAAAAGCCCGCGTGTCTGACTTGGGACTGCAATGAATCTGCATCTTTGAAGAAAATTCACAATATTGTCTTCCAATCTTTGAACATACTCTCTTTCCACTTAGGCGTTCTTTGGTTTCTTTCAGCAATGTTTTAGAGCTTCTAATGTAGAAGTCTTACATATCATTTATGAAATTTATCCTTAGGTATTATTTTTAATTTTCCCTTAAGTGGTATTCTTTTAAAATTTTAACTTCTGACTGTTCATTTGCTAGTGTATAGAAATATGGTTGACTTTCTATATTGATCTTGTATCCTGCAACTCTGATAAAGGCACTTAGTTATTCTAGAAGTATTTCTGTAGATATCATAGGCAATCATATTATTTGTGAATAAAGAGTTTTACTTCTTCCTTTCTGATCTGGATGCCTTTATTTTCCTTTGCACTGGCTAGAACATACATTCAACATTGAATAGAGTTGTGAGAGTGGGCAGCTGGCCTGTTCCTGATCTTAAAGGAAAAGGAGTCAGTATTTCAGCAATGAGTATGACTTCAGCTATTTGTTTTACATAAATGTTCTTTATTAGATTGAGGAATTCCTTTCTATTCCTAGTTTGTTGAAAGGTTTTATCAGCAAAGCATGTTGGATTTTGTTAAAAAAATTTTTTTGCATCTACTGAGTTGATCATATTATTGCTTTGTTTTTTGTTTTTTATTTTGTTTTTACTTTATCAATGTGGTACATGATGTACCATGATGTTGATTTTTCAATTGTTAAACCAACACTACATTCCTGGGAAAATTCCATTTGGTCATTCCACTTTATCCTTTCTATACACTGGATTCAATTTACTAAAATTTTGTTAAGAGTTTTGCAAATGGGGTCTCCCTGGTGGCGCAAGGGTTAAGACGCAACCTATGAAGCTAGCCACAGCTACTGCAGCACGAGTTCGATTCCCGGCCAGCCAGGGAGCAACCCACATGGTGCAGCAGACCTCTCCTGAGTTGCCTGCTGCTCCCCTCAGCAGTGTACTTTGGTCAATCTGCCTGTTCTGTTCCCCACTCTGTCTCTGGTGAAGCCTCTCACCCCCTGCATCTTTGGCCTGTACCCCAGCTCCTGTATGCATAAATAAATAATTTAAAAAAAAAAAAAGAATTTTGCAACTATGTTCAGAAGGGATATTTGTCTGTAGTATTCTTTTTTTTTTGCAATTATGATTTTAGTATTAGACTAATACTAGGGTCACAGAATGAGTTAAGAAGTATTCCCTTTGGGCCTCCCCGGTGGCGCAGCGGTTGAGCGCTGGGTTGCGAGGCTGCCCGGCCTCTGCAGCGCCAGTTCGATCCCCGGCTGCTCCCCGGCTACCGGAGGAGGGTCCCACGTGGCGCACAGACCTCTCCTGCCGCCCGCTGCTCCCCTCAGCAGTGTACTTCGTTCCTTCTGCCTGCTCTGCTCCCCGCTCTGGCTCTGGCGAATTCTCTCACCCTCCCGCGCTTCTGACTGTACCCAGTGCATGTATAAACAAAACAAACAAACAAACAAACAAATAAATAAATAACATGCCTCTATAAAAAAATAAAATAAAATAAAATAAAAAGTATTCCCTTTCAGCTATTTTATGGAGGAATTTGTATAAAATTATTATGATTTTCTGAGTTGTTTAGCAGAATTCATCGGGGAAATTCTCTGAGCCCAAAGGTTTCTTTGTGGAAATTCTTTAAAAGAGGGGGTTATTGGGCCTTCCTGGTGGCGCAAGAGGTTAAGCATCAGCATTACGAAGCAATCCACAACTACTGCAAACAGGAATTTGATTCCCCAGGCAGGGAGGTGACTGACCCACATGGCACAGGAGACCTCTCCTGTCTCGCCCACTGCTCCCCTCAGCAGCGTATTTCAGTACATCTGCCTGTTCTGCTCCCCACTCTGTCTCTGGTGAATCCTCTCACCCCCCACCCCCCCACACACCTGGCCAACACCCCAGCTTATATGTATAAGTCTTTAAAAAAAAAAGAGGATTATTTAGATATCTATTTCTTGAGTTCGCATTGGTATTTCATTTCTTCCAAGGAATTCGCATTTCACCTACATATCTATTGGCATAAAATAATTCAGATCATACTCTTATTTATCCTTTTAGTAAATATAGAATATATAGCTATGCCAACTCTCATTTCTTTTTTTTTTTTTAAAGATTTATTTATTTATGCATATAAGAGCTGGGGTATAGGCCAGAGATGAGGGGGGTGAGAGGATTCACCAGAGACAGTGGGGAACAGAACAGGCAGACTGACTGAAATACACTGCTGAGGGAGCAGCGGGTGAGACAGGAGAGGTCTGCTGCACCATGTGGGTTGCTCCCTGGCTGCCCGGGGATCGAACTCATGCTACAGAGGCAGCAGATTGCTTCATAGTGCGGTGCTTAACCCCTTGCGCCACCAGGAAGGCCCCAACTTTCATCTCTGACATAGGTAATTTGTGTCTTTTTCCTGATTTGTCAGACTACAGTTTATTGATTTTATTGGTTTTCTCAATGAGCCAGTTTTTTTATTTCATTGTAGTTCTCTACTGTTTTTATGTTTTCTATTTCATTGGTTGTTGGATTTATCTTTAGTTTGTTTTCTCTGCTTACTTTGAGCTTGCTTTTCTCTTTCTATTTTTAAAGATGTAAACGGAAGACACTGATTTACAACTTTATTTCTACTCTCACAGGCATTTAGTGCTATGAATTTTTCTTGGAGAAACTGCATTTCCTACATCTGTCAAGTTTTGATTTATTGTTTCAATTTTCATTCAATACAATACTTTCTAAATTCATCTTTGTTTCCCTTTGACCTATGAATTTCTTTGTTATTTTAATTCCCTTTTGGTTAGATGATGTAAGCAATATTAAATTTATTGACATTGTTTTATGTACCAAAATGTGGTCTGCATTAGTGAATGCTCTTTGTGCAATTAAATAGAATGTGTATTCTGCCTGTGCTGGGTAGAATGCCATTTTAAAGTTAATTGGATCAACTGGTTGATAGTGTTGTTTAAATCTAAATAATTAGGGGCCTCCCTGGTGGCGCAAGGGGTTAAGACGCAACCTATGAAGCTATCTGCAGCCTCTGCAGCAGGAGTTCGATCGGCAGGCCAGGGAGCTACCCATATGGCGTAGCAGACCCTTCCTGACTCGCCTGCTGCTCCCCTCAGCAGTGTACTTTGATCAATTTGCCTGTTCCGTTCCCCACTCTGTCTCTGGCGAATCCTCTCACCCTCCATGCCTATGGCCTGTACCCCAGCTCTTGTATGCATAAATAAATAAATCTTTTTAAAAAATACAATTTAAAATTAAATAAATCAATCTAAACAATTAGTCTTTTGGCCTACTAGGTCTATCAATTATTGAGATGGAAGGTACCGAAATAACCAACAATAGCTGTGAATTTCTCCCCTTTGGTTTCTGACTTATGTGTTATTTTAAGGTTGGCGTTTATTTTGTTTTGTTTTGTTTTGTACTATTTTTCTTTTTGAGCAAACACTGTGTGTTTATAGCACTGTGTATGATTCAGAGGTATAGGTTGACACTTCTGCGTGAACACACTTCTTTGTGTATGTTGCCACACCACATTCATCAGCAAGGTACCCCCAGTCCTCTACCATAGTCTCCCAGATCCCCTTACTCCTTGCCCTCCATTATTATCAAATTTATAGTCAGATATCTAAGTTTTGTTTTGGGGTTTTGTCTGACCCATTGTTTCTGTATATTCCATAAACAAGTGAAATCATGTGGCATTTGTCCTTCTCCTTCTGACTTATTTCACTTAGCATAATCCACCCCCATATTGTTGCAGATGCCAAGAGTTCATAATTTTTTTATAGGTGAGTAGTAATTCATTGTGTTTGTGTGTGTGTGTTTGTGTGTGTGTGTGTGTGTGTACCACATCTTCATAACCCATTCATCTGGCACTGGGCACAGAGATTGTTTCATAATTTGGTCATTTTAAATGGTGTTGCAATGATCACAGGAGTACAATTATCCCTTCAAATTAGTGCTTTTGCATTTTTCAGGTAGACACCTAGGAGTGGACTTGCTGCATCACATGGTAGATCTACTTCTAATGTTTTGAGAAATCTCCATATTGTTTTCTGTAGGAACTAGACCAGTCTACACTCCTACTAATAGTGTTGATCCATGTATTTTGCAGCTCTATTACTAAATACATAAGTATTTAGCACTATTAACACCACTTGAACTGATCCCTTCATCATTATGAAATGACTTATTTTTCTGGTAATATTCTTTGCTCTAAAACCCAGTTTGTTGGAAATTAATATAGCTATTTCAACATTCTTGATTAGTACATAGAATGTCCTTCTCCAACTTGTAACTTTTTTTTTAAGATTTACTTTTTGATGCATGCAAGATCTGGGGTACAGGCCAGAGGTGTGAGATGTGAAAGGATCCACCAGAGACAGACTGGGGAGCAAAACAGGCAGACTGACCCAAATATATTGCTGAAGGGAGCTGCGGGCAAGTCAGGAGAGGTCTGCTGCACCATGTGGGTAGCTCCCTGGCTGGGGATGGATTCATGCTGCAGTGGCCACGGACAGATTCATAGGCTGTGTCCCAACCCCTTGCACCGTGAGGGAGGCTCCAACTTCTAACTTTTAGTCTGCTTGTATTTTAACACTTATGAGAGGTTTCTTCTAAGCAACAAAAAGTTGAGTCTTACATTTTACTTGATTTATTAAACTGCCTTTTAAGTTGTTTAGATCATTTATTGTTAATGCAATCATTGATATAGTTTGTGTTGCTATCATCTTGCTATTTGTACATCTGTTATTTGTTCCTTTTTCCTCCTTTTCTTAGATCTCTGGGTTTGCAATTTTTATCAAATTTTATCAAATTTTTGGTCACTGCATTTTCAAACATTTTCTTCCTCTGCTCAAAACTATACTCACATATATATTAGATCACCTGAAGCTATCTCACAGATCACTGATGCTGTAATTCATTGTTTTCCCTGAGTTTTATTTTAGATACTCTGTATTGGTATGACCTCACATTTTCTCAATTTTTTTTCTCGCACTGTCTAATTTGCTATAAATCCCATAGGAGTATTTTTCATCGCACTGATTGTAGTTTTCATCTCAAGAGATGTTCAGTTTTGATCTTTTAAAATGCATTTTGTGGGCCTCCCCGGTGGCGCAGCGGTTGAGCACTGGGTTGCAAAGCTGCCCACAGCCTCTGCAGCGCCAGTTCAATCCCTGGCTGCTCCCCAGCCACCGGAGGAGGGTCCCGCATGGCGCGCAGGCCTCTCCTGCCGCTGCTCCACTCAGCAATGTACTTCGGTCCTTTTGCCTGCTCTGCTCCCCGCTCTGGCTCTGGTGAATTCTCTCACCCTCCTGTGCTTCTGACTGTACCCAGGGCTTGTATAAATAAGTAAACAAATAAATCTTTAAAATAAATAAATAAAATGCATTTTGTATCTGTATTGACAGTTACAAAACTAAAATAGCTGTTTTATGTTTCTGTCTACTAATTCTAGCATCTGTGTCATTTTGGGGTCTGTTTCTATTGACTGGTTTTCCTTCTCATGTATTTCCTGTCTCATTGCAAGCCTGGTTAACTTTTGACTAGAGGTCAAATGTAAATTGTATGTTGGTGAGTGCTAGGAATTTTTGTATAATTATAAATATCGAGCCTTGTTGTGTGATGCAGTTAAATTACTTGGAAACAATTTTATCTACTTGAGGTCCTGCTTTTAAGCTTTGTTACCAGCTATCTTTTAGAGCAACATTTGCCCCAATGCTGAGGTAATACCCTTCTAAGTAGTCTACTCAATGGCCTATGATTTATGTTCTTCCACTGGCTGGCAGGAACACAAACTGTTGTTAACCCTAAGAAAGCAGCAAGGACTGTTCCCTCTAAAACTTTTGGGTGGTTCTTTCTTAACTTTAGGCAGTTTCCAGAGAACACACACACCGATTACAACTCATCTGAAGACTTAAAAAAAGACTATATGTAGGCCTCTTGAGTTCTCTCCCTGTACAGTTCTCTCTTTTCCAAATTCTAGCCATCTTGACCTCACTAGAAGCTTTGTCTCCTCAACTCAATGAGACTACTAGAAAGTTCTACTTGGGTTTTACCTCCTAACACTGCAGCCTGGAAACTCTCCAGGCAGTAAACTAGAATAATGGTAGGGTTCATCTGTTTGTTTTCTTGGGGATCATTGTCCAGTGCTGCCTGTTCAAATTCAGTATTTGAAACTTCATACATTTTTTCAGGGGGGGGGGGTTGTTTGTTATGTGATACAGCCAGGGGAGTAAATCCAATCTTTGTTATTCTATCTTGGCCAGAAGCATAAGTACATGATTACATTTTTAAGCCAGAAAAAAATGGGACACACAGTAAAAAGACATAAGTATCATGGAGTTCCAAGTGGGCAAAATGTCTGATAAAATAAACATCACTGAGAACAAATTTTGACAGTCTGAAATTTAAAGAATATAGTTTTTCTAAGATACAACAAAAGTCAAGACCTATAACTGATAATAAATCTCTCTTCTAAAACTTATGTACTTTAGGGCCTCCCTGGTGGCGCAGTGGTTGAGTGCTGGGCTGCAAAGCTGCCCGCAGCCTCTGCAGCACCGGTTCAATCCCCGGCCACCGGCGAGGGTCCCACATGGTGCGCAGACCTCTCCTGCTGCCCGCTGCTCCCCTCAGCAGTGTATTTCGTCAGTCTGTCTTTTCTGCTCCCTGCTCTGTCTCTGGTGAATTCTCTCACCCTCCCACACTTCTGACTGTACCCAGTGTTTGAATAAATAAATAAATAAATCTTAAAAAAAAAAAAAAAAAGAATAAATACCTTCCCAGGCAAACAGAAACCCCCACTCCAAAAAATAACTTCAAGGAGTCCTAAAGCCAGAACCAACAGAGGGATGAATAAGAACAAAACAAGACTAAAAAAAAAAAATAAATAAAACTTATGTACTTTATTTTAAAGCAATGGTCAAAATTATGATTTTATGCATATTTCTGGAAATCTGGATAATTGCAATATCATTTTTCCCCTTTAATCTGTAAAATAAGTGATTATTTTAAGCCTTATAAGAATTGTGAATTTACATTTTTATTTATTTTTTTTATTTTTTTTTTAATAGAGGCATGTTTTATTTATTTATTTGCTTGTTTGTTTGTTTTGTTTATACATGCACTGGGTACAGTCAGAAGCGCGGGAGGGTGAGAGAATTCACCAGAGCCAGAGCGGGGAGCAGAGCAGGCAGAAAGACCGAAGCACACTGCTGAGGGGAGCAGCGGGCGGCAGGAGAGGTCTGCGCGCCATGTGGGACCCTCCTCAGGTGGCCGGGGAGCAGCCGGGGATCGAACCGGCGCCGCAGAGGTCGCCGGCAGCTTCGCAACCCAGCGCTCAACCACTGCGCCACCGGGGAGGCCCCGTGAATTTACATTTTTAAAGCCATTCATAAGAATACCATGATTTTTAAAAATCTGAGTTAAAAACTGCTTTCCTCCTTTAGATTTATGCAACTGAAAAATATACAGTGGAAATCATCTTAATATTACAAAGTCAAAATACGTTAGTGACAAGGCACTAACATTCTTTAGCAGGTCTGTAAAACTTGTTTTTGTTCTGCAAAAAACCTCAAATGGACATCCATCATATGCAAAACCTATAAAGTATTTCAATATACTGATTTTAACACTTCTTAAATTATAAGAAACACACAAACTACAGTAGCGTTTACAAACATATGAATAGCACTGTCACCAAGCCACATGGCTTGCCTCTCTGTGTGCCTATTTAAACTTTACACTAGCCCAAGCACCATCAATATCTCTGTCCTTAAAGAGCATATGATTTCATATGAGAAAGCAGATGCAGAGAAACAGAGAATACAACAGGGTCAGAAAAGACAGTAAAGGACTCTCCTGGGATGACTTCCTTTCCCACTTTCAAAATCACTTTCCATCAAAGTGGCTTCTGAGGCGCAGAGTGCACTGTATGGCTCCCTGCCCTCATGCTACAACAGCTATTTATCAATGACAATTATACAAACTAGCCAGGTTCCCAAAATTGTATCTAAAGGATCTGAGGGGTGGACCTCCCTAGTGGCACAAGGGGTTAAGTCTCAGCACTATAAAGCTATTGGCAGCCACTGTAGCACAAATTCAATCCCCAGGAGCTAACCCACATAGTGTGGCTGAACTCTCCTGTCTCACCTGCTGCTCCCCTCAGCAGTGTATTTCAGTCTGCTTGTTCTGTTCCCCACTCTGTCTCTGGTGAATCCTCTCACCCTCCACACCTCTGGCCTGTACCCCAGTTCTTATATGCATAAATAAATAAATAAATCTTCTTTAAAAAATAAAGGTTCTGAGGGAAGTCCCGATAAGCTAGGGTATGAGGAAGGGCTTGTGGTGAAGAGTGAAAAGATGGAGCAGAAACTGACTGGAGAGAGAAAAGAGAATTCATGGAGTTAATGTTAAATGTGAATGGGCTCATAACCATAACCTCATACCCTAGCACTTCATTTCTAGACACTTTTCCTGGAAAGTTAGGTAACTCTGCTTTATGTGCAGAGCTAAGAGTTCCCTCTTCATTTGAAAAATCATTCCACTAATCAAAAGTTAGCTAAATGTTTAAAATCATAGATGGAGTTAAATATTACAGAATTTGGGAGATGAAGGAAAAAAGTTAAACATAATCCCAATGTTTTAATTTAAAGATACTTTTTAAAATACTTTATTTTTAGAGCAGTTTTAGGTTCATAGCCAAACTAAGCAAAATGTACTGCGTTTCCATAGACCCCCAACCACTCAATTCACAGCCTCCCCTGCTATCAACATTCCCCAACAGAATGGTATACATTTGTTACAGTGGATGAAGCTCCACTCCACATATCACCCCAAATCCATAGTTTATATTAGGGTTCATTCTTGCTGTTGTGCATTGAGTTTTGACAAATTGAAGACAGGTATCTATCATTAAAGCATTATACAGAAGATTATACTGTGTTCTGCCTATTCTCTTCTCTCCCGCCCCAACCCCTGGCAACCATTGATCTTGTTACTATTTCCAAAGTCTTGCCTTTTCTGTAATGCCATATAGTTGGAATCTCACAGTATGCAGTCAAATAGTATTGACTTATTTCACCTAGTTATATACCATTAAGGTTCCTCCATCTCTTTTCATGGCTTGATAGCTCATTTCTTTTTAGTTCTAAAAACATTTCATTGTACGGATATACCACAGTTGAGTTTACTGAGGGGACATCTTAATTGCTTCCAAATTTTGACAATTATGAATAAAGCTGCTATTAACACATGCATATGCGGGTTTTATGTGGACATAAGTTTTTGACTTATTTGGATAGACACCATGGAGTGCAAATGTTGGCTTGTATGGCAAAAATAGGTTTAGTTTTATAAGAAACTGACAAAATGCTTTCCAAAGTAGCTTTGCCATTTTCTATTCCCATAGCAATGAATGAGCATTCCCATCGCTTTACAACTCACTGGTGTGGGGGGCCTCCTTTGGTGGCGCAAGGGGTTAAGCACCGCACTATGAAGCAATCCGTAGCCACTGCAGCACGAGTTTGATCCCTGGCCCACCAGGGAGCAACCCACATGGTGCAGCAGACCTCTCCTGACTCACCCACTGCTCCCCTCAGCAGTGTACTTCGGTCAATCTGCCTGTTCTGTTCCCCACTGTCTCTGGTGAATCCTCTCACCGCCCACCACCCCCAACCCACCCCGGCATGTCTGGCCTGTACCTCGGATCTTGTATGCATAAATTTTTTTTTAAGATTTATTTATTTATACAAGAACCGGGGTACAGGCCAGATGTGCGGGAGGGTGAGAGGATTCACCAGAGACAGAGAGGGAAACAGAACAGGCAGACTGATGAAATACACTGCTAAGGGGAGCAGTGGGTGGGACAGGAGAGGTCTGCCACGCCATGTGGGACCCTTGCCAGCCAGCCAGGATCAAACCCACACTGCAGAGGCTGTGGACAGCTTTACAGCACTGCGCTCAACCACCTGCGCCACCAGGGGAGGCCCGCATAAATAAATCTTTAAAAAAAAAAAAAATTCACTGGTGTTACCAATGTTTTGAGCTTTGGCAGTTCTAACAGGGGTCAAGTAGTATGTCTTTGTAATTTACAATTCCCTAGTGATATACTATGTTGAACATACTTTTATATGCTTATATGTTATCTCTGTATCTTTGGAGAGGTATCTGTTCAGATCTTTTGCCCATTTTTTTAATCAGTAATTGGGTTGTCTGTTTTCCTTTTTTTTTTTAAAAAAAAGATTTTTTAAAGATTTATTTATTTATTTATACAAGCACTGGGTACAGTCAGAAGCGCGGGAGGGTAAGAGAATTCACCAGAGCCAGAGTGGGGAGCAGAGCAGGCAGAAGGACCTAAGTACACTGCTGAGGGAAGCAGCGGGCAGCAGGTGAGGTCTGCGCGCTATGTGGGACCCTCCTCTGGTGGCGGGGGAGCAGCCGGGAATCGAACCAGCGCTGCAGAGGCTGCGGGCAGCTTTGCAACCCAGCGCTCAACCACTGCGCCACCGGGGAGGCCTGTCTGTTTTCTTGTTGCGTTTCAAAAGTTCTTTCTACATTGTGGATAATAAACCACTACCAGATAAGTCTTTTGCAAATATCTTCTTATTAAGGGTACATTTTAGCAACCTTTTATCATACACATTTTTCCAAGGAGCTGCAATCACAGTGTATATTCTGCTTCTTCCATTTTAGCACAATGCATTTTAAATGTTATTGTCTTCAAAATTATATTTTAAAATAATTATGTAATATTCTATTTAACGTTCTCAAACTGATCAGTTTAATGCCTGTCAAATCTGAGTTGGCTTTGTTGCAGAAATTAACAAATGGGGGTCTCCTGGTGGTGCAAGGGGTTAAGTCTCAGCACTATCAAGCTATTGCCAGCCACTGCAACATGAGTTAGATCCCTGGCCAGGGAGCTAACTCACATGGTGAAGGAGACCTCTTCTCGCCTGCTGCTCCCCTTAGCAGTGCATTTCAATAGATCTGCCTGTTCTGCTCACCATTCTTGTCTCTGGTGAATCTTCTCACCCCCTGTACCTCTGGCCTACACCCCAGTTCTTGTATGCATAAATAAAAATAAATCCTAAAAAAGAAATTAACAAGTGGATTCTAAAATTCATATGGAAATATGAGGGACCCAAAATAGGCAAAACAATCTTGAAAAGAACAAAGTTGGGAGAACTCACATTCATTGTTCAAAAACAGTACTGAGTTACCATAATCAAGACACTGTGGTACTAGCATGAATACAGACACATGGATCAATGGCATAGAACTGACAAACTCTTACATTTATGGTCAAGACAACTCAATGGAAGAAAAATAGTCTTTTCAATGAACAGCAGTGGACCAACTGATTCAAACAGACATGTCTCTAAAGAAAAATATACAAATAACTAATAACCATATGAAAAAATGATCAATATCATTAGTCATTAAGGAAATGCAAATCAAAACCACAATGAGATACTACTTCATACCCATTAGGATTGCCTTTAGCAAAAAAGACAGATAAACAAGTACTGACAAAAATGTGTAGAAAGTGGAACTCTCATATGTTGCCAGTGGGAATATAAAATGGTGCAGCTGCTTTGGAAAACAGACTGACAGTTTCGCTCAAAGATAAACATCATTAACATTTGATCAACAAATCTAAGAAAAATGAAAACATATGTCCACATAAAAACTTGTACATGAACGTTCATAACAGCAGTATTCATAATAGCCAAAGAGCAGAAATAACTCAAATATTCATTAACTAATGAATGGGTAAACAAAATGTGGTGTATCCATACAATGGAATATTATTCTACAATGAAAAACAATGAGGTACTGATA
This sequence comes from Talpa europaea, assembly GCF_964194135.1. Classification (NCBI taxonomy): domain Eukaryota; kingdom Metazoa; phylum Chordata; class Mammalia; order Eulipotyphla; family Talpidae; genus Talpa; species Talpa europaea. The sequence continues at coordinate 94,959,295 of NC_140068.1, read as the reverse complement.
ACATGTTATAACATGTAAGAACTTTAAAACATGCTACATGAAAGTTAGATACAGAATGCCATGTATTACATGACTCCACTTATATGATACATCCAGAATTTGCAAATCCACAGAGAGAAAGTAGATTGGTAGTTGTCAAGGGTAACGGAGACAGTAGGGAGAAACTTCCAAAGGGTATGAGACTTCCTTTTCTGGGTGATAAAATGTTATACAGAATAATGGGAATAGCTGAATAGTTCTCTGAATACACTGAAAACCACTGACTTACACACTTTTTTTTTAAAAAAAAGATTTATTTATTTATTTATACAAGCACTGGGTACAGTCAGAAGTGCGGGAGGGTGAGAGAATTCACCAGAGCCAGAGCGGGGAGCAGAGCAGGCAGAAGGACCGAAGTACACTGCTGAGGGGAGCAGTGGGCGGTAGGAGAGGTCTGCGTGCCATGTGGGACCCTCCTCCGGTGGTGGGGAGCAGCCGGGGATCGAACCGGCACTGCAGAGGCTGTTGGCAGCTTCGCAACCCAGCGCTCAACCGCTGCGCCACCAGGGAGGCCCGACTTACACACTTTAAAAGGGTGAATATCATGCTATGTGAATTTTATCTTAAGGCTATTATAACTCATGATTATTCAAGATGAACTGAATCATAATCATGATATAAACATCTGGATCATAATTCCTGATACATGTATCTTTCAACTTACCTATACTACATAACACTGCTGTGAACATTTTTGTGCCTAGGCTTTTATCATGTTACACAATTAAGAGTATGGTTTTTTTTTAAAGATTTATTTATTTTTGTACAAGAACCGGGGTACAGGCCTGATGCGTGGGAGGGTGAGAGGATTCACCAGAGACAGAGTGGGGACAGGAGAGGGTGGGACAGGAGAGGTCTGCCTCGCCATGTGGGATTCTCGCCAGCCAGCGGGGATCGAACCCGCGCTGCAGAGGCTGTGGACAGCTTCACAGTGTGGCGCTCAACCGCCTGTGGCACCAGGGAGGCTCAAGAGTATGGATTTTTGAAAGTCTGCTTCAGTGGGAATCTTAGCAGCCTAGCAGCTTTTTTTTTTTAAAGATTTATTTATTTATGCATACAAGAACTGGGGTACAGGCCAGAGGTGTGGGGGGTGAGAGGACTCACCAGAGACTCACCAGAGTGGGAGGCAGAACAGGCAGACTGACTGAAATACACTGCTGAGGGGAGCAGCGAGCGAGTCAGGAGAGGTCTGCTGCGCCATGTGGTTAGCTCCCTGGCTGGGGACTGAACTCGGGCTTCAGTGGCTGCGGATAGCTTCATAGGTTGCGTCTTAACCTCTTGCGCCACCAGGGAGGCCCAGCCTAACAGCTTCTTTTTGTCTGAATTTCCCAATCTATCATAAAAGCTTATAGTATTCTCACTGGATTCTGAGGATTAAATTAAGTGATGCAAGTAAAAGGCTTGACATGGTGCCTGTGGCATAGTAAACTGCCAACATTAACAGCTGAGGTAGTGGTTATAACTGTCATTCTAGTTTGTATTTCTTTCTTAATATGATTTACAGAAGAGGAGTCACTGGTTCAATCAACAACATTTATGTACCTGGATTCATTCTGTCAAGATACATTTCAAAACAGGTGCATTAATTTTTGGTACTAATAGCAAATGCATGAGAAAAACAAAATTCTTAGATTATAAGAACAAAATGGTGGTCGCCAGAAAGCAAAGGGCGGGGGACAGTGGTAAGTAAATTAGACAAAGGAGGTCAATGTTATGATGGTGAACAGGAACTGGATTTTTGATGACATCACCATGTGGTATAGTAATACAGATGTCAAATTATAATGCTGTATACAGGAAATCTGTATGTTATAAACCAATGCTACTTTGATACAAATTAAAATAGGAAAAAATAACATTAGAGTAAATTTGTTTTACTAATTATAGGCATCTCATTTTAACTGTTTGTTCATTATTGCTGCTGTTGGCCTTTCACTGCTTAAAATCCATTAGTTTTCTAACTATTCAGAGAATCCTCTATACCAGAAATACCTACTGAATGTGAAATCTGTACAAGACTCTATACTGAGGACTACAACGGAAACTGAGTAAGGATCAGGATTTTGTGTAAGCTAAAGTAAAGAAACATTTTAATTCAAGATAACTATGATTAAGCATTAGAGAGCCTAAAGTACTTACAAGGGTAGGAAAAAGTGGGCAGCTTATAAAAGTCTATACGTTTTATAAAGGAGAAAAAAAGATGGCAGTGTTTGCTTCAGCTCTTAAAGGATGGGCATAAAACCAACTGGAAAGGGTGTGACAAGAGCAAGATCAAAACTGGCAAAACACAGCACATACCAAAGACGATGTGCCTTGAGTATAAAGTGGTGAGGGGACAGAACGGTGCGAAAATAAGGCAGGACAGGATGCTCTAAGAACACAAAGAGCACCCTCTAAAACAGCCAGAGATCACACAGGCTCCCAACGAGGGTTTCTCACAGGGCAAACGGTGAGCAGAAAGACACCAAGACACAAATCATCACGACCCATCCAGGGAACTGCATGTAATTCAATCTGGCTAATGTGAAGGGTACATGTGGGAAAGAGGCAGATGATGCTAAATAAATAGGCAGACCTGACTGTGAAGGACCTCGTGTGCCAGAATAAAGCACTGAACTTTATTCCAAAGGAAATAGAGAACTGAAAGATTTTTAAGAAAAGAAGTGACAATCAGACTGGCTTAAAAAATTACTCTGGCAGCCTTCCAACAGTTTTCCATCTCACAGAGAATAAAACCCCAAGTTTGTCTTATGGTTAAAACCCTACATGTTGGTCAGTGGCTCTCTCGGAAGTTATTTCTATTGCTCCAGTGGGAATCTTGGAGGAAAAGGCCCCCAAGATGTCAAGACAGCAAGTGGGGGATGGAGTGGGCAGGAGATGGCACGAGAACACCCTTCATCCAACTTCTGTTACACTGGTCTCGCTGGACCCGCCAATGCACTCCTCCTCCTCGGGGCTTTAGCACTTGCACCTCTCTCTGCCTGGAACTCTTACCCCAGATAGCCAGAGTTGGCTCCCTCACTTCCTTCAGGTGTCTGTTCAAATATTTTCTTACTGAAAAGGCACTCTAATAATTTCTTATTAGAAATTTCTAATTTCTTATTAGAGCAAGAAACGTTAGCTATCTGCCCTAACCATTTTTTCCCTCTACTTACCACCTGGCACATATATTAATTTGTACACTGCCTGTCTCTCCTTACTAATGCAAGTTGCATGATGGATCCTCTCAATAACCCTATGATATAAGAAGAACCGTTATAGGGAAATTAAGGGGCAGATTGCTAGTGAACAGTGGAACCAGGTCAAAGCCCTACCCATTTCAAAAACTGACTCTTGAGTAGTGCCACCAGTGCCGACTTGGATTCTAGGTCATCTCCTGTGAAGTCTCATTCTGACAAGCACTAGGAGAGAAAAAACTCTAAAGACACTTTAGGTCATTACAAAAAGACACACTCTTATTTGTTATTAGCCAAGTTTCTTGAGTCAGGGAATTTTTTTTTTTTTTTTAAGATTTATTTATACAGGAACCAGGGAACAGGCCAGATGTGCAGGAGGGTGAGAGGATTCACCAGAGACAGAGTAGGCAACAGGACAGGCAGAATGACCAAAATACACTGCTGAGGGGAGCAGTGGGCTAGACAGGAGAGGCCTGCCATGCCATGTGGGTAGTTCCCAGGCCGGCCGGGATTGAACCTGCACTGCAGAGGCTGCAGACAGCTTCACAGCACAGTGCTCAATGGCCTACGCCACCAGGGAGGCCCTCGGGGAATATTTTTAAACAATCCATTAAAATGCACAAAGTATCTATCTATCCAACAATAATGTGCATTTTTTGTGTTGTTTTAAATCTATGGATACTAAAACTAGACGAAAAGACACCAAAATTACTTTTCTAGGATCTTTTTTCAAGTATATACAACTCCAGGAATAACATTAATTGCATCTTTAAAATAATCAGAATTTTCTGAGGTGTCACTACCAAAGGTAGAACATGACATCTACCTGGGAAGGAAACACCAAATGAAGTACATATACAGAGTAAAAGAATGAAAGAGAAATATCAGTAACATTTCTTCTGATTCTTTTCCCACTCTTCAGATTATTAATTTCTGTTTTCCCTGATTATTCTTTAACCCTATCTCCCATTATTGAGAGTATCCCTTTCAAAACATAGTTCTCAATCAACTTTCCCTGTCAACCACTTTATACCAGAAACCACCCAATCTTAATTACAACTACCTACCTCTTATTAAGGTAACTCCCAAATCTAGTTCTAATTTCTCCCTCTTCCCCTCTCCATTTTTTATCTCTTTCTAATTCCCGGCTATAGCTACTTCAGGAATTTTTATATCCCTATATTTTAGAAGAAAATCAACTTTTTCAAAATTGGTCCCCTGGCTCTATTTGCTTCATCATCTGTACCACCTGGTTATTGTCCTAGTTTTACAACGTTAATACAATTTTCCTCCATTTAATGAAGACCTGCTAATTTTTAATTGTGCTTACTTTTTCACTTTCCAATTCTATAACTGTCATCATATTCTGTATTTTCTTCTTGAATTACCGTAGTTCTCCAGTTGAATTGCCTACTTCAAGTCCTTACTCATTCCCATGCATTCTATACATACTGCCAATAAAGCCACTCTCATACAGCATACTTTCCAATTCAAGGACTTTTAAAAAGTTCTCCAGAACAACAAATTGAAACTTCTCAAACTAGTACTCACCCAGGGTCTTCTACCCATCTAGACTGTCACTAGTTAACATTTACCTTAAACATTCTAAGGAGACAAGCTTAGAAAACCAACATCTTAAACTTCCGTCTCTAAATTGGTACAATGTACTCTATAGGTCTGTGAATACAGTCCATCATCTTCCACTTGACTTCAACTAATGAAATCAGGCAATGGTAATATATTACTTAACTGATCATCTTCTGAACATCTCAAATTACCATGAGAAGGACTCATTTTCAAAAGCTGAACCTTTCTAATCTACAAAATGATAGTGTACACAGCTATCAGAAAACAGTACCTTATATCTTTAGTGAGAGTATAAAGTGATATAGTATTTTTAAAGGTGAATTTGACAATACTTATAAAAAATTTAAGTGCAAATATCCTTCAGTCTGTTATACCACTTCCAGGAAAACACCCGTAGATAGTCTCACAAAAGCAGGCATATCGGGTCTCCCTGGTGGCGCAAGGGGTTAAGCACCGCACTATGAAGCAATCCGCAGCCTCTGCAGGAGGAGTTCGATCCCCGGCCGGCCAGGGAGCAACCCACATGGCACAGCAGACCTCTCCTGTCTCGCCCGCTGCTCTCCTCAGCAGTGTGTTTCAGTCAGTCTGCCTGTTCTGTTCCCCACTCTGTCTCTGGTGGATCCTCTCACACATACACCCCCACGCCGCATCTCTGGCCTGTACCCCAGCTCTTGTATGCATAAAAAAATCTTTAAAAAAAAAATCAGGCATGTGGAAAGGTATTAAACACAACAATGAACAGTTTAAAAATGGAACACAACTGAAATTTCTTTAATGAACTGTTATTACACATCTCCACAATGGAATATTATGCAGCAATTGAAAAAAAAAGCAGTTTTATATGAACTGATATGGAGAGATATCTAAGAATGGCATGAAATGGGTGTGGGGGATCAAGCTATAGAATAGACTATACATTATTTCTCTATTTGTGTAAAGATAATGCATATACATTTGTAAGTGCAAGAAAACTACCTTAAAAGGAATATTCATACCATTACTGTAGCTAATGCTGAAGAATGGAATTCAAAGAAACTAGGGATTTTCACTTTTATGGGGTGTATGTGTATGTGTACATATACATACAGACCTTTAAAACATAATCTGTTTAATAAATTTTCATTAAAAAAAAAAGAAAAAACCTGAGCACAACAAAGGCTCTAACTTAGGATAAATATAATAGATCTGAATGATCCCCAGTGCAAAAAACATGAGCTATGCAAAATGTTCAACAAGAAACTCATCCATTCATTCAACAACTGTTTAAGAAACACTGTGTGTCAGGCACTGTGCCTGACTATACTGATAAATGGACCTAGTCCCTGCTCCCAAAGAGTTTACAGAAAAGGCTTTAGGTCTCCATTTTCCCTTTTTACTCCATAAGAAAAACCCTGACTTTCAGGCCTGTGTTTTCATTATCCCCATGGGCTCCATAAAATAGATAGAAATTAATAATCACATTGAACAAAAACACAAAGTTTTTAAAACTTTTTAAATCCCTGCTATTAAATGAAGCATAAGTTGTAGAGAAAACAATTCAATAAGCACTCTTTCAAATAAACAAAACAAACCAAAAGAGAAGTAACCTAGATGTTAAATGAAATATAAGGGAAATTAGCTAAGAAAATACTTTATTTTCAAAGGGAAAATAAATTACAAGAAAGTTTTTTCTTCATTGATTTATGTATGTTTAACAAATTTTCTACAATGAAGCACAACATGATACAAAGTAAAAGTTCTTGGGAAAAAACCCTCTATTGCAATAACAGGTCAGCTACTGAAAAATATCCAAATCCTTATCCCACTATAACAGGCCTTGTTGAGATTCCTTGTTACCCCAGAGTCCATTCCCCCTAGTACTAGAAAAAGCATTCTGGGATGTTCTACTGGGTAGCCACTGCTCCATTACTTCCTGGGGTGCTTAATCACCAGCCTCTGCCAGTAGCACTTTCTATCACCCTGGCCATCTCAACACAAGAGGGGAACACATGACTCTAACAGATTCAAACCAAAATCAATCATAACAAGAGGCTAATTATAATGAAGCTATTAAAATGATTACAATTACTGACATAAATACAGCTAAAATTACTTTTAAAAAACTTTGTAAACCTGAATTTTCACTTAAATGTGGCCCTTGAATATTTTGTGTGACTATAATTTCAAATCACACTGTTAGAGAAAATCTTATTACCTCTTCTGTTGAAACAGACAACAATGTAACAGCAACAAAAATACAGTATTGGAAAAATTCGTATTTCTAAGAAGCTATTAAAACTTCTTGTTTGTCTCAAAGAATAAGAATGTTGGATCCATATAAATCACATCCTGTTAAAATAGCTAAGTATAGCAACAGTAAGAAAATACAGGTTACCAAGCACACATGTTAATCATGAATCATGTCTCCTCTGACGGAAAATGTTCAAAAAATTTTAAAAATAAAGACTCCTCCAGGTAGTATTTTTGAAGCACCTAAAATGTCATAATACCTAAAAAAATACTTCAGATAACTTAGCTTTTTAAATAATTTTGATCAATTAATCATTTTTTTCAACACTAAGAAAACTATAAAGTATATTCATATATTAAAGGGAAACAGAGCTCAGCCCAATATGAGAAAAAACTTAACCATCAGCTCTTGCTAAGAATAAAATGGGTTATCTTCTAAAACAGGGACCTCTCCCTTCCCTGGAACTAAACTAAAACCAAAACTCTATAATTCCCTGAAAATAAGACAATCCTTCAAGAATTCAACTGATGTGCCAGCTGTTTTATTTCTTGAAAGACTATAGCTGAACACATATAATAATTTGTTGCATTTTTTTCTAGCATTGCACAATTTTCCTGGCCTACAATGCACATACTGTATCTATTATCATATTGAAGCATCTGACAGCATTGTTATAAGAATCCATTATACTCATTCCTAACCAAAAGCATATATAAAATTTTCAGTCTTCAGATGTCCACGAATTGCAGTAGAGTATCATATACATTTTTTCCACAGTCTAAATACAATACATTTCCTGAACTTTTAGCTTTCAGTTTCCTGTTCGTCAATGGCTACAACTCTAGAGGCAATACATAAACACACCCTAGCCATGGTATTTCCACTTTTGACAAAGTGGATGTGAACTTAACATGACCAAGTGTAATTACAGTGTATATAAATGGTACATAGCAGCTAACATAGTGATAGTGGGGATTTAATAATTTATAAAGATATAAATACAAATTATATTCCTTGCATAAGAATTCAATAAAAAACTCTTTATGTAACTTAGAACTCAGAAAGTTTCTCCCTTACGGAAAAAAAAAAGAAAAAAACCTGTCTTTTCAGACAATAACTATGAAACTCATCCTGTTTCTTTTTTCTCTTGCTTGCCAGGAAGCTCAGAGCTATATTTAATATTCAAATACAGAAAGTTTCTTGCCTCAGGTTATTGGTGTAAATATTTCTTCCCACTCCCCCATCTTACTCATTCTTTCTCAAGTAATTTAGTGCTTGTTTTCTGACTTTGTTTTTAGTGGTCCTTGCCTTTTTTGTTCTAATTACAAACTATCAAATTCCTTCCATAGATTAATGAAAATGATAAATTAAAGAAACTTAATTCAAAAGATTATATCTTTACATTATGAATGTGTTCATCCATCTATATAAAGTATAGGTTCTAAACATATATCTTTATTTTCCATTTTTAAAGTTAATTATTTCACATAATCATGATTTACTTTAAAAAAAAGTCATTGGCAAGTTTTTAACATAAAAGAATGGTAAAATTACAGAAGTATCAAAACAATTTACTCTATTAGGAGCACTAGAAGGATTAGTGATTTTAAAATGTTTTTACCTTACTAATAACACTGGTCTGGCAAAACTAGGTAACTGTCATAAAAATTAATTCATAGAAATGATATTAATTCTTTTATATTGTTACCAGCATTCTTAGATTCAAAATATAAACAATGGGTATAAAAATATTTAAATAGTTCATGAATCTCAAAGAGGGGAACCCAGTCAAACTTGTTTAGAAATCACAGACATACACATTCTCACACAAGAAAATGTTCGGTGCGTGGTAATACCAAAAATTTGTTAAATGGAGATGAAAGGAGCTGTTAATAAAATGAAAACAATATAAAGATGAAAAGAAACTACAACTCAAATTAACAAATCTATCAAAAAAACTAAACAAAAATGTATCATGAATTAAACAAAGAAAATCCAGAATAGCATCATATCAAAAACAGAAAAGAGAAATGTACACATTTTGAAGAAAACTTTATTGAATTAACATTGGTTTGTAACATTAGTATGTTTCAGGTATACAGCATTATAAATCAACATTTCGAACACATTTTTTAACAAAGACTATAGGCTATAAGAATATATAACATAATATTAAAGATTTCCACTTTTAGGAGACACAAAAAAAGTAAGAAAATGATAATAAATGTAACAAGCAAGGAACCAAATAATTTGTATAATAAAAGTGAGAAAAATCAACTGTCCCTTTCTCAAAGTTGAGAATTACAGAATTTATACCTCAGAGTCAAATTACCAAAACTCAATATTCTAAGAATGAAACAGCAAAATTTATTACTATATAAATTTAGAAGAAAAGCTAGCAACCACTCACAATTATATAGCTTAACAGATTTCTAACAAAATAATTAAACATGGAAAATATTTTTAAAATAGAAACAAAATTCTTATGTATCATATGAAAAAAGGGGTCTAGGAGAAAACACACATACACACACACATTCAGCCCTCAAAAAAAAAAATCCAAAATCTAATTTTGAGGCATTTCTCTTTCCTCCTAATAGCAGATATAGAAAAAAAAAAAGTTATAAAGAGTAATCTTTCAAACACAAAGCAAGTAGCAGATCATAAGAGAAAAGTAATAGCCCCTTCTCTCTTCAAAAAAATGAAGACAGGAAAAAGAAACCAAGCCATGTGAAATATAAATAAGTGATCTGATACAAGGCATTCAGGGCAAGAGGAAAGTTTTTTGTTGTTTAGACATTTGTAGATTATACAATGTAACTTCACAATGTTTTTGAAATGATAAAATAAATTTTACTAAATAGTATTCATATACCACACAAATTTTCAAAATTCAACGGAGGGCATCTTGCCAAAGTTAAATAATACATTTCAAAGAGTGGGGGAAAAGTGGTGTGACAGTTATTTGGTGATTAGGAACTGGAATTATTTATATAGAAGAAAAAATTAACCTGCACTGTAAAAAGGGAAGGAAGTACTTACTGACCAACTAGTGACCAACACTAAGCTTAGGGCATTATAGATATTCTGTCACATTATGTCTAGGTTGGAAAACAATGTGGAAGAAAACAATACTTAAATAAGCTTCTCACCATTATGTGTGACATATATTAAAATGAAAGGGGCTGAAGAAGCAAACTTAGATACTACTGCAATAGAAGCACAGGGTCAGGAGCTATAAGGTTTAGGTACAATAGTTTCCAACTTCTTTTACAGCCACTCAGTAAAATAACCTGAGTTACACTGTGACAAAAACAAAGAGTCCACTTTTTTGGAGAATGTTATTTATGTTTACAGAATTATTGTGTTTATAATTTATAGCTCTAAAAATGAAAGAAACATTTCTCTTTTCAAAGCAGATTTTAGAGTTCTGATTTTAAATATTACTTTAAGAATAATTATGCTAGTTTCAGAAATGTAATCAGGTTTCTTGTCATGAAGAGTACATTATTATCATATTATTTCTGGTAGTAACAGTACTTTTTATCTTGGTGTTTAATAGCTGTAGCAGAAAAATTATTGCTAGTACTACTATGAATCCCACCCAGATGGTTGAGACTGACACTAGGATGAGAGTAAAATTCAGCCCTACTTTCGCTTCGAAAGATGCAGGCCTAATGGTTAATTTGCTGTGGATTTTCAACATTTGATTTTACTTCCTCTGGACCTCACTGTCCTCATCTTTAAGACAAGATGGCTGATCTAGGGGATACTGCCCTCCCTTTCTCTAGTCCTTTTCACTTACAGCTTTGGTGATGTAGGATCTAAATAAAGACAGAGAGGAAAACAGTAGCAGAAACCCACTAAATTTTGGAGGAAAGGAAAAAGGCTACTGTAAACAACTAGAGTAGAGAGAGAAAACAAGAAAGTTAGCCAAAAGCACAGTTACAAAATGAAATGGACAAATTAAAGAGGCATGATGGTTTAGATGAGAGAATCATGAGCATCATTGTCAATATTAGTTTGAATAAAACTTAAATAAAATCAGAAAAAGACAGCAATGCTAGAGATACAGACCTGCAATGTTATTGAATGTAACACAAGGATGCTTTACAAGTAAACCAAGAAATCCTCCCATTGTCTCAGTATATATGGAAAATAGGTTAATATCCCCTGACCTAATCCTTCATAATTAAGCCCTAACATAATCACCCACTATTTTCCAAAGATTATTCCCATCAGCCGATTTGACTTCATGGTTTCAAACAAACCTAAGATATTCCTCTTTCGTTATTATTCAATGTTCTCTCTATCTGAAATGTATTCTCCCTTTTCTCAATTTACAATTTATCATGCTTTTGCCATGTTTGAGTCACCATGCTAAATGCTCAATATGTATTCACTCATTTAATTCTCTCAACAATACTAGAAGGAAGGTTAAGACAGTAGCTTAAGGCTATACACTCCTGCAGAGATAGAATTCCAACACAGGTAGTCTGGTTTCAAGGAGCCAGTACTCTTACCTTGCTAACTTCAAAGCATATGTCAAGTTTTGTAACTTCACTGAAGCTCTCATCTGCTAACCAAATTACCCCTTAAATAAACCACTCATTTGCCACTTATCACGGAATCTAGGTATTTATCTTTTTCGTATATATGTACTTTCTTTTCTGAGAAGAGAATCGTGTCTTATTTATTTTTTAAAAAAAACTTAGGACCTGGGCCTCCCTGGTGGTGCAGACAGTTGAGCGCCTCACTGTGAAGCTGTCCGCAGCCTCTGCAGCGCCGGTTCGATCCCTGCCGGTCAGTGAGAATCCCACATGGTGAAGCAGACCTCTCCTGTCTTGCCTGCTGCTCCCCTCAGCAGTGTATTTCGTCAGTCTGCCTGTTCTGCTCTCTGCCCTGACTCTGGTGGATTCTCTTACCCTCTCGTGCTTTTGACTGTACCCAGTTCTTGTATAAATAAATAAATAATTCTTAAAAAAAAAAAAAAAGACTCAAAAAAGTTAAAATAGATTCCATTTGCCCAAGGCTATATAGCTACTGAGTAGAACACTCATCCTCATCTCAGTGTTTATTTCTACCACACTAGGCTTCCTGGAAATTATGTGTTTCTCCTCCATTTTCCTGTCTTAATAATCATTAAATTAATTTCTGCATAAACATCAGAATCCCAGAGGGCCTCCCTGGTGGTTCAAGGGGTTAAGTTGCAGCACTATGAAGCTATCAGCAGCCACTGCAGCATGAGTTCGATCCCCAGCCAGGAAGGTGGCCCACTTGGTGCAGCAGACTTCTTTGTCTCGTCCGCTGCTACCCTCAGCAGTGTATTTCAGTAGATGCCTGTTTTGCTCCCCACTCTGTCTCTGGTGAATCCTCTCACCACGCCCCCCGCGCCACCCTGCTGCCTCTGTCCTATACCCCAGTTCTTGTATGCATAAATAAATCTTAAAAAAAACAAAAAGAAAACATCAGAATGTCCATATTATTTCCAAATTCCACTGAAGAAAATAATCATATATTCTGAATTAGTTAAGACAATACGAAATTTCACCTTCTCATCTCCAAAGTCAATAATCTTAAATTGGATCTTGGTTCCTACTAGGAGAAAATTAAACATTTTCCAGAATAGCAGGAAGAAGAAAGATTTCCATAGGCTGACCAAAAGCAAGCCAAGTTGATAAACAACAATGTATCTGGAAAGGAATCAGGCCCAAGATCCCTGGAGGCTGGATGACTGTTGGTAGGAAATATAACAGATTATCACTTATCTTCCCCTTTAAACTTTATATCCTCCCAACTATCCTCAGGCTCCTGCTTTCTGACAAATGTCAATTCCAGGAGCCTTCAAAGAGAAGAGAAAGTAATGAAGTAAGAGAATCAGGTTGCTTTCAACAAATGTAGCTTTTTGATAGGAACTATTTTGGCCTGGAAAATGGAACAAGGGCTAAGAAAAGAGGTTTTAGGTAAACCCACAGTCCTATACTTTTAGCCAAAAACCACTAGGAAATCCTGGAAATGAATTATATACACTCAGTATTTCCTCCACTGCATAGCACTTGTAATATTCTGGACTGAAAGGCACTCATCCTGGGCCATTTCTGTGGTCTATGAAAGTCTGCTACGTAAACCCCTAGATATAGGGGGGAATGAGGGGTTGCCAGCTACCATTCAGCAGATTATTTAAGTGCTTTGGAAGGCTTCTATTATCACCTTGGTTTAAATGATCGCTTAGGCTAAGGCTGACTGAAGCATTCATTGGAAGGGAAGCTGAAAGAAGTAAAGGAAGAGTCAAAATGACCAATAAGAATAATGGAGTCATTAACAGCTAATGAAGAAAGTCAGGAAGGGAAGCTTTTGGCCAGGGTGGGGGTAAGAGGTGTTGGCTTGCAGCTGTTACAGAGATGATCTTAAAACATGTTTAGTTTCAAAACACAGGTGAAAATATAGGCTTCAAGTTTGAAGGGCCTCAAGTTTAGACAAAAGATACAGATTTGGGGTCTAAAAAGCACAGCAATGATTGAGTTTTCAGAGAGTGAGAAGGTAACAGAAAAACACTTACATAACAGCATTCCTTGGATACTATACTTTGAAAATACTACTATTCTAGAGCTATAGACTAGTAGAACTAATTTATTTTGAATGAAAAACCAAACCAAAAAATTGATCTTTATTTTCCAGACTATGAGTTGACAAAAAGACAGTAAGGATGAAAATAGTTTCATAGTATTTGCCCAAAGTCTGAGCTAAAACACACTGCCTTTTACATTTCTCTATTTATAACAAATTTTAGGGGGGAAATGAGAGGAAAATCTGAGGCACCCAAACTATTTTACAACATATGTGAGAACTTAAAAGTTTTAAAAAGCACATTAACCAAAATGTTGATAATAAATCTGGAGAACTGGCACGTGGCAGTTCATTTTACTATTCTCTGCAGTTCAGTGTGTTTGAAACATTCATTTAAAAAGTCATGACTACCTATATATATTATTTTTAAATTCTATACACAGTTAAGACTTGACAACTTGAAACAAATTCTAGCAAAAACTTTTCAAATAATGTTTACTTATTCTTGACACCAATGAAATTTAGCATGTATGAAATGGAAATGGCCCAGTCTGTTATTTTAGAGGAACATGAGTATGTTCATTAAATGGAAAAAGCTAGTCCTTTTATCCATGTTGGTTGATGTTGGATATTTGTCACATTTCAATGAATTTATGTTTTGTAGAAGAAAAACACATAGGCCATAAAAATACATGGTTTTGATTAGTAAAAGCAAAATAAATCTGTATCCCTTGTAACAATGACTAATTTGTTGAACCTACCATCAGTCCTCCTGTTACTTCAAATTATCTTCCAAGTCTAGTAAGTAACAACTTTCTTATACATATGCAAAAAAAAAAAAAGAAAATGAACCAGTATCCAAAATTACATCTAATACTGTAATGAACACACATTTTGAATTACATAATAAAAGAAGAGAAACCTTAAAATGTTAACAACTGCCAGAGTTTCAGCTATGATTTAAACAGATTTACTCAAAATCACTGTTTAAGATTATGACATCACTCAAACAATGGAGAATAGCGAATTCACCACTTAGAGTTACCCTTACCAACAATGAAAAATATTTTATATAGTTTATAATCTCCAATCTTTCCTCACTATTGTGACTAGTACCGCCCAAAAACGACAGTCAGATTACTTTGCTTCCTCTTCTTCATCTGGTAAATCCCAGGACAATAAAGACTGTACGTGTCTGTACAAAACCTCGTACACTGTAGGTGTGCAACTCTTTTAACAGGAATAACCACCACCCTCAATTCCCAGAAAACTTTTGCTAGTTATCAGTCTATTCCCTAGGTGACATGGTCTGCCTTAAATCATTTTCAGAATCTTGTTCCTTCTATCAGAAATATGTTGTCAAAACTTCAGTTACAAGCAGCACAAATACATGTAATATGTATAGACAAAAGACAAAATTTCTTTTTCTACATTATTAAAGCATGATTTAATTCTGAATGGAGGTATTTCATTTTTCTCTGGTAAAAGGATCATTTTACACATCTTCAACAAATTCTGTAGATTTTTTTCTCAGCACGGGGTTCAAGGGCCAGGGAGCTACTCACATGGCCCAGCAGACCTCTCCTGTCTTGCCCACTGCTCCCTTCAGCAGTGTATTTCAGTCAGTCTGCCTGTTCTGTTCCCCACTGTCTGGTGAATCCTCTCATCACCACCACCCCACCCCCTGTGCCCCCCCCCCCCAACCTCTGGCCTCTACCCCAATTCTTGTATGCATAAATAAATAAATCATTTAAAAAATAAAAAAAAGTAAAATTTACTATCATAACATGCACAGATCTTAAATATTCAGTTAGTAAGTCTGAACAACTGGTGAATGTAGAAAGTTCTTATACTAGTCTTGCAACTTTTATGCAAGTTAAAAATTACATGAAAATAAAGTCACCCAAAAAGGGTACACTTGAATTACTACCACCCAAATCGAGCTATAGAACACTTCCATCCCCCTAGAAAGTTCCTTTGTGCCCTGTTCCAGTCACCCACAGCTCTTTCCCAGAAACTACCACTCTGATTTCTATCATGATACCTCAGTTTTGACTGTTCTTGTATTTTTTTTTTTTAAATGACATCATTCAGTACATACTTGTGTCTGGCTTCCCTTGATCTGAATAATATTTCTGAGATTCATCTATGTTGTTATGTGAATCAGTTCATTTATATTGTCAAGGGGAAAAAAAGCCACTGTGAACATTTTGTACCAGTCTTTTTGAGAACATAAACTATTCCTCTAGTTGCTTCATGGGGGAAAAGAAAAGGGTTTCCCATATAAATAAGTCTGGGAAGTCATACAGTATAGATTGATATCTATTACACATATATAGCAAATATGTTATTATGTGTAAAATGCAAAAAAATGTAGGACATTTATCTATCTGCATGTGCATATGTTTATACATGAGCAGGACTATATTCTGGAAAGCATATCTAAGACCAGCAAAGATACTTTTTGGTTTTTTTTGTTTTTTTTTTAAAGTCTTTTTTTTTTTTTTTTTAATAGAGGCATGTTTTATTTATTTATTTGTTTGTTTGTTTTTTTGTTTATACATGCACTGGGTACAGTCAGAAGCGCGGGAGGGTGAGAGAATTCACCAGAGCCAGAGCGGGGAGCAGAACAGGCAGAAGGACCGAAGTACACTGCTGAGGGGAGCAGCGGGCGGCAGGAGAGGTCTGCGCGCCATGTGGGACCCTCCTCAGTGGCCGGGGAGCAGCCGGGGATCGAACCGGCTCTGCAGAGGCTGCGGGCAGCTTCGCAACCCAGCGCTCAACCGCTGCGCCACCGGGGAGGCCCCAAAGATACTTTTTGAAAACAAGATTCTTGTGGAAATAAATCTAAGATGGAAGATGGGAGAGATGACCATCTTGTTTTTCCTTAAAAATTATGGTTTAACCTTAGAATTCTTCTCTTTTTTTTAAGATTTATTTATTTATGTATACAAGAACTAGGATAAAGGCCAGAGGTGTGGGGGGTGAGAGGATTCACCAGAGACAGAGGGGGGAACAGAACAGGGAGACTGACTGAAATACACTGCTGAGGGGAGCAGTAGGTGAGACAGGAAAGGTCTGCTGCGCCATGTGGGTTGGTCCCTGGCGGGCCAGGGATTGAACTCATGCTTCAGAGGCTGTGGACAGCTTCATAGGCTGCGTCTTAACCCCTTGATCCACCAGTGAGGCCCTCTTTTCTTTCTTTAAAAAGATTTATTTATTTATGCATACAAGAACTGGGGTGTAAGCCAGAGATGGTGGAGGGGGGGAGGATTCCCCAGAGAGAGGGGGGAGCAGAACAGGCAGACCTACTGAAATATACTGCTGTGGGGAGCAGTGGTAGAGGCAGGAGATGTCTGCTTCCACCAGGCTAGCTCCCTGGTGGGCCAGTGATCTGCAGTGGCTGGAGATAGCTTGATAGTGCTATCTACTAGGGAGGCCCAGAATTCTTTTGTTTTCAAAAGAAAAACAATATTTCTCTCCATGTAAGTTACCCTGTTAAGCTTCAATGAAACACCTTCTAATAACAAATACTCTTTCCAAATTAAAATTTCAAAACATTAAAAGTTACCATCCACCATGCAATATTTTTTATGCTAGAACAAAACTCAAAATATGTAGATTACAAGATTTTATTTTATTGTCTTGCGTTTTCAGAAGTTAAACATGGAGATAATTCAATGGTTACTACTCAGTATCAGTAAAGACCATTTCATCCTCATTCAGAAGATATTCTAAAAAGGACTCAATCCCTAGGACGTTTTCTTCATTCCAACAAGAAACTTAACTGCAGCATTAAATCTGTGACAGAGATATTTTGACTTTCAAATTCCGCTATGTAATTTTCAGCTGACAGTAGACAACGTTCTTTTTAATTTCCAGACGGGAACATTACACACAAACCTGATTTCTGAAGAGATCAATTTGATATTCCCAACCCTGGTCTTGATAATCAGATGATCATTTTCAGGGAGGTAGG
Source organism: Talpa europaea (assembly GCF_964194135.1). Lineage (NCBI taxonomy): Eukaryota > Metazoa > Chordata > Mammalia > Eulipotyphla > Talpidae > Talpa > Talpa europaea. Next base: position 94,941,717 of record NC_140068.1, on the reverse strand, counting down.
AGTGACTCCTCACTTAACATCATTTATAAATTGCCAAAATTGAGGCAAATGCTACAAATGGTTCTAGAAATTTACCGTTACTGCTTTAGGAGAGGTTGCAACTACAAAAAGGAAAAAAACACCCTCTTTTAGTCTTTTTCTTCATCTTCTAGTCCTCCTTCCAAAAAATGAGCAATTTCAAAAACATACAATTCAAATGTACAACATTTTTAATACAAAAAAATATTTTCAGCATGAGGATGTTCCCTAACTTTCAAAGATGTGTAACTGTCTACTTAAAAAACACATTTCAGCTCAAAAATACATAATTTTTTGTTTTTCTAATAAGTGTATCTTTTACTAAAAGAAACAGTTTTTATTAACTGTTACCGTAATGACAGAATCTGCAAACTGCTACATTCCTAAATGTTCAGTCTCTTCACTGATAGTCTCAGAGACCTAAAATTTTATTTTTATTTTGAAAATGTTTTTCTTCCAGGCTAAGGGTAGAAAATAGGTGCATCAAATGTATAGCCCCCATACTCCCTCTGGTGGTCTTTTACTCTCACTAACCAAATGTTTTCCAAAAAACTAGAAGTAAATACTAAATTAAGTATTAAAATCCCATTTAAGGATTATAGCCTTATATGTTTAAGTTTCAGTTGAAGGCAGGTCCAGTCTCACCTTAATGAACTTACAGTGCACAGGGCCTTACCTGTCGTGCAAGGGGTTAATTCTCAGCACTATGAAGCTATCAGCAGCCACTCCCTAGCCAGGGAGCTACCCACATGGCACAGCCGACCTCTCCTGTCTCGCCCACTGCTCCCATCAGCAGTGTATTTCAGTCAATGTGCCCATTCTGCTCCCTACTCTGTCTCTGGTGAATCCTCTCATCTCCTCCTCTGCCCCTGTGGCCTACACCCTAGCTCTTATGTGCATAAATAAAGAAAATAAATCTTTTTTTTAAATAATAAAAAAATAAACTATAGGGTACAAATTATTTTATGTATTGGAATTTTAGTGCTTCAAATACTGCGTAAGCATACTAAATAACCTAGTAGCTAAAGATTATTTATAAGGGTACATATGGCTCTACTATAAATTATTATAACCTGTCTCATTTGACAGAATTGTCTTTCACATAATAAATAAACACTGTGTTTGCAAATTAATTCACACTAAGTGGCTACTTTCTTAAACTGTTTTAAAATCAATAGTTACGTGATTCACATAACATCTTACCCAGTCTCTGGATGTGTGTTGATTTAATTTTCTTTACATTTTGGGGGATATAAAGTCAGAAGTTAAAAATACACTATAGAAAAATTCAGAAATATTAAAAAATAAAAAAATTTAGCTACTAATTAGGTAGGTTAGAAAGTTCAGTTTCAAAAATATAAACTGTACATATTTAATTGCTCAGCATTAATTACAGAGTTCAGTATGCCAAAACATGTACTATCTAGATTCTTCTTTAGAACTAGTTATAAGACTACACTAAAGGTCTATAGAGGATGATAATCTTAATGACGGGGACAACATGCAGTTTACAGTCAAATAAAACAGTATGAACTACTAATAGTATAATCTGATTTAACCTCAATTTAGATGTTTTAATGTTTTTGGTTTTTGTTTCTATTCATTAAAAAAAAAAATTCTATCACCAAAAGTCAAAAGCAGCTATACCTGAGAGTAACTGACTCAAAAACAGTCCCAAAGTTTACAAAAATTTAACTTACATTCACTTTTGAAACTGAAGTATGGTCGATAATTTTAGATATGATCTACCACAAGTTTAAGTGGACAAATATCAGTAATTAACATACCCAAAAACTGAATTTGAAAACATGCTTTTAATCAAAAGGCACTTTTAAAATGAAATTTCCTAAAAATATGTTTGTGTAGCTAATTGATGATATGTGGCATGTTTATGCATCATCATAAGATAAAGATTATAAAAATTCTAATTTTGCATAATAGTTAAATTAATATATTCCATACATTTTAAAAAACAATTATATAAGTGATCTAAAACAAGCACCCCAATCTTATAAAGTTTCCTACAACCTTTTATACAGAATAAAACCCACTCTATATGAGGACAAGTCATTATTCAACCCACCTACCCTCACTAAACATTAAAAATCCAACTAGCTTTTAACAGCAATAACTTCTCGTCCGACTACAGAAAGAGGATGTTTGTTCTTTTCTGGGCTGATTTGTTCTCAGTTAAGAAGCCTTTAGAAAAACTAAATTACCCAAAATATGCATTCTTTCCCAAATAAAGAGAAAATAAAAGATTTAGTTGCCCAATCCAGTATTTTTAAGTTTTTCATGTGGGAATTATTCAATTTTCTTTTGTTTTAAGTTCCCATAACTAAAATAAGGGTATATTCCAAAATTCACTTGTTTTCTTAAATGTTAGAGAAAGACCTCATGATAGATAAGCCTGTTGTTTTAAAGAAATAAAACATTTTCATAAAGACCATGTTTGGTTGTTTTTAAACAACAAGCTAGCCTACCGGTTAAAGAATCTTTAAGTGTTGTGCTGACTAGCTAGGCAAATGTGTAAAATTACCACTGAATGAGAATAATAAACTAGCATAATGAACTCAAAATAAAACTTTGTTTTTAAGAAGTTAAACTTATATCTCTTAAGTATAAACTATCTCCAATGCAGTCTCAAGACACATTAGGGAAAAAAAAAATGAGTATGCTAAATAAAGTGTCCCTCTCAAATGATGAGTGGTTATCAATAACCCTCAGTTTTAAAAATGTTTCTTCAATATTTTTTTCTATAGATGCCCTAAACTGATCCGGGCCATAATTGCAGTCTGCTCGGCAGAGGTCGGTCAGGACGCATACAGAAAACGTTAAAAAGTCTCACAAATAAAAATTTCCCACAAGAGTGAGACTTTTTTCAAGTCTATCCTCGAATTTTGATTCAAACCCCAAGAGCAAAAGCTGCTCTAAATCTCTAAAGTAAAATCCCTTACTGGGTGGGTGGGTGGGTGGGTGGGTGGGGCGGGCAGAACTCCCACAGACTATTAAAAATACTTAAAATATGTCTTAACTTTTCCCTTGTCCACAATCTAACAAAATGGGAAGACAATGAAAATAAACACTTCTGTCTACCCTGAGAGAGGCAAAGAAAGTTCCCATTCAAAGCTAGGCTTTATTCCACTGGAAAACATACTCCTGAAAAGTAAATCCAAAACCACAAGCTCCAACTGCTTCATGCAGAATTTACTGAATGGCGGCCAGAGGCTGTACACGCTGTCCCGAACCACACAGAGGGCTATCTAGAGTTCTGCGTTCTCCATTTACAACTTGTACCTCACCACGCTTTGCCACCGCTGCAGAAACCGATTTTTGAAATGAGCCGCAAAGGCTCCTCGGGGCTGGTCCCTCTCCTCGCTGACCACCCCCCTCACCACCCCCCTTTCTTTGTAACTGCCAGGGGTCTGGACTCCTGCAGTCAGCACACCTTTCTGACATCAACTGGGGGGCGGGGGGGGGAGCGCCCTAACGTCCCGGGAGGGAGGGAAGACAGCAGCCGCGAAGCCACTCTGAAGCGCCTTTCCCCCGGCACCTGTTAGCTCGGCGCCGCGGAGGCACCTCCCGCGAGCGGCCGGCGCGGGGATGCTGCTCCCAGGCGCGCGTCCCGGGCGACAGGTGAAGCCCGCCGGCCCGCCTCCACGCCCACGGCCCGCGGGGCGCAAACCGAAAGCCGGGCGGGCGGCCGCAGGACGCTCCGTTATCCTCACCCTGCACCGGCCCGGCCAGGTGCGCCGGGCTCCATCGCTCCCGCGGCGTCCCGCGCGCGGCGCGCCCCGCTCCACTTCTCCCGCCGCCCGGGCCCCCGAAGGCGAAGTTTCGCTCCCGCCCGTGGCGGCGGCCGCTGCTCACGCGCCGCCCGCGCTGCGAGGGTCCCGCCGCCGGCTCCGGGCGGCCTGGGTCGGCGGCGGCGGGCCTCGGGCGCGTCGGGGGCCGCCGACGGGAGCCGGAGCCGGGACCTGTCACCCAGGGCGGGAAACAAAAGCCGGTGAGGACCCGCCGGGCGGCCGCCCGCGCCGCGGCCGAGGGGAGCTCAGCCCGGCCGGGGAGCGGCTCCCGCGGCCGCCCCGCGCCGCGCCTCCCGGGGCGAGCGCCGGCCCCGCGGCCGGGCGGGGCGCGGGGGGTCCCGCGGGGGGGCCGGGGGCCTCCGGCGCGCTCGCTCCCGGGCTCCCCCCGCCCCGCTCGCCCAGACGCGCCGCTCCCGGGCTGGGGACCCGCGTGAGGGGGCGGGGAGGCGGGCGGACGAGGAAGGAGGGAATCCGGCTCCCGGGGCGCCGCGACCGCCCGCCCCATCCCCGCGGTCCGAGCGCCAGTACCTGTCGCCGCGGGGGCTCGCCGGCTCCGTCCCGCCGCCTCGCGCGCGCACCGCTGGCCCCTCAGCCCGCCCAGCAGGCCGCCCGCGCGCCGGACGCCGCCGCCCGAGACTGGCAGCGCCAGAGAACCGGCCCGAATCCCCCGGGCAGCGCCCGGCGCCGTCCCGCCCCCGTCGGTCGCAGGACCCGCCTTCCATAGGGCCCCGGGGCTGTCAGTCCGCCCCCAAAAGGCGCGCGGGCTGGAGCTCTGCCTGTCCGGATTGGTGGCCGCGCGCCGTCTATGCAAATGAGGCCACGCCCCTGTGCTTTTGCACCTCCGCCTTAGTGTAACCTCCGCCTCTTTACACCAGCCCACGTGTCTAGCCCTTGCCCTTTGTGGGGGGCCGGGGAGAAGCGATGGAGGAAATCGACCCTCACCACCGCGCACCGTCTCTTACCTGTATGGAAACTAATTCCTAAACAAACTGGTGGGCTTCAAAGCTGAATCGCCTCTTTGAAAGTTCTGCCCTGCCCCAAGGGTGGAGAGCAGCAGACTGAGCTCTTTGTGTCCACTATGCAGGCGAGGTTAGCCCCAGGAAACAATCCCTAGAAGTCAAAGATGCCCTGTCAGGACTGAGGAAAATCCCACCTCTAGGGCCAATTCGGTACTCTGGACACCCAGTACTCTGGACACCCACTGACTGTGCTGACCTTGCTTTCCCATGGCTTTCTGTCTTTCAAATATGAGATCCCAGCAGAGTCAGACAGAAAGGGGCCTTTAAAAATGTCTGTGTCCTCTGTCCCGATCTCCACCCCCAAAAGGTAGGGGTGCTGAGCAAATTCAGCTTCAAGAAGGGACCAGGCCGCTCCAACTAAATGGCGGCGTTTGAGTCACACCCACAGAGATTCAGGAATTCCACAGTAGGCCTGAGAGAATGGGTAGCTCAGTCCCCTCAACCCCCTCCTTCTGTTTCTGAAGAAACAAAAGTAAGTTCCCATAGCTAGTTAGTTACCTATGAGACTTAATAGTTACTTATGGAAGCCTAATGTCCCATCGCCAGGTTTAGAAGCCAGATCACCTAGCTCCCAGTCTGCATTCTGCACTATGCCATGTATGTTGGTCATTCAGGTACTTAAGGAGATCCTCTTCTACCAATGCCAGTGCTGTGTGCTGGTGCTATTCCCAGCCTTCAAGAGGTGGTACCTGCAAAAAAGACAACTGGAGTCAACGCTAAACCCTCCTTGAGGGCAGGGACTTTTTTTTAACCAGCTGCCAGGGTGAGTTACTGAAACAATTTATCCATGCATTAATTCAACAAGACAATGGTGGTTAAAACTTCATGCTACTGCCAGTTGATTAAGCATCAACTATGCTTGATAACAGTAACTTAAATACTGTGTTATGTGTAGCATATACAGAGGAGAGGTGATACTATCCCAGCTCTGAGGGCTTCAGTCTCAGGGACAGTGCCTTCCACATTGCATGTCAGCGCACATCAGGTTACAGGGACTGTCACAGATGTCTCTGCATTAGGACACAGTGGAGACCTTCAAGGAGGGAGGACTTGCCTCTTTTGGGGAGAGGCAGGAAAGCTTCATTGAAGAGGTGACACTAGAGCTGAATCTTAGAAGATGAGTTCTTAAAACAATAGTGTTGGCCAGATGGAAGAATGTGGAAGAGGAAGGAGGAGACTCCTGGGCAGAAGGAGGATAGCATGAGTAAAAAAGCACACAGACCTGGAAAAGTCTAGTAATTGAGGGAACATCAAGGAGCAGTGTGGGCAAATCTGCAGGGCTGTGTGGGCATGTCACATGCTCTGGGACCAGATTCTTCCAGGAGGAAGACAGAAAGGCCCGGGAGGCTGCCAGGCTGTGTTGTAACACACCGCAGCAAACAACAACAGGCCCTGTAGATACAGCTGCAGTCTTTTTTTCTAGGCCAGTGTCTGGGGAACAGTCAGTTCCACAGTTTTGAAGGCAGCCTGGCTGGTCCCACCCACTCTCAAAAAACCACTCCGGTCACTACACTTGCCCTCCTCAGAATTTGGAAACACATGTGCTTGCACTTTCCCTAAACATTGCTGCCCTTCAGAATCAAAGGTTATATGGGCCATGACGGGGTGTGAGAAGAGCTACCTTTTCTGATGCTACCTTTTCTGGCTTCATGAGCATGTGATCTGGACACATAGGCCCCTACACTGAGCGGGGCGCTGTGCTTGGTTTAATGCTCTGCTGTAGCCATCTTGAAATTGTTAATAATTTTCCACTAGGGGCCCCAACTTTTCTTTTTGCACTTAAACCTGTAAATTATGTAGCCAATCTCTCAGGTCATTACTAGTTGCCCCTGGGAACACCTGTAATACTGCTCAAACCCTGTCTATTCGCTTTTTCCAAGTTGCCTTATTTTTTTTTTTTTTTTCTGTTCAACATCCTGTTCTGCAGCTTCGTTGGTCTTTTTTGCACAATGTCTAAGACCTGGGCATTGGTGCCAGCCATGGGGAGACACATGGACACCTTGAAATTCTTTATGATGACCTTGGTTTTCTCCTTCTTATAGACATCCTTTATGGGCCTGGCTGCATATCTCACTTTTTAAGTACTTAGCATTCACCAGGTTTGCGCACAGGCATTATATCACTTGATTCTCACTCACAACGGCAATGTGGGGGTATTTCTAGTCCCACTTATTAGTCTTGAAAAGTGAAGCTTGGCAACGTTCTCCAGGTGAAAAGGGCAGAGCTCATGTTTGAACTTGGCCCACCCAAGCTCTGTTCCACCTGCCATGGAGCTGCCTCTCTGTCGGTTTCATAATGCTTTCAAAGGCAAATTCGTACATGAAGGGTGCACTGTTTTAAGAGTCAGTACACACAGTGGAGTAGATGTGTCATTTCATGACTGCCTGTCACCTTTTGAATAGTTTTGCATCAATTTTGAAAAATTCTCAGCCTATATGTTCAAATATTGTTTCTGTATTTTTTTTCCTTTCTTTCTGAGCCTTCAATTGAAACACACATTAGACCTTCTTAACACGTTAGTCCTTTCTTTTGTCCTTCCATGGGTTGTTCTAAAAGTTTCTTCTGACATTTTTCAGTTCATTAATTTCCTTTTAAGCTTTTTTTTATAAATCTACCCTTTTACTTTTTTTTTTTTTTAAAGATTTATTTATTTATGCATACAAGAGCTAGGGTATAGGCCAGAGGTGTAGGGCTGGGGGGTGGGGGGTGTGAGAGAATTCACCAGAGACAGAGTAGGGAGCAGAAGAGGTGGATCTACTGAAATACACTGCTGTTGATAGCTTCATAGTGCTACGACTTAACCCCTTGTGCCACCAGGGTAGTTCTCTTCTTCAGCTTTTCGAAAATGTTTCTTTTTGGGCCTCTCTGGTGGTGCAAGGGCTTAAGCACTGCAATATGAAGCAATCTGTAGCCTCTGTAGCACAAGTTCGATCCCCTGCCGGCCAGAGAGAAATCCATATGGCGCAGCAGACCTCTCCTGTCTCACCTGCTGCTCCCCTCAGCAGTGTGTAAATCCATATGGCGCAGCAGACCTCTCCTGTCTCACCTGCTGCTCCCCTCAGCAGTGTGTTTCAGTCGGTCTGCCTGTTCTGTTCCTCACTCTGTCTCTGGTGAATCCTCTCAACCCACGTATCTCTGGCCTGGACCCCAGCTCTTGTATGCATAAATAAATGAATCTTTAAAAAAAACAAAAAACAAGAAATGTTTCTTTTAAACCCATCCATTAGGCTCTTAAATTTGGTTATTCTATTTTTTTTCAATTCTAAGATTTCTATTTGGCTCTTTTTTCAGATCTCTTTTTATATCTCTTAGTGCCTTGCTATAATTTTCTCTCCTTAAACATAGTAAATATGACTACAGGCAACTATCTGCAAGGAAGGAAGGGCACCTATAAAAACCCCACATTAAATATGATACTATGGAGCCTCTCTGGTGGTGCAAGAGGTTAAGATGCAACCTATGAAGCTATCTACAGCCACTGTAGCACCAGTTCAATTCCGGCCAGGGATCTAACCACATGGAGCAGCAGACCTCTCCTGACTTGCCTGCTGCTCTCCTCAGCAGTGTATTTCAGTCAATCTGCCCATTCTGTTCTCCACTCTGTCTCTGGTGAATCCTCTCACCCCCTACACCTCTGGCCTATACCCCAAATCTTCTTTGCATAAATAAATAAATCTTTTTTAAAAAAGTTTAAATATGACACTATGACTAGTGTCATACTTAATGGTGAAAGACTGGATACATTCCCCAGAAAAATAACACAAGAAATAAGACTAAGATACCCACTCTTGTCACTTCTACTTAACATTGTACTGGAGGTTTCAGCCAGGGAAATTAGGCAAGCAATTAAAAGGCATCAGGACTAAAAAGGAAGAGGTAAAATTATCTCTAGTCACAGATGACATGATCTTGTATATAGAAAAGGAATCCTCTAAAGGACTATACACTAAAAAAATCAGTAAAGTTGTAAGACACAAGATCAATAAAAATAATTGTATTTCTATGAGTTTCCATTGAATAGTCCAAAACGAAATTAAGGGGGAAAGTTATGCATAATAGTATCAAGAAAATAAAATGCTTCAGAGTAAATGTAACAGGGCCCTCCCTGGTGGCCTAGAGGTTAGGTAGTTGCAACGCTATCATGGTGACAGCCTGAGTTCAATCCCTGGCCAGGGAGCTAACCCCCATCTGGCACAGCAGACCTCTCCTGTCTCACCTGCTTCTCCCCTCAGCAATGTATTTCACTAGATCTGCCTGGTCTGCTTCCCACTCTGTCTTTGGTAAATTCTCTTAACCCCCGCACTTCTGGACTACACCCCAGTTCTGCTACACAAAAATTAAAATAAATAAATACTAAAAAAGAATAAATGTAACAAAAGAAACAACTAATTTATACTTTGAAAATTACAAAACATTATTGAGGGCCTCTCTGGTGGCACAAGTGGTTAAGTCTCAGTACTGTGAAGCTATCTGCAGCCACTGCAACATGAGTTCAATTGCCAGTCAGGGAGCTAACCCACATGGCGCAGCATACCTTTCCTGTCTCACCCGCTGCTCCCCTCGACAGTGTATTTCAGTCAGTCTACCTGTTCTGCTCCCCACTCTGTCTCTGGTGAATCCTCTCACCCCCTCCCCACCACCTCTGGCCTACACTCCAGATCTTGTATGAATAAATAAATAAAATAAATCTTTTTAAAAAAGAAAATTACGAAACATTATTGAAGAAGACCTAAATAATTGGAAAAACATCCTATGTTCATATATCAAGAGACTTAACATTGTTAAAATGACAATATTCCCCAAATTGATCTATAAATTCAAAGCACTCTAACAGTCCCAGCTGACTTCTTTGTAGAAATTGACAAGTTGATGTAAACTCTACAGAACTGCAAGAGACCCAAGCAGTCAGAGCAATATTTACTTAAAAAGGAAAACAAAGGAAAAGGACTCACACTGACTGATTTCAAAACTTACCACAAAGCAACAGTAATCAATACTTGGTATTGGGACAAGGATAGACATGTAGATCAATGAAATAAGATTGAGAGTTTAGAAACAAACCCACACATCTGTTGTCAACTGGGGTTTCAAAAAGGGTACTAAATGTTGGTGAGTATGTGGAGGAACTGGAACCTTTGTGCATTGCTGGTAGGAATGTAAAATAGAACAGCCTCTGTGGAAAATAGCTTGGCACTTCCTACAATGTCAAACTAAATTATCATATAACTCAGTAATCATACTCCTAGTTTTATGCCTAAAACAATCGAAACCAGGGACTTGTACTGATTCTTGTATACCAATATCTGTATCACCATAATTCATAATAGCCTGGAAAGAAGGAAACAAGCCAAATGTCTATCAAATGACGAATGGATAAACAAAATTCAGTATATATATACAATATTCCATACAATGGAATATTAATTGACCTTTAAAAAGAATTAAGTACTGAATTAAGAATTAAGAATCAATGCTGCAACATGGGTGAAACTTGATAGCATTATGCTAAATAAAGAAATGGAAAGACATCCCCTGCTTATGGATTGGAAGAATCAACATCATTAAAACAGCCATCCTCCCAAAAGCAATATACAGATTCAATGCTATTACAATAAAAATCCCAATGACATTCTTCAAAGAAATAGAGCAAATACTGATGAAATTCATATGGAACCACAAAAAAAACACAAATAGCCAAAGCCCTACTGATGAAAACAAAGGAGAAAGAAGGTATCACACTTCCAAACTTCAAGCTATACTACAAAACCATAATAATTAAAACAGTTTGGTATTGGAACAAAAACAGACACACAGACCAATGGAACTGAATAGATAGCCCAGAAATAAAGCCACACTTATATGAACAACTAATCTGTGACAAAGGAGCAAAGAATATGCAATGGAATATGGACAGCTTGTTCAATAAATGGTGCTGGGAGAACTGGACCTCCACATGCAAAAAAATGAAACTAGGGCCTCCCCTGGTGGCGCAGCAGTTGAGCGCTGGGCTGCGAAGCTGCCCGCAGCCTCTGCAGCGCTGGTTCAATCCCCGGCCATTGGCGAGGGTCCCACATGGAGCGCAGACCTCTCCTGATGCACCTGCTGCTCCCCTCAGCAGTATATTTCATCAATCTGCCTGTTGTATTCCCCACTCTGGCTCTGGTGAATTCTCTCACCCTCCCGTGCTTCTGACTGTATCCAGTGCTTGTATAACAAACAAACAAACAAACAAATAAATAAATAAATCTTTAAAAAGAAAAAAATGAAACTAGACCACTACCTCTCACCATGCACAAAAATCAACTCAAAATGGATAAAAGAACTGGACATAAGACCTGAAACCATAAAATATATAGAAGAAAATATAGGTAAAACACTCCAAGGCATACATCTCAGAAACATCTTTAAAGACTCATTATCCAAAGCAGTGATAGTGAAGGCAAAGATAAACACCTGGGATTACAGCAAACTGGAAAAGCTTCTGTACAGCAAAAGAAACATTAATCAAAACAGAGAGACACCCCACTGATTGGGAAAAAATCTTTGCACTCCATTCAACTGATAAGGGACTGATCACGAAGATATACAAAGAACTCACACGGCTCAACAAAAAAACAAAATAAACAATCCAATCAAGAAATGGGCAGAGGGCCTCCCAGGTGGCGCAGCGGTTGAGCGCTGGGTTGCGAAGCTGCCCGCGGCTGCAGCGCCGGTTCCATCCCCGGCTGCTCCCCGGCTGCTCCCCGGCCACCAGAGGAGGGTCCCACATGGCGCACAGACCTCTCCTGCCGCCCGCTGCTCCCCTCAGCAGTGTACTTTGGTCCTTCTGCCTGCTCTGCTCCGGGCTCTGGCTCTGGTGAATTCTCTCACCCTCCCGCGCTTCTGACTGTACCCAGTGCTTGTATAAACAAAACAAACAAACAAAATAAATAAATAAATGAAAAACATGCCTCTATTAAAAAAAAATTAAAAAAAAAAAAAAAGAAATGGGCAGAAGAACTCAAAAGACATTTCTCCAAAGAGGAAATGCAAATGGACAACAGGCATATGAAAAAATGTTCAACATCCCTTATAATCAGGAAAATGCAAATCAAAACCACACTGAGATACCACTTTACACCAGTAAGAATGAAACATAAAAAAAAAAAAAACAAGCAACAACAAATGTCGGCAAGGATGCGGTGAAAAGGGAACTCTCCTACATTGCTGGTGGGAATGCAAACTGGTCCAACCACTATGGTAAGCTGTCTGGAGTTTCCTCAGTCTACTAAAAACGGAGCTACCATAGGATCTGGCAATTCCACTACTAGGGATCTACCCAAAGGACGCAAAAACAATGATTCAAAAGAGCACCTGTACCCCTATGTTTATTGCAGCACTATTTACAATAGGTAAAACCTGGAAACAACCCAAATGCCCAAAAACAGATGACTGGATCAAGAAGATGTGGTGTACATATGCACAATGGAATATTATTCAGCAATCCAAAAAGATAAACTCATGCCATTCACAGCAATGTGGATGGAGCTAGAAGGAATTATGCTCGGTGAAATAAGCCAGACGGAAAAAGAAAAATATCGGATGATTTCACTTATAACAGGAATATAGGGGAACCAAATAAGACATCAGTGTAAAAAAAAAAAATAATAACAGTACAAAACACAACAAAGCAAAAACAGACAATTATAAACCAGAGACATCTTGCAGGGGAGGAGGAGGGAGAGGGATCAGAGGGAGGCAGGGAGGAGCACAGGGGACTGAGGTGATGGTGCACGGGTGCCTTGGAGAAGGAAATTCTATGGGGACTCAATCTGAGGGGGTGGGGGGAAGCAAATATTGTTTAAAAAATTTAAAAAATGATAAATGTTAAAATAAATAAATAATGAAAAATATTATTAATTAAAAAGAAAGAAAGAAAAAAAGTCAAACACCACATGTTATGTGATTCCATTCATAGGGAATGTCCAGGACAGGGAAGACAGAAAGCAGGAAGTAGATTAGTATTTGCTTAGAACTGAGGGTGGAGGGGAAAGAAACATAGGGAGATGATAGGTAAAGAGTCCAAAGTTTCTTTAAAAAAAAAAAAAAAAGATTTATTTATTTATTTACACATACAAGAACTGGGGTATAGACCAGAGGTGCTGGGGGTGAGAGGATTCACAGAAAGAGTGGGGAGCAGAACAGGCAGATCCACTGAAATACACTGCTGAGGGGAGGGAGCCTCCCTGGTGGAGCAAGGGGTTAAGCACCACACTGTGAAGCAATCCGCAGTCTCTGAAGCGTGAGTTCTATCCCCAGCTGGCCAGGGAGCAACCCACATGGCATAGCAGACCTCTCCTGTCTCACTCGCTGCTCCCCTCAGCAGTGTATTTCAGTCAGTCTGCCTATTCTCTTTCCCCACTCTGCCTTTGGTGAATTCTCTCACCCCCCACACCTCTGGGCTTTACCCCAGCTCTTGGATGCATAAATAAATAAATCTTTAAAAAAATACACTGCTGAGGGGAGCAGCAGGCAAGATAGGAGAGGTCTGCTGCGCCATGTGGGTAGCTCCCTGGCCAGGGATCAAACTCGTGCTGCACTAGGTGGCAATAGCTTGATAGCGCTGTCTTTAACCCCTGCACTACCAGGGAGACCCCCAAAGTTTCTTTCTGATGTGATGAAAATGTTGTAAAGTTGACTATGGTGGTATTTACATGTATCTGTGAATACACGAAAAGCCCCTGAGTTACATACTTTAAGTGTGTGAATTATACAATATGTGAATGAATTGTTCAATTGAGTTGTTTTGTTTTTTTTTTAAGATTTATTTATTTATGCGTACAAGAGCTGGGGTACAGGCCAGAGACGCAGAGGGGAGTGAGAAGATTCACCAGGAACAGAACAGGCAGACTGACCGAAACACACCGCTGAGGGGAGCAGCAGGCAAGACAGGAGAGGTCTGCCGCGCCATGTGGGCTGCCCTCGGGTGGGCCGGGGATCGAACCTGTGCTGCAGGGACTGCAGACAGCTCCACAGTGCGGTGCTTAACCCCCTGCACCACCAGGGAGGACCGAGTTGGTTTTTTTTTTTTTTTTAAGCACACATCTATGGACCATAGTTTTCTTACTCCTGGCTTAAAACAATAACTTGTATTTATTTCCTCACAACCCTTCAATTTGTACAGGATTCAGCAGAGACATCAGGTCTCTATTCTACGGATATCAGTTGGGACAGCTCGACCAAGGCTGAATGATCTAAGATGGCCTTATTCACATGGAAGGCAAGTGGCACCTCTGCTGGGATGTTGGCTGGGGTCCTCTGTTCTTCTCCATGAGGTTAGGGTGGGTTTCCCAGTGTGACAGTCTCAAGGTAGCTAGATTTCTAAATGTGGTGGCTAGCTTCCTCCAAAAGGCAAATGTAAAAAACATTCAGAACTTCTTAAAGTTCTGCCCTGGAACTGACAGCATCATTTCTAACACATTCTATTGACTAAAGCAGGTCACAGACCAGTCCAGATTCAAGGGGAGACAGCTAATAATGTCATGAACACTCAAATGCATGGTTCACTGGGGGCCACCAAAGTAACAATCTATTACAGTCAGCCACTGTCTCCTAATGATTCACTTCCTTCCACATGCAAAAATTAGTCACCACCCCTTAGCATCTAAAATTTCACCCTATTGCTATATTAGGAATGAACTGAAAGTTCATAATTTCATCATCTGAATCATGTCCAGGTAATGAATGAGATTTTTTAGGATCTGATGACCTTTGAACTAAAGAGGCAAGTTATCTGCTCCCCACAGGAAATAATGAGGCAGAGAAGAGAAAATCTCAATAGATACTCCTATTTGAAAAAGAAGAAATGGGGCCTCCCTGGTGGTGCAAGGGGTTAAGCACTGCACTGTGGAACAATCAGCAGCCTCTGCAGCATGAGTTCGATCCCTGACCGGCCAGGGAGCAACCCACAGCAGACCTCTCTTGACTCGCCCGCTGCTCCCCTCAGCAGTGTATTTCTTCAGTCTGCCTGTTCTGTTCCCCATTCTGTCTCTGGTGAATCCTCTCACCCCGCATCTCTGGCCTGTACCCCAGCTTTTATATGCATAAATAAATAAATAAATATTTTTAAAAAGAAAAAGAAGAAATGGAAGCCACAGATCCATAGCAATTCTGAAATCCACCTGGGAACATATCACAATTCCTTGGCTAGCTCCCACTCCTAGCTAACTCTCATCTCTCTGGATTTCTTTCTTTTCATGTATCTTGGTCCAGTAATTCCTAAGTATCTTGTTATAGCATGATTGATACCAATTCCAAATGGCTTTTCTATGTTTGGAGGAATTCCCTATTATGAATTTTGTCCCTTAACCAGGAAATCAGAACTAAAATTTCCAGCCTGTCTTGCATAGATGTGTGACCTAACTCCACCAATCCTACATCGAAAGATTTACATTTGGAAGGGCAGGACATGAGGCTTGGTTTGGCATTCCAACATTTTGTTAGACAAGTGGTTCTAAAAAATTCCAATTTTTAAAAATGAGGCAAATCTATATGTATTGTATTAGTCATTTCCCAATATCCTCTTTCCTCTTCCTCATTTTTGATCTGGGTGCCTAGCTATCTGGAATAAAGAGTATGTTTCCAGTTTCCAGTGTAGCAAGGTGTGTCCCTGTTTTCTGGTCAGTATGTATGGAGCAGAATTGTCATAAGTAGTGTCCCTAATGGGGAAGCATGTTCCTTTCCTTCCTTTCCTCTTTGTGCTGACTAGATGCAGATGTAATGGCTGGAACTCAGACAAGGTTATTGAACCATGGGGTAGAACTCTCATGTTAAGGATGAAATAGCAAAAGATGGAGGAATTGGGTCTCTGTTAATTGTGGAGTCCTAGTATTGCCTGGCTACTTGCCTTTGGACATTATTATTGAGAAAGAAATCAATGTTTAATTTTGCAGGTTCCTGATATTTTTAATGTTTCATCACTTGCAATTGAGCCTAATTTAAAGATTTATTTATTTATACAAGAACTGGGGTACAGTCAGAAGCGCGGAAGGGTGAGAGGATTCTCCAGAGACAGAACAGGGAGCACAACCTGCAGAGTGACCAAAGACACTGCTGAGGGGAGCAGCGGGTGAGACAGGAGAGGTCTGCCGCACCATATGGGAATCTCCCTGGCCAGCCAGGAATCAAACCCACGCTGCAGAGACTGCGGACAGCTTCACAGTGCTGTGCTCAACCCCCTGTGCCACCGGGGAGGCCCAGAGCCTAATTTAAACTGATAAACATAATGATATGGAATGATTTCTAAGAGAAATTGTTTTTTTTTTTTGATTTTCCTGTTTTTAACCATTTCCATTGATTCTAAGATAAGCTATTAAATGAATAGGGAAAGAGAAATGTATACTGTATGGCACTATTTTTTCAAAAATGCATATATATATATATATATACACACACACACATATTGTATATAAACAGCATTTTCCAGACAGATATATTGTTTTAATGTCTTCCATGTGCAAATATTACTTATTGAAAAGCTAATTAAAACAATTAAAATTTGGGGGCCTCCCTTGGCCTAAGGGTTATGTCTCAGTGATGTCACCACTAAGGCCTGAGTTCGATCCCTGGTCAGGGAACGAACCCATATGGCACAGCAGATCTCTCCTGTTTCACCCACTGCTTCTCTTAGCAGTGTATTTCACTAGATCTGTTAGGGGGAAAGGATGTCCAGAGCAAATTCCATACAGGCTTTCTGGATGCCACCACCACTCCATCAAGATACTGGGAACTGCAAATCCCGTGATCCCCAAAGGGAGGTTGCGAGGGCCTAAGGGTGGAGTTAAGCAGCCATTTTCTCAGGTTTGTGTTTATAACCGCCATGTGAGTGGGTCTCACTCTTTTGGCTCCTGCTCTTGGCTAGGCAGCACTTGGTCTCCACGGGTCATTTGGGATTCCAGGTCCGCGGAACAGGTAGGACTCATTTTAGGATTTATCTCCCTCTTTTCTCCCTGAGTTTTTCATTTCCTCATTTCCCTTTCCCTTGTAAATAAAACTTTTATTAACCTTTTGTGTGTGCTTGCAGTTTAAGTCCCCATTAAGCGAGGGTGAGGACCGACAGTCAGGTAACCCGTTTGATTTATTTTTTTAAAAGATTTATTTAGACATACAAGAACAGGAGTACAGGCCAGAAGTGTGGGCAGTTAGAGGATCCACCAGAGACAGATGGGGAACAGAACAGGCAGATTGACTGAAATACACTGCTAAGGGAACAGCAGGCAAGTTAGGAGAGGTCTGCTGCACCATGTGGGTTACTCCCTGGCTGGCCAGGGGATCGCACTCAAGCTGCAGAGGCTGCGGATTGCTTCATAGGTAGCATCTTAACCCCTTGCGCCACCAGGGAGGCCCAGGCAACCCATTTAATGTAGAGGTTGCCCAGGAACAGATCCACCTGTTCTGCTCCCCCTCTATCTCTGGTGAATCCTCTAACCCCCTGCAACCCTGGCCTACACCCCAGTTCTCCTATGCAAAAGTAAGTATATAAATAAATCTAAAAATAAAATAAAATAAAAATTTGAAACATAATTTAAAATTATTTACACTTTTTAAAAAAAGATTTATTTGTTTATGCATACAAGAACTGGGGTACAGGTCAGAGGTATGTGGGGGTGGGAAGAGTCACCAGAGACAGAGTGGGGAACAGAATAGGCAGATTGAAGTACACTGCTGAGGGGAGCAGCAGGCGAGTCAGGAGAGGTCTGCTGCACCGTATGAGATGCTCCCTGGCTGGCCAGGGATCGAACTCGTGCTGCAGTGGCTGCAGATAGCTTCACAGGTTGCATCTTAGCCCCGTGGGCCACCAGGGAGGCCTACTTTTCTATATTTTTAGGTTTCTAAGCATATTTATGTACAAAATAGAATAGTCCCAGAAAAATAAAAATAATTTTGCTTTAAATATTTGTTTGTATAACCTTCAATTCCCAAAATCTCAAAGACCAGTATATTGAACATTCATTTTGGACCACAAATCCAGTCAATAAATATTGAATGCCTACTATCTCGCCCCTATCTAGGCACTGTTCTAGGTAAACAAAACAGAAAAGATGTCTTTGTTCATGGAGCTGATGTTCTCATGGGGCAGACAGTCAATACCTAGATAAACAAATAAGATTTTTTCAGCTAGGGCTCCTTGCAACAAAGGAACAGCAGGGTAATGTGATAAAAAGTGCTGAGGGGGGGGTCTCTCTGATGACGCAAGGGATTAAGTCACAGCACCATGAAGCTATCCACAGCCACTGTAGCAGGAGTTTGAACCCCAACCAGGGAGCTGACCCACATGGCCTAACAGACCTCTCCTGTGTAGCGCACTGCCCCCCTCAGCAGTATATCTCAGGAGATCTACCTGTTCTGTTCCCCACTCTGTCTCTGGTAAATCCTCTTACCCTCCACCACCCTCTACTCCCCACCCCCCACCCCATACCTCTGCCTATACCCCATCTTTTGTATGCATAAGTGAATAAATCTTTAAACAAACAAACAAAAACAGTGCTAAGGACACCCATAGAGAAGGTGGTGAGGAAAGACCCCTGAGGAGGTGACAGTTGTGCTGAGAACTCAACCTGAGTGATCAAAGAGTCAGTTATGGGAATTTTCAGAGTATGAGAAATCTAGTAAAGTAGCCTGGCGCATGGGAGAAACAGAGTTGACCAGAGAAGCTGGAGAGGAGTGTGTGTGTGAGTGGGGTAGAGGCATGAGGGGGGACATCCAGAAGAGGTTGGAGGGGTAGGTCCCTGTATGTTTCAGTGAGAAATGATGATATTCCTAATCAAAATTGCAAAAATTAATATTTTTTTTTTGCGTAGAACTGAGGTGTAGGTCAGAGGTATGGGGGGACGAGAGTGATATGGAATTGTCAGGCCTAGTCTCCCAGCCAGGAACAGATCCCAGGCTGCAGGGGCAGCGCTGAGCCCCAGCCACTAGACCACCACGGGCTGGTGTCTCACGAAGCCGCAGCAGGAACTTCGCAGACTCTCAGGGAAGCAAGCGAGAAGAGGCAGGTTTGTTTAGAGAAAGAAAAAGTTTATTGAGGAGAAAAGGAACAGAAATAAAGTGGGACTCCCAGGCCATGAAATCAGGCCAGGGAGGGGCAAAGAAGACAAAATGGAGCCGTGTCTCAGGGAATATGTAACTTCTTTCCCTCATTATTCGAAAGCTCCACCAGTCTCTCTGTGATTGGTTAGTTCTCCACTGTCTCACTTGATTTCCTACTGAAAGGGAGGTGGGGGCGGGGATCTTTACATTCCTTATCTATTGAAGAAAAACAGACTGGCACCCACCGGTCTCAGTGCTGACCCCTTCTCATCTCCCCTTGCATAAATATCCCTGCACCCTGACAAAGGGAAGGACAGTGGTCTACCAGGCAAGAGTCGGCTGCCCTTCTAATTTGTAAACCACTCTTCATTTCCCCAAACTCCACCTCCCTTTATTACCTGAGGGAAACCAAGGCCAGCATTAACAGTGTTGTCCTTGGTCCTGGGATGTTTATTATTTCCAGTGGAGTTAGTTACATTCCTCTTGTTGCCCTTATCTCTGAAACCTTCCTTAATTCTCCCGAGGTCCCCACCTGCACTGTCCTTGAGGCTGCCTAATTCTCCCTAATTTGCCCTCGGATTCAAGAGGATTCACCAGAGACAGAGTTGGGAAGCAGGTGGATTCACTGAAATACATGCTGAGGGGAGCAGCAGGTGAGACGGGAGAGGTCTGCTGTGCCATATGTGGGTTAGCTTCCTTGCTGGGGATTCAACTCAGGCCATACCGGTGATAGCAGTCAGACGTAATCCCTAGGCCACCAGGAAGGCCCAAAATTGTTAAAATTAAAAAGACCAACAATACCAAGAGTGAGCAAAGCTGTGGAACAACAGAAACCCTCAACCTTTACTGGTGGGAACATATAGCCACTTTGGAACACGGTTTGGCAGTTTCTTACAGAGTTAAACACACACTTAACTAAGCAGTGTTGCTCCTAAGAGAAATAAAAATGTGTTCACACAAAAAAATTGTACACGAATGTTCACAGCAACTTTTCATACTAACCTCAAACTATAAACTACATCATCTTCATCAACAGGAAAATGGTTAAAAAGAGTGTGGTCTAACCACATGATGGTATATAATACATCAATGAAAAGGACTAAACTACAGTCATGCATTGCTTAAGGATGGGGTTGCAGGGTCTCCCTAGTGGTGCGAGGAGTTAAGCACAGCACTGCGAAGCTATCTGTAGCCACTGCAGCACAAGTTCATCCCCGGCCAGCCAGGGAGCTACCCACATGGTGCAGTAGACCCCTCCTGTCTCGCCCGCTGCTCCCCTCAGCAGTGTATTTCAGTGAGTCTGCCTGTTATGCTCCCCACTCTGTCTCTGGTGAATCCTTTCACCCTCCCCCCCATACCTCTGGCCTGTAACCCAGTTCTTGTATGCATAAATAAATAAATCTTAAAAAAAAGAAAAAGGATGGGGATACATTGATTGTTGCTTGAATATCATAGAATGTAATGACACAACTCTGCTTGGATAGCCTACTACCCACCAACTTGTATATATAGGGACCACCATTGCATGCATAGTCCATCATTGACCAAAACATACTTATGTGGGATGGCCATACTAATACATGCAGAAACACAGGCAGGGCCTCCCTGGTGGCACAGGGGTTAACATCTCAGTGTTATCAAACTATCGCCAGCCACTGGGGCATGAGTTCGATCCCCAGCCAGGGAGCTGATCCACATCTGGCACAGCAGACCTCTCCTGTCTTGTCTGCTGCTCCCCTCAGGAGTGTATTTTAGTAGATCTGCCTGTTCCGCTCCCCATTCTCTCTGGTGAATCCTCTCATCCCCTGCACCTCTGGTCTACACCCCAGTTCTTGTATGCATAAATAAATAAATCTTTAAAAAAGCACACACAGACAAATCTCAAACAGTATGTTGAGCAAAAAGAAGTCAGATTAAAAAAAAAAAGCACACATGGTGAGATTCTGTGTATCTAAAATTCCAGGAAATGTCAATCTAATCCAATGTGGCAGGAAGCAAATTAGGGTCTGCTCTCAGGTCAGGGGGGCACTAGTTGCAAAAAGGAACAAGGAAACTTCTGGAGTGAAGGAAATTATCCATATTGTGATATAAATTACACAAGCAAACACACTTGTGAAAATTCATCAAACTATAGACTAAAATGGGTGATATTATGTTGCATGTAAATTAGGTCTCAGTAAAGTTGATCTAAAACACACAATGTTTGTGCTGATTGACTAGGTACACACATTCTGTCCACTGCTTTCTGGTTTTTCTAGGAATTAGATTGAATCTAATATCATTTCTTAACTGTTCACTTGTTTTTGTTTTTTTTTCTCTTAACTCCTAACCCTACAGTGAACTGAGACTCTCATCTAGAATGTTTAACTTTTGAGGCCGACTAGGTCACCTCAACCCTCACCACAGAAATGTTTATCTCCATCCTACAGTGAACAGACATCCAGAGTGGTTAAGTCAGCAGAAGTGCTTTCCCAGGAGGTCTTGATGAATTGGGGGGACCCCTCAAGTCCTCCAGTTTCTTTCCTTTGCTGGCTAATGTCTGAAATGTATGAGTCCAAGTGTCAGACTTTAGAAGTTGTGGGGGGGGGGAGGGGCGGGGGCGGGGACCCAGTCTTGTTGACTCAGTGAAGAGTGACCCCTGCAGCCCGGTGTTCTTCCATTCAACAGCCAGGCCCTGGAGACCTGGGCAAACCCAGACTCTGCCTTTGTTGCACTGGGTCTCAGCCTAGTGACCCTCATTCAATGGGCCTAAGAACCTCCAAGATTCTTATTTGGGTAGGAATGTTACCCACTCCCAGGTGGTCTCCGGCAGGACATCTTTGAGAAACAGTGATTGGGACAAAAGGAACACTGAAACCCTTTAAAATATGCAGTGTCTGAAATTGTTTCAAATTTTATGAATGAACCCCAAGTAAGATAAACACAGGGAAATCTCACCAAAACACATCAGAATCAAGTTTAAAACAAACAAACAAACAAACAACAATAAAGGGAAACTCTGGTCTAGGGGATTTAAAAGAAAGCTTTTGCTGGATGGGGGATGTTAGGAGAAAGCCCTGGGTAAGAAGGGCATGATAGGAGGAAGATGAACCCCATACTTCAAAAATGAACCCCATAAATCAATAGTCAAGTCCCTTGCCATTTGCTAAGGAGAAGCCAATTGGTCCTGTCCCTGGAAAAAAAGACCCAAACTCTGTTTTTTTAAGCTAATCCCCTCTCCACCTGTCCCTTCACTGGGAGGAGGGAAATTTGTATAGCATCCCAGCCTAGTTCTCAGAAATCTCTGGGCAGTCACGGCAGAGCTGGATCCTGTTCTCACTGTGTTGTCCAAACAACTAGCAGGTATTTCCCAGGCCTGGCTGCCAGGACCATGGAGATCCTGCTGCCCTGGGAGACGAGGAGGCACCAGGGTCTACTCTCCAGGGACTCAGTTCCAATGTCTGGAACCTGGCTGACCCTCCAACTGAAGTTGGCCAAGTGCCCTGTGCACTTCCAGAAAGTATTTACTCAGGTTTCATAGCAGCTTGCTTTCCTGTCCAGGCCCTACGGGCACAAAGCAAAATTATCCCCAAGAAGTCAGTGTATCAAGATAGTGGGCGTAAGTGGGCAGGAGCAAAGAGAGGGGGCATTTGGTGGGTAAGGAGGATATTGTTCCAATCAACAGGAACCATACCTGTGGGAAGAACCCTGTGACTAGAGAGAGGTGGCAGCAAAGGTCAAGTCCTGTGGCCCAGAAAAGGGATAACCCCATGAAATTTTGCACCAGTTCCAAGCCTTCTGGCCACTGCGCTGATATTGACTAACATCTTGTGGCACTTAATGCAAATGGACCGTGTTCTAGGTGCTTTTAAGTGCCTGTATGGTAAGCTTCCAGAGCTGGCTTTCTTTTGTGTAACCCAAGTGCCTGATTTAAGCTTGATGCGGAGGCATCGGTATCAAAAGGGCATCCACTTCAAAGAGGGCTAACTCAAACATCTGCCAGCCGGGGCGACCAGATAAGAGCAGGGCTCCCCTCCCCCTGCACCCAGGCGCCTTTTGTTTTACAGTCCTGCTTGATTTCGATGACTGGCCGGTTAGGACTGACTTGTGTCTTTCCTTTTTCCTTCTTTTGTCTCTCTTCCCGTGCTTTAAATTCCTGTTCTCATCATTTGAATGCACCAATAAGAGCAAGCCTGCAAAATCCTAAAACCCCCACCCTCAATAAAAGCAGAAACCCAGGCCTCTTCCCTCCCTCCTTGTCTCCTCTCCCTTGTCTCTCTCTCTCTCCCTCCCCCCTCCTCTCCATGACCTCATTGCCCAGGTGTGCTGTGTAATTTCCAGGTCTTGTAAGTCATAAACTTCTATGTTTTCAAAGTTTTCTGATGGATGTTACTGATTGTCAAGGGCAGCTTGTAATCTTAAGGATCCTAAGGACTGGTCCAGTTGTAATCTGGATAGTCAGCACTTTAACTAATTTAATCTTCAGCGACATCCTAAGGACCAGAGAGCTTAAGTGACCTGTCAAGCCAGGAATTGGCAGAAGACTCGCTCATCCCAATCACCTTTCCAAAGTGAGCTCAGGGAAACTGAAGCTGTTGGCTGGTTGGGTGGCAGTCAAGAGTGTTAGATTGTAGGCTCCACAAACCCTCCTGCCCTGAGGATTCTCATTTGGGCTTTTCCCCAAGCATATATGTTCAATTGGCATAGTGAATAGCAGAAACATGTCCAAATATGTAAAGCCACCCTGGGTGGAAGTGAAGATGATCTCAGCTTCTGCCACTCCAGCAGGTGTCTGTTAACTGCCCGGTCTCACCTCCCATCACATCTCTTCTCTCTCTTCTGCCTTCCTGCCGTGTCCTTCCACTACCAAGTCCAGTGTTCCAAACACTCCCTGGACTTCCTTGCTCCTTTCTTTCTGCTCCAATAATCAAAATCTGGGCCTCCCTGGTGGCGTAGGCAGCTGAGTGCCATACCGTGAGGCTGTCCACAGCCTCTGCAGCATGAGTTTGATCCCAGTTGGCCGGTGAGAATCCCACATGGTAAAGCAGACCTCTCCTGTCTCGCCCACTGCTCCCTTCAGCAATGTGTATATTCAGCCTGCCTGTTCTGTTCCCCACTCTGTCTCTGGTGAATCCTCTCACCCTCCCCCGCATCTGGCCTGTACCCCGGTTTTTGTATAAAAATAAATAAATCTTAAAAAAATAATAATAATCAAAATCTTTCAAGACTTAGCCCAAATCTCAAATCCTCCAGAAAGCCCTCATGGACCTCCCTGGTTGGAACCACTCTGTTCCTGGCAGTGTATCGAGGCAGGATGTCCACATTGGCCATGATTCACCATGTCTTAGTTCACTCCTCAGTGTTTCAATCTTCCTGGTGGTGTGGCCACAAGTATTGCTCAGGATGTAGCTGGTGCCTGCCCATGTCATGGGCAGCACTTCCTCAGAGGGCCTTCATTGACATGAAAACCTCAGTCTGGGAGATCTGCATAAATTTCCATCTTAAAAAGCAAGATGAAAATATGATGTATGAGATTTTATTCTTAAATTCTATCTTCTTTAAATTTTATGATGTTCCATAAAAATAAACTTGCTTTGGGCCTCCCTGGTGTGCAAGGGGTTAGGCACTGCACTATGAAGCAATCCACAGCCTCTGCAGCACGAGTTCCATCCCCGGCTGGCCAGGGAGATACCCACATGGTGCAGCAGACCTCTCCTGTCTTACCTGTTGCTTCTCTCAGCAGTGTATTTCAGTCAATCTGCCTGTTCTGTTCCCCAGTCTGTCTCTGGTGAATCTTCTCACCCCCTGCACATCTGGCCTGTACCACAGCTCTTGTATGCATAAATAAATAAGTCTTTAATAAATAAATAAATAAACAAACAAATAAATAAATAAATAAACTAACTTTGGCATGACAGTCATCTTACATAAATGAAGATGAGTCCTACTTATTCATTCTGCCAAACTTTAATGAGTTCATTGATTGATTCATTCATTCATTCATCAGACAGTAACTGATTCTGGTTGCTCAAAGGCTTTATAAGTTGGTACATGCTGATAAAGCAAGTGAAACAGCATAGCGCAGGGGTTAACTGCACAGACTCTTCAACTGAACTGACTGTAAATCCCACTTCACCACTTATTAGGCAAGTCACTGTCAGTACATAACTCATTTAAATTCTCTGTGTATCAGTTTTTCCCTTTATGAAATGGAGATGATAATAGTAACACATCAAGATTACTGTGGGGTTGAATGCACTAATACATAAAAAATATAAAGCAGTCAAACAGTATGTGCATGATATGCACATGTAGAAATCTTGGCTTTTAAATCACTATTGTCAACACTAATGTAAAATGTGTTCTAACAGAGACCAAAAAGGCCCCCCCCCCCCAGGCTGGAAGTGTGGGGAGGTCCCTGCTAGGTCCAGGAGGGGATGGGCAGTTCAGACAATAGGAGCTGCACTTGTGAGAGCTCAGAAATGTTCACCAGCATGGCCAGCTGGGGGAACCGGGAGACTGGGACATAATACACAGTTGGGAGCAGGTTTGTGCCAGCTGTGCCATGTCAGGGCATTTGGGTCCTCGTGGGAGATAATGGGGGGTGGCAGTAAAAGATCTGTGCTGCAGATTGGCTGAATGTTTGAGTCACATGTTTCTGGCAACTGTGTGGAGTATGGATAAGCCTAAAGGTGGGATGCCCCCACTATAAGAGAGGTGGTGAATACTTACCTGGCAGGGGAAACACCATGCTCATGAAGGTAGTTTTCCCAGGGCGAGGCTCCCCTATTGCACTCCCGGAGTGCTGACCCCTACGATTTCCCCAAACATGGGAAACTCGACTGCATAAAATAAAAAAATATAAAAGAAAGAAAAGGTGGTAAGGCATCGGTCACGAGCCTTGAAAGGAGAGAGTGGATGGGAGGAGGGGGGACAAGAATAACCCATGGGGTAGGGGACTGATAGGATAGGGTAGGAGAGGCAGAGCTGACTGGCTCCCAAGTTTTTGCCTGGGTCACCATGTAGCATTAAAAACCAAAACAGGAAATTCAATAGGATTGTCAGGCAGGTGGTAGTGGTTGGGATGCTCTGGGGAGGTGGTGCAGAGGTGACACTTCACTGTGGAGTATGTGGTATTTGAATTCCACTGCCAGGGGTTATCCTGCCTGCGTGGTATTTCCCATGCCCCAACTCCCTCTCTCCTGCTCCTCCTCTTCTCTCTCTCCGCCCCTTACTATGTCTTACTCATTTCTGCACCCCCCCACACACACTCCCTGCCACTCCAGCACCACTCCAGACTCGTGTTCTGTGCTCAGTGACTGCAGCTGAATGATTTTAATGGAATCCAAGCTCGCTCCCTGCCCAGTGCTCTAGATCGAGTGACTGTATCACAAATGTCATCACGCATCTCTCCTGTCTTGCAGTACTGCCTGGGAGGGCCCAAGAGAAGCCTCCTTCCACTTGAGGAAGCCAGCCTGCCTGGGCCTTGCAACCAGCCCCGCAGCTGCCACGTTAACCTGGGGACTGGGTCTTCCTCAAAGCCTTCCCACCTCCCTATGGGAAGAGAACTTGGGCCTGAGGGGCTGTAGCAATGGGAAGAATAGATGAAATAGAGAAGAGTGTGATGTGATGGTGAAGGGGCAAAGAGAAGACATAGCCTCACGTTGCCTGGTCCCACAAAACAATGGCTCTTTGGAGACATTTGTTCAGGGAAGTGATGGAATCCTTAAATCCCACCCCCCATACCTGTCAGCCACCCAAGCAAAGTATTGCCCTGGAGTGAACCCACAGTTCTTGGGGCTTTCTCTGCCTTCCATAGAGTCACCAACAAGGAAAATTCAGACGAGAGCAGCTTAAAGTAAATCTAGAGCAGCCAAAAACCAACAGCACAGCACCTCCTCATCTCGTGCTCCTGAGCAGCCTCAGCTCACCTGAGAGGTGAGGGTAGAGAGGAGCTCCACATGCCTGAAAAGAGACTACATACATGTGTGCACTTGTGTGTGCTGCATGAGAGAATGTGCATCTGAGGTACAGGTGGACACAACTCACACTCATACACATATGTTTGCACCTGTGATAGTATGTATGACCACATATACGTCACCCATGTGAGTCTGTGTATCTCCATGTGTTCCCCATGTGTGGGCTACACCCGCCCTGGGAGCAGCAAGGAAGCAGAGGGAGCAGTGGGTACGTCTCTGCACAGTTGCTAGCCTGTTTGTGGGCAGGTAGACAGGAGTGGGTTTGGGAGTGGTTGTGGGAACAGGAACCATGTGTTTGTTGTGAAGGTGGATTTCTGCCCAGGTGTTTGTGAATTAGGATGGGACAGGTGAGGAGGGGCCACCATTTTCCACCTGCTGGTCACCTCCCAGGACGGTATCTTTTGCCAAAAGTGCTCCAGTCTGATGGCTGGATTGGCCTGGCCTGCCCAACAGGAAGGTCCAAACTTGGAAGCCCTGAGAAAGTGTAAGCTCAGTCTCTGCAGGTTGAAAGGAGTATGTGGGGGATGGAAGCAGGAATTCACCTCAGCTCCTCCAAGGTGACTGACACCACAGATGCCTTCCCTGCAGGGGTGGGGGGCCTGCCTGGTATGATGAAGAGACTGTTCTGGTGGAAGTGTAACAAGGTGGTCCCCAGGAAAGGGGGAGGTTCCAGGTTTCCTGCCCCACCCAAGGGAGGGTGGAGCTGAACATGGAGAGAAGAAGCTGCAGAGGAGACTGAGGAAGGAAGGAAGCAAGACAGAGCCAGAAGGAGACCTGGAGGAGGCGCATGGAGCGGAGAGACACGTGAAGAAACTGCGCTTGCCTTTTGGTCGTGGACTGGGTGACACAGATGTGGGGAGAGGCCCGTGGGGAGGTGACAATGGCGGGTTTTTTTCTTGATTTTGATTTTGCTCTTTTCCCTCCAGACTTGTCTGGTTGTTTTCTGATCCTTTTCTGTGGTTCCCCACTGGAAGGTGCTTTAGACTTGTGGCAGGCTTTGGGGCCTTGCTCTGGGCCAATCCCATTTGGGTGGACTTTTACCCACGAGGGGATGGGCAACTTGATTTAGAAACTATATTCTTTGAGTTTCCTGTATTGTTTCCTAATTGCATTAAAGTTCCCTTCCATTAAAGTCTCACATGTTCTGTGATGATGCGGCGGATGGCAGAACCTATTTAGAGCAGGTAGGTTTGCGGGGTCTGGGGTGCCCCTCTCCCTGCCCTGTAACAGAAGGGGCCTAAGTGTGACTACTCAACAGATCCCCGGACTGTGAGGGCCAAAGAGGGCAGCATTTGAATTAGGTCATAATGATTGGGAGAATGGCAGAGGAAGGAAGTGAGAGAGAAGGGGGAACATTCCATGTGGCAGAAACAACATGAGCAAGGACAGTGAGTCAGGAAAATATAAGGTCAACGGGAGAGACTTCAAGCTGGTTCACTCTGCACGGGAGGCTGCCTTCTTCAGGTGGGGGGGGGGGAACCCAGGCGCAGAGAGAGGACGTGTTTCTAAGACCTAGAAGGCAAAATGAGGTCTCTTGACTTCCAGGTCCATGTTCTCTCTGCTACTCCTCCAGAAAGCCGCGAGGAAGAAAGCCAGGGAATCAGGTCACTGATGTGCTTCCTTTGCTCTCTTATCCTCAGCTAGGAAGCCCTGAGCCAAGGGCCCTTTTCTTTGCCAGTGGCTAGCTCTGTGGTATGGAACAAGGTAATTTACTTCTCTGAGCTCCTCATTTCCAATCTGAAGGGGATATAAAGCTATCACACCTGGAAATGAGGCCTTTGACTTACCTGGAAATGTGGTCTAGAAGAAGCTACAGCACAATGTAGATGCTCAAATAAATGTTTTTATTATTTTTTTAAGATTTGGTTTATTTATGCATACAAGAGCTGGGGTACAGGCCAGAGATGCGGTGGGGTGAGAGGATTCACCAGAGACAGAGCAGGGAGCAGAACAGGCAGATCCACTGAAATACACTGCTGAGGGGAGCAGAGGGCGAGACAGGAGAGGTCTGCTGCGCCATGTGGGTTTCTCTCTGGCCCTCCGGGGATCGAACTCGTGATGCAAAAGGTGCGGATTGCTTCATAGTGTGGTGCCCAACCCTTTGCGCTACCAGGGAGGCCCATGTTTTTATTATTTTTTTAGAGATTTATTTATGCATACAAGAGCTGGGGTACAGGCCAGAGGTGTGGGGGGGTGAGAGGATTCACCAGAGACAGAGTGGGGAGCAGAACAGGCAGATCTACTGAAATACACTGCTGAGGGGAGCAGAGGGCGAGACAGGAGAGGTCTGCTGTGCCATGTGGGTCACCCCCCCCCCACCCGGCAGGGATCAAACTTGTGCTGCCGTGGCTGTGGATAGCTTCATAGTGCTGCATCTTAACCCTTTGTGCCACCAGGGAAGCCCTCAAATAAATGTTTTTAAATGAAAGATGGCCTGCAGGCCTCTTCTTCCACCCCTTTATTTTGAGAAACTCACCCTCTTGCTTCCTCAGGCAAGGCTAAAGGTGGCCCAGAATCATAAAGACCTTGAAAGGGACAGCAGGAAAGATAAATAACCTAACTGTGCAGAGGCCTTGACTTCACCCTGTCTCTGGGGGGATGCCCTTGAAAGCACCCTTCCTTGCAGCCTTGACCTTGCTGAATACTTCTGTGGGAAGGGGCTGGAGAAGGGGCCGGACCTCCAGCAGACAAGGGCAGCTGGACTAAGGGAGTCCTGACAGGCCTCTCCTTCACTCCCGCTCTCCCCACACACTGCCTCTCTGCTTCCAGAAGTGTTTCAAACCTTCCTGTCTCAGTACTGAGGGTGTGGGCTGGCTTCCCCACGCTAGTGAGGCCCCCTTTTCACGTTCACATTTTTATTGCCACCTCTTCTATGATAGCAGCTGTATTTCTTTGAACCTTGGAAAACACACACAAGCACACACAAACGAAACCAATCTGTGGTGATAGAATCAGATCACGATACTTCTGGGGTGGGGACTGGCTGGGAGGGGGCACAAGGGTGCCAAAAATGTTCAAAATCTTGATCTAGGTGATGGTTTATACAAGTATAAACATTTGTCAAAATTCACCCAGTGGTACACTTAACATTTGTGCCTTTTACCGTGGTAGGATACATGCCTCCACAAAGCACTGCTGGCATCCAAAAAAAAGTACCTGCAGAAAAATACATGGAACAGAGGTGCTCACACAAATGAGTGATAAGAGAACCCCTATGAATGCAAATGGGGTGCCCACAGTGCCTGACTGTAAGCAAGCAGTTCCCCTTAGACACCCACTGACAGGGCATCTGGACTCCAGAAACCATGTGCCTCTTGCTCCCCAAGTTTATGGGAACACAGAGACCAGGGATGGGGCGGAGCTTCTGGCTTTGGAACCTAGAATTTCCCATCAGTGCAACCCTAAGTTTGACTGCAACGCCTGTTCTGGTGTGCTGAAGGAACAGAAAACACACCCGTTTCCCCTTTCTGGGAGGGGGTTTCCGTCATACTGACCATCCCAGGCCAAGTCTTGGCTGGGGAGTGGGGGGTGTCCCCAGTGAAAGTCAAGGAGAAATGTGCCTTCCCTGCATCCCTGCTAAAAATAACCCCAGGCAGCACTGCTACCGCCACAGCCACCGAGCAGCAGGAAGGACAGAGTCATGTTTTGCTTTAAACCTAGAAGCAGCTCAGCAGTTGGGGGTAAAGAAGGGGTGGGAAGGGGTGGCTAGGGCTCTGAGAACCTGACAGTACTCTCCCCACCCCTACCCTACCCCCAGCTGCAGCTGGTCGATTCAGGGGTACCAGGGAGTGTATGTGTATAAGAGTATGTGTGTGAGAGAGAAGGAGGGAGGAAGAAAAGGAGGGAGGGGGAGAGAGAGAGAGAGAGAGAGAGAGAGAGAGAGAGAGAGAGAGAGAATGTGTGTGGTGTCGTCAGGGCCTCCCAGCAGAGCTGGCAGCCTGGAAAGGTTGGGGATGGGTGGGGAGGGGTCTCTGTCCTGCTTACTGGAGCGTGGAGGCTAGAAGAGCAGAAGTCACGTACTCGGAAGGGTCCCCACCTCCTCTGAGAAACTCTCTGTCCTGGCAGCCCACACCAGGCTCCCTCTGTGGCCCCTGGCCTCCTACATGGAGGCTGCCTGTCCCTGGGGGCTCCTGGCACACACAGGGCTGAGGATTGTCACTTGACAGTCCCCCTCTCTGTCTGGTTTCCGCTCTGCCCAAAGAGCTCGGGAGGTCCTCAAGGGTGGGTGCGGTCCAGTGGGGAGGAATTTCCCTGGAAACGGGAAGTACAAGATGTGTCAGTGTGGGATCCCAGCATGAGGAGAGAGCCGCTGAGTAAAGGGAAGAGGCCCTCCTAACTACCCACCCTTGCTCTCTCTCCTCCCACTGCTCCCCCGCCTGTCTCAAGTACCACAGGCCTCGGAGGCCTCAGAGGCCTCAGGGTGGGGGCAGACCATTCTGCAGTTGACCTGTGTTTTCTAATGAAACAATCAAGTATACTACCATGAATTGACAGTGTGTGCCATGTTCCAGGTTGACTAAGCCTTATTCGGATTATATCATTGAAGCTTCTCAGCAAGCTTGATTGGAATCATTACTCTCCTTACTTACAGATAACCAAACTGAGGCTTATGGTGATGGCACACTCACCTAGGATCCCCTGGGAGTATGTGACAGAGACAGGTCTCCAAGTCATGATTTGGAACACAGAGCATATCTTGGATGACTCTCTAGGGAAAAACGAGGCCATTTTAGAAACAGGAACTTCCTACATAATTTAGGACGCATGGTTGCTGTATTTGATATTTCAGCAGAAAAAAAGAACAGTGGTTTTAAAGCCAAAATTTGTGCTATCAGTTATGAGTTTGGCCAAGCAACTTAATTGTTCTGAGCTTCAGAATGTAGAGTATCCAGCTCTACAAAATGAGTATAACAGTCCTTGCAAAGACTTACTGGAAAGTAAAGACTCTGACGAGTATTTTTTTTCTAAACCTGGAAAACCCCAGGTTCCATCTTGCCTCAGTGTCACTGCATGCGCTGTTTCCTATGCCCAGAACCTAAACCCCCAGGTATTCCCACTGGTTTATTCTTGTTATCTATGTCTCAGTTCAAACTAGCTCTGCTCAGGGCCTTCCTGGTGGCCTAGGGGTTAAGTCTCAGCGCTATGTCGGTGAGATCCCTGGCCAGGGAGCTAACACACATGTCTGTCGTGCAGCAGAACTCTCCTATCTCCTTGCTGCTCCCCTGGCAGTCTATTTCAATAAATCCGCCTGCTCTGCTCCCCACTCTGTCTCAACACCCCCCCCACCTCTGGCCTGCACACCAGTTCTTCTAGGCAAAAATAAATAAATAAATAATTCTTCAAAACAAACAAAACAGGTCTGCTCAAAGCAGCCTTCCCTGACCACCTCCTCCTGCCCCCATCACTCTCAATTACATCGCTGTTTCATTTCCTTTGCACTTAGCGCCATCTGAAATTAGCTGGCTAATTTATCTGTTTTGTTTGTTTGTTTATGACCCACCTCCCTCCTCCAACAGCCAAGGATGTAAGTTTCTTGAAAGCTGGGATTTTCTTGGGGTTCAAGGACAGTTCCCAGTGATCAGAGCAACACCTGGCAAGTATCTCGCTAAACATTTACGAAGGAATGAATGATTATGTTTTGGAAACAGCAGCATATTTAAGTATATGAATCTCCCACAGGTCTCCCTGAGCCAAAGGGCAGTAAATGAAGGTTAATAAAGGTTCAAGAGAGTGCTTTGGATTGGGCCCAGGCCCGGCCCTGAAGCTCCCAAGCCACAGGGAGCAATGAGGCTGCTTGGTCTTCTGGCTATTCTAAGTCAAAGGTCAACACTTGTGCTGGGACAGGAGGTTCTGTCCATCTGGACCTGCCTGCCTCTAGCCTCATCTCCCTGGGCTGCCCAACCTGTACTCCATGTCCAGGCCAGACCAAACATCTCCGTGCCTGCTGGAGGGCACGGGACTACTTCTTGTCTGTGTGCCTGGAGATACACTGTTCCTTCCACCTGGAGCACCTGCTGCCCTTCCTTGTCTGGTGAGCTCCTTTCAGACTTCGAGTCTTACCTTCTCAATGGAGCCCTCCCTAACCTCTCTGGCTACCCCAGGACCTTATAATGATCTGGTTTTGTCCATCTACCCAAGTAGCCCAGAGATTTCCTGAGGGCAATGGCCAGTTTGTATGCTCCCAGTTTAGAAGCACAATCCCTGGCACACATAGTAGGTGCTTAATAGATGCTCTGGCACAGTTTTTGGCCTTTGGGTCCCCAGGTATTACACAGTCCCTGGGGCACAATGTAGGTGTTCATAAAGTGCCCACCAAGTGAGTGAGGGAACCTGAGCATTCTGACAGTGGCCAGACTGGGGTGGGGATAGGTAAGGACGATGCTTCCTGGGAAATAGAGGGCGTCAGAGGGAAGAAGGCAGAGGTGACATTAGGAAATCTCCCAGGATATTAGACATACAAAAAGGAAAATTAAAAAGCAAACACAGACGGATGGAGGCATATAAACAGGGCTCTCAGAGAGCAAGGAGAAATAAAGAAGGAAGGATAAAAGAGGAAGAAAGAACTGTCCTCAGAGGGGACAAAATGTGCCTGTGAGAGCCGCAGAGGACAGGAAACCAGAGACAAGGACAGGCCGACTAGCTACAGGATGTGTGGTGCCCTTGCTTCAGTCCCTGGGGGTAAATGAGGGTGGCCCAGCAGATAGGTGCTGTGGCTAGGGTGACAGGGCTGGGGGAAAACCATGTGTCATCAGAGTTGGAGACTTCTTGGGAAACTCTACCTCTTTTAGCTTAGGAGAGGCCCAGTGTTAGGAAGCAAAGAACCCTAGATAATAACACAGTCACATACTTAGTTTCCTGGCCTGTGTGAGAAACTTAGCTGCTCTAGCCTCAGTTTTCCCATCAGGAAAGTGGGTACTATTCTCTTTACCTTAGAGGGACATTAAAGATCATATCAGTTAAGACAAGTAAGTGAAATGTAAACAACCTGATACGAATGCCAGTGACTGATATAATGGTGATTTGTCCCAAAGCCCTGCTGTGGCTGGGTCGTAGGAAAGGCCATGTCTCCTTGTCACAGACACCTGAGGTCAGAGCCCTGGGACTCACACTCGGCCCCTGGTTTTTGAATCCAGTGCCAGATCAGGGCAATGAAGCAACATTTCTTTCCAGGCACCAGGGTAAACAGCAGCAAGTGTGCCCATCGGCCAAGAGACAACTGAGGCTGCCCATAGGCAGCAGGCCTGATCGTGGACTGATAATGGATTTCTGGCTTTAAGATTATATACCTGAAGGCATGCATGAATTATCTACCTGAAGGCATGCATGGATTACATACCTGAAGGCGTGCATGGATTATCTACCTGAAGGCGTGCATGGATTACATACCTGAAGGCATGCATGGATTATCTACCTGAAGGCACGCATGGATTATCTACCTGAAGGCACGCATGGATTCCATGGGGCCGAGTTCCTGCAATCATTGGAAGGGAGAAGGGAATAAGACTGTGGTTTGAGAAATGGGAAGATACACGATTTAGGTAGATGATCTAAGCAAACTGGCAGACCATTCAGGGTGCCAGCTTTGGCATCAGATGGACCTCAATGTGAATCCCCGCTCTGTCATTTCTCTGAGCCTCAGTTCCCTTAACTGTCAAAGAGAGCCAATAATAGCAATCACCTCCCAGAGTTCTTATGAAGGAAACATGACCCAAAGTTGGGTCCCAGTAGGCAAACTATATTCACTATTATTGTAAGTAATAATATCACATACCTCTAGGGAGGGAAGGCCCGCTCTATCTCTGAATACGTCACCTTGAGGAAAATAAACTGTTTACAACTCAAAAAATTATTAACCCAGCGAGTATCAAATTTTATTTTGCAGCTTCTATTTGAAACGTGTCATTCCTGGGGTTGGATCCCTCAACCCAGGCCCCCATCTCTGCCTTGTTATGTTCTGTGCCTGATGGTGGAGGCTCATGGACTAGCAGGTCTACCTAGGTTTTAGGGGGGCAACTAACAAAGCCTTCAACACACTTGACTAGCTGGGCTCAAGAGTATTGCTCAAAAGCTAGAGAAAACAAGGGTGACAGGGAATGGAGAATCTACCCCAAAGGTCCAGAGAAACTTTAAATTCCACTTGGAGAGTGCAGGGGCTAGAGACAGTTTCAGGCTTGGGTGATGGGAGAGAGAAAGAAGATGGGGGAGGGGGCTTCACTCCTCCTGAATCCCACTTCTCTCCTCCATTGTCTCTCTGCAACACGCCCTCCACTCCCCCACCTACCTACTCACCCCCACCAAGACTTCAGAACTCAGGGACTGACCCCTGGGGCCCAGGTGGGTGGTGGGCAGATTGAGGGCAGGGGTGACTGACAGCAGGATGCCACGGCTAAAGAAGGAAGTATAAATATAAAGCAGCCAGTGTAGGACTGGACAGAGGCCATATGAAACACACGGTACATTCCGGCCCCAGTGTAACAAACTGTACCAGCCTTTTTGAGAGCTGAGAGCACTGAAGAGGGGAGGGAAGAGAGCAGGGGTTCCTTCGAGGCTGGCCTGGCTGCCTCCTCCCCCACTTCTCCCACAGCTTGGGCACCACAGGGAAAGTCCCGATGTTCCTTTTGCAACCACAGGAAACCTACTATCCCTGCTCACGCTCTGTACCAAGTGTTCTTTTCAGCAGCTCCAGACTGGGAGGTGGCAATGGGGGCTGGGATGGATCGGGCTAGGTGCAGGCAGCCTTAGCAGCCCAGGTAATGTGAGGGGAGGTGGCCAGCATCAGTTGGACCCTGACTCAGTATTCAAACCCCTTAAGTACTGCAATGGAGGTACAGATGATAGGTGAGGTGTAAGAGAGGAAGTGCCTTGCCCAAGGTCACACAGCTAGTAGTGCACCAGGGTGGCACCAGAATGTATCCAGAGCTGGGCAGTGCTGGGCAGCTCTCTTGGGTGTAATGTGTAGGAGTGGCAGGCCAGGGAACAGGCAGTGCCCCGGGACTGAGGGTGGGGAGCCCAGATCTAAGGCTGCCTCTCTGCTCTGGTTGGCTCCAGGCAGGTCTGGTTTGGGCACCAACCCCTTTACTCCTCCCAAACCTCGCCCTCCCCCTTAAATATTAGAGATAATGCATGTAAAGTGCCTAGCATGAGGCTGGTCTGTGGTGATGTCAACCAGAATGAGTCACCCCCTCTCCTCCTCTCTCCTCCTCCACATACACACAGCTCCAGGCCTAGAACTTCCCAAGACCGTTCTCCCATTTCATCACCTTCTTCCTTTTGAATTCCTATAGCCCTTACACACATTCGGTACTCACTACCTGCTGGTATGGGTTATTATTTAACCTCATGGGACCTGTGTTTGTCTCTGACTGGCCTGCAAACTGCCCAAGGGCAGGAAATCATTTCAATACGCCCAGATTTATCGAACATCAGCTCCAGTGCCAAGTTTGGTCTGTGGGGGATGAACTTGAGTGATGGGGGGAGGCCTCAAAGAAGCAGACTTTGTTTCTGCTGCAAGGACTTTCTAATCTGCTTAGAAGAACAGGATTAGTAAACAGATCGCTAGAATATGAGACAGGCCACACACTGTGCCCTGAGTAAGGTACAAACTGAGTGAGCTGGGGATTCAGAGGGGAGAGCAATCAAATTTGGCTGGCATTGTTCCAAGCAGCATTTATGAGCTGGATCTTGAAAGATGGGTAGACATGGAGATGGGCACCCCTGGCACGGGAAATGGCATAGCAAACTGCGGAGGTGGAAGGAAGAAGGCAGGGCTTCAGGAACTCCATTTTCAATTTTTTAAAAAAGATTTATTTATGCATACAAGAACTGGGGTACAGGCCAGAGGTGTGTGTGTGGGGGGGGTGAGGGGATTCACAGAGACAGAGTGGAGAGCAGAACGGGCTGATTTACTGAAATACACTGCTGAGGGGAGCAGCAGGGGAGGCAGGAGAGGTCTGCTGCACCATGTGGGTCACCTTCCCGGCCGGGGATCAAACTCGCGCTGGAGTGGCTGCAGATAGCTTCACAGTGCTGCGTCTTAACCCCTTGCGCCACCAGGGAGGCTCACATTTTCAATTTTTTAATGACATCCCTAGCAGGACACAACAGAGCCTTCCACGTACTAGGTGCTCAGTTTGTAAGTTTTCTATGTGCTCCTTGGTTTGGAAACATTGGGACTTGAAGGACCAGCACTGGGTGATGTCTTTGTGCAGATGGATCAGGAAAAAAACTGTGATTCTGAATAAATTCAGATTTGGGGCTGAACAAAGGGAGGGATCAGGGTCCAGTTTAGGGTTGCCTTCTTCCACCCGGCCATCTACTCCTACAGACTGACTAGTGTCTGACTCTTCCTACTCCTGGCATCTTGCCAGGGGTTTCCCAAGCTGTCCAAAAGGGCTGGGCTCGGTTTGCCAGCCCCTGGGAATCCCTGGAGTCTCCAGGCTTGTGCGAAGAAAGGAGCAGGGGGAAGGGGGGGCGAGAAAAGGGGAGGTTCCTCCTAGGGAGCGCTTGAATTGGTCCCCTCTACAGGGCTTCCGTTGTCACGTGATTGCATCCCAGGTCTCCCGAGTCTGGGGCCAGTGCGCTCCTAGCTATCCTCTTCCAGGCTCCTGGACCGAGCGCGAGCTGGGCAGGGGAGGCAGCCGGCGAGTCAGCCTGGGCGGCTCCTGCTCGCTGGTGGAACTACCAACACCTGCCTCCCCCGCCACCGTTCGCTCCCCAAACCCCGCCGCCCCGTGCTACTCCCGGTCCCACAAACGCCTGAGGTTCCAAATCTGGACTCAGGAGGGGAGATGGATAGGTCTGGGTGTTCCGAGGCCGGTGACCTGGCCGGGGGCCGCGTCCCAGGGATGCGCACCAGCCCCCGGCCGTCGCTGGTGCCGGCTCCCGGCCTCCGCCCCATGGCGCACACGCTGGGCTGAGGTGACGGGGAGGCTGCGGTGGCTTGGAGGTTGCGCGCCGAGCGCAAGCCGCTAGCACAAACAGGGCGAGGAGGCTGGTGTGAGCGCCTGGGCCCGGTGCCAGCGCGCCGGGGCTGGAACACAATGTCCCGAGCGGGCGGGCGGGCGGGCGAGCGGGGAGCGAGAACAGCCTGACTCAGCAGCTGGGTAAGTGGGTGTGCTCGCTCACCAGATCAACCGCTCTTGCAGCTTGCGGTCAGCTACGACCCGACTCTCGGAGGCTCCCCGGAGCGGGAGGGGCTCGCACACCGCCCGCTGCTCGGCTCCTGCCCTTGCCTGCGCGCGGGACCTCCACGTGGCCGCTTTGAGTATCACTTCTCTGCCTCTCACCCCTCCTCCAAAGTGTTTCATAGCCCCCCACTCCTAACTCCCCGCCTGGGCCGAGCAGACTCTGCCCACCGGGAGGGGCACTGTCCTCACCCCACCCTACAGGTGTGGCCGGGCATACAGCTGCTGTGTACTTGTTCCATTTCCCCCAAACCCCACTACTCTGAGTGGCCTCTGGAGGTCTTGGGGTGTGTGTGTGTGTGTGTGTGTGTGTGTGTGTTGGGGGGGAAGCGGAGATGGAGCTAACGCTTATTGCAGTCGATGCAGAAATTTGTTCTAGAGCTGGAGAGCAGAGGAAGAGGATGATGGCAGAAATGGGATATAGAGCAAGATCTCCCCATCTCTGTCCTCAGCTGACCCACAGTGAAGTCTCTTCCTGTCCCCTCC
The DNA here is from genome assembly GCF_964194135.1 of Talpa europaea. Classification (NCBI taxonomy): domain Eukaryota; kingdom Metazoa; phylum Chordata; class Mammalia; order Eulipotyphla; family Talpidae; genus Talpa; species Talpa europaea. The sequence goes on along the minus strand of NC_140068.1, from coordinate 94,903,177 downwards.
CCTAAAAACCACTAGGCCCCTGAAGATTTCCTCAGAGGGAGGGAGAAGCAGGTGGGGAGGTGCTTTGAAGCCTGAGACCCTGCTTTTCTGCCCTATCCACCCTCCCACCCAAAGCCACAACAAAGACCCACGAATCCTGCCATCCAACCACAAAGCTCCTTCCTCCTCTGCTCCTGCTGTCCCCTGTGGTCTCTCTGGGGCCATTGTGAGGATGACAGACCCAGGGCAGGAGCTCAGATGGCAGTCCAATGCAGGACTCTTCCTAGGGGGTGGAACTTGTCCCAAGCCCCAGCCTCCTGGGGTGTCTGCAAGGTGCCCAGGGGACAGGCTGTGCCTGGAGTGTGCCAGGGCAGGCAGGGAGGGGCTCTGTCCTCTGCAGAGTTCCAGGAAAGGCCCTGGCAGTCAGCACAGGTCTGGGCTCCAGGGCCTTCAAGGGTGGGGCTGGGGGAGGGACCCCAGGCTGGTGAAGTGCCTCACCTGGGCCTCAGGCCTTGGGCCCATCTGATGGCATCTCTGGCACTCTCTGCAGCCAAAGGTGAGGAGATGGATGCCAACACAGGCCTGGGCCATGGACCACCTTCCCACACATGTAGGAATACTTCCCACACATGGCTCACCCAGCCAGTGCTCACCCAATCCCCAGTCAGGAGGTAGCGTCATTGTCATTGACTCCCACCTTCTTGCTGATGTATGAAATCTGCCCATAATATCTAAGGTCAGTGATTATGCTAATGCTGTCTGCACACCTACAGTAACAGGGACTCTCCCACAAGGCAGTCCAGTGCCCTTGTGGACTTCTCCTTTCTCTGAATCCAGTCACCTATAGGACAGCTGCTCTCACATGGCCTAGAAGTGACTGAATTCATCCTCATGTCCCTCATGCCAGCTCCTCCGGATTGCCCAACATGACCCTTCCATACCCCAAACTCACCATAAAGGTGGATTCATTTTTAACTATTTCCTCCTTCACCATCCTACATCTGGTCCATTACCAGATTCTCTTTGTTGCTTTACTACAAGATATATTATTGTTTTCCTCATTCATCGTTTCCTCGCCAGCCCCACAGATTGCACCTTTGGCCCAAATTCCCCAGCTGTTGCCACACTGTTCTTTCTGACTCAGGTTTTTCCTTCCTCCTACATATTCTGCTGGAATAACCTTTCTCAAACATCATTTATTGTGTAGGTTATCACTTCACACTCCTCAATCAAGCTCACTGGGTACACTAGCTGCTAACCTGTGTGTTCCACATGAAGGCACCCGGATTAATTCACAGACTCGGACCACAGAGCACGCCTAGGGCTGGGTGCATACCAGGAAGGCAGCACGTGTTCCGTAAGTGACAGATGCATTTGGTGGAACTCCTTTCTCTTCCTTCCAGATCTGTCTCCCAACTTGGTCTCATTCCCATCAAGCTTATTGGCTTCCTGAGGCTCACTCAGTGGACTTCTTGTTTTGAGGGGCCACTAGTTTTCATTTCCCAAAATCTCACAGAGGGGTGGAGAAAGGAGAAGCTGACATCCAAGTTAACAGCAGGAGGTTTGTGTCAAATACTAATTGTGAAGTCCTTGAAGGAAGGGTGGAATGAGTACAGCTGCCTCCTGGGAGCCTTTGCCCCAGTAAGAAAACCACTGAGGGGGTAGGAGGCAGAAAGGAGAGTGAGCGCAACCAGTGGCTTTGGGGGTTACAGAGGGATCCACTGGCCATCCAGTCTGCCGAGCTCTGGGTCCTGGTCTGATGCCCTTAGATTGTTCTTTTTCTTGGCACCACATCACACAGACACAGACACACACACCACCGGTGATCCTGGCCCCATCACCACCGCATAATCCAGCTCAGAATACATCTCCTGCAGGAAGGCTCTGATAATCTCCACCTCACTTTGATCATTTGCCATCGACTTCCTTTTGAGCCTTATGGCCACCTTCAAATTTTTTTTTTTTCTAAATTGCATTGTCTGGTAGTATTTTCAACTCCTTAGACTGATTATAAACTCCATCTCGGAGGCAGTGGCTTTATTTTCTATTTACAATCATCAGTTTATTTTGAAAAGGAAACGTAAGATAGGGCACTGGGACACTGGAATCCACAGACCTGGGTGTGGACGCCGGTTCCAAGATTTAGCTGTTGGCTCTTGGGGAAGTCTCTTAACCTCTCGAGTCAGTTTCTCCATCGGCAGAAGGCGCTAGTGATACTGTGCAGAGCGCAGGGCAAAGACTCCAGTGCATACAAAGTGCCAAGAACGCGCCTGTTGCACAGTGAGCAGACAATAGCTTGTCTTTCTTCCCGGCGCGGGTGGCGCCTTCCCTGAATTGGGGGGCGGGGGGGGGAAGCACCTCCCATACAGGGGCGCTTTTAAGCAGGAAAAGGGACACTCAGTCATTCACCGGTTCCACACACGTAAGCCGGGACGCGTGGCCACCCTACCACAACTCACAGCGACGGCGAGGGCTGGGCTCGGATCGTGCGCCCGGGCGCACCAGCATCTCAGCACGTCGCGGGGCACGGCCCACGCTCAGGGAACGATCATTGAATGAACCAACGAACGGAGCGCTCCTTCCCCGGGCTTCCTAGAGCATCTGCGAGACAGGACGAGCAGATTAAAAAGCCCGCCCCCGCCGCCTCCCCACCCCCACCCGGGTCCCAAAGCCGGCGGCAACCTCCTTTCTCGAAGGTCTCGTCTCCAGCCCGCGTCCCCGCCCCCGGTCGCCGTGGAAACGGTGACGTGCACGCGAGGGGCGTGACCTCTCGCCATCCTCTCGGGGAGTCCCGGGCCCCTGCTCGTCCCTACCCGGCGGGCGGACGAAGTTGGGGTTCTCGACCCCGCCAGCTCCCCGCCGGGCTCGGCGCCGTCTACGCCCACCCGGGCCCCGCGTGGCTCGCCCGGGCGCGCGCACCCTCCGCGCACCGGTGGGCAGGCGGGGTCGGGAGCGTCTCGCCCTGGAAGCCCGCTTCACCCCTGCGCCCCGGACGGCCGGGCCGGAGGACCCCGAGCGTCCGGGCCCGCCCCTTCCCCGACGGCGCGCGGGCCGCTCCGCGCCCTGGGGGGTGGGCGGGGAGAGAGGGACCCCGGGGCGCCTGGCGCCCCGGCGCGCGGAACAGAAGGAGTTAAACAAGGTGCCGGCGCCGGGCGCGGCGGGAATGGGGGAGGGGAGCGAAGGGAAAGTGAGAGCGGGGGCGGGGTGGGGGAGCGGGAGCGAAAGAACATCCTGTGCCCGCCGCCGGATGCGCGCGGGGGGGGAGGGAGTCCGGGGAGGGCGGGCGGGCGAGATGGGGGGAGGCCCGGGGTGGGGAAAGGCGCGGCCTCCGCCCGCCCCCTCCGCGGCCGCCCGGCTCTCCTCTGGGGGCGCGCTCCCCGGGCCTTCGCCGCGGCGCTTCTGGCCGTCCCCGTGCCTTCGCGGGGTAACGAGCCACGGCACGCCCCGCAGTCGCGTCCCGGGGCCGGGGTGGACGCCGCTAGGGAGGAGACGGTCTTGGGGAGTGTGGGGTCTCCGGCGGGACCCCAGTCTTCCACCCCTCGGCGTCTGGCGTTCCGCGGAGGAAGCTCGCACGTGTTGAGCGTCCCCGCCGAGTCCCCACACACACTTTCTCACTCAGTCGCGACCGCGGCTCTTCCCGCCAGTAGGTAGGTATTAAGGGTCGGGTGTCTGGAGAAGGAAACAGACAGGGATTATGGAATTTGCCCCGGCGGGTCGGACTCGTGCGGCTTCTTCCTTTAGGTACAGAGCAGGCTAACGATCCTCTAGCTTCCCCTAAGCGACGGGCGCCGGCCGGGGTCACCCTCGGCAGTGGCCTGTAGGGCCCAGGAGGCCCCCCACGGTGCTTGAGCCTTAGCTCTAACTAGGCTGAAGACTGATTGCTAGAGCTCTGGGAAAGAGAATAGGGGGCGGTCTTAGAGTTTCATTAGCTAGAGGATGGTTTTTAGAAACAAAGTACCTCACGAAAATGGGGGAGAGGCCGGGTGGGTAGGGCTCCTGCCTGTGGTATTTGTGGGGCCCACAAAGAGGGCTCCCAAGTTGCTCAGGGCAGTCAGATACTTAGAGGAATTGTGGTGGATTTGCCTGAAGATGGGTGGGAGGTGTAGAGAGTAAGTGGAAAGGAGGGAGATGAATAATGTGCCTTTCAGGCCTCACTGAGACACTCAATCTGTGTGCTCACCCCCTTCCACATGAGGCATGAGGCCTCCTCTTGGGAGAAGAGAACCCAACTTTGGAGGCTATCATTTCCACTGCTAGGATGGGGAGGTGAGATCAGATCTTTTCCTTCTCCTCCCTTTTCTTTTTCTCCCAGCAGTATCTCCACACCCCCTGGCCTCACAGAACAGCGGGGCTGGAAGCCCCAAGCCAGGCTCAGCTCCCAAGGCAGCACTGAGCGAAATTGCAGATTTCACCTGACTTTGAGCTCCTGGGCTGCACCAGGGGTTGAAGGAGGTGGGGCAACAGGAAAAGAGCATCCCCTGTCCACTCACAGCCTTCAACCCCAGGTTGAGGGCGTCACTCCTAAGTGGTCCTTCTCTTCCTTTCTTCACTTCTACCTCTCTTCGAGGGCCATTCCTAATACTCTACTAAGTCCCACGGTGTGTAACTCCTTGGACCTCCTTCAATGAGGGATGAATAGAAACCCTCAGAAGACTCCCCACTGCTATGGGACCACCCATCATGTCCCATGAATTCTGGGCAGGAAATAGATGTCTAATGGGGACTGTTTTAGGCTCCAAGGCTCCCCCGGTGAATCTGAGGCTGGAGTTTTCAGAACAAGATCCGTGCCCTTCTCTGTTTTAGGACTCAGAGCTACGGGCCTTTCCAGCCCCTGGAGTGATTCTGCAATCAATCCTCACTTGGTTCTTTAAAGCCCTCCAAAGGAGAGTTCTTTCTTGGCTCTAACCTAACTCCTTCTTGCTACACTTAAATGTCATTTCTTGTTTCCCTCCTCAATGATTCAGAGGGATTAGAAGCATTCTTCCCCAATGTGACATTTTCACCAGTCCACAGCACAACGAAAAGGAAAACATTAAGACAGAGGAATGTCTATTGTTGTCCTTTCTCGGGAATGACTGTTTTTGGTTCAGTTGTTCTTGAGAATTAAAACCCACTTGCTTTTATGAAATGATGGCGATAATAGATGGTAGATAATAGATAATGGAATGTTCTTAGGGAACATAACTGCAACTCTCTGTGGAAACTTGGCTTTGTTTACTTTTTTCCTGTCAAATTAGACCTGGACCACGGGCTAGCGACAAAGCTGAGATTCTAGACACACAGATGGCCCCGGGTTTCTGTCTGGCCCTCACCAAGACAAAAAGGATACCAGCTGCCCTGTATCTGCTTTCTCCGCTGCGGTTACCAACTTTTTGCCTCGAAGGCTGATGCTCCCATCATGTTAGGTGCGTTTAGTTTAGTGAAGGAGTGAGGCTGTAGCCCGACTGCCAGGTTCAAAATCAGTTCAGTCATGGGCCTCCCTGGTGGCGCAGCGGTTGAGCGCTGGGTTGCGAAACTGCGCGCGGCCTCTGCGGCGCCGGTTCGATCCCCGGCTGCTCCCCGGCCACCGGGCGAGGGTCCCACATGGCGTGCAGACCTCTCCTGCCGCCCGCTGCTCCCCTCAGCAGTGTACTTCGGTCCTTCTGCCTGCTCTGCTCCCCGCTCTGGCTCTGGTGAATTCTCTCACCCTCCCGTGCTTCTGACTGTACCCAATGCATGTATAAACAAAACAAACAAACAAACCAGCAAACAAATAAATAAAGCATGCCTCTATAAAAAAAAAAAAAAAAAAAAAGTAAATCATTTAAAAAAAAAAAAAAACAAAATCAGTTCAGTAATAGACTCAGTTCTGTGATCTTTACACCTCATTTTCCTCACCTTTAAAATGGGAATAATACCACCTTGGGGATGCTTGTGAGTATTAAGTGCTTGGAACAGTGCCCAGTACATGGAGCCCCCCGGTGCTGACTATAATAGAATTACTACTACAAACAGGTTTCATGTGGACCAACATGGCTGGGGTATGGGGGGGTCCTATCAGATTTAGGACCTTCATGGTTTAGGGGCACAGACCCACCCAAAATTAATCCTGGAGTTTTAGAATGGTAAATCTGGATCCCCTCTGGTTACAAATGCAGAACTGGAGACCCAGGCAAAGGCAGATCCCTTACTCCACCAGTGACTCACTGTTTAATGGGCCTGGGGCCTTTGTATCCGGATTCTCATTGTTCTGCCCTGGATGAATGACAGAACATGACTTGAGTACCTACTAAGTGCAGGACTCTGTGCTGGATGTTGCAGATGCAAATTCACTTGCTCTCAGAACTTTTGGTCAGTCAGGTAAATATCTGTCATAGGGGAACTTGCATAAGATAATGGATTTACCTCACGACTGCAACACTTTACAAGGAACTTCTCTCCATTTCATTCTCCCATGGAAGGGGAGGCTGAGCGGAAACACCGTAGGCCTAGCAATGGATCTATGGTCAAGAGATCAAGGTTGGGAAGGAAGTGAGGGAACAGAGCTGCCACTGTTCACACACCCCAGACACCCTCCCAGGAACCTCTAAAAGGCCCAGTCCCGAAATGTGGCCTCTGCTGCCCTCTAATGGAGAAAGACAGCCCTGGAGCCCCCACTAACCTGGTCTCCCTAAAAGAAAAGGGAGAGAGGGCCTTCCTGCCTGCCCTTTGACTTTGTATTCCCCTAGAATCCTGAGCGTTTCCTGCAGTCTCTGAAGCTGAACCTTCTGTTCTCTGAGGAGCCCTGACTGCCCCAATTCCCGACCACCCCCCTCCATCTACTATTTCCCCAGTTTCCTTTGTTGCCTGGGTTCCGATTCTGGTGCCCGGGTGCCTGGCCCTAACAGGGTTCTGGTTCCGGAAGGCCCCTGCCAGGTGCCTCGGGCCTCGCTCCCACCCAGGCACAAGGTGGCACTGAAGACATGGGCGTGAACGTCCCCCAGTGTGTGAAGCAACTGGACATCCGCAAAACTATAGTGAGCCTGGCCACGGGCGCTGGGGCCATCTATCTACTCTACAAGGCCATCAGGGCTGGTATAAGATGCCAGCCGCCCCTCTGCACCAACTCGCCCATCTGCATCGCCCGTGAGTGTCCGGGCCCTAGGGAGAGGGCTCTGTCCCAGGAGGTACCCGCTTCTGAGTCATCCAGTGTGGGAGGGCCCAAAGGTGATCCTCTTCCTCTTTTCTCTTCTCCGTCTTCCTTAAACCCACCCTGCAAACTTACTCTGCAGTTCCCCAGAGAAGTCGTTGCTGGAGATGTGCGCTCAGGATCCCTGGGTGGTGGATAACACTCAGGTGGATGCTCAGAGCTCATCTGACGGGTCTTCAAATTCTGCATTCACGCTAGCTCCCAGGATGGCACTGCTTGGAAATAGCATTAGTGGTTCCCCCCAAGGGAAAATGGGGGGACATGCATGCCCAGAGCTTTCACTAGTCCATATGGCACATTTATGCAAAGTAGAATATGTTACCCTTGTGCAAAATTTTTATTGCTATCTGTTGGAATCTCCTTGCCATAAACCAGTTATGATGAAATATGACATATTACAGTCATATGCCAGAAATATGTTGTAGTAAATGTTTATAGTATGTACAGTACAACATTAGTTGTGGTGTCCTTGTATGGTGCACACTCTGTTCTACTGTATATGGTGGTCCTGCCTACAGCAAGACTTCTCAGAAAAGGCAACTCAGGCTTGTCCCTAGGTCCCTCTCCTCAGTTTCCCAGCCCTATTCTTTTATCACTTCTGAGTCCACATCCTGAGCTTGCCCGGGGTGGTTGTCTAGGCCTGGCGATCGAGCGGGAGCGACATGGGCGGGACTCAGGTGAGATCCGGAGGCTCCTCAACTCTTTGGAGTGCAAACAGGACGAGTTCGCCAAGAGCATGATCCTGCACAGTATCACCCGCTGTGTGTACTTGCTGGAGGCAGAGGTGAGGGAAGGGAAGCAGGAGGTCCTCTCCACCCCCCAGCCAGCTTAGCCTCTAGGGGCTATCCCTGACCTCTGCCCTCTTGCCTGGCCAGACTGTGTCCTGCGACCTGTCTCTCTGGCTGATGGTGGGGAGGGGCCGTCAGGGGCCTTGGTGACGTAGGGGGGCAGTGGACCCTGGACACCCGCTTCTTCTGCCTCTTTCGTCTCTCTCGGCACACTCTAGGCCTCTGCTTGTTCTACTGATGACATCAGGTTGGTGGGCGAAATGCTGGATGACAGGGACAACAGTGTCAAAATCCAAGCTCTGAACACACTTAAAGCTTTCTCTGGCATCCGAAAATTCAGGCTCAAAATCCAGGTGAGCCGAGGGGCACGCGGGTTGTCTGTAGTCCATGGGTTCTTTAATAGGCTTAGTTGCTCATGTTCCTGAAATTTGCAACCCAGAAATGGTCTTCCTTGGGCGTAAGTGGGCAAATGGTGCCATATTCCCAGTGAGGTCATAAAAGTCTTTAAATTTCAGGCTGAAACTGAAGTAGGGTACTAGGGATAAATCTGATTACTCCTAGAAAGCCCCCTAAGGTTCTTTGACACCAACTAACTCTCTGACAGCAACTGGGTATCCTGCAGTTCAATTAATGCTGAGACTCTCTAACTGGAATTAGCACAGACCCCACAGGAAAAGGACTCAGTCCCACAGGACTGCCCCCCATTTCACATGCCAGTCACAAGTCTCAGTGCTTCTGACCAACCAGCTGTAAAGTCCAGGGTTCCCACAATGCTCTCCTCAGGTTTGATATTCCCTAAGAACAACTTCCAGAACTCAGGAAAACACTTGTGTTTGCCAGTTTATTATAAAGCATATAACCTAGGAGCAGCCAAATGGAATAAGAGGTGTTTAGGGCAAGGTATGGGAGAAGGTGTGCAGAACCTCCATGCCCTCTCTGGCTTTGTCACCTCCTTGCAACTATAGGTGTTTGCCAACCCACAAGTTCTCCAAACTGTTATTTAGGAGTTTCTATGGAGGTTTTATTATGTAGACATAATTGATTATTCTTTGACCAATGGTGATTGATTGGAGCTCAATCTCCAGCTCCTCTCTTTTCCCCAGATTTCAAGGGTAGCACTGAAAGATCCATCCCTCTAATCATGATGTGGCCTTTTCTGGTCACCAAGCCTCATCCTGAAGTTATCTGGGGGCTCCATGAGTCACCTTATTAACATAAAGTCAGGAGTGATAATAAGGGTTTTGTTATAAATAACAAGAGACACTCCTGTCAGGAAATTCCAAGGATTTCAGGAACTCTGTACGTGGAACCAGGGACAACACCAAATATTATGCGATAATATTTATTATCGCATCATACTCCCCATGCTGTGTTGTTATAGCTGGTGAGTGGGCTATTCTTGATTATGAGGAAACAGAAGCCAGCAAATGTCAGTTCTCCCAACTTGCTCCTATTAGGCCCCCAGGCTTACCTGTTTGCATACACATCTTTTTTTTTTTTAATTAAGCATGATATCTTTTTAATTTTTTTAAATTTATATATATTTTACATCATTTTTCTTTTCTTTCTTTCTTTTTTTTTTTTTTTTTTTTTTACAATGTTTGCTTTCTTTTCTCAGGTGTAGTACCCATAGAATTTCTACCACTAATTCACCTGTGCACCATCACCATAGTCCCTTGGGCACTTCCCTCCCTCGTTTTGATCCCTCACCCTCCTCCTCCCCTGCAGAATTTCTCTGATTTATAGCTGTCTATTTTTGTTTTGTTTTGTTATGTTCTTTATTGTTATTACTTTCCCCCTAATTCCTTATTTGGTTCCCCTATATTCCTCCTGTAAGTGAAACCATCTGCTATTTTTCTTTTTCCTTCTGGCTTATTTCACTGAGCATAATCCCTTCTGGCTCCATCCATGGTTGCTGCAAATGGCATGAGTTTATCTTTTTGATTGCTGAGTAGTATTCCACTGTATATATACACCACATCTTCTTGATCAGATCATCTATTTTTGGGCATTTAGGTTGTTTGCAAGTCTTACCTATTTTAAATAGTGCTGCAGTAAACATAGGGGTATAGATATTCTTTTGAATTAGTGTTTTTGTGTTCTTTGGGTATATCCCTAGGAGTGGAATTGCTGGGTCATATTTTTTAGTAGTCTGAGGATCCTCCATACAGCTTTCCATAGCGGTTGGACCAGTTTTTCACCACATCCTCACCAACATTTACTGTTGCTAGTTTTTTTCATATGTGCCATTCTTAGAGGTGTAAGGTGATACCGCATTGTGGTTTTGATTTGCATTTCCCTGATTATAAGTGATGTTGAACATTTTTTCATGTGCCTGTTGGCCATTTGCGTTTCCTCTTGGAGATCCACACACATCTTGACCTGCTTTCCTGCTGGTACCATGAATAAAAAATGGCTTTCTTCCTGCTTGTGGTTAATGTCAGTCTAAGTCCTGGATCCCATCCCCTTCCTGAGGGCCTCTCTCCTTGACTAGCCTTTCTGTCTAAGATGACCTCCCTATTCAGTACACTACCCATTCCCTTGTACTTAAAAAGAAAAACAAACAAACAAAAAAATCCTCTTCTTGGACCTCCAATTCTTCCTTTAGCAAATGGTCAATTTATTCCTAATTATAAATAAATATTAAAAATTGCAAACAGGGCCTCCCTGGTGGCGCAGCGGTTGAGCGCTGGGTTGCGAAGCTGCCCGCGGCCTCTGCAGCGCCGGTTCGATCCCCGGCTGCTCCCCGGCCACTGGAGGAGGGTCCCACATGGCGCGCAGACCTCTCCTGCCGCCCGCTGCTCCCCTCAGCAGTGTACTTCGGTCCTTCTGCCTGCTCTGCTCCCCGCTCTGGCTCTGGTGAATTCTCTCACCCTCCCGCGCTTCTGACTGTACCCAGGGCATGTATAAACAAAACAAACAAATAAATAAATAACATGCCTCTATAAAAAAAAAAAAAGGATTTTTAAAAAAAAATGCAAACATTGTAAATGTGTGCAGTAGAATGAACAAATAAACAAAACACCCACAACCAGAATCCAGGTTAAGAAATATTACTCAGCAGTCAAAAAGATAAACACATGCAGTTTGCAGCAACATGGATGGAGCTAGAAGGGATCATGCTCAGCGAAGTAAGTCAGAAAGAAAAAGAAAAACACCGGATGGTCTCACTCATAGCAGAAATTTAGAAAACCTAAATAAGAGACCAGGAAAAAGACTAATCAATACAAAGTAAAAATCAAAATCAACAAGCAACTATAAACCAGAGACACACTATGGGATTGGGGGGAAAGGGTAGGGAAAGGAAGGACTAGAGTCAAAATAAGGGGGGTGTGCAATTGTATGGGGAATATAACCAAAATGAAAATTCATACATTGTGCAAAGATGAAAAAAGATGTAAGAATTATATAAAATAAAATATTTAGGGCCTCCCTGGTGGCGCAGCGGTTGAGCGCTGGGTTGCGAATCTGCCTGCAACCTCTGCAGTGCTGGTTCGATCCCCGGGCTGCTCCCCAGCCTCCGGAGGAGGGTCCCACATGGCGCGCAGACCTCTCCTGCTCCCAGCTGCTCCCCTCAGCAGTGTACTTCGGTTCTTCTGCCTGCTCTGCTCCCCGCTCTGGCTCTGGTGAATTCTCTCACCCTCCCGTGCTTCTGACTGTACCCAGTGCTTGTATAAATGAATGAATGAATGAATGAATAAATAAATAAATCTTTAAAAAATTTAAAAAAATATTTAAATAAAAAAAGAAACAAAACACGACCAATACCACCAGAGGCAATCATTTTTCTGTATTTGTTCATCAATGCCTTCATTTTCTTTGCCTGTATCTTTACATGTCTTAACAGGGAAAGAAAGGCCATAAATGAATAGGTAAAATATAGTTTGGAATGTTAGTAGTTTTATGTATGGTATTATGTGGTTAGTAGTCAGTTTGCCTTTAACCCTCAACTTCGCCTATAGAATATGGTTAACTCTGTTTCCTCTTTTTCATTAATGTATGGCATTCCAGTTTGTGAATATTATACAATTTTATTTATCCATTTACCCATGGGGAGGCATTTGTATTGTTTCTAGTTCCTATATTGTGCCATGAGCATTTTGCATACATTTCTCTTGTGGACATGGGAGAGCTTCTCCAGGTTGTGTATGTAGGAATAAAACGGTTGGGTTAACAGGGATGCTTTACTTTTCAAGAAGGGTTGTATCAATTTATAAGCCTCTCACCAAAATAGCATGCATTTTCCTGTTGCCTTATTACCTCCTCAACACTTTGTGTTTTTCACACTTATATTTTTTTGCATCAAAATTTCCTGGGGGGGGGCCTCCCTGGTGGCACAAGGGGCTAAGCACCGCACTATGAAGCAATCTACAGCCTCTGCAGCATGAGTTCAATACCCAGCCGGTCAGGGAGCAACCCACATGGCACAGCAGACCTCTCCTGTCATGTCCACTGCTCCCCTCAGCACTGTATTTCAGTCAGTCTACCTGTTCTGTTCCCCACTCTGTCTCTGGTGAACCCCCTCACTGCCCCCCCCCCCGCCCCCCACACCTCTGGCCTATACCCCAGCTCTTGTAAGCATAAATAAATAAATCTTTAAAAAAAAAAAAATTCCTAGGGGAGGGCCTCCCTGGTGGCCTAGGGGTTAAGTCTCAGCGCTATCACTGTGAGGCCCACCATGATAGCCTGGCCCTGGCCAGGGAGACACCCACATGGCGCAGCAGACCTCTCCTGTCTTGCCTGCTGCTCCCTTCAGCAGTGTATTTCAGTAGATCCGCCTGTTCTGCTCCCCACTCTGTCTCTGGTGAATCCTTTCACCCCCAACAATTCTGGCCTGTTCTTATATGCATAAATAAATAAATCTTTAAAAAAATAGATTTCAGGGCTCTGCACCCACAGTCCAGTTCAACAGGGGAAATTAGTTTTTCATAGGTCCCCAGGAAATTCCAAAGCAGGTGACATGGGCATCACTGTTCCCTCTTTCCCAATGTCTATATCCTGAGGACCTGTTCTCTTATTATATGAAAGCAGTCACTCCCTGGCCTGGTTTCCATCTATATGTGCTCTCATGGTCTCTGTCCCTGACCTTAGACTCATGGCCAGCAGTTCCATATGAACTGTGTAGAGGCTCTCTAACCCAGCATGTGCAAAAAAAAATGGAGCTTCCCCCCTTTCCCTAAGTTGGACCACTTTCTCCAGTGGGATCTAGTCCCATCACCCCTCTGTTTGGTTGTCCTCCAGGCTCTAAGCATAAACTGTATGACCAGTTCCACCTCTTGGCCCAGACCCAGCTATTTACACCGTTTGTGTCATGTTCTCTCATTTCCTGGCCCTTGTACCTACTGTCCCCTCTGCCTGAAACCTTGCCCCAGACTTGCTAACTCCTAGCTGTCCTTTAGGTCTTAGTAAACAGAGACAAGAGGAGCAGGGTTTAATGGGAATGCTGTTGTGCTCACTCCAGGATTCTTGCCTCCTCTTATGTGTCTCAAAAAGTTATAGCTTGTAAGGTTTATCTATCTTTAGTAATATCTCTCTGTCCAAGCATCTTGCGTTCAGAAGCCAAGATCCTTTTAGTCATTAAAAAATGTATATGAGTACCTACTTTGTGCATGGGAGATAGCAGTGAACAGATCAGGAAAGATCCTTGTCCAAGAGGAATTTATATTCTAACAGGGTGAGGCAGGAAATTTACAAATTAGTAAAATCTTTAGTGTGTGCCATGTGACAAATGCTAAGGAGAAAAATAAGGACGGGTCAAAGAGGGCCTTCCCTGGTGGCACAGGCGGTTGAGCGCTGTGCTGTGAAGCTGTCTGCAGCCTCAGCAGTGCCGGTTCGATCCCGGCCGGCCGGCGAGAATCCCATGGTGAAGCAGACCTCTCCTGTCTCGCCCGCTGCTCCCCTCAGCAGTGTATTTCGTCAGTGTGCCTGTTCTGTTCCCTGTTCTGGCTCTGGTGAATTCTCTCACCCTCCCGCGCTTCTGACTATACCCAGTGTTTGTATAAATAAATAAATAAATAAATCTTTTTTAAAAAATTGGTAAATTGGACTCTGAAAATTCAAAACACTTGCTTTGTGAAAACCCCTGTTAAGAGGATGAAAGGCCAGACTGTGAGAAAATATTTGCAAACCTCATATCTGGCAAAGGACTTATATTGAGATTAAATAAGGAATTCTCAAAGCTCAATGTTTAAAACAATGATCCAATTAGAATATGGGCAAAAGGAATGAAGAAATATTTCACTGAAGGGGACTTACAGATTGCCAACAGCACATGAAAAAGCTGTCTAAACTCACTAGCCATCAGGGAAATGCAAATTAAGACCATAATGAAATGATCTACACTAAATGATCTAAACTAAAATTAGCAGTGATACCAAATGCTGGTAAAGATATAGAGAAACTAGATTTCTCATATGTTGCTGATAAGAATGTGAAATGGAAAATAGTTTGGCAGTTTTTAAAAAACTAGTCAGGCCGACCCTGGTGGCTCAAGGGGTTAAGACGCAGCACTACGAAGCTCTCCACAGCAACTGTAGCACAAGTTCGATCCCCTGCCAGGGAGCGACCCACATGGTACAGCAGACCTCTCCTGTCTCGCCCGCTGCTCCCCTCAGCACTGCATTTCAGTCGATCTGCCTGTTCTGTTCCCCACTCTGTCTCTGGTGAATCCTCTCACCCCCCACGCCTCTGGTTTGTACTCCAGCTCTTGTATGCATAAATAAATCTTTAAAGAAAAAAAACTAGCTATAGGTTTACCATACAAACCAGCAATCACATTCCTGGACATTTGTCCTAGAGAAATGAAAACTTCATATACATAAGAACCTATACACAATTGCTCATAGCAGCTTTATAATAGCCCAAAACTGGAAACCAAAATGTCTCTCATTAGATGAACATTTAAGTGAACTGTGGTACCCCCCACCATGGAATACTACTCAGTAATAAACAAAGAATGAAATATTAATATGCACAATAATTTTGGATGAATCTCAAGGACAACAGGCAGTATGGTTCCATTCTCCAAGTGACAAATTCTAGAGCTGGAAAGCAGATTAATGGGGGCCAGTAGTTAGGGCTGGTCTTGCTGGAGAGGGGTATGTGTAACTATGAAGGAGTCCATGAGGGAGACCTTTGTAGAATCTGCCCTCATGGTAAGATGACACAGAACTATATATACATTGTACCCATATGAGAGATCTAGTTTCTCTATATCTTTACCAGCATTTGGTATCACTGCTAATTTTAGTTTAGATCAGATTATTCTGATGGAATAATCTGTTATAGTAGTGGTGGTTACAGAATCTACCCTCGTGGTAAGATGACACAGAACTATATACACATTGTAGCCACCCATATCAGTTTCCTAGTTTTGATTGTTTTTAAAAATTTATTTATTTATTTATACAAGAACTGGGGTACAGGCCAGAGGTGCGGGAGAGTGAGAGGATTCAACAGAGATGGAGTGGGGAGCAGAACAGACAGACGACCAAAAACACTGCTGAGGGGAACAGCAGGCGAGAAAGGAGAGGTCTGCTGCGCCATGTGGGTATCTCCCTGGCCAGCTGGGAATGGAACCTGCGCTGCAGAGGCTGCAGACATCTTCACAGCGCTGAGCTCAAACCCCTACACCACCAGGGAGGCCCTTTTTGTAACCACTGGGTGAAGAGCTCATGCCTCTCTGTACTATTTTTGCAACTTTCTGTGAATTTATAATTATTTAGAATTAAAACTGTTTAAAGAAACAAAATGTGTTCCATATGACAGAGTGATGGAGAAAAATAAAGATGCAGGGTAAAGAAGGCTGGGGTGGAAGTGGTGGTGTAGTCTTAAAGGAGGGTGGTCATGGACGGCCTCACTGAGGCGCCATTAAAGCATTCTTGGAGGTAAGAGAGTGGGCTATGAATATCTGGAGGGAAAGTATTCAAAGCAGAGGGAACAGATGGTAAAAACCCTAAGATAGGTGTGCCCCTAGCAAGTTCAAGAAACAGTTACGAGGCCACTGTGATGAGAACCATGGGAACAAAGCAGAATAGGTGAAGTCAGAAATAACAAGGGTAGGTGGGTGTAGGGGCAGGAGGCACAGTCAGGATCTCTATGAACCAATGCAGACGGGTAAAGGAGAGTCCTGGAGCCCTCGGAGGCTTTTTCAGGCTTTTATAGGGATTTTACCAAGTACACATCAGGCAGGGGTGCCGGTGCGGGAGGTGAGTGGGGGGCTTGGAGGAGGGAAGTGGCAGGAGGCTGGCAGGCCTCCCAGCCCCCGGCAAATCTTCACTCTTTCTGGGCTCTCTGGCGTTCTCTCGTGGTCTCTGCTGGTTCTGTTCCCATCTCTTGCTTGTTCTCCTTCTGCTCTTTCTGTTCCTCTGGCGTCCTGGCCTTATATGCCCAGTCTCTTGGCTCAGGTGCGCCCACCTATGCATGCCCACACCCTCCTCCAAATACCTGCTGTCAGGCATGCATTTAATCTAATGGTGAGAGGGCAGAAAAGCCTGACACTTTTTGCTTACCCTACAGTGGGAAAGCAGATCCATCAGACCTTTTAAGCCACTGTAAGGATTTCAGTCTACCCGAAGTGAACTAGGGACTCTGGAGCAGAGGAGTGACACGTCTGACAATTCATCTGTTCTGCAAATAGGGAACGGGGGCAGGGACATAAACAGGGAGACAGGAGATTACAAAAATCCAGGTGAGAGATGATGGTGTTTTGGAATAGGGTGGTAGAAGTTGATAGAAGTAAGGGTGATGAGAAGTGGGTTGATTGTTGATAGATTTTGAAGGCAGGGCCAACAGAGATCAGAAAAAGCATATGTGGGAAAGAAAGTCTCGGAAGACTGCGGATGTTCGGCTTGAGTGACAGGAAGGCTGAAACAGGGAGGGCTGTGGAGTAAGCAGGTTTGGGGAGCAGAGCATGTTAACTCTGAGGGGTCTGTTTGGCCTCCATTTCCACTGTGGAATATGAGACTGGAATATGAGAGTGGAGTTCAGGGAGAGGTCTGGACTGAGACAGACATTGGATAGTCATCAGTATATAGATCTTGTGTTACACTGTGCGTCTAGGCAGTGTCACCAAATAGTGATGAAATTAGAGGAGAGGAGCCTGGGCAAAAGAACAAGGAAAGAGGGGCCTCCCTGGTGGTGCAAGGGGTTAAACACAACACTATGAAGCTATCTGCATCCTCTGCAGCTCGAGTTCGATCCCCAGCTGGCCAGGGAGCTACCCGCATGGCTCTCCAGACCTCTCCTGTCTCGCCCACTGCTCCCCTCAGCAGTGTATTTGTCAGTCTGCCTGTTCTGTTCCCCACTCCGTCTCTGGTGAATCCTCTCAACCCCCTGCATCTCTGGCCTGTACCCCAGTTCTTGTATGCATAAATAAATAAATCTTAAAAAAAAAAAGAAAAGAAAAAAGAATTTCAAGGAAGTAGGAGTGGACAACTAGGTCAAATAATGTTTACAGTTCAAATAAGAGGAAATTGCCTTTTGGGTTTGACCAGGCCATCATCATTGCAGAAGCTGGGATTGTGTTGGGGATCACCATATGGAAGCAGATTCTCCTTTTCTCCCCCACCAGGAGCACAGCATCAAGGTGCTGGAACTGGTCTCCACCATCTGGGACTCAGAGCTGCACGTCGCAGGCCTCAGACTCCTCAACAGCCTCCCACTGCCTGATTATGTGCATCCACAGCTGCGGCGGGTGATGCCTGCCTTGATGGAGATCCTGCAGTCAGACTATATCCTGGCGCAGGTGCTATATCCTGGCACAGGGGCCTGAGGACCACGGCCCAGACCCTGCCTCCTGACCAGCCGTGGTGCGGGACTTAGAGGGAGAAGCAGCGACTTGTGTCTTCCCTGCTTGGGCCTAGACTCATCTGCCTTCTTATGTTTTACTCTTTTCTTTATTCAGTGACAAAAGTTAATATAGGTATTTTAATATTAGGCAAAATTAGTTATTATTACTTATTATGCTGTTTTCTTTACTCAGGTGCAAGCTATACGACTGCTGAGCTACCTGGCACAGAAACAAGACCTTCTCTATGATATTCTCAACTGCCAGGTGAGAAAGGGACTAGAAAGGGGCTGATGGATGCCAGCCGGGGAAGAAAGAATCATGAATTCTCCAGACCGACTTAGCCTTAATGATAGCGACTTGTTCCTCTTCCTGATTCTACATGAGATACATTGAAAACCATCTCCTCTTCTGTTCTCTGCTTAGAATGAGGATGAGGATCTATTTTGTTGGGAGGAGAATCTTTTGAGGGATTTTATGAACTCTGAGAGGAACACAGGTGACAAAAGTTAATGTATTTTATTATTAGAGAAAATTACTTATAACAAAACTTATTATTTGAAGTCGATAGGATCACTACATAATAATTACTGGATCAGATAAAGCAACTGTAAACATAGGCACCTACTAGCATAATCTCAAAATATATATGGCAGAACTTGATGGACTTAGAAGGAAAACAATTGTTTTTTCTGTTTTTATTAAGGTATAATTGGCAGATAAACTTGTTAGATATTAAAGTGTGAGATATTAAAATGTACATTGTGGTGATTTGACATACATATACATCTAAAAGGATTTCCATGATCTATTTACTTTACCCATCTGTCACCTCACATACTTACTGTTTTTATGAGAACATTTAAGTTCTACTGTCTTCATAAATTGAAAAAATTTTTGAAAGATTTATTTATGCACACAAGAGCTGGGGTGCAGGCCAGGGGTTGCGGGGGGTGAGAAGATTCACCAGAGACAGAGAGGGGAGCAGAACAGACAAATCCACAGAAATACACTGCTGAGGGGAGCAGCAGGTGAGTGAGGAGAGGTCTGCTGCGCCATGTGCGCAGCTCCCTGGCCGGTGATTGAACTTGTGCTGCAGTGGCTGCCAATAACTTCATTGTGCTGAGACTTAACCCCTTGTACCACCAGGCCCGCTTTGTAAATTTTAATTATATAACACATTGTTATCAACTATAGTTCCCATGTTTTACATTACATCTTCAAATTTCACACTGTTCATCTTATAGCTGAAAATCTGTATCCTTTTACCAGCTTCTCTATTTGCCCATCCCATACCCCAACCCTGCCAACATTCTCGTGTTCTCTATCAGTTTGACTTTTTTTTTTTTTAAAGATTTTTATTTATTTATTTATACAAGCACTGGGTACAGTCAGAAGCGCTGGAGGGTGAGAGAATTCACCAGAGCCAGAGCAGGGAACAGAACAGGCAGAAGGACCGAGGTACACTGTTGAGGGGAGCAGTGGGCGCAGGAGAGGTCTGCGTGCCATGTGGGACCCTCCTCCGGTAGCCGGGGAGCAGCCGGAAATTCAACCGGCGCTGCAGAGGCTGCGGGCAGCTTTGCAACCCAGCGCTCAACCGCTGTGCCACCGGGGAGGCCCGAGTTTGACTTTTTTTTTTAAGAGTCCACATATAACTGATACATACAGTATTTGTCATTCTCTGTCTGTCTTATTTCACTAAGCATAATGCCCTCAAAATCTGTTAATGTGATCACAAATGGCCAGATTTCCTTTTTCTCATGAACGAATAAGGAAAAATCGACATCTATCATCACAGTGGAAAATTTGTAAGATTTTATCTACCCTTTCAGCAATTAATGATAAAAACCTAAAACTTGAAAGGGAATATTAGCTATAAATAACAAATAAACCTGAAACATTAGATATGTCTCAAACACTTTACAACTAGTAAATGCACTTTTCTCTCAAGCACACAAAATATTTGTAAAAATCACAAGGCCTCCCTAGTGGCATAGAGGTTAAGGACACAGCACTGTCAAGCTATTGGCAGCCACTACAGCACGAGTTCGATCCCCAGCCAGCCAGGGAACTAAACCACATGGCGCAGCAGACCTCTCCTGCCTAGCCTGCTGCTCCCCTGAGCAGTGTATTTCAGTGGATTTACCTGTTCTGCTCCCCACTCTATCTGGTTAATCCTCTTGGCCCGTGCACCTCTGGCTTACACCCCCTTCTTGTATGCATAAATAAACAAATCTTTAAAAAAAAATCAGCCACATACTAGCTCTTAAAGTTTGTCTCAATAAACTTCCTAGGATCAATATTGTAATCATATCACTAATGCTTATGATTACAGTTCAGTTGTGTTAGAGAATGATAGTGACAATAAAACTGCACATTTCCTGGACAGTTGGATCTAAAACTTAGATCTATTGGGAAATTGATGCCATTGGAAGATGGAAGAACTTTAAACTTGGATTTCTCCTGCCTTCTCTCCATTCCCATCATAGGTGCATGACAACTTTCTGAACCTGTTCCAGGCTACACAGTCAGGGAGTTTGCTGTTCGAGGCACTGGTGTTTGCTGAGCGGCTGAGTGAGGGCCGGAATTCACCTCATTACCGTGCCGTGAAATGGCATTACAATGAACAGTCTCTGCATGAAGCTCTCTTTGGAGATGAGTCACGACTGGCAGACCGGCTGCTCGCCTTGGTTATCCACCCTGAGGAGGAGGTTCAGATCCAGGCGTGCAAGGTCATAGTCAGCCTGCAGTGTCCTCCAGATGTGGGATGCCGGCCTTCTTCCTGCCAGCCTAGTCATTCCTACTTTAATAATGGGGAATAAAATTAAGGAGAGCCAATAAATAAGTATGGGAGAGAAACTTGAGGGGTAGTGTCTGTCCAAGACTTTCCAAAGCTGAATATAGATGTCATCCAGCATTACCCCTTTCCAGATCATGGCAAAGCATACGCGTACCACCCCAAATCCACCCCCACTTCCCTGTTTAGGAGACAGACTCGCTTCTCTTGCTGCTTTTCAAGTTTTGATATGTAGCTGATGCTTTCAGAAAGTTTCAAGGAGAAGGCAGATTTATTTATTTATTTACTTGCTTACTTACTTATTTATTTATTTATCTTTTCTTTCTTTCTTTTTTTTTTTTTAATAGAGGCATGTTTTATTTATTTGCTTGTTTGTTTGTTTATACATGCACTGGGTACAGTCAGAAGCGCGGGAGGGTGAGAGAATTCACCAGAGCCAGAGCGGGGAGCAGCAGAGCCAGAGTGGGGAGCAGAACAGACAGAAGGACCAAAGTACACTGCTGAGGGGAGCCGCGGGCGGCAGGAGAAGTCTGCGTGCCATGTGGGACCCTCCTCCAGTGGCCGGGGAGCAGCCAGGGATCGAACCGGCGCCACAGAGGCCGCCGGCAGCTTTGCAACCCAGCACTCAACCGCTGCGCCACCAGGGAGGCCCTCTTTGTTTTTTTTTTAAGATTTATTTATTTATTTATACAAGCACTGGGTACAGTCAGACGCGCGGGAGGGTGAGAGAATTCACCAGAGCCAGAGCAGGGAGCAGAGCAGGCAGAAGGACCGAAGTACACTGCTGAGGGGAGCAGTGGGCACAGCAGGAGAGGTCTGCATGCCATGTGGGACCCTCGCCTGGCCGCCGGGGGTCGAACCGGCGCTGCAGAGGCTGCGGGCAGCTTCACAACCCAGCGCTCAACCGCTGTGCCACCGGGGAGGCCCGGCAGATATTTTTAAAGATTTATTTATTTATGTATACAAGAACTGAGGTACAGGCTAGAGGTGTGGGGCGGGGGTGAGAGGATTCACCAGAGACCGAGTGGGGAGCAGAACAGGCAGATTGACTGAAATACACTGCTCAGGAGAGGTCTGCTGCACCATGTGGGTAGCCCCCTGGCTGGGGATTGAACCTGTGCTGCAGCGGCTGCAGACAGCTTCATACGTTTTCTCTTAATCCCTTATACCACCAGGGAGGCCCAAGGAGAAGGCAGATTTGAGGACTGCTGTCAAGGTAATCAACTGGAAAAGTATAACATTGGATTGGCCAGGACAGACTAGGCTATGCCCCAGTAACAGACAACCTCCAAATCTCAGCAGCTTAAAAATGATGATGATTTCTTATTCACACTATATACTCATCGCAGGGGCAGACATCTGTACCACTTTATCTTCTCTCAGGCATCCATGCTGAGGGCTCTTCAGTATGTTTCTATGGCTGCTAGAGAAGGAAAAGGGTACGTGGCAGTGATGATTGGCTCTTAAAAGTTGTACCAGAAACGATGCCCACCACTTTCACTTCATGTCACAGGCCTACATGAGCAGGGAATATGTGTCCAAGAAAAAACTGAAAATATTTGGTGATAGCACTAATGATAGAATGTTCAGGAATGTTAGGGAAGAGTGTGAGTTCTAGAATCAAACTGCTAGGCTCAATCTTGGGAAAGCCATTTACCTTCTTTGAAACTCAGTTCCCTCAGCTGTCAAATGTATAATGGCACTTATTTTATGAAGCTGTTGAGAAGATGATATGGGGATGATAGGAGGTAATGGATTTAAGATACGGTGCTCTGCATGCAGAAGATGTTGGTCAAAGACTGGTTTGGAGGAGCTATGAAGTCATCACTGAGAAAACGAAAGGTCAGCACTGGAAAGGTCTTTGGAAAGTAGTGAGTCCACTGTTTCTCCAGCCTTCAGGTTACAGGCACAGGGGGTCCTGGAGCCCTTGATAAAGGAGCTGAAATGCCACTGGAACTTAGCTTTAGAAACCAGACTGACTGTGTGTGGAATATAAAACCAAAACCTTGAAGTCTCCAGAAACAAGAAGACTGCCAAACCAAATATGGCCATTTACTTTCAGATTTTCCCATTCATTCATTGTGTTATCTGTGCACCCTTGCCATAGCAAGGTAATAGTTGGTGATTTTTTTTTCTAGTTATGAGAAAGCTAAAATTGGAGTTATTCATAGTCTGCTACTACTTGATTTAGGAAAGAGGCTATGTTGGCCCTGCTATTGAACACCAGTGTTCTTTTCAGAGGTAGGACTTAAATACCATCATCTAGATGAACGCCAATCTTAGCATTTTGCTGAAGGGGAGACAAAAGCAAAGGAAAGGTGACTTGTTCAAGGTCACATGAGCTGCTCTGGGGCAAATATAGGATTAGAACCTCCTAGTGTTGGGAGTTTTGCTCTCATATTCCTTGACCTGAGCCCCATGAGAGTAGATGGTAGAGTCTAAACCAGAATCTGGGGCAGATGAGAAATATTCAAGGGTTCTGGACTAAATCACTTGGGGGAGTTTATCCCTACTGAATCTCTCACCCAGGTCCTCACCATTGGTTGGGGATCTGATTGCAGGTGTAGGGTTGTCGGTGAGGATGGGCTGATCAGAGTGAGTGAACTCCTAAGGGCTTATCTTTGTCACCAAGCTTGACTTGTCATCTCTGATTGCGGAGCCACTACCTGTTCTGAATCATCAACCCTGTCTCTTGATTCTGCTACTTGAGTACACCGCAATCACCCCCAAATTTGTCAAATCCACATCATCCTATTTACTCCTCAACCCAGCCCCATGTTCCTGTGTCATCAGCTAGGTATTGGGCATCATCTTTAACTTCTCCTCCCCATCATATCTGAACAGTTATTTCAAACATCATATATTCACCCTCTTCTCTGATTTCTACTGCTACTACCATTTTAGGAGTTTGGGGTAGACTTTTCACTATTTCTGTCTCCATCCTCTCCAGCCCTACACTCTCCAGGCTAATCTTATAACCCCACATTACATTATCTCAAAAACCTTCAGGGGTTCCCCACTGCCATACTGAAAACATTTTCTCAGTCCCAAAGCTGTCAGATGATCTGACAAGTATAAATGGACTTACAGCAAAAGTAGGTTGAGTTTTGCCCTTAAAGACATGGTCATTGGACTTCCCCTAGCCCCCATGGTTGTACTAAATGAATTATCTTTACATAAGACCCTTCCCAATCTGATTGTCTTACTTCCAGTAGGCTGCCATGTCAAATTTCTTCTCTAGCTAAGCTGAAACGAACTAGTTACCATTGACTAAGCCTACCACATTTGTCTTGCCTCCAAGTTTTTTTTTTTTTAAGATTTATTTATTTATGTAAGAACTGGGGTACAGGCCAGAGGCGCAGGATGGTGAGAGGATTCACCAGAAAAATAGCCAGGAGCAGAACGGGCAGACAGACTGAAATACACTGCTGAGGGGAGCAGCAGGCGAGGCAGGAGAGGTCTACTGCACCATGTGGGTAGCTCCCTGGCTGGCCAGGAATCGAACCCTTGTGGTGGAGGCTACGGACAGCTTCACGGCACAGCGCTCAACCCTCTGCGTCACCAGGGAGTCTCCAAGTTCTTGATATAATGTTCCTCCTGCCTGCTGTGCCCGTCTCCTTTGCATTGGGCTATGTCCAATGGTGTCATCAAAGTTGAAATATATCCTTCTGCAACCTACAACTTTCAGTCATACCATGCTTTGATGCTTTCTGCAACCCTTCTCATTTGAACCTCTCATTTGGCATTGGTAAATTAAAGCTTGGATCCTATAAACTCTGTTCTTTTTTGCAGTAGATTATAGCTGGCTGCTTATAAAAGCCTTGAAGGAAGAGCCTACTCTGAGAAGGTACATGATAACAATTGCCTGATAGCATTGAAAGGAGAGTTGACAGTGGGGTGGGCAGAGAAGATGTATTGGTGATTTGTTGCTGTGTAACAAATTATGACAAAACTTAGTATATCAATCTGGGTCCAATCAAGAGGAAAAACCACATTGTAATTTGAACAGAGAAATTTTAATATGCTTAATTGTTGCAGTGTGGATTGGTGTAGCACAGAGTTGGTTGGTAAGGAGTAGAACTCTAAAGAATACATAAATAGCAAAATTAGGAGCAGCCTCTTAACTGAGGGCTGAGGCTGAGATAGAGTATCCAAGGAAGAGATTCCCACCCACCTTCAAGTCTGAAATCTGTATCTTGTTGAGAAAGCAGTCGTCAGATGTCAAAAAAGTCACTGTGTTTTCATGCCACTGGGACTTGCCAGAAATCTGCCTTCCAGGATGCCAGAGAAAGCTCTTCATTGGAAGAGGTGCCAAACCAAACCAAAGTCACTCCACTGTAGCATGTCCTGCAGGAGTCTGGTGCTGGACAGCCTGTGAGCACTGCAGGAGGAGAAGCCTGCTCAGCAGCTGCCGGTGCAGGAGAAGCTGCAAAGGCTGCAGGAGGCAGAGGCGTCTTGCTTAAATTACTGTCCAAGGGCAACAGTGCCAGGAGAAGCTGCTAGCCATGGGGCATTTCTGGAAGGAGAATTAGTCTCCTAATTAGTCTCCTAAGAAGAGTGACAGGGCCTCCCTGGTGGCGCAGGCGGTTGAGCGCTGCAGCGTGGGTTCAATCTTGGCTGGCCAGCAAAAATCCAACATGGTGAAGCAGACCTCTCCTGTCTCACCCGCTGCTCTCTTCAGCAGTGTATTTCATCAGTCTGCCTGTTCTGTTCCCCACTCTGTCTCTGGTGAACCCTCTCACCCTCCCGCACATCTAGACTGTACCCCGGTTCTTGTATAAAAATAAATAAATCTTTTTAAAAAAAAAGAGTGACAAAGAATTTGTGAACATTTAAAAACCATAGTCTTCAATCAACAAGGACAAATACAACACTTACTGTTTGCTCAGCAGCTGGATGCATCTGCCTCCCCTCTAGAGAGGGGCCCTGCCAAGGAGAAGAGAAAGCTCACAACCAAGAGTTGCCACCTTCTCTCTTCCCTTGGTCTCCCTTGGTTAGCTTATTTCTTTAACTGCAGATTTCTTTTACCTTCTGGCAATTATATTTTCCAAGAAAACATCTCTTTCCATCTTCTTAATTGATTCTAAGAAGGCTTAATGGAAAAGGAGGTGCTTGAGTTGGATTTCCAGCGAAGAGAGAGAGGAAAGAACTTCCATGGTGACAAATGACTTGGACTTTAGCAAAGGGAAACCAGAGTTTCCCTCTGAGGGGATTAGGTAGGGGGTGGGGTGCCAGTAGATGGTATTTGGCAAGTCAGGCTGCCAATTACTCTTATAACTGATTTCCTGCAGATGTGTGGGTAAACAACATTGAGGGAACTCCAGGCTCCTCCAGCTGGCTTTCAACCAGACCCCAAGACAGTGTTCCCAAGCACATGGCGCTGGAGTCCCTGGATTTGTCTTAAGAGCTTCTCTCTAAAGCATCAACTATTCTGAGTTGTTGAAAGTAGTAAGAAATTCCAGAGTTGCTCTTATGAACTAAGAAACAGAAAAGGGCCCTCCCTGGTGGCACGTGGGTTAAAGACACAACACTATCCAGCTATTGCCAGCTGCACCGGCATGAGTTCAAGCCCCAGTCAGAGAGCTACCCACATGGCACAGCAGACCTCTCCTGTCTCACCCACTGCTCCCCTCAGCAGTGTATTTCAGTAGATCCATCTGTTCTGCTCCCCACTCTGTCTCTGGTGAGTCCCCTCACCCCCTGCACCTCTGGTCTATACCCCAGTTCTCCTATGCATAAATAAATCTTTTTTTTTTTTTTTTCTAGAGGCATGTCTTATTTATTTATCTATTTGTTTGTTTGTTTGGTTTATACAAGCACTGGGTACAGTCAGAAGCGCGGGAGGGTGAGAGAATTCACCAGAGCCAGAGCGGGGAGCAGAGCAGGCAGAAGGACCGAAGTACACTGCTGAGGGGAGCAGCGGGCGGCAGGAGAGGTCTGCGAGCCATGTGGGACCCTCCTCCGGTGGCCGGGGAGCAGCCGGGGATCGAACTGGCGTCGCAGAGGCCGCGGGCAGCTTCGCAACCCAGCGCTCAACCGCTGCGCCACCTGGGAGGCCCATAAATAAATCTTTTTAAAAAAAGAAAAAAGAAACAGAAAAGAAAGAGGGACTTACTCTTTATGGAACAGGAATTCTTTGATCGTCAACAAACACAACTTTTTTTTTTAATTTATGCATAGAAGAACTGGGGTACAGGCCAGAGGTGTGGGAGGTGAGAGGGTTCACCAGAGACAGAGTGGGAAACAGAACAGGCAGTGTGACTGAAATACACTGAGAGGTCTGTTGTGCCATGTGGGTAGCTCCCTGGCCGGCTGGGGATCGAACTTGTGCTTCAGAGGCTGCAGACAGCTTCATAATGCTGTGCTTAACCCCGTGCGCCATCAGGGAGGCCCCACACCTTTTTACACATCTCCAATAATAATAGATGGCTAGTATGGTAAGCAGTCATCTGAAATGACCCTTAAGATTCCCATTTCCGAAATATGTCCGTCCTGTGTAATCTGTCCCATTGAATGTGAGGTAGATCTAGCGACTTTCCGTTAACTAACAGAGTATTATAAAGTGAAGTAATGTTACTTTTCAAGATTACAGAAGATCAGGACTTCCAGCTTGCTCTCAGTCTGTCTTACCCTTGCCTTTGCTCTTGCTGATAAGCCAGGTGTTCTGACCTTTCCACAGTCCTACCTGGCAAAGAACTGGGGAGGAGTTAGGCCAACTGCCGGTGAAGAACAGAAACTGCCAGCCCCCTCCTGAGTAAGCTTGAAGTAGATCCACCCCCACTGAAGCCTGAGGATGGCCATAGCCACAGAAGACACCTTGAGTGCAGCCTTGTGAGAGACCCAGAGTCAGAAGACCCTGCTAGGCTGTGACTGGATTCTTTTTTTTTTTTTTTTTGTGGGACCCTCGCCAGCGGCCGGGGAATGAACCGGCACTTCAGAGGCTGTGGGCAGCCTTGCAGCCCAGCACTCAACCGCTGTGCTACCAGGGGAGGCCTAGGGAAGTCTGATTTTTTTATTTTAAAATACAATTATGCATGGAAGAACTACTGGGGTACAGGCCAGAAGTGTGTGTGTGGCGGGGGAGGGTATGAGAGGGTTCACCAGAGACAGAGTGGGGAGCAGAACAGGCAGACTGACTGAAATACACTGCTGAGGGGAGCAGTGGGCACGGCAAGAGAGGTCTGCTGCGCCATGTGGGGATCTCCCTGGCCGACCAGGGATCAAACTTGGGTTGCAGAGGCTGCGGATAGCTTCATAGTGCTGATGCTTAACCCCTTGCACCACTAGGGAGGCCCAGTGACTGGATTCTTGAAACATATAAACTATGAAATGACAAATGATATATTAAGCCATTCAGCTTTGGGTAATTCCTTATGTTACAATAGGTGACTAATATAAGTGAGTCTTCTAGAGTCTAGGTCAGGGGCCAAGTTACCCTTTTCTTTTCTTTTCTTTAAAGGTTTATTTATTTATACAAGAACTGGGGTACAGGCCAGATGTGTGGGAGCGTTAGAGGATCCACCAAAGACAGAGCAGGGAACAGAACAGGCAGACTGACTGAAATACACTGCTGAGGGGAGCAGCGGGCAAGCCAGGAGAGGTCTGCTGCGCCATGAGGGTAGCTCCCTGGCTGGTAGGGATCGAACTGGCACTGCAGAGGCTGCGCACAGCTTCACAGTGCTGCGCTCAACTGCCTGCACCACCAGGGAGGTGCCCCAAGTTACCCTTTTCTACTCAAGGATGAGAACAAAGTCCCTACACTCAGGTGTGGGCCCTTTAATGCTTCTAACCCCACCCTCAAGTGACTACAGCCATTCAAATGGAACACAGAACACCATGTTCACGGGAACACCACGGTTTCCTTAGAGAGGAACAAGAAGTGGGAGTAGTGAGAGCTTTCCCTCTCCAGGATACCTGCTCCCACTGAGTCAAAGGATGAATCAAAACCCCAACCTGGGAGGCTGCCCCCTCTTCTCAACTGTTTTCCTTCCCTCTAAACCCCAGGGCTCTCAGTCATTGCCACCTTAGGACATCTCTTCCTCAAGCTGGGCCAAGGAGTCTCATAGCAGAAACTGAGTGATGCTCGTCTTTCCTTAATTGGGAGGAATAAGTTAATAGATGTTTTCCCCTAAACGTTTGGCACCTGCTACAGCTTATCTTCTGATGAGTAACAGATGGCAAAGTGAATGAGCAAGGAGAAAACAGTAATAGAAAAACATAGAAATGTGGCTTCTGAAAATAGGTGGTGCATTATTGTGTGAGATGCAGTGACTTACATGCATACAACAGAGTGAGAATGAAGCAGGGCCCTTGAAGCTGAGCCCCTAAATTATTAAACCAAAGCTGCTGAAGGGTATCAAGTCCTGTTCGCCTCTGGCCCCGCCGAGGCCATCTTCAGCCATGGTTCCTTTGGAGCCCTCCAGCCCAGGAGCCTGTCCTGCCCTCAGTGAGTTCCAGTGCGGGCTCTTCCCTCTGACATCAGGCACCGGAATACTGAAAATGGACTGGGCCTCCCTGGTGGTGCAAGGGGTTGTGATGCAACCTATGAAGCTGTCTGCAGCCACTGCAGCATGAGTTCAATCCCGGCCAGGGAGATACCCACATGGCGCAGCAGACCTCTCCTCACTCACCTGCTGCTCCCCTCAGCAGTGTTTTTCAGTCGATCTGCCTGTTCTGTTCCCCACTCTGTCTCTGATGAATCCTCTCACCCCCACACCTCTGGCCTGTACCCCAGTTCTTGCATGTATAAATAAATCTTAAAAAAAAAATGGACTTGAGAATGGATGAATCTGATTGGAACTTGACCAGCACTAGTCAAACAGCCAGGAGTGGAGCCTCCTCCCTCTCCCCCGCTCCTTGGTTCCCAGTGCCCAGTTATGAAGTCCAACTGGTGCAGATTCCCCCAGAACTCCCCCCACCCCACACTTTTTGGCAGTTACGCAAATATAGGAGTCTAAGCCTCCCAATCTGATTGGAGCTCCCATGGGTGCCAATCAACTAAAAAGACTGATCAAGTTTGAAAGGGGTGGGGGGCGCCCTAGAGAGTTTAAGCCTACTCCAACATGAGGTTTGTGTGGATCTTGGAAAAGGACTGAAGAAGAAGTTGGAGAGGCAATGGGATTCGTCCAGAAGACCTTCACTGAGCTGTAACACTGAGCCCCGTCCTCTGGCACCACGCCTTCACAGACTTGACCTCTGACACTGCATGACTGTAGGGGCCAGAGGGCACAGAGCAGGCTCTCTATGAAGCTATGCAGATGGGTAAAGAGGGAGTCTTGGAGCCCTCAGTGACTTTTTCAGGCTTTTATTGGAATTTTACCAGGTACACGGCAGGCAGGGGTGCCAGGAGGCCAGGAGGCTGGCAGGCCTCCCAGCCCCCAGCAAATCTTCACCCTTCCTGGCCTCTCCAGGTGTTCTTTCGTGGTCTCGTTCTCTCTCTTCTGCTGGTTTCATTCTGTTCTCTCACTTCTCCTGGCGTCCCCGTGACGCCACCCTTATAAGCCCAGTCTCAGCCCAGGTGTACCCACCTACGAATGCCCACACCCTACTCCAGGTGCCCACCATCAGGCATGCATTCAGGACCACAGGGTTCCATCATCAATCCTGATGGCTGGAGGGCAGAAAAGCCTGACAACCATTTACCCTACACTGACATTGCCTGCTGAATGGCCCTGTGTTAGGTTTCCCTAAAGAGCTGGCTGTTGTTGGCTTTATGCCCAGCATCTCAGCTCTGTAGCACTAGTCCCTGCCTCTCACATATCTGGCACCATCCCCTGCTTCTGTTGCCTTTGGTGCTGACCTGTCCAGTGTCCAGTGCTGCCTGGTCTCGCCTTCGGATTGCTGTTGCTGACTGCTGTGGTGCCACCTCTGCTGAGACCTTCAAGACCTATGCGACCTGAAAACTAAGACCTATAGGACCTACAACCTTGAGACCGTCAAACCATTTCTACAACCTCTGGCCCTGCTTCTAACACTTTCCTCTGTTCCAACTTCTCTCTCTCCTTTGTAAATAAACCCTGAGACTGAGTCATGCCCTTGAATTGCAGTGGACCCTGGGTGTGAACCCATCAGTCATGACATCTTGGCTCACCCAGGCCTTGCGTGGTTCCATCTTGTTCACCAGAAATGTAACCATACAAGGCCCGGTGAAGCCCAAAATGTCATCGTTGGTGGGTTCTCAGTCGTGCACCTGCAACTGCAGTTGCGGAATATGATTCAGGTTGAGGGTTTAACTATAACAGGGTTTATTTACAAAGGAGAGAAGTTGGGAGATAAGTAGAGAGAAAGAAAGAGAGGCAGGGCCAGAGGCAGTAGCAATAGTTCGAAGGTCACAAATGTTTCAGGTCATGAAGGTCTCGAAGGTCTCAGTAGAGGTGGCACCACAGCAGTTAGCGGCAGCGATCCCAAGACTGGGCCTGGCAGCACTCGACACTGGACTGGTCAGCACCACAGGCAACAGCACCAGAGGGTGGTGCCAGATATGTCAGCAGGAATCAGTGTTATAGCTCTCAGAAACGCCAGCATAAAGCCAACAGCAACCAGGTCTTTTGGGGACACCCAGCACTGGAACAATATTGTCATTCAGCAGGTGATGTCAGAGGCAGAGGTCAGGTCTGGGAAGGCGTGGTGTCGGAGGACAGGGCTCAGTGTTCTACCTCTATGACCTGTCTGGTGTCCAGTACTGCCTGGTCCTGTCTTCAGATTGCTGGATAATTCCGATTGCCTCATCAAATCCTCTTCTAAGCTTCTGATCTCCACACACACCTTAAGCTGGTTGGAGCCTGGCTTAAATATTCTCTACAGTGCCCGCCTTTAGAACTTGATTGGTCCTTTTAGTTGATTGGCATCCAAAGGAGCTCCAGTTAGATTGGGAGGTTTAGAATCCTATATTTGCATAACTGCCAAAAAGTGGGTCTTGCGGGGGGGGGGGGGGGGGGGGAGGGGACGGAGAGTTGTGGGGGGAACTGCACCAGTTGGACTTCATAGCTGAACACTGGGAACCAAGGGGTGGGGGCAAGAGAGGAGGCTCCAATCCTATCTGTTTGACTAGTGCTGGCCAAGGTCCCATCAGATCCATCCATTCTCAAGGCATTTTCAATATCCTGGTGCCCGATGCCAAAGGGAAGAGCTCGCGCTGCCCAGCCTGGACCTGCATTGAGGGCAGGGCAGGCTCCTGGACTGGATGACTCCAAGGAACCATGGCTGAAGCTGCCTTGGTGGGGCCAGAGGCAAACAGGACCCGATACCCTTTAGCAGATTTGGATTTAATAATTTAGGGGGCCCAGCTTCAAGGAAAGGGAAGGAAAGCCGAGAAAGAGCTGAGTTCATGAATTCTGATTAACTCTGTTGTCATTTCCTGGTGTTGCATGGAGAACCCCATAAGGTCCAGGCTGCCAGAGTGAGTGTGAAAACCATAGATGCTTCCAAGAGAGTAAGCTGATTCCTAAATTCGACCCTTGGCTGGAACCTCAGGGAAAATTCCCCAAGATTGGCAGTGCTCCAGATCTCCTTAGTGGAAAATGAGGAGGAGGCTCCATGTAACCTGAGGCTGGACACTATCAAGGCTAGTTGCCAAACCCTAGTGACATCCTCTGGGCACGAGCTGACTGACAATTTTTCATTGTTTATAAGGGATGTTAATGTGGGCTACTATGTTTGGCTCTATACTGTCAGCCCAGGTTGGCAAGAATGGCCGGGGAAACAAATCCCCATGGTAGGCC
This sequence comes from Talpa europaea, assembly GCF_964194135.1. Taxonomy (NCBI): domain Eukaryota; kingdom Metazoa; phylum Chordata; class Mammalia; order Eulipotyphla; family Talpidae; genus Talpa; species Talpa europaea. Next base: position 94,870,938 of record NC_140068.1, on the reverse strand, counting down.
TTTGCATTCTCTCATCATCCTGGGCGCTGGCATTCTGAGGGATGCTGGAGTCAAGTGTGAACCCAGGAGAAAGAGAGGGTGTGGAATGGAGATTGCATTGTTAGAGAGATTAGAGACAGGCCTCTTAGGCACAGATGGAAGTGTAATTTTTGGACTTAGAAAGCATAATCCTCACAAATATACCCTCCCCCCGCAACATACACTTACAGCATAGATGGTGGCCTAGGCCTATTTTTTTTTTAAAGATTTATTTATTTATACAAGAACTGGGGTACAGGCCAGAGGCACAGAAGGGTGAGAACTTGCCAGAGACAGAGTGGGGATCAGAAAAGGCAGACTGACCGAAGTATACTGCTGAGGGGAGCAGCGGGCAAGTCAGGAGAGGTCTGTTGCACCATGTGGGTAGCTCCCTGGCTGGGGATCGAACTCACACTGCACTGGCTGCAAATAGCTTCATAGGTTGCTTCTTAATCCCTTGCGCCACCAGAGAGGCCACCCCTAGACCTGATTTTTATCTGGGCACTCATAGCTGGGGCTCCCCGCAGCAACCCTCCAAAAGCTGGCTGTCTCCATATCTCAAACTCTTTTAGGCACCTACTTGGTCATCATCCTTCCCATATTTACCTGGAATGTTCCTTCAGGAATGAATTGTGTAGCAGATCATTTTCACTGGGTCCATTTTCTCCAAAAGTTTATTTTGGATTTCACAGACTGACAAAACTTCCGAAAAAACTTGGGGAGTTACAGAATTTGTGTGTGTGTGTGTGTGTGTGTGTAAATAAATAAAAATAGATATATAAATAAATATATTTATATATATATTTAATATATTTGCCAAGTAGAAACACAAAAAATTGAACAAAACTACTATTAATTGACATTGTTTCATAAAATCATACTTGAACACACAAAAAAGTAGGAAGGACAAAATTTCAGAATAAATCACTCTTTTAAGAATCCCTATAGAGTTGCTTAATTATAAATGGTCAAAGTTAATAAAACTGGAAAGATAAATATTTCCTTTAAGTAAAAATTAAATATGGCTGCCTCCAAATAACTAAAATAACACAAAGTCCAATAGCTATGCTCTCAAATATCAGCAGGACATGTATGCATCCTCAACCTTTTTGTAGAGTGTTTATTTTCCCTAAAAGCATATTACAGAAATCACAAGTTGTCTATTATTTTGATCCTACCTTTACAACCACTATCTCTTAAACATTTCATAGCATAATGATTGTATTTATTTATTTTTTTGTGTAGAAGAACTGGGGTATAGGCCAGGGTATGGGGGTGTGTGTGAGAAGATTCACCAGAGACAGAGTGGGGAACAGAACAGGCAGACCTACTGAAATACACTGCTAAAGGGAGCAGCGGGTGAGACAGGAGAGGTCTGCTGTGCCATGTGGGTTGCTCCCTGGCTGGGGATCGAACTCAGGCCATAGTAGTGATAGGGTAACAGGGTATGCCCAGGAAAATGGGACGTTCCAGGTTCCCTGCCCCACCTGAAGGAGGGTAGAGTTGAGCAGGGAGGAGAAGAAGCTGAAGAGGAGACTGAGGAAGGGAGGAAGCAGGATGGAGCCAGAAGGAGACCTGGAGGAGGCACATGGAGCAGAGAGACACGTGAAGAAACTGTGCTTGCCTTTTGGTCGTGGACTGGGTGACACAGATGTGGGTGAGAGACCCGTGGGGAGATGACAATGGCAGCTTTTATCTTGATTTCGATTTTGATGTTGTGGATGGCAGAATCTATTTAGAGCAGGCAGGTTTGGGGGTTTTGGGGTGCCCCTCTCCCTGCCTTGTAACAATAGTACTGAGACTTAACCCCTAAGCCACCAGGGATGGCTCTCAAAATGATTTTATTTAATTTTATTTATATATTTTTAAAGATTTATTTATTTATGCATACAAGAACGGGGATACAGGCCAGAGGTGTGGGGGATTCACCAGAGACAGAGTGGGAGCAGAACAGGTGGGTTGACTGAAGTACACTGCTGAGGGGAGCAGCGGACAACGAGTCAGGAGTGGTCTGCTGCGCCATGTGGGTTGCTCCCTGGCCGGCTGGGGAATCGAACTCATGCTGCAGAGGCTGCGGAGGCTGCGGACAGCTTCATAGGTTGTGTCTTAACTCCTGCGCCACCAGGGAGGCCCCTCATAATGATTTTAAACATCATCATAGACTTTGATCAATGGGGGAAATTTCCATTGTAACTCAATGAAAAATACCTTCTATTTACACGACTTACTCAATAGGTCATCTCCAGACCTCTTGCATGATTTCACCATTTTCTACCAAAGTATATGTGACTCATAGGTTCTCTGAACTTCAATATTAAGTTGTTAATCATGTTGTTTTTCCAAGTTTCATAAGTCCCTTTACATTCGTCATAATAATTTTCATTTTTCAAGTTGAAATCTGATCCAATGTTGAAAAATAACTGTTCTTTTTCCATCTTTCTCTCCAGGAGCCTTTGAATTTTTCCAAATAACTTTCTTTTTTCAGATTCTTCCTTCCATATTCTTTCTCCTTTTTAGAAGGGTTTTAATTTAACTTTAAGAAAGTTTCTGTACATTGTCTAATGGATTTTAGAATCATTAAGTTGGCCTTTTAACAAGAACACTTTTGCGAGGGTCTCTTTTCAAAATTTCTTCATTCAGATTCACACTAAAACAGCTACCTTTTATTTATTTTTTAATTATTAAATTTTTTTCTTACATCACTGTAGTCCCCCATATTTCTCCTGCCACTGTATCACCCCTGAACCATCACCATATTCCCTTGTGTTCATAAAAAAAACTACCTTTTATTTTTTGTTTATGCATATAAGAACTGGGGTACAGGCCAGAGGTGCGGAGGGTGAGAGGATTCACCAGAGACAGAGCAGGGAACAGAACAGGCAGACTGATGAAATACACTGATGAGGGGAGCAGAGGGAGAGACAGGAGAGGTCTGCTGCACCATGTGGGTAGCTCCGTGGCTGGGGATAGAACTCATGCTTCAGTGACTGGCAATAGCTTGATAGCACTGAGACTTTAACCCCTGTGCCACCAGGAAGGCCCAAGAAGTTGTAAATTTTGATGTCAGCTGAACACTTCTCAGAAGTAATGCTATTCCATTTCAGACGGTCTTGACAAAGCACCAGAAGTTGCCTGCCCACTTCAGCATTTGCCATCACATCAGGTAGGTCACTCTGTCCTAGTGAGTCGGGGGGCACCCTGAAAGGGATACTCCTAAAGAATCCTTTAAATTAAATACGTTTAACCCAGAAGGCCAACAGGCTTTCATCAAGGAAGTACACATCAAAACCACAATGAGATACCACTTAATACATGTGAGAATGACCCATACTGAAAGACCAGAAACAACAAGTGTGGGCAAAGATGTGGAGAGAAAGGAACTCTCTTGCACTGTTGGTGGGAATGTAGACTTGTCAAGCCCCTACAGAAAACAGTATGGATGTTTCTCAAAAGATTAAAAATCATCTGCCATACGACCCAACAATTTCACTCGTAGGTATAAATCCAAAGACTACAAAAACACTAATTAAAAAGGAAGCCTACAGTCTTTTGTTCACTGCAGCACTATTTACAATAGTTAAGCCATGAAAACAAATGAAGTCCCCCAAACAGATAAGTGGATCAAGATGTGGTATAGATACACAATGGAATACTACTCAGCAATCAAAAAGGATACAGTCATACCATTTGTGACAACATGGTTGAAGCTGGAAGAGATTTCAGTAAGCAAAATAAGGCAGAAAGGGGGCCTCCCCGGTGGTGCAGTGGGTTGAATGCTGCACTGTGAAGCTGTCCACAGCCTCTGCAGCATGAGTTTGATTCCTGGCTGGCCAGGGAGATTCCCACATGGTGGGGCAGACCTCTCCTGCCTCGCCCGCTGCTCCCCTCAGCAGTGTCCTTGGTCCATCTGCCTGCACTGCTCTCCACTCTGTCTCTGGTGGATCCTGTCACCCTCCTGCGCCTCTGGCCTATACTCCAGCTATTATATAAATAAAAATAGATAAATAAATCTTAAAAAAATAAAGTTTTTAAAAAAATAAGGCAGAAGGAAAAAGACAAATACGGGATGGCAGCACTTATATGTGGAATATAGAGAAACCAACAAAGGGTCAGGTAAAGACAAAAACTATCATTTGAAAGCTGACTACAGAACTGAGGCATTGGGGTGGTGGGGGAGAGGGGAAAGGAGAGAACAAAGTCAAGAAGGAGAACTGTGAATTATGGTGGTGGACTATGGGTGTTTCGGTGGTGGGGTGTTATGGTAACAACATCTGAAGGTAGGGGAGCCTATAATTTTGAAATACAAACAACAATGCAAACCAATGCTATTGCTATTAAAAAATATATATATTTATTTTTAACAAACACACCATATTGCCCTGATTTTTGTTTCCATTTTGCTGTAGACCAGTGAAAACAGAAAGATGCAGGAAAGAAGAGAGACACTGGGCAACATCAGAGGAGGGAAGGTAAAGGGATAGGGGGTTGGGAATGGGGAAAGATAGGGACAGAGTTCACCCAGGAGGCATTCCCCTGCTCTGAACTGACCCCTCATTCTGCTCTTAAAAGATTGGAGTAGCCAGGTTCCAGAACTGGCCAAAGAGTAGAGGTGTGGCCAAGCTCTTAAAGCAGGTTGCTCAGCGACCATACCCACTGGTGTTGGAGATCTTAACCTGGCTTCAACCCAGCCAGCGAGCTACCTATATGGCGCAGCAGACCTCTCCTGTCTCACCCGCTGCTCCCCTCAGCAGTGTATTTCAGTAGATCTGCCTGTTCTGCTCCCCACTCTGTCTCTGGTTAATCCTCTCACACACCGCCCACCCTGCACCTCTGGCTTAACTCCCAGTTCTTATATGCATAAATAAATAAATCTTAAAAAAAAAAGAAAAAGATAAGTCGATGAGAGTGGTGTGGTTCCAGAGGGAAATCATGAGGAGGCAGGTTATGGGATTGCTACAGCCCATAACCTTTCTCTTCCTCCTTAGTTTTCCTCTCTCCTCCCCTTCGCTTTGCCCCCACACCTTGACTTCCATACAATTTACAAATTTTTACACAATTAACTGGCTCCTTAGCACTGGAAGAGGCCTAGGTCTTAGGGCTCATCTTATCTTACCTCCTGATTCTTATAGATGACTAGACTGGGCCCAAGAGGGTATGAGAAGGCCCAGAGGTGGGTTAGGTGGTGCAAAAGATAAGGGGCTGGGTGGGGTGGGGGCAATTTGGTGCAGCAAGGGAGGGCACGGAGAGTCAGCACATCCACCAGGAGTCATTTTCATCTCAGCATGCATTTTGCATGGTTTTTATTTTTTTAAAGATTTATTTTTCTTTTTTTTTTTAATATATAATCAGAATGGAAGATTTTTTTTTTTTTCAAAGATTTATTTATTTATTTATACTAGCACTGGGTACAGTCAGAAGTGCGGGAGGGTGAGAGAATTCACCAGAGCCAGAGCGGGGAGCAGAGCAGGCAGAAGGACCGAAGTACACTGCTGAGGGGAGCAGCGGGCGGCAGGAGAGGTCTGCGCGCCATGTGGGACCCTCTTCCGGTGGCCGGGGAGCAGCCGGGGATCGAACCGGCGCTGCAGAGGCTGCGGGCAGCTTCGCAACCCAGAGCTCAACCTCTGCGCCACCAGGGAGGCCCTAAAGATTTATTTTTCATTTATACAAGAGCTGAGGTACAGGCTAGAGGTGCGGGAGGGTGAGAGGATTCACCAGAGACAGAGCAGGGAGCAGAACAGGCAGACAGACCAAAAGCACTGCTGAGGGGAGCAGCAGGTGCAACAGGAGAGGTCTGCTGCGCCATGTGGGAATCTCCCTGGCCGGCCAGGAATCAAACCCATGCAGCAGAGGCTGCAGACAGCTTCACAGCGCTGTGCCAACCTGCTGCTCTACCGGGGAGGCCCATACTTTTTATTTTTTGGCTGGAGGCTGCAGTGTACTGATGGAACATGACAAGGCAGGACTCCCTGAGGCCCTCCCCATCTCCAGGTGACAGGTCAGGAGAATCTCAGTGTGTTGGATGTGTGGGAGAGGGATTCCCTTGCAGCTGAGGGCAATTCTCTTCCTCCTGTGTTCTGCGGGGGCTGGTGGTCCTGGGGCCTCTGACTCCTTGGAGGCCGTGTGGCCCAGGAGGTCCACCACCCCCTGTTCTGTAGCCAAATGCATTGCCACAGCAGGAAATGAGCTTGACAAAGTGGTCCTCGCGGGCAACGCCAGCCCCAGCACGGAGCGGGAGGTGTGGGTGTCTCTTAAAATTGAAGGACACAGCCTGGTCCTCAGTGTCACCCAGAATGCCCTTGAGGGTGCCCTCTGACCCCCGCTTCACCACCTTCTTGGTGTCATCGTACCTGGAGGCTTTCTCCGGCGGCAGGTCAGGTGCACAACCGACACTTTAGGGGGCGGCACGAAGGCGGTGCCAGAGCTTCCCCATCAGCTGAGGGGCGACTTTGCCCACCGCCTTGGCGGCTCCTCAGAATCGGGGGCGATGCCCCGGGCAGCCCCTCGGCCCGCACCGCAGCTTCCCAGGGGGCCGTGCCCGGTCTTCGGGGGGCAGCGACGGCACAGACCGTGGCCGCGATGCCAGAGCGGCCGCGGATGAGCGTGTCCGGGCGCCAGGCGGCCGGTGCGGGCGGCGCCCTGACATCTCGAGCTGGGGGCTTCCCGCCCCCAAACACGGGCGTCGGCAGAAGGGGCCGAGAGGACGACCCTGGGGCCCCGCCTTCAGGGGAGCCCTGGCCTGGAAGTAGCGATGACACCCGTGGCCCCACGACACACTCGGCACCAGCCCCCACCAGCCCCCGGGATGCGGCGGGCCTCGCGGGGGGGGGGCTCCCACTGGGGCGCACAGGCGTAGTTGGGGTCGATGGGGGGGGTCACTGATGGTAACGGGGTCCGCTCTGCCCAGTTAAAAGCAGCCCCGTGACCAGGCGCGCCTCAGCCCGGCCCCCTCACCCCCTTGCCCCGGGTCCGAGGGCGGCGCTGCGCGGCGGAGGGCAGCCGGCGGTGCAGAGGGCTTCGTCGTTTTTTAAAACAAAGTTTTATTTTACATTTTTAAGCTTTTATTCGTAAGAAATACAGATGCAGGCCCCTCAGATCAATAACCCAAGGCAGGAATCTATGTCCAAGGCTGGAATCGGGGTCTCCCAGGGGCGCTGATGCGCATCTCTCCCCCGCTGGAGGCCTGGGGAGGCTGCAAAGGAGAAAGTTTCCGCCTGTGTGTTTCTTTGTTTTTTGTTTTTCCTTTCCGGCCTCCCTCTAGAGCAGCTTGTGACCATTAACTCCCTCACTCGCCACCCCCAGCTGTCTCTGAGCCCGTGGTAGAAAAGGGGGTTTATCCTGCCACCCTAGGGCGCGCCGTCAGATCCCTGCTGCATCTGGCCATGGCTACAGCCTGGGTGCGCCTCCTCCTTCTCCTGGGGGTCCTGCTCCCCCGCCGGGGCGAGTTCCTGCTGTTTAAACAGGGGCGTCAGAAGGTGAGCGAAGGAGCGCTGGGACCCTTCCACCGCGGAAGAGGGTGGAGGCAGAGGCCTCAGGGTGTAGCCGGAAGGCGCTGGTTGGGTTCAGAGAGAAATGGGGGCGGGGGTGGGAACCAGGGCACATTGGGAGTCTGTTCCCAGACAGGAAGCTTTGTGTTCCCCAAAGGCCTTCAGAGCCCTGTTTCACCTCCCTGGCGGCCCAGGAGGTGGAGGAAAGTGTACTTAAGATAAGCAAGCCCCACTCTCCCTATGTTGCGCCCCCTTGATGACAGCACTGCCGCCCCGCCTTCCCTACTGCTCTGGTTCTCCTTCCTAGTGCTGACTCCTCTCTCCCCATTAATGGGTGATCTAGGAGTATTTGCCCCTATCGCCAGCACAGGTCGCCCTTTGGGGCCCACAGAGATAATGGGGGCAGGACATCCAAAAGGTGAGGCAGAAGCAGAGGGAAAAGTTCTAGCCCGCCACCCTTCCACTCCCCTGCTCCTCTTAGGGCACCTGTGGGTGGGAGTGCAGTGGTGGTGCGACTTGGGGTTGACCATCTCCTGGTTTCTCTTCCTGGATCCCTGGGGCCTTGGCAATGCTGGCACCCTCCCCAACTCTCCTGCATTGCTAGAGACCTGGTGACTCAGGGCTTCTCCCCACAGCGGGTAGGAGCTGGGTGCTCCCACCACTCTCAGTGCCTCAGTGACTGTTGCCTCGCGAACTTGGACTTCGGTCGTAACTTCTGTGCCCCCAAGACAAGAAAAGCCATGCCATGCTTGCCCCAGGTGAGGCTCTGCGGTGTGGGGAGGGGGGCCCTGTTGGTAAGTAGAATGGGGGAGGTGAAAAAAGGCCACACCTGCTTTCTCACGTCTGCATATAGTCCCCTTCCCCATTCTGCACCTGGCGAACTCCTAATCATCCTGCAATACAACTCCAGCCACCTCCTCTGGGAAGCAACCGCAGGGAATTTGCACAGCCTTGGTTCATACCCTCAGCAGAACGTGAGTCTCCCCTGATTAGCCAGGCCTGCCATGTGCTAATCTCCTCATTAGCAGCAGCCTGCTGCTTGGAGCCCTCTGCCTGGCAGGATCAGACTGCAGCATATTCATCTGAACCCAGATTAGCACCTGCACTCAGTAGATGCTCAACAAATATCTATTGAATGAATATCTCTTTCCCCTCACATCACCGAGGCAAAGTAGGTGGCAAAAGACCTTCTCCCTAGCAATCCCTACCTCCCAGCCACGATGACCTACCATTTTTGAGAGGAAGCTGGCACAGCAGTGACAAGACCACAGCTTTGGATTCGGGCTTGAATTTAAATCTTGCCTTTTCCACCCTCTGATTTTATGACTGCAGACAGCTCACTTGGGCTCTCTGAGGCTTTGTTTCCTCAGCTATAAAAGGGGTGAAATGGGGCATCCCTGGTGGCCTAGGTGATTAAGTCTCAGTGCTACCACAGCAAAGGCCCACCGGGAAGCCCAACACGATGGCCTGAGTTCAATCCCCAGCCAGGGAGCGGACCCACATGGCGCAGCAGACCTCTCCTCGCTCACTGCTCCCCTCAGCAGTGTATTTCAATAAAATCTGCCTGTTCTGTTCCCCACTCTGTCTCTGGTGAGCCCTCCCACCCTCCCCCCACCTCTGGCCTACACCCCAGTTCTTCTATGCATAAATAAATCTTAAAAAAAAAATAAACCAAACCAAAATGACATTTCTTCACTTTTAAAAAAATGGGGGGCCAAACCACATTGTTGGGAGGGTAGGTGTCCAAGCGAAGACAGTGCTCAGTTGAGGTTGCTTGTTCTTGGCTGGTGGGAGTGCACAGCATTCCTGCTCCTGCTGGTCTTCTCTCACCTGGCCCTTAGCCCAAACTTTCCTAGGGAGGATGGACTTAGCCTCCACGTCTCTGCAAGGGACAGACTGTTAACTGCCAGTGCCTTACTGAGGCCGCTAGGCTCCTGCCGTAGCCTGCTCTAGACTGAAGTGGCTGTAGGGGCTTTTCACTGGGGGCATCTGATCTACTTGATCTCATCTAACCCTCACCCCATGAGATAGGCTACAATTATTATCCCCATTTGGAAACTGAGAGAAGCTCCTTAACTTGCTTAAGGTCATGGCCTTATAAACTGGAGGGCTGAGAGATCCCAGGTCTCTCTCACTCCATCTGTTGTGCTCTTGCTCTTGCTCCTGCTCTCCAAGAAGTTTTTTTTTTTTTTAATATTTATTTATGCATACAAGAGCTGGGGTGCAGGCCAGAGATGAGGGGCCAGGGTGGGGGAAGAAGATTCACCAGAGACAAAGTGGGGAGCAGAACAGGCAGACTGACTGAAATACACTGCTGAGGGGAGCAGCAAGTGAGACGGGAGGGGTCTGCTGCACCATGTGGGTAGCTCTCTGCCAAGCCGGGGGTTCAAACTCCTGCTGCAGTAGCTGTGGATAGCTTCATAGCGCTGTGTCCTAACTCCTTGTGCCACCAGGGAGGCCCTCCCCAAGAAGTTTAAATGCTTTTCTTCCCTGCACCTTGGTGACCTGCAACTCTCGTACCTATTCCCTACAGACCAAGGGAGCCATCAACATCCTATGTCCCTGCCGAGGGGGTTTGAATTGCATATCCAGGGACGTGAACTGTGCCCGCCGGTGCTACTTGATGTAGAGGATGCAGGCTGTTCACTGCCACTCCTTGCGGCCAGAGGCCTGTGTCCTCATCATGCTCAAAATCTAGCTCCTGATACATTAAAGTCACTTTCTGACTCTGGCCTCTGTCTGCACTTCTTGGGATAGGGATTATTCCCCCCTGATAGGGATTATTCCCCCTCTGCAGAGAGCAGAGGGGGTCAAAAGGGGAGGTTGGAGGCATCACAGAGCTTCCCATGGGGATTGGCCTTATTGTGAAGGCATGGTGAGCTCAGGGAAGAATTGCAAGAAAGGGATATGGGTGAAAGCAAGCAAGGCCCACGTCTTGGGATGGAAGGCTGTGTGGGAGGGGCAAGGATGAGGAATGAGCTTAGAAAGCGGATGTTAGGGTGCTGGTGGATAGGTACGTGGGAGGAGACTGAGAGGAGTTGTTTGCTTTGGGAGGAGAGCAAAAGGGTAGAGGTCATTTGGAGAGTGTTTGTGAGCATGTATGTGAAGTATAAATGCAAAACTGTAACTGTACTGGGAAATGGGCCTGATGCATTGGTATCTCCTATGTGTCATATATTACCAGTCCCATTTTAGGGATAAAGAAACTGAAGCTTAGGGCCTCCCCTGGTGGCGCAGCAGTTGAGTGCTGGGTTGCAAGGCTGCCTGCAGCCTCTGCAGCGCCAGTTCGATCCCTGGCCACCAGCAAGGATCCAACAAAAAAAAAAAAAAAAAAAAAAGAAGAAAGAAAAAGAAAAAGAAACTGAAGCTTAGAGAGCTACAAGGTCATATTATGAGGGTAACAGTGAGAATTCTTTGTGTAAAAAAGTATCCCAGGGCCTCCCCAGTGGCGCAGTGGTTGAGTGCTGGGTTGCCAAGCTGCACCAGCCTCTGCAGCGTCAGTTCAATCCCCGCCTTGTGGGCAAGGGTCCCACATGGCACGCAGACCTCTCCTAACTCCCGCTGCTTCCCTCAGCAGTGTATTTCCTCAGTCTGCCTGTCCTGTTCCCTGCTCTGGCTCTGGTGAATCCTCTCACCCTCCAGTACCCAGCGCTTGTATAAATAAATAAATAAATAAATAAATAAATCTTAAAAAAAAAAAAAAAAACTATCCCAAACTGTTGTAAATAATGAGAGAATTTATTGGTGGTTAGAACTGGAAGTCCAGTAGCAGGGCAGGCCTCAGGTCTGGCTGGATCCAGCAGCCCCATGAGCCTTAGGCTGAATTCCAAGTTCCAGGTATCGCCTTCTGAAAACAGCTAAGATTTTTGAACATTTGTATATTCCAGTGCAAAATGTTTTTTTTTTAAAGATTTATTTATTTATGCATACAAGAACTGGGGTACGGGCCAGAGGTGTGTGTGTGGCGGGTGAGGGGATTCACCAGTGACAGAGTTGGGAACAGAACAGGCAGACTGACCAAAGTACACTGCTGAGGGGAGCAGTGGGCAAGTCAGGAGAGGTCTGCACGCCATGTGGATTGCTCCCTGGCTGGCTAGGGATCGAACTTGTGCTGCAGAGACTGTAGACAGCTTCATAGATTGCGTCTTAACCCCTTGCACCACCAGGGAGGCCCTGTGCTTGTATAAATAAAGGAGAGCAGCAGGCAAGCCAGGAGAGGTCTGCTGCGCCATGTGGGTAGCTCCCTGGGCAGGGATCAAATTCATGCTTCAGAGGCTGCAGATAGGTTCATAGTGCTGTGCTTAACCCCATCTATATTCTTTAGGATACAAGATTATAGATACATGAATGAAAACCTACTCTCTTGATGGTTTAAGCAAGTAGATGAGTTCTCTCTCACATGATAGTTGGAGGCTGGAAGCAGGCTCTGCTGAGTGAAGTTGTCCATGCCCCCACTGCTTCCTGTTACCTTGCTCAGCCATCTGCTGCTCTGTTTCTTTTTAAAAATTACTTAATAATTTTTTACAACACAGCACACAGAAACATATCTGTATTTGCACCTTGGGGGTAAAAGTAGAAGAGCTTTGGGACCCCAAAGAGGCCTTCCTGAGAGTAGAGGGGATTCCTCCAGATACCAATTGGGAAGCTCTGCCTTAAGATGTTTCTTTTTTTCTTTTTCTTTAAAAGATTTATTTATTTATTTATTTATTTATTTATTTATCTATTTATTTATTTATTTATTTATACAAGCACTGGGTATAGTCAGAAGCGCAGGAGGGTGAGAGAATTCACCAGAGCCAGAGCGGGGAACAGAACAGGCAGACTGACGAAGTACACTGCTGAGGGGAGCAGCAGGTGCATCAGGAGAGGTCTGCACTCCATGTGGGACCCTCGCAGGCAGCCCGGGATTGAACCAGCGCTGCAGAGGCTGCGGGCAGCTTCGCAGCCCAGCGCTCAACCGCTGTGCCACCAGGGGAGGCCCTTAAGATGTTTCTTTACACCATATAGTCATAGATGACTCATCACCATATCTGTTGGGTTTACATTCCAGTTGGAAGAAAGGAGGTAGAGCAATAGCAAATGGTTCACCCTTCCTAAAAGACCAAGCCATGGCCTGATTTTCACTTCCATTCCATTGGGCAAAACTTGTCACATGGCTGCAATTAGCTGCAAGGGAGACTGGGAAATGTAGTTTTCACCTGGGCATCCATGTGGGAAACTACAAAGATTGGGGGTTCTATTATTTAAGGACAAAAGGCAATTGTCTGGTGGGGACAATCCACTGCCCTCAAAACCCTCTATCTGTTAGGCTACTCTTTCTTGACCTACATATTTATTACAGGACTGTGTAATCTTTGGCTTAACTATCGCATTAGCAAGTGGTATTAGGTGGTTGTGATGATATGGTATAAGCAGCCACTAGGAAGGCATTCGTCCAGTGACGAAAGAAGACCAAGGCAAATGCCGATCTGCCAGCATCCAAACAAATGCCAGCACTTCCTATCTCTGGACTTCTGGATTCATGAGAAATTTAGACTCCAATATAGACTCCTATTTATTTAAGCCATATTTGCTTTGGATTTTTTTGTTACTTAGAGCTGAATCCAGTCCTAACTCATAAACCTAACGATTATGAAAGGATTTGTTGATATTGGAACTATAAACTCCCCAGGCTGGGAGAACCATCATAATTTCATTGAGTTCAAGGTCCTCCAAACTTTGTGTGAGCCTCTCTCCAGAATTCCCACCAAGGGATTAGTGAATCTTCACTTGCATATCTCAGTGACAAGGACCTCAGGCTTAAGGTAATCGAGGTTTGAAGGCTCCAGGGGGTATTATATTTCTTATATTAAACCCAAACAAATTCCCTAAAATTCACTTATTTGTCAGTATGGAAATTTGAGTAAGAACAGGGAATGACAGCAAAAGTATGGGGTGAGGTGTCAGCTTTTTCTCATGATGTGACATTTGGGTAAGTTGTTTAACCTCTCTGATTCTTTTATTTATAGAAAATTTTGGGCCTCCCCGGTGGCGCAGCGAGTTGAGCGCAGCCCTGTGAAGCTGCACGCAGCTTCTGCGGCGCCTATTCTGTTCTTCCCACCCAGCCGGCCAGGGAGAAACCCACATGGCATGACAGACCTCTCCTGTCGTGCCTGCTGCTCCCCTCAGCAGTGTATTTCTGTCCTGCCTGTTCTGCTCCCTGTTCTGTCTCTCGTGGATTTTCCCACCCTCCCATGCCTCTGGCCTGTACCCCAGTTCTTGTATAAATAAATAAATCTATAAAAATAATAATATTTATAGAAAATTTTGTAACTTTTTAAAATAAAACAAATACATATAATTTATTGATAAAATAAATTTTCTCCTAGGATCATTTTCTAACACAAAGCAAGTCCATGGCAATTGTTAGTCGTCTGACATCTTAACACAGGGGTCATGTCAGCTAGCTGTCAGCTCTGACAGCTCAGAACAGTGTGTGTGCTTGTATGTTGTGTGCCTATACCCCTGTCTGTCTGAGAACTCCAGGACACAGCTCAGGGAGGTGTGATTACTTCCCAGAAAAAGGAGACATTCCCAGCCCGAGTGTCCTTGCTTTGCAATCTTGTCTCCAGTCTGTCCAGTCTCATCCTGCCTGGTCCCAAACACATCCTTTGAGGTGACCGTAAGGAAAACACTGATTTAGCAAGAACACCCAGGAGCCTGGGGAAGGTTTGCAGGATAGGCTTTAATCACCAAGAACCCAATCAGAAAACAGAGGCTCTGGTCAAGGGGGTGAGCAGTCGGGGGCAGTGGAGGAGTGTCCCGCAGTGCGCCGGGCTGGGTGCAGGATGGTCTCACTCCCTGGAGCGACGGCCAGCATCAAGGCAGGTACCAAAGTTAGTGTTGGTGATGGAGCCCACAATGGTCTTGTCCACCTCACAGGTCAGGCCCCGCTCACAGGGACACTTGTAGTAAACCCCATAGAGTGTCTGCGGAGACAGGGAACCAGAGCACTCGCAGGCTGTGGGGGCTGCTTGGGCGTCTCTCTCCGGCCTCACCTGACACTCCGCCCGCCTAGCTTCTTTTCAGCGGTGCTTCTCCCGACGGCCCCAGCAGGGGGCGCTGTGGGCCAGGCCTGGTCTCCAGTCCTTTGCTCACTTGCACTAACTCGATCTCTCTGGGAAGCCTCTATTTACCCGCCGTAAAACAGGGATACCACTCCCTGCCTCCATGCATTTCACTGGCCAGGTTAGGACAGTGCTGGGAAACCTGTCGATGTTCCGCTTTTCATCTCTGGGGGTGCAGAGTGAAACTCTCCCTGACCCCAGCTGGAAGCCTCAAGGGAGCGTTCCTTCTGGGCGCTGTCCCTCCCCCACAGCCACCCCACCCTCCCCACCCCCCCGCACAACTCCTCCGGACCCACCTTGGCAGAGCACTCGCTGTTCTCGCTGGCCTTGGGTGCGCAGCGGGCCAGGCTCATTCCGGTATCACGATGGCAGCAGCGGCTCTTGCACTGCATGCTGTTCAGGCAGAGCTCGCCCTCGTCCTGCCGGAGCAGCCAGTCAGCTCAGGGCGCTTCTCTCCGCAGACCTCACCCACAGCCCGCCATGCTGACAGCGCCTCCCCTGGTGGTGGCGTGTGTGAAGGACTCCCAGCCTGGGCCTAGGGGCCTCTCTGCCCATTCCAGCCCCCCACCCACCTGAGAAGTGGGCAGTGTAGTGCCAGAAAAGCAGTCCTGGAATTGGGGTGGAGAAGGTGGGAGAGGGAGGATACCCTGCCTGGGGGCTGAGGTGACTCCTCCCCTGAAGAAATTCTTACCAGGTTGACAATGATGCCTCGGGGGTCAGGAACAGCATAGGCCACTGCGAGGACAGTGACAAGCAGAAGGACCAGGATCTTCTCCATGATGAGTGTGCACAGCTCGTGTAGGCAGCAGGCAGAAGGTCAGGTGGTGGAAGGCAGAGCCAACTGGGGTGGTGGGGCTATAAAAGAGGCCCTGTCCACGTGTGACCCACCTTCCCTATCTTTAGGGCCTACCGTGAGCAGATGCCAGCTGTGGCCAATCTGCTGGGGGTTGGGGGGGGTTGGGGGGTGGGGGGGTGAGGAGGGTGTCCTGATAAGGTGGCTGAGCGGCAGCTGGGCACCCAGTACTTTTGTGCATGTATGTTTATATGTGTGTGGGGCAATGTTGCATCAGGTTAAAGAGTGTGGATTCTGGAACAAGTTAATAGCCAGACAATTCATCTGTTCTGAGCCTCCCTATCTGTCATTTGAGGATAATTTCAAGAATTTTGAAGGTTAAGTGAATTAACATTAATATGTTCCATATGTGTGATATATAGGCATGTGCATATAGACACACACATATATATATTTATTTATATATATGTATCTCACCAGAGGCTCGCGCATGTAAGCAGTACATAAGCATTAGCTACTGTTGTCTTTTCTGTTGTTATTTACTCCCAGTGCCCAGAGCTTCTTGGCAGTGCTGTGACTAGGAGGAAGAGAGAGGCACCTAGGATGTGAGCATTTGTTAGTCTTGGCTGAGAATGAGGAGTCTTGTGAGGCTTTGGGTGACCTAGGGGCTGGAAGCTGGGAAAGACACAGCTGAGTGTGCTCAGGTGTGGGACCCCAGCAGGTTTCCTGAAGGACTGGTGGCTGTGCCAGGAACTCCATCCGGTCCCGGAGGTGGAAGTGAGGCCCCCTTTGAAGGCCCCAGACTGGGTTGCCTCCAGCATGGCTTTGATCCAGTCAAACTTGGCTTCAAAACTCAGCACTGACTAGCTATCTGACCTTGGACCAGTTATTTAAATTTCGTGAGCTCCACAAGCCTGTTTACGCAGGCACTTCAGACCTAAATAAAACAAGGTATGTGGGAGTGCCTGGCATATTGTAGGTGCTCAGCCAGTGTAAGATCACCCCCTTTCTCTCACCCTTACTCTACTCCACTCTACAGCTGGAGGAGGTTCCAGAAAACTCTCAAAATAAGAGAAACTCACTCAATTCCAAGACAAAGAAATAGCATTGATAAATGAACACTATTCTCTCTTATTTTTATGGAATCCAGTGTTTAAAACCACTTTTCTCCATGAGCACATCCTGGCCCCTCCTTTTCTCCTCCTTTTCTCCCTCCCACCTCCAATACTCCTGGAAGCTGAACCAAAGGAAGGGTGTGTGTGTGTGTGTGTGTGTGTGTGTGTGTGTGTAAATTCCTTTCCCTTCTTACAAATGAAGATTAGGAGCTGGGAAAGAGTAACGGAAGGAACTGTTTCCATCAGTGAAGACCAGAGTTCGGGCCACATGTCACCACCAAAAGTCAATGAAGTAGGGCCTCCCTGGTGGTGCAGCGGTTGAGCGCTGGGTTCCGAAGCTGCCCGCAGCCTCCGTGGCGCCGGTTCGATTCCTGGCTGCTCCCTGGCCACCGGAGGAGGGTCTCACATGGCGCGCAGACCTCTCCTGCCGCCCGCTGCTCCCCTCAGCAGTGTACTTCGGTCCTTCTGCCTGTTCTGCTCCCCGCTCTGGCTCTGGTGAATTCTCTCACCCTCCCGCGCTTCTGACTGTACCCAGTGCATGTATAAATAAATAAATAAATCTTTAAAAAAAAAAAGTCAATGAAGTAGAGACAGAATTGAATCTTTAAAGTGTGCTTTAATCAGACAGCCAGCAATCTGGACGATGAGGGGGTAACAACTAGAAGAAACTGCCTTCACATTTCATTTTTAGCGGGCTTTTTATAGTGAGTTGAACAAAGACAGTTGTTCAGCAGTGAGCAGGCCTTCACCTTTGCCAGGAGCCCATGATATCCACCCCCACCCCCAGAGCTCCTCATCACTTCTCTAGACACCCTGCCTCAGGTGTGTCCTAGTGTGCTGAGTCTGGTCTTCCCATAGCACTGGCTCCTCACACTCCTGCAGATGTGTCCATTGGCTGGAAAATTAACTCAGAGTAGACAGGCCATAAGCAACGTGTGTGTGCAGGTTTCTCACTGTATCACGCAAGTGTCCTAGCCACTCCCCTCCCCCACCAGCCCTTATCAGAACCATGAAGTGCTTTAGTCCTAGTCACAACCAGCTTCCAGAGAAGAAAGGAGTTTTTCTCCCTTACAAATGAAGAGTATATATAACAAACAGAATGTTGACCATGTAAGTGCTTCCAAAATGTGAGCAAGATTTAAGTACTTTTTGTAACAAAACCTTTGAAGGCTTAATCACACCTTTTCCAGTCTAAAGAGTGTTTTGCTTTGGAGTTCCCCTCTTCAAAACGAGCTGATTTCTGGTTCCCATGTGTAATCATATAAATTAATCTCATAGGCATAATGTTGCCTGAGCAAAGCAAAGAATAGGCTGTGTGATTCCATTCACATGAAGTTCAAGAGGAGGCAAAACAAACCCATGGTGATAAGTCTGTCAGGTTTACCCCTGGGAAAGATACTGATTGGGACAGGGCAGGAGGGAGCCTTCTGGAGTGATGGAATTGTTCTAAATCTTGATGTGGGGTGTTGGTGACATACATAAAAATTCTAGTGCTGTGCTTAATATTTTATCATTTTCTGTATGTAATGTAGGTACTTTACCTCAATTAAAAAACAAATAAAAGGAGTAAAATTCTTCCTGTTTAACTCCTACCACCTGGGATGGTGGGGTTTGGGGTGCTGTCAGGCCTCTTGGTGTATGGGATGCGCACCCAACTTGGGCAGGCCCCTGTTGACTGTGATAGCAAATGAGCCCATCTTTGCTCCTGTTAACTGGAAATAAGGTCTTAAGGACAGTTACAAATACCACAAATGTCACAAATACCACAAGACATAGGGATCACTTCCCCTGCATCCTTCCAGGCATTGCTAGTTACTAATTTTACTGCTTTCCCAGGGACAAAATACTGATTTTGAATTATTATTTTAGAGAATGAGAGGGAGCATCCAAAGCTTTGACTGTGCTCTTCCCGTATTAATGTTTAGCTCGAGGATCAGGGGGCCAAGGTGAAGATTCTACCAGTTCCTGAGGTGATTTGATCGAACCATCCAGGAACATGGCATGGGTGTGAAGTCTTGCAGGTTAATACACCCATACTTCCCAATGTCATCTCAGTGGCCCTATGGCCTGTAGCAACTAGCCTTAATAGATTGTTTGAGCCATATCACAAAAAGGTTTTGAAGTTCATCTTATTCCTTGAATCAGTAAACTAGACATTCAAGATTGTCTGCTTGACATTATTCACTGCTTTTATAAGCAGCCACCCTACTGTGTGTTTCTGATTTATTCATTCTTTTTTTTATTTAAAGATTTATTTATTTTAATTTGTACAATAACTGGGGTACAGGCCAGAGGTGTGGGAGGGGTGAGAGGAATCATCAGAGACAGAGCGGGGAGCAGAACAGGCAGACAGACTGAAAGTACTGCTGAGGGGAGCAGCGGGCGAGGCAGGAGCGGTCCGCCAAGCCGTGTAGGAATCTCTCTGGCCGGCCGGAAATCGAACCCATGCCGCAGAGGCTGTGGACAGCTTCACAGTGCTGTGCTCAACCCGCTGCACCACTGGGGAGGCCTCCTGATTTATTCATTCTTTTAAGTCTGTCTATGGCCAAAGTCATTCAGTTCCCCAGAGCTTGACCTTGTTGGGTACATAATCCCAACAGAGGGTACATAATCCCTGTTGTTTGCAGCTGATAATTTGATTAGCTGTTTCTCATCTATGAATGTTGGCCTGCTGTTTCTCCAATTTCAAACGTAAACAAGAATCCCAGAACCTTTTGCCTGATCCTGGGCACCTGAAGCCCCTTTTCTGGAGCCAATATTTGGATCAGTTACGGCTCCTTTATGCCAATAGCCAAAACCTACAACGGCTAATGGAAGCAAAAGGGAAGGTAATGGAGGGATATTGAGTGGGTCACAGAATTGAAGAAGGACTAGGAAGGGCTCTCTTAGGAAGGAGGGGAGACAGGGAAGACGCTAAAGCTCTCAGTAGCAGGACTTCATGCAGTGTTTCCTGAGAGCTGACCAAGCAACACTTTTTTTTCCTGATGTCAATCTACCACCAGGTTAGATTCCCTAGGGAGAGACTGATGGCTGAGTGTAGGTCACCCATGTGGCCCTGTCTCTAGGGTCTGCATGGCCTTTGAAAGTAGGAGACACTATTCTCAGAGGAGAGGCCTTCTGGGCAGGCTAAGCAAAGGGGGTCAACCATGCCTAAGAGTTTGAGTCCAGCCTGTGGCCTTTTCTGAATGGGGGAAGACATCATTGCTCTAGGAAATCATCCAGTCTGATGATGAAATGCAGGCTGTGCTCTTGATGAACTTCCAGTTTGATGGTGAAGCCTGGTCACAAAACCTAAGTGATCTAAGAGAAAGATGAAACATGGGCAATGGCACAAATAAGTTCAGGGCAGAGTTCTTTTTATTTATTTATTGTTTTTATTTATTTATTTTTAAAGATTTATTATTTATGCATACAAGAACTGGGGTACAGGCCAGAGGTGTGGGGGCTGTGGGGGATTTACCAGAGAAAGTGGGGAACAGAACAGGCAGATCAACTGAAATACATTGCTGAGGGGAGCAGTGGGCCAGTCAGGAGAGGTCTGCTGTGCCATGTGGGTCACCTCCCTGGCCTGGGATCGAACTGCAGTGGCTATTGGTAACTTCATAATGCTGTGTCTTAACCCTTTGCGCCCACAGGGTTCGTTTTAATAGAGGAAAACTGGAAACTACCAAAGCATCCTCAAAAAGGAAATGATTCATCAATTACGGTGCACAGGCGTGAAAATCATGTTTTTGAAAAAAATAGTAAAATGTGAAAATATTTTCGGGGTAATGCTAAGTGAAAAAACCCTGGATGCTCAATTGCATATATGTTATTATCTAACTACAATGACATGTGCAGAAGCAGGAAAGTGCACTAAAATATTAAAGGAGATAATAATTGTAATACTATTAATAATAATAGAACATTTTTAGAACTTTTTATGGGAGGCCCTAGGCTAAATATTTTACAGATCCTATTTTCCCTAACCTTCGTGCAGTAATGAACTATTATCATCCCCATCTTACAGATAAAGAAACTGAGGCTCAGGAAGATTAAATCCATGATGGTCACTTAGCTAAACTAAGTGACTTGGTAAACTCAAATCCAGATGCTTTTAGGATGATCTTGTCTCTCCCATGGTGGGATTATGAATGATTTTTATTCTTTTCTGTGGCTTTCCTAAATCTTCCGAGTTTTCTACCCTAGTCATGTATTTAACAATACAATTAGAAGAAAGAGATATTTTGAGAAAAAAAGGCAAGGGAAGAAACATTAACAAGAAAAACATAATACAAAAAAGACTAAATAAAAAAAATAATCAAAAGACATTGTGATGAACCAAAAGCATATGTAAGTTCTTGGAAGACTCATAGGAAGGTTCTTTGCTGTACTTTGTGGTTGTTTCTTTTTCTTTTTTCTTTTTAAAAAGATTTATTTATTTATGCATACAGGAGCTGGGGCACAGGCCAGAGATGTGGGGGGTGTGAGAGGATCCACCAGAGACAGAGTGGGGAGCAGAACAGGCGGATCGACTGAAACACACTGCTGAAGGGAGCAGTGGGCAAGACAGGAGAGGTCTGCTGTGCCATGTGGGTTGCTCCCTGCCCAGGGATCGAGCTCATGCTGCAGAAGCTACCGACAGCTTCATAGTGCGGTGCCTAACCCCTTGCGCCACCAGGGAGGCCCACTTGTGGTTGTTTCTGCAGTTGCTTCTATCAGTCTGCGTGGCAAAAACAAAAACAAGAAACCCATGTACAAAATGCATACACATCCACATAATGTGTGACTAGCTCGCGGTCTTTGCTCTCAGGCGCCCTGTTCCTTCCATCTCGGTAATTCTTTTGCCTCGGGAAGGTAGCCTCCAACCTAGGGCTGAGCTAGTAGCCTCTTAGAAATCGTTGATGTTACTCCTGAGAAGGGAAACCAGCGGCGGGAAAGACTGCTGTTCTCCAAGGGAAGGCGGTTCCAGGAAGGTGTGCAGGGAGGCAGGCAGGGCAGGGGCGAAGGGCGACCGCGCTCAGCAAGGGGTTTTGCGACGGGAGTGAAGCCAGAGGAAGGAACGTGACCGGCGCAGCCCCCCACCCTCCCATCTCTTGTCCTTTTCACTCAGGAGGGTGAAAATGGGTCTTCTTTGTTCCCCTCGGTGGGGTGCGGGGTGGGCGGTTCGGGAGGCTCGCCGCGCCTCCCCCAGCCGGGGTCGGTGTCTCCTCGCGCTCCGCGGCTGCGGGGCCCCGCCCTCCTCCCGAGCCTCGGGGCGCTGGCCGCGGTGCTGAAGCAGCGGGCGCCTGGCTGGACAACGGAGGGACCCGGCCGCCGCGAAGGGTCCCCAGCTCTCTGGAGCGCTGCGCCCGAAAGGGGGAAGGGCAGGGCGGGCAGGGAAGGGGAAGGGGCCGGCAGGCCTGGGACCCTGGCGGGACTGAGAGGAGGCAGGAGACAGCCCGGTTAGAGCAAACACAGCCACCACCCGGACAAGCTTTCCCTGAAGAAGCCAAGGTCGCCCTCCTTGGCCTGTTAATCCTCTTTCCTTCACCTTGGAGGGACCTTCACCTTGTGTCTTGCCTTCAGCCTCCTTCCCAAATACCCCTGACGAGTGACCCTCTTCTGGACTTCAATCTGCAAAGCCACCGACTTCCAGCTGCCAGGCTCCCAGCCCTCAGCCTGGCACTCTCACCATGGTGAAGTTACTCCCTGCCCAGGAGGCAGCCAAGATCTACCATACCAACTATGTGCGGAACTCGAGGGCTGTGGGCGTGATGTGGGGCACGCTCACCATCTGCTTTTCCGTGTTGGTCATGGCCCTCTTCATTCAGCCCTATTGGATTGGTGACAGCGTCAACACGCCCCAGGCAGGCTACTTTGGCCTTTTCTCCTACTGCGTGGGCAATGTGCTGTCCTCCGAGCTCATCTGCAAGGGTGGTCCGCTGGACTTCTCCTCCATTCCTTCCAGAGCCTTCAAGACTGCCATGTTCTTTGTGGCCTTGGCCATGTTCCTCATCATTGGCTCTATCATCTGCTTCAGCCTGTTCTTTATCTGCAACACTGCCACCGTCTACAAGATCTGTGCATGGATGCAGCTGGCTGCTGGTGAGCTGGGTTATTGGGAGGGCAGGCAGGGACCACAGGTGCAGCTGCACCATCCCACCCTCTATGGAGGCTTTGGGTCCCCTACTCAGTTGTCTTCCTTTGGCCCAGCCTTACCCAGTGCTATGTGGAAGTCTCTGAGGAACAGAGAATCTTAGAATGTCTAGAACAAAAGGAGCTTAGAGGTCAAATTGTTCAACCTTTTCATTTTGCAGAAGAGGAGCTGAGATCTAGAAAGGGAAAGTGACTTGCCCAGGAGCACACAGCTAGTTGTTAGAAGAAAGCAGGTGTCCTGACTCCCACACCACCACACCAACAATTGTTGCTAATCAGAAGAAAGAAAAAAGGAAGTTTCCATTGTCAGCCATGTGGGAATAGGACCCAGTCCCGGGGTAAAATAATGATGCCAGTGGAGCACATCTAGATGTTCCCATCTCCCATTTCCAGGTATTTGTTCTTTCTCTCCTTTAAGGTTTGCCACATCCCTGCCCTCGTTCTTTCTCTTCCACACCAAACTGCTCTCAGGGAGATCTAAGGTCAGTCATTTGTTTGAAGTTTTATGCTGAGCATATCCTCTCCCATAGAAATTTGCACGTAAGCCCCATCTTCCATTGTGGAGTGAAAATTT
Organism: Talpa europaea; assembly: GCF_964194135.1. Lineage (NCBI taxonomy): Eukaryota > Metazoa > Chordata > Mammalia > Eulipotyphla > Talpidae > Talpa > Talpa europaea. The sequence goes on along the minus strand of NC_140068.1, from coordinate 94,847,731 downwards.
TTGTTCTTAAATTATAGAATTCCACACTGGAGGCAACAAATGAGAATGATATTTTGAGATGGGGCAGATCGGGGTCTTTTAAAACTATGTGGGGTTGGTAGCTACTCGTGGTGCCCAGAAGTAAGGCCTTCCTTGCCCCCTTCCCCTGTTTCTGGGCTTTGACTCAGCTGGCCCTGCTCTCGAGAGCTCAAGAAGATGTGGGATAGCATCTTGTCCTGCAGCCCTTGGTCTCTTTCCACCCCAAAGACCACACCTAGATTGTCTGTATTGGGAGATGTACCGGAGCAGTGCTGGGGACTGCAGACTAGAGGAAACCATCTTGACATGGTGGGTTAGAATGAGAAACAGTGTTGTCCTTAACAGGGAAATGGAATAGAATCCCTGTAATCAAATACATAAGCTCAAGTGTCAGCTCTGTAGCCTCCTCCCCAACTACAGATGAAGAATCTGGGGCTGACTTGTCCATGGCTATAGCGGATCAACTGGTAAATGAAGGACAGAGGAGAATTAAAGCAAGTGGGCCCCCAAGAAACTAGATGTATTTCAGACATTTTCATGGAGTCACACATTTACATAACTACAATAATTTATAAAATACCTTTTTTATATCATCTGGAGGAGCCTCATCAGGATCCAGTGTAGATGGACCTTCCCATCTTACAAACAAGGCCCCTCGTGGGAAACTAATATTTGAGCACACAGATAGGGAATGTTTTGATCCCAAAGCTGTACTCAGAATGCTTACATGGCACCAGAGCTCTCACCCCAGTTTCCTCCCTAAGGTCCCTTATCTCCCCTTTTATTTGTAGTCTCTCTATTTGGTGAGGGAGAGGCTGAGGCAAATATTTGTGGGCAGTGGGGAGTAAGGAGGGGGAATGAAGATTTAGCAGTTTTGTGACAGTTGTAGAATGGGACCCAGAATGTTCGCCAGTTGGTCCTCCATATCAGGGTTATGGGGTACTGGAAATAGAGCTGTCCATTCTCATTCACTGTACCACTCTCCTCCCCCGATCTCCTACAACAGGTGCCATTTGCTAAACAGGCAGTGCTGGGAGTGGCAGGGGGGGTCGGGTGGGGGGAAGGCTCACCAAGCCATCTGCTGGGTCATTGAGCTGGAGAAACTGATAGCAGGGGTGCCAGGTTCCATCCCATGAAACATTTAAGTTAGGGGAGAGCAAAGGCGGTGTCATTTTCCATGGAAAATGAGTCAAATGGAGGAGGCCTTTAGGGAGTGTGCTCTGTAGCCAACAGCTGGGAGATATATCCATTTGAAGTGTGTGTGTGTGTGTGTGTGTGTCTGAGTGTGTGTGCTGTAATTTAACAGTTTTTTTTAGATTTATTTATTTATGCATATAAGAACTGGGGTGTAAGCCAGAGGTGCAGGGGGTGGGGTTGAGAGGATTCACAGAGAGAGTGGGGAGCAGAACAGGAGGATCTACTGAAACACACTGCTGAGGGGAGAAACGGGCAAGGCAGGAGAGGTCTGCTGTGCCATGTGGGTTGCTCCCTGACCGGGGATTGAATTCATACCGCAGTGGCTGGCAATAGCTTGATAGCGCTGTCTTTAACCCCTGTGCCACCAGGGAGGCCCTGTAATTTAACAATGTTAATTGGTCTTCTGGATGCTAGGTGCGGGCTGAGCTTCTAGAAACACAGGAGGTTGGACAAGTTGCTTGTCTCTCTCTGAGTCTTGGTAACCTCTTTTGTAGGTGTAGTAACAGTACCCCCGATTACAAGTTAGTTTATTGCAAAGATGGAATGATCTAATGCATGTAAAACAACCTGCACAGTGCGTGTGTGAAAAACACAACTTTCAGACAGTGTGGGTGAGGTGATGTCACAATAATAAACAACACTCAAATTTTAGTGGTTCAAAACAAAGGTTTCTTTCTTGAGGATCTGTTGGCATCAGCTCTCACTGTTTTCTGGAAGCCAGAGTATCAGTTGTCATAGGACTATTGTCATTGCAGAGGAAAAGGGAGTGAGAGCTTGCTACAAGGTTTCCCACTACAATTAAATGTTGTGGCTTAGAAGTGTATACATTTCTGCTTATGTTTTACTTGCCAAAGGAAGTCATATGGCCTTGCCTAACTTCAAGGGACAAGGGGCAGGAAGTAAAATCCTACTATGGACCTGGACTATTTATGAATAACTCTGATGACATCCACATCCACCATCATTATTTTCATCAGACTTCAATGTCAGTAATAATAACAGGCCTCTTCTAGACATGATCACACTTAGACCTCAGCCCTGCTATGAATCAAATATTATTGATAGGAAGTCAGAAAGTGTAAGTAAACTTGGGCCTCCCCTGGTGGCGCAGCGGTTGAGCACTGGGCTGCGAAGCTGCCCGCAGCCTCTGCAGTGCCAGTTCGATCCCCAGCCACCGGCGAGGGTCCCATGTGGTGCGCAGACCTCTCCTGCCGCGCCCGCTGCTCCCCTCAGCTGTGTACCTTGGTTCTTCTGCCTGTTCTGTTCCCCGCTCTGGCTCTGGTGAATTCTCTCACCCTCCCGCGCTTCTGACTGTACCCAGTGCTTGTATAAATAAATAAATAAATCTTAAAAAAAAAATCCTTTAGAAAGTGTAAGTAAACTTGCTGAGAATACCAGGCTCATCTCTATTTAAGCCCTGAGATATCACAAATGGGGTGAATCTCCACTGTTTCCAGGACCATAGGCAGGTGGGGCAGCTCACAGAGGACTGTAGTTACCATAGTAACAACCTGTTGCCAGCTCAGAGCCCCTATGTGGAGATACTAGGGAAGGGGTAGGTGGCCAAGGGGAGGAGTGATGGAGAGAACAGAAAGTCTAGAAGGGCAGCTCCTTTCCATATTCACCCATGCACACCTCCCCCTACCCCCCATTAAACTTAAGGCTATGCCAGGTGCCAAAGAGCTGGTCTCGCACCTAGTAGGGAAGGTCACAGGTTTTATCAAAAACACATGGGCGGGGGCCCCCCTTCTCCACCTCTAAGTCTCTTCCTGAAACATTTCTCAGTTATCAGTAAGTTTGAAATACTCTTCAGTTCTGGGTATAGAGAGAAGTGGCTTTGAAATCCAGAAAGTCAGTTGTGAATTCAGAGCTTGGCTCTGTCATGCCTGGGTCCCTTGGTTTCTTTGTGACTGTAAAATGCGGCTTTAATATGTGACTTACAGAACTTTTGTCAGAATCAAGGGAAAAGTGTATAGGAACTTATTTTGTGATCTATAAAGGACTATGTAAGTGAGCTCTGCTTATAAGATATCAAAGGAGAGTTGATACGATAAGGTGACCAGCTGGGACTCTGATCTTTACCCTTTACTGTGCCTTGTTTGATCTGCTGACTTCTTTGCAAAACAAGCTGAGTCCAGAGTAGGTAACTTTGGGTCTGGTGAGTCACTTCTCTGAGGGACTCCTGGGCAGGGTGCAGTTTGGGGACTAAGGAGCCCCCAGGCCTGTGTGAGGAAGTGGCACACAGGAGGGACGGCACCACATGCCTGCATGGTGGTTGTGTTTGGGGTCCCCTTGGTCACGTCCCAGGACTCTCACCTGTCTATGCAGCAGTGGTGGGTGGTGGCATGGTGGGAAGGCATGGGAGAGGTTGGGGGAGTGGGGACAATGGAATTTTTGTCTATAAATATTGTTGGTGGAGGCATAGGTGGAATAAGAGTAGTCAACTGTCGGGCCTCCCTGGTAGTGCAAGGGGTTAAGCACAGCACTATGAAGCAATCCGAAGCCTCTGCAGCATGAGTTCAATCCCGGCTGGCCAGGGAGCTACCCACATGTTGCAGCAGACCTCTCCTGATTTGTCCGCTGCTCCCCTCAGCAGTGTACTTCAGTCAATCTGCCTGTTCTGTTCCCCACTCTGGCTCTGGTGAATCCTCTCACCCCCCACATCTCTGGCCTGTGCCCCAGTTCTTGTATGCATAAATAAATAAATCTTTAAAAAAAAAAAGAGCAGTTAAAAAGAGTAATTTTCCAATATTATTTGAAATGCACCACAACCCCAAATAGGTGAGTGCTATTATTATCCCTGTTTTACAGGTGAGGAAACTAAGCCCCCCCCCCCCAAAAAAAATAACTTAAGTAGCTTGCTTGAGTTACACAGAAGTTAGGGAACAGCTGGACTTGAAATCCAGGCAGTCTGCTCTAATGTTTTCCTTTTTTCCTATTGAAAGAATCACCTGAAAGAGTGCTTTCAAAAACAGGGACTTCTGAACACAGCTCTGCCCTGGGAGTCAACTTTTTAAACAAATATTTCAGAGGATTTTAAATTCAGGGAGTGTGGGTAACTGCACTATGCTGTAGTGGGTAAGGGTGCAGAGACCTGTTTGCTTGAATGAAAGGCTCAGGAAGAAAGCAGCCAGCGATGAGGCTGGGGAAATTCTTGCATTCCTTGAATCTAAGACAGAATACCATTGTTTGCTTCAAAGAGGAAACATATTTCTTTTTTTTTTTTAAAAAAGATTTATTTATGCATACAAGAACTGGGGTACAGGCCAGAGGTGTGGGGGGTGAGAGGACTCACCAGACACAAAGTGGGGAACAGAACAGGAATACCGACTGAAATACACTGCTGAGGGGAGCAGTGGGCGAGACAAGAGAGGTCTGCTGCACCATGTGGGTAGCTCCCTGGCCGGGGATAGAACTCGCGCTGCAGTGGCTTCATAAACTGCTTCATAAGCTGTGTCTTAACTTCTTGTGCCACCAGAGAGGCCCAGGAAACATATTTCTAATAAGGCTATGGCCTGAAGCTTTCTTGTTGCAGTTTTTCAGAGTTGTTGAACTAGAAATAATTGCCTGACTTAGGACTAATGTGTTCTGTGGGCTGGGATAAGATTTTGGAGGGTTCTTGAAGCCAGGGTGGGCAGTACCTCCCTGAATCCAGTGAGATGCTGGCTGAGGGCCTGGTAGGGCAACATTGAGGACTAACTTTTCAGCATATAAGTTCCATAGGGCAAGGTCTTCTTGTCATAGGGCAAGGTCTGTCTCACACCCTGTGGACCTCCGGAGGTGGCAGAACCCACTCTGAGCTGAGGTATCTGCTCCTGCCCCTGACCCCTGGCTCCCAGTGGGTAGCTCTTGGCACCTCCATTTCCCACCTTATGTTCTACAAGAAAGATGCTAGGATCCATATGATCCAGCAATTCCACTTCTAGGTATTTACCCAAAGGACACAGAAACATCAATTCCAAAGAGCACCTGTACCCCTATGTTTATAGCAGCACTGTTTATGATAGCTAAGCTGTGGAAACAACCCAAATGCCCAAAAATAGATGACTGGATCAAGAAGATGTGGTACATATACACCATGGAATATTACTCAGCAATCAAAAAAGATAAACACATGCAATTTGCAGCAACATGGATGGCGCTGGAAGGGATCATGCTCAGCGAAATAAGCCAGGAAGAAAAAGAAAAATACTGGATGGTCTCACTCATAGCAGGAATCTAGAAAACTTAAACAAGGGACCAGGAAAAAGAATAACTATAAGAAAGTGAAAATCAAAATCAACAAAAAACTATGAACCAGAGACACTCTACGGGGGATGGGGGTGGGGAGGGGAGGGATTGGGATCAGAATAAGGGGAGTGCAATTGTATGGGGAATATAAAAATAAAAAAAATGTAAAAAAAAAAAAAAAAGAAAGACGCTAGGAGCTGGCCCTGTGCTTTTCAAGCCATGGACACAAGAAGGTAAGTGACCAGATGACTGTGAGTGCCAGGCAGGGCGTAAGGTGCAAGGGGAGCATTGAGTACGCCCAGCCTGACCCACTGTCCCCTTCCACCTCAGCCACAGGTCTGATGATTGGCTGCCTGGTCTATCCGGACGGTTGGGACTCCAGTGAGGTGCGGCGCATGTGCGGGGAGCAGACCGGCAAGTACACGCTGGGTCACTGCACCATCCGCTGGGCTTTCATGCTGGCCATCCTCAGCATCGGGGACGCCCTCATCCTCTCTTTCCTGGCCTTCGTGCTGGGCTACCGACAGGACAAGCTCCTCCCTGATGACTACAAGGCAGATGGCAATGGTAACTCGCAGGCCTCCTGAGCAAGGCTCCTGAGGCGTGGCTCTTGGAGAAGGGGTGGGAACAAGCCCAGTAAGACACAGTGCTTGCCCTAGAAGCCAGAGGCCAGGGAGGGTTGTAAGCTAGCTGGCACGAGATGGCACACAGCCCTGTGACAGAAGGCTGGCCCCTGGCTCTGGTGCACCCTCAGGCTCCAGCCCTGATCCAGCCTGGGGTGGGGGCTGGGCATCGCCTCCCCTAGAAGAAGGCAGCAAGGCTGGGTCTTGAAGCAATCCTGGCAGTTTGGGAGGTGGAGAGAGGGACAAGAGAGTGGAGGGGTTGAGTTGTTGGGGCAGAAAGAGAAACTAGGTTAGGGTGCAGGTATGGCGGCTTCAGGATTGTAGATGATAGCGGCGTGTGCGTCCTCTGGTTGGTCTGGGGCTTCCCTGTATGTCCACTCCTGTTTCAATTCCCTCTAGTCCAAATGCTGCCCCCAGTTATAAAAGTCAGTGGTAGCTGGTGCTTGAGAACCAGGGGTTTCTTCAGGAAGCTTCCTTTGATTACCTCTCATTGAACTCCCCCCCCCCCCCCGGGTTAGAATTAGGATTATCCCCTATCTGTCTTGAGGGGCTAAATTTTCAGCATGTAAAGATCTACTTCTAGTCATAGGGCAAGATCTGTCTCACACTCTTATGAATCCAAAAATGACAACTCATGTGGGCCGGGTACAGCCACTGGTCGCACGGGAACCACGATGCTGCAGATAGAGTCCGATATAAGGAAAGCAGCTTGAATCAGGTGCCAGCAACCTGGGGGTGGCAGGCCAGATGTCCCAAGCAGCCACCTTGCCTTCTCAGACTCAGGAGGTGATTGCGTGGGGAGGCGTGGGGCTCACGTAGGCTGCCATGCCGGCATCTGTGGTTGTTCTCTTAGCAGTGTGGCTTGTCAAGGCCTTTAGACAACACCAGGTTTTTGCAGAGTTTGCTGTTCCTACCAGTGCCGGAACCAGCTAGTTCCTCCCAGAGGCACTTTGTCATTAAGATACAAGAGCTGGAAAAAAAAAAAAGATACAAGAGCTGAAATACCCAGGTGCTGCAGAACACAAAGGGGAGGGCCAAGATAAAGGGGAAATGGAAAACAATCAGCAATAGAAAGGCACTCTGACCCTCATGCCAGGTGGCCTCTGTGAGGGGCCTGTCACACCCTGGAGACTCCTCCAGGCTCCTTTCCCCAGAGCAGTCTTCATTTCCCCCTTTTACCTGAACTAGAAGCAAACTCCCTTTTCCCCAATGACCAAGATCCTTCCCAGATGAGGAACTTGAAGCCTTAAAAGAAGTCTCACCTTTCTAGCCACCTGGAAAGATGGTGGCTAATAGGAACCTGGAATTTGGGTCTTTTCTGGCTCAGCCAAAGTTCACTTTTCCCTGGGGAAGTAATTGGAAACATCTCATCCTTCTTTGGAGATGGAAGAAGAGAGACTCACAGAAGTTTCGTGGCTAAAGATGGAAACCAAATTACAAAATGAGCTGGGTCAAGGAGATAATAGATTTCTTTCCACTGCAGTAGAGTCCTGTAACTCCTGAGTTTTGGGAATGCTTACAGCCTGGGTCCCTTGAGGGCCAGGTAAAGGGGAGGAACATGGGATTGTTACAGGGCAGGGAGAGGGGCACCCCAGAAGCCCCAAACTCCCCAAACCTTCCAGCTCTAAATAGGTTCTGCCGTCTGCTGCATCAAGACAAAACATATAGACATTAAATGGAAAGGAACTTTAATACAATTAGTGTGCAATACAGAAAAGGCAAAGAATATGGTTTCAGAATCAAGCACCTGAAGTTACCCATCCCCTCATGGCTGAAAATCCACCCAAATGGGATTGGCCCAGAGCAAGTCCCAAAAGTCTGCCATGAGTCTAAAGCACCTTCCCGCAGAAACCCATAGAAAAGGGTCAAAAACAGCCAGACAAATCTGGGAGGAAAAGAGCAAAATAAAAATAAGATAAAAGCTGCCACTGTTAACCTCCCAATAGGTTTCTCCCCTCATCTTTGTCAACCAGTCCAGGACCAAGAGGCAAGCGCAGCTTCTTCACGTGTCTCTCTGCAACATGCGCCTCCTCCAGGTCTCCTTCTGGCTTCATCCTGCTTCCTTCCTTCCTCAGTCTCCTCTGCAGCTTCTTCTCTCCCTGCTCAGCTCCACCCTTCCTTGGGTGGCGCTGGGAACCTGGAACCTCCCCTTTTCCTGGGCACCACCCTGTCACAGAATTCGTGTTTACCAAGACTCCTTCATGGATGGGAGTGGTGTAAAGTTTGTTCATAAGGACCATTTTTATCACATCCTCATTGCAACTCTGTGTGAAAAGGCTGCAGTTAGGAATTCCAGCAGCAATTTGCACAACTAGCACTTTCAGCAGTGATGGAAGCTTTTTCAGGAATGACTCAGCAGAGCTTTGGGAGGCATTTTTGCCTGGCTTTTAGCTTCAAGCAGGGCCATCCTTAATCTGCCTGGATATACTTGTGCAGCAATTTTATATTACTCATTTGCATTTTTCTTTTTCAGAAGGGATTTTTTTGTCCAGAAAGAAATTTATTCATATAAATTCTCTTTAAAGTGCTCTTATTTAAATTCTCTTTTAAAGTGTTTTCTAGACACTTTTTTATACTAATTAAAATGTCGATTTACTTTATTCTCCTTCCTTGTTCCTTTCCTTTCATATCCCTCATCCTTGTCTTTTTAGGCATTCATTTTCATATTTTAGTTCCCTCACTATCATACAGGATTGATTATTTTTGTTAATTGCCTTTTTGGACATATCACATAACCTTGCTGAATACATTTAGATGCTTAATGAAGGCCTCTATTGCTTTTTTTTTTAAGATTTACTTTTATTTATGCATGCATGCAAGAACTGGGGTGTAGGCCAGAGGTGGGGGTGGTGGTGAGAGGATTCAGCAGACAGAGTGGGGAGCAGAACAGGCAGATATACCGTGATACACTGCTGAGGGGAGCAGCAGGTGAGACAGGAGATGTCTGCTGCGCCATGTGGGTTAGCTCCCTGCCAGGGATCGAACTCGTGCCTCAGTGGCTGGTCATAGCTTGATAGCGCTGAGACAACCTTTATGCTACCAATAGTCAGAAGGCCCTGACTATTGCTTTTGTTGAAGCACACAGTTAGATCAGGGAAGCAGAGTTTGAGTCTCAGTTCTTCCAAGTCACTTTACCGCCATTTTCTTTTTTTTTTTTTTTTAAAGATGTATTTATTTATTTATACAAGCACTGGGTACAGTCAGAAGCGCAGGAGGGTAAGAGAATTCACCAGAGTCAGAGCGGAGAGCAGAGCAGGCAGACTGACGAAGTACACTACTGAGGGGAGCAGCGGGCAGCAGGAGAGGTCTGCGCACCATGTGGGACCCTCACCTGATGGCCGGGGATCGAACCAGTGCTGCAGAGGCTGCGGGCAGCTTCGCACCCCAGCGTTCAACCGCTGTGCCATCGGGGAGGCCCTTTACCTCCATTTTCTTTCCAGTAAAAATGTGGACCCTGCTCTGCCACTTCCATTATTTTTTAAAAAGATTTATTTATTTTGGGCCTCCCCGGTGGCGCAGTGGTTGAGCGCTGGGTTGCGAAGCTACCTGCGGCCTCTGTGGCGCCGGTTTGATCCCCGGCTGCTCCCGGCCACTGGAGGAGGGTCCCACATGGCGCGCAGACCTCTCCTGCCGCCCGCTGCTCCCCTCAGCAGTGTACTTCGGTCCTTCTGCCTGCTCTGCTCCCCGCTCTGGCTCTGGTGAATTCTCTCACCCTCCCGCGCTTCTGACTGTAGCCAGTGCATGTATAAGCAAACAAACAAATAAATAAATAAATAAAACATGCCTCTATTAAAAAAAAAAAGGTTTTAAAAAAAAAGATTTATTTATTTTTATACAAGAACTGGGGTACAGGACAGAGGCACGGGAGTGTGAAAGGATTCACCAGAGACAGAGTGGGGAGCAGAACAGACAGGCAGACTGAAAACACTGCTGGGGGGAGCAGTGGGCAGGACAGGAGAGGTCTGCTGAGCCATGTGGTTTTCTCCCTGCCGGCTGGGAATCGAACCTGTGCTGCAGAGGCTGAGGACAGCTTCACTGGGCTGTGCTCAACCCACTGTGCCACTGGGGAGGCCCACGGCCACTTCCATTATTGTGTGACATGGTTGAAACATTGAAAGCGAAACAAAGACTTGTATAAGTATATTGTTGCTGATCCCTGGCCGGCAGAGGATCGAACTCATGCATCAGAGGCTGTGGATAGCTTCACAGTGCTATGCTTAACCCCTTGCACATGGCCAGGGACAACCCACATGGTGCAACATGCTGCAGTGGCTCATGATAGCTTGATAGTGCTGTCTTTGTCCCTGCGCCATCAAGGAGGCCCAGGAATGAAGTATTGACAGATGCTACTATGTGGATGAACCTTGAAAACTTGTGTTGTGTGAAAGAAGCCAGACAAAAAAGACCACATATTGTGTGATCCTGTTACAGGGCAGGGAAGCGGGGCACTCCAGACCCGGCAAACCTGACTGCTTTAAATTGGTTCTGCCATCCGCCGCATCAACACAAAACATGAGACTTTAATGAAAAGTAAGTTTAATATAATTAGTAAACAATACAGGAAAGGCAAAGAATATAGTTTCTAAATCAAGCACCCAAAGTTTCCCGTCCCCTCATGGGTAAAAGTCCACCCAAGCAGGACTGGCCCAGAACAAGGCCCCAAAGCCTGCCACAGGTCTAAAGTACCTTCTGGAAAGGACCTGCAGAAAAGGATCAGAAACAACCAGACAAGTCTGGGAGGAAAAGAGCAACATCAAAACCAGGATAAAAGCTGCCATTGTCACCTCCCCATGGGTCTCTCACTCACATCTGTGTCAACCAGTCCACGACCAAAAGGCAAGTGCAGTTTCTTCATGTGTCTTTCTGCTCCATGCGCCTCCTCCAGGTCTCCTTCTGGCTCCATCCTGCTTCCTTCCTTTCCAGTCTCCTCCGCAGCTGCTTCTCTCCCTGCTCAGCTCCACCCTCCTTTTGGGTGGGGCAGGAAACCTGGAACCTCCCGCTTTCATGAGGACCACCCTGTTACAATCCCACTTACATAAAATATTCAGAATAGCAAATCCATAGAGACAGAAATCAGACTTTAGTAGATGTCTGGAGCTGTGAAGAGGGGGAAACAGAGTGATTGCTAAGGTCACAGGGTTTCTTTTTGGGGAGATGCAAATGTTCTAGAATTAAATAACAGTGGTGGTTGGACAACATAGTAAATATACCAAAAAACACCAAATTGTACACTTTCAATGAGTAAGTTTTGTTAGTAATTCCATCTTAACAAAAAAATATGATGCTGAGAATGAGTACAATCACATTATAGGTGATTAACAGGTAGTAGTTCTCTCCTCCTGTCTTTCCAGTAGTCCCACTTTTCACTTCATCCACCTGTCCAGCCAACAGCATTTCCCGTGCTCCAGCTACCCTCTGGCACCTCTGGGCAGTGGGGGTACAGGGATGAGTGAAGGAGTCTAAACTGGACCTTATAGTCTGGCAAGGGAGCCAGCCAGGCAATATGAAATTACAAGCCAACAAATGTTATGAAAAAAACATGCAGGCTTTTGAGTAAGAGGAATTTGATCTAGTTTGGAGAGTGAGCAGTGTGCAGGGAATCAAATGGAAAACAAGGCTTGATTGTAAACAAATACTGTTTTCTCTCTTTCCTTGCAGAGGAAGTCTGAGCAGCTGAAGGGTCGGTAAGTAATTCCACCGGAGGGTGGGCTGCGTGCCTCCGCAGGGCTGTGGCGGCGCGAGGGACCCGGCTGTGTGAGGCTGCCACGCGGCCTGCCCTGAGGGAGTGGAGCAACAGGGGTGGGGGTTGGATCAACGGGGGTGGGGGGTGGGGGGTGGGGGCCGGGAGACTTCTCTCGGGGACAAACAGAGCCTGTTGGTTTTACTTGTTTCTTGAGAAGTGGAAAAAGAACAGAGAAGACATAATTAAAAACAGGCAGGTGGTTTCATAATCTCATCTTTTTATGGAGTCTGGCAAACAAGTACAGATTGTGTTTAGGAGTCATTTCTGTTATCTGGACCCTTCTCTTATGTAAAATAATCATCGAAGAAACACTTTAAAAGAGTAACATAGAAAAGCAAAATGGGACCACGTGGCTGACTAATAGGTTATTAAGTTATAAATAAGAATTATACATAGGGCCTCCCTGGTGGCGCAGCGGTTGAGCGCTGGGTTGTGAAGCTGCCCGCTGCCTCTGCAGCGCCAGTTCGATCCCCGGCTGCTCCCCGGCCACCACAGGAGGGTCCCACATGGCGTGCAGACCTCTCCTGCCGCCTGCTGCTCCCCTCAGCAGTGTACTTCGGTCCTTCTGCTTGCTCTGCTCCCCGCTCTGGCTCTGGTGAATTCTCTCACCCTCCCGCGCTTCTGACTGTACCCAGTGCATGTATAAACAAAAACAAACAAACAAATAAAATAAATAAATAAAGCATGCCTCTATTAAAAAAAAAAAGAATTATACATAGACAGCAGCATAATAGCAATAATAATGATAAAGCATCCAGTATACTACAGATACTGCTTTGAAAATGTCAGGCACATTAACTCATTTATTTATTTATTTAATATTTTATTTTATATAATTCTTACATCATTTTTCATCTTTGCACAATGTATGCATTTTCATTTTGGTTATATTCCCCATACAATTGCATCCTTCCCTTATTTTGACTCTTGTCCTTCCTCTCCCCCCAGTGTGTCTCTGGTTTATAGTTGCTTGTTGATTTTGACTTTTACTTTGTATTGATTAGTCTTTTTCCTGGTCCCTTATTTAGGTTTTCTAAATTCCTGCCATGAGTGAGACCATCCGGTATTTTTCTTTTTCTTTCTGGCTTATTTCGCTGAGCTCCATCCATGTTGCTGCAAACTGCATGTGTTTATCTTTTTTGATTGCTGAGTAATATTCCATTGTGTATATGTACCACATTTTCTTGATCCAGTCATCTCTTTTTGGGCATTTGGGTTGTTTCCATAGCTTAGCTATTGTAAACAGTGCTGCTATATACATAGGCATGCAGGTGCCCTTTGGAATTAACTCATTTAGACCCTTACCTTCAGAAAAATCTTAAGTGATTTGTAAGAAACATACTGGAAAACCTTAATACAACAGAACGTGAAGGTCATAAAGAAGAAAACAATCCAGAAAGCTAGGCGAGTAGAGTTACTGTACTGAGCATTAAATTTAGCCCTTTGCTTCCAGATAGCCAAGGCAAAAAGAAAAACACACAAGTGAACCAGTTTTAGTGTCTGCTTCAAAAGGAAGCACAGAATAGTAATTTCTTTGTTGTCTTGTTAGGTTTCCAAAAGGTGATTTAACAAGAATGTTAAGGAACATTTTTTAGAGGAAAAACTGCACAACTGCACCACCTCCCTAACAGGGACTATTTATAGGGATCAGTCACTTTGTGTGGGCAGGAGGGATTTAAACTATTTAAACTATTTAACTCCATTTAAACTATTTTGTGTGGGGCCTCCCCAGTGGTGCAGTGGGTTGAGGCCAGCACGGTGAGGCTGTCCGCAGTCTCTGTAGTGTGGGTTTGATTCCTGGCCGGCCGGGGGATACCCACATGGCATGGCAGACCTTTTCTGTCTCTCCCGCTGCTCCCCTCAGCAGTGTTTTCGGTCTGTCTGCCTGTTCTGCACCCTCCTTTGTCTCTGATGCATTATCTCACCCTCCCGTGTCTCTGGCCTGTACCCCAGTTCTTATATAAATAAAAATAAATTAAAAAAAAAAGCATTTTGTGTGGAGTACCTTTCAATATTGGACCACATAGACACACTTTTGAATAATCATAATTTAGCATTACTCTCCCCCCACACACTTGCTAAATAATTCTCAAACTTTAATGCACATCCAGTCCCCTGGGGATCTTGCTAGAATGTGGATTCTGATTCAGTTGGTGGAGTACAGCCACATTGCTAACTGGTCTCCGCGAAAAGGGAGCACCATTTGAGTAGCTAACTGTTAGAGTGTAAACACTTTCTCATGTTTTTACAATGGTTATTATCGAAGTTTTTAAAAGCCACAAACTCCATGGCACTGATGTATCCTGTAATTATATAACAGACCTTGGTTATTTGCCATTTAGAATTGCCATCATAGAACAACTTTTTGCTTCTGTTGATAAATTCTGGAGTGGAACCACTGACTCAAAGGTAACTAATTACACCTCTGTCTTTTTTTTTTTTTTTTTGGCCTTACAATTTAAAAGACATTTATGAGTTTTTTTTTATTTTTATTTTTTTAAGATTTATTTTTTTTATTTATACAAGAACTGGGGTACAGGCCAGATGCGCGGGAGGGTGAGAGGATTCACCAGAGACTGATTGGGGAACAGAATAGACAGACTGATGAAATACACTGCTATACTGCTGAGGGGAGCAGCGGGTGAGACAGGCAAGGTCTGCACACCATGTGGGTGGCTCCAAGGCTGGTGGGGATCGAAATGGCACTGCAGAAGCTGCGGACAGCTTCACAGCGCTGCGCTCAACCTCCTGCGCCACCGGGGATGGTGGTGAGTGTTTTGTTCTGTGTTTAGGGAGGCCCAAAAGACATTTATGAGTTATTCTTTGAGGGACATGGAAGACTTTTATATACTGAGGGAGTGTGCATGTCTGAGTAGAACTGAATCAAAATGGAAGCTAAAACTACGGTGTTGTGTTTTTTTGGTTTGTTTAAAAAAATGCCAAATTTTATAATCTTGTAATTTTTTTTTTGATACCACAGGTTATCTATTTCCTGGCCATGGAAAATTAGGGCATTGGATTCTTCAGAGAGAAGAGCTCCTTCCTCCCAAGCTGGCTTGTGCAGACCTGATGCCCTGAAGACTTTCGTTTAGGATTAGACCCTGGCAGTTTCCTGAGACAAGGCTTTTTCCACTGTATACAGAAAACTCTTTCAGGGGAAGCAGAATGAAAGCGACCCACATCAAAGATATTCAGAGAGGCCTGGGGGCTGCTCTCCTGATCACTGAGAGCCACATTTTCTTCTGATTTCTTCAAACCAGAGAACCACCTTAGCCTCTGGAGGGCTGTCTTTAAGATGAGAGGGCTGGATGTATCCCTCCCTAGGGCTTCCCAGGTCTGAGTCTCTGATGGTCCAATTTATTGAGGACACATCAGGACTGCCACCCAGTTTCAACAGAAGACAGGAAGAGAGGTGGCTATTAAGGTGATGGATCAGTTCAGAGGGTGCCTTGGGTCTCACGTCTCACATTTTCTTTTTTTATTGTTGCTCAGAGTTGGGTAAGGAATGGAGAAGCCATCAGAAAACATGATTCCATCAGGAAGTCTTACAGGATGGAAACACTTGAGATTAACTTGACTTTTTCCCCTTAAACCACATTTCCTCAGTGTCCACAGTGACCCAATTAGAAATGGGTCCAACTGGATCTAATCTTTATATTCTAATAGTTTCTGAAGTTGCTGGTTTCAGAAATGTGTTGATTGTATCTAAGTCATTTGTTAGAGTAAAAGGTGACATTTCTGGTCACAATCTTTTTTTTAAAAAAATTGTTTAAAAGAAAAAACAGAACAAAACTCTCACCACCTCTCATTATACCCATTTCATCTTTTCTGCCACCTCCTACTCTCTTCACTCTGGTTACCTCGGTTTGGTCACCAATGTCCACTGTTTTTATTTTGACTTGTCAGTTCTGCTTTGTTTTTCTTATAATGCACATATAGGTGAAACCATTCAATATTTGTCTTTATCCTTCTGTCTTTATCCTTTCACTTTACATAATCCTCTTGAGTTCCTTCCATTTTGCTGCACATGGCAAATTTTTATCTTTCCTTATAGATTCCATTGTGTGTACAGGCCATGTCTTTATCCAGTCAGTGGGTACTTAGGGTTTTTCTATATCTTAGCTGTTGTAATAATGCTGCAATAAATATTGTGTTGCATATAACTCAAGTTGATGATTTTATATTTTTCAAATAGTTACCCAGAGTGGGATTATGGATCATATGGTAGTTTTCTTTTTAAGTTAATTAATTTTCTTACATCACAATTCATTTTTGTACAGAATTTGATTTCTGCTGTTAGGTGTAGTCCCCCTAGTTCTCCCATCACCATATCCCTTGTGCTTTTTCCTCCTTTATTTTGATCCCCCTCCCCAGCTGTATGCCTTAGATCTATGGTCAGCTTGCAGGTTTTGTGTTTTTTCCTGACCCTTTTTTTGGTTTCTTTATATTCTGCATATAAGTAAAACTATCTGATACTTGTTTTTCTCCTCCTGACTTATTTTGCTTAGCATAATCCCTTCTAGCTCCATCCCTGTTGCTGCAAATGGCATGAGTTTGTCTTTTTTGATGGCTGAGTAGTATTCCATTGTGTATCTATATCACATCTTCTTGATTCATTCATCTGTTTGGGGGCATTTAGGTTGTTTCCATGTCTCGGCTATTGTAAATAGTCCTGCAATAAACATAGTAGTGCAGGTTTCCTTTCAAATTAGTGTTCTCTGGGTAGTTTCCTAGCAGTGGAATCATTGGATCATATGGCAGATCCATTTCTTAATGTTTTAAGGACTCTCCACACATTTTTCCATAGTGGCTAGGCTAGTTTACATTCCCACCAGCAGAATAAGAGAGTTTTTTACCGTTATCTTCACCAGCATTTGTTGTCTCTTTTTTTGAAACATGGACCTTTCTCACTGTGTGTGAGGTGGTATCCCATTGTGACTTTGATTTGCATTTCCCTGATAACAAGTGATGTTGACCATTTTTTCATATGCTCATTGGTCATTTGCATTTCTTCTTTGGAGAAGTGTCTTTTTAGCTCTTCTGCCTTTTTTTTTTTTTTTTTGATTGGGTTGTTTTCTCTTCGTTGAGTTCTGTAAGCTCTTTGTTTATCTTTGATATCAGTCCCTTGTCAGGTATATGGGGCACAAATATTTTCTCCCATTCAGTAGGATGTCTCTATGTTTTGGTTGCTGTCTCTTTTGCTGTACAGAAGTTTTTTAGTTTGATGTAGTCCCAGCTGTTTATTGTCTCCTTTATTTTCCTTGCTTCTGGAGATAGGTCCTCAAAGATGTTTCTGAGGGTTATGTTATCGAGTGTTTTGCCTATGTTTTCTTCTATATATTTTATGGTTTGAGGTCTTACATCCAAGTGTTTTATCTATTTTGAGTTGATTTTTGTATATGGTGTGAGGTAGAAGTCTAGTTTCATTCTTTTGCATGTGGCAGTCCAGTTTTCCCAGCACCATTTATTGAAGAGGTTTTCCTTGTTCCAGTGTATGTATTTTGCTCCTTTGTCATAGATTAGCTGACCGTTTATGTGTGGTTTTATTTCTGGGCTTTCAATTCGATTCTATTGGTCAGTGTATCTGTTTTTGTTCCAATAACATGCTGTTTTTATTATTATGGATTTGTAGTATAGTTTGAAGTCTGGGATTATGCTAAGCAAACTATACTACTTGATACCTCTGTTCTTCCCATTTTTATTTAGGAAAGCTTTGGCTATTTGGGTTTTTTTTTGTGATTCCATATGAATTTTAGCAATATTTATTCCATTTCTTCGAAGAATGCCATTGAGGTATTTATTGGGATTGCATTGAATCTGTAAATAATTTTTCATAGTATGGCCATTTTGATAATGTTGATTCTTCAGATCCATGAGCAGGGAATGTCTTTTTATTTCTTTGTGTCTTCTATTTCTTTGGTTTTTTTTTTTTTAAAGTTATTTATTGCTACTCAGTTGTAATTTTTTTAAGATTTATTTATCTATTTATCTATCTATCTATCTATCTATCTATCTATCTATCTATCTATTTATTTATTTATTTATTCATACAAGCACTGGGTACAGTCAGAAGCGTGGGAGGGTGAGAGAATTCGCCAGAGCCAGAGCGGGGAGCAGAGCAGGCAGAAGGACCGAAGTACACTGCTGAGGGGAGCAGTGGGCGGCAGGAGAGGTGTGCGCGCCATGTGGGACCCTCCTCTGGTGGCTGGGAGCAGCCAGGATGGAACCAGCGCTGCAGAGGCTGCGGGCAGCTTTGCAACCCAGCGCTCAACCGCTGCGCCACCGGGGAGGCCCTGTGTCTTCTATTTCTTTTAACAATGTTTTCTAGTTTTCCTTGTGTAGGTCTTTCACCTCCTTTATTAGGCTTATTCCCAGGTATTTATTTTTTGGGGAATACACTTGTAAATGGGATTTTTCAGTAGTAGATTTTTCTTCTTTCCCAATTTGGATTCTTTTTATGTTTTTTTGTTCCCTAATTGCTTTAACTAGGACTTCCAGTACTATATTGAAAAGCAGTGGTGAGAGTGGACATCCTTGTCTTGTTCCTGATCTTAATGGAAAGGATTTCAACTTTTCACTATTAAGAATGATGTTGGCTATGGGTTTGTCATAGATAGCTTTTATTATGTTAAGATATTTTCTTTTATCCCAAGTTTTTCAAAGGTCTTCATCTTAAATGGATGTTGAACTTTATCAAATGCTTTCATGATGTCTATTGATATGACACATTGTTTTCATTTTCTTTTTGTTGATGTATTGGATTACATTAATTTATTTTCAGATGTTGGACCATTCTTGTGTTCCTGGAATAAATCTCACTTGGTCATGGTGGAAAATCCTTTTGATGCATTGTTGGATTTGGTTTGCTAAGATTTTACTGAAGATTTTAGCATCCATGTTCATTAGGGAGATTGGTCTGTAGTTTTCTTTTTTTATGTTGTCTTTGTTTGGTTTTAGTATTAGTGTGATGTTGGCTTCATAAAATGTATTTGGTAGTGTTCCTTATTTGTCAATTTTTTGAAAGCATTTTTTCAGGATAGGCATTAGTTCATCTCTGAGTTCTTTGGTAGAACTCACTTGTGTAAGCATCTGGTCCTGGGCTTTTGTTTTTTCGGAGGGTTTTGATTACTGTTTTAATTTCATTGCTTGTAATTGGATTATTCAAGTTTTCCATTTCTTTCTTATTCAGCTGTGGGTGATTGTATAATTATAAGAATTTGTCCATTTCATCTAGATTTTTGCATATAAATGTTCATAGTAATCTCTAATTATCCTCTGAATTTCTGCTGTATGTGTTGTAATTTCTCCTCTTTCCTTTATGATCCTATTTTTTCTTCATTTTTTTAGTTTGCTCTCTCTTTTTCTTTGTGAGCCTAACTAGAGGTTTGTCTATTTTGCTTATTTTTTCAAAGAATCAACTTCTGATTGTATTGGTCTTTTGGACTGTTTATTTCATTTCTATCTACCCTAATTATTATATTTTCCCTTCTTCTATTGGCTTTTTTTTTTTTTTTTGGTTCTTCCTTTTCTAGTTCCTTGGTTCTTCCTTTTCTAGTTCCTTGAGATTATGTAGTTTCTTTTTTTATTTTTTCTGTTACTTGATATAGGCCTGTATTACTATATACTTTGTTCTTAATGCTGCTGTGTCCCAAACATTTTGCTGTGTCCCAAACATTCCGAAAGGTTGTGTCCTCATAATCATTTGTCTCAAGGTGCCTTTCAATGTCTTCATTAACCCAGTGGGCTTTCAGTAGTGTGTTGTTCAGTCTCTACATAATCAGAGATCTTCTTGCTTTCTTTTGATAGTTGATTTCTAGTTTATGCCTTTATGGTATGATTTCCATCTTCATGTAGTTGTTGAGGTTTGCCCTGTGACCTAGTATGTGGCCAATTCTGGAGAATGATCCATGTGCATTTAAGAGAAATGTATATTGGGGCCTCCCTGGTGGCAAAAGGGGTTAAGCCGCAGCACTGTTAAGTTAACTGCAGCATCTGTAGCACGAGTTTGATACCTGGCCAGGGAGCTACCCACATGGCACAGCAGACCTCTCCTGACTCGCCTGCTGCTCCTCTCAGCAGTGTATTTCAGTCATTCTGCCTGTTCTCTTCCCCACTCTGTCTCTGGTGACTCCTCTTACCCCCCTTACCAGTGGCCTGTACCCCAATTCTTGTATGTATAAATAAATAAAACTTAAAAAAAAAAGAAAAATGTATATTCAGATTTTGGGTTGCAGTGTCCTGTTATTGTCTGTTAAGCCCACGTGGCTTAGATCTTTGTTTTGGGCGATTGTGTCCTTCTTTGTGTCTCATTGATCTGTCCATTGGTGAGAGTGGGGTGTTGAAGTCTCCTACCACATATATATTTTTTCTGATGACTGCTTTCAGAAATGGTAGTAGTTTTCTAATATATTTTGGTGTTCTCTCACTTGATGAGTTTATATTGATGAGTGTTAGATCTTCCTGGTGTATTGTCCCCTTGATCATTATATAGTATCTGTCTATGTCTTTTGTCACCTAGGACTCTCAATTCTGCTCCATTGATCTATGTGCTTACTTTTATTCCAATATCTCACTGTTGCTTTGTAGTGTAGTTAACAATTGGGAAATATTTTGTCTACATTTTTCTTCTTTTTTCTCAAAATTGCTTTAGCATGTTACAGTTTTCATTGTACACATCTTTCACTTCCTTTGTTAAATTTATTTTTAGGTATTTAATTTTTTTTATTTAATTGCAAAATGGGATTGTTTCTTAATTTTTCTTCTTGCTTATTTACATAAAGAAATACAGCAGATTTTTGTGCATTAATTTTGTAGCCTGCCACATTTCTGTACTCATTTATTGTTTTCAGTAATTTTTTTGGAGAGTCAGTAGGATTTTCTCTATATTTTATCATGTCATCTGCAAAAATAATTTCACTTCTTTTCTAATCTTTCTTTTATTCCTTACTGTCAGCTAATTGTTCTGGCTAAAACCTCTAAAACTAAATTGGATAGAACTGGTAAAAGTGGATGTCACTGCCTTGTTCCTAATATTAGATGAAAATCTCTGTTTTTCATTGTTGAGTATGATATTTGCTGTGGGTTTGTAGTATATGGCCTCTACTATGTTGAGGTATGTTCCTTTCATACCCATTTTGTTAAGAGCTTTTATCATAAATGGGTGCTGTATCTTGTCAGATGCTTTCTCTACATCTATTGATCTGATCATATGATTTTTGTCCTCTCCTTTTTTGATATGGTATATTACATTAATTGATTTGCATATGTTATATCATCCTTGCATTCCTGGAATAAATCCCACTTGGTCATGGCATATGACCCTTTTAATATGTTGAATTCAGTTTCCTGGTATTTTGTTGTTTTCTTTCTCTAGATGTCCTTATCTAATTTTGGTATTAGGCTTCATAGAACGTGTTAAGAAGTATTCTCTTTTCTTTAATTTTTGGAAAAATTTTGAGTAAAATGGGCATAAGTTCTTGGACAATTTAATAGAATTCACGTGTAAAACCATCTGGTCCTGTATTTTTGTATTTTGAAAGACTTTTGATTACTATTTGAATTTCCAAAATTGGGATTGGCCTATTCCTATTTTCTATTTCTTCCTGGTTCAGTCTTCGTAAATTGTTTTGTTCTAAAAATTTATCAATTTCTTCAAGCTTATCAAGTGCATTACTTGTTGCTGCATCCATAAGTTTTGATAACTGTATCTTAATTTCCTTTTGGTCTAGGTATTTTTTAATTTCTTCCATAATTTTTTCATTGACACAGTGATTATTGAGAACATCTTGTTTAGTCTATATGTGTTTGAAAATTTTCCAGTTTTCTTTTTGTGATTGATTTCTAGTTTTTGTAGTGTTATGATCAGAAAAAAATACTTCGTATGATTTCAGTCTTTATAAGATTATTAATTTGTGTTCCAGAATATGGTCTATCTTTGAGAATGCTCCATGTGCACTTGAGAAAAATATAAATTCTGTGCTTTGGGGTAGAATGTTCATTCTATAATTGTCTGTTAGGCTCATCTGATCTAGCTCTTCTTTTAAGGCTTTTTAAAAAATTATTATTTAGGTGGCGCCGCAGAGATGCCCACATAGCAAGGCAGACCTCTCCTGTCTCTCCCGCTGCTCCCCTCAGCCGTGTATTTCATCAGTCTGCCTGTTCTGTTCCCCGCTCTGTCTCTGGTGAATGCTCTCACCCTCCCGCACATCTGGCCTGTAACCGGTTCTTGTATAAATAAAATAAATTTTTAAAAAAATTATTTATTTTCTATCTTGTTGTTCTGGCCATAGTTGTAAGTGGGGTGTTATAATCTACTATTGTGTTGTTGTCAATGTCACTCTTTGTTTCTACTAGTAATTGCTTTATGCATTTTGATGTTCCATTATTTGGTGCATATATCTTCTTGTACTGAGTGCTTAGCTATTATATAGTATCCATATCTGCCACTTACTACCTATTTAACCTGGAAGTCTATTTTATCTGATATAGTTGCCTTTTTCATTATCATTTGCCTGTAGGGTTATCTCCATCCTTTTACTATAAGGCTATATTTGTCTTTAGTGCTAAAATGAGTTTCTTATCGACAATAAAAAGTTGCATTTTTGGGCCTCCCTGGTGGTACAAGGGGTTAAGCCTCAGTACTATGAATCTATTGGAGCCACTGCAGCACGAGTTCTATCTCTGGCCAGGAAGCTGATCCACATGGCACAGCAGACCTCTCCTGTCTCACCTGCTGCTCCCCTCAGCAGTGTAATTCAGTAGATCCACCTGTTTTACTCCCCACTCTGTCTTTGGTGAATCCTCTCACTACCATCCCCACACACCTCTGGCCTATACCCTAACCCTTGTATGCATAAATAAATAAATTAAAAAAAATTGGATTTTGTTACCTGATGTATCTCTTTCATCAGGTGAATATAGTGAATAGTGGTGAATATGAATTTACATTTATAGTAATTATTGAAATATGAGTATTTATTGCCTTTTTGGGTTGCTTTTATAGTTTGTTCTTTTTTCTCTCATTCTCCTCTCTTGTGCTTTGGCATCTTTTTGTGTTATGTTTGAATTCCCTTTCCAACTTCTTATGTGTTTACTCTATGGACTTTTGTTTTGATGTTATCCTGAGGTTTATGTATATGGTTCTGTACTTGTAGCCAATGGAATGGATTGATCTCAAACTCACCTGATATTCCACATTTTTGTTCTCCTCCACCTTCACATTGTATGGTTTCTTCATGCTTCTAGATAAAATTTCCCTACTATTTTATAAGAGTACTTTAGTGTTTCTTGCAAAGTCAGTTTAGCGCTAATAAATACTTTATTTTTTGTTTGTGTGTAAAGCTTTTAACCTTCCTGCATTTTTGAATGTTAGTCTAACTGAATAAAGTATTCTCAGTTGGAAATCCTTTTCTTTCAGGACTTTTAAAAATTTTTTCTTAAAAGATTTATTTATTTATGCATATAAAAGCTGGGGTACAGGCCAGAGGTGTGTGCAGGGGGAGGTAAGCTCTGTTACCAGACAGAGTGGGGAACAGAACAGGCAGATAGACTAAAGTGCACTGCTGAGGGGAGCAGTGGGTGAGTCAGGAGAGGTCTGCTGTGTCGTGTGGGTATCTTCCTGCCCGGCTGGGGATTGTAAGCGCGCAGCAGAAGCTGCGGACACTTTTATAGGTTGTGACTTAAACCCCTTCTACCACCAGGGAGGCCCTCTTTCAGGACTTTAACTACATTGGTGAGCCATTTCTTTCTGTCTGCAAGGTTTCCATGGAGATATCTGCAGATAATCGTAAAGGAGTTTCCTTACATCTGACTTGTCTCTGTATGCTTTTAGTATTATTTCCTTATCATTAGGTCTTAGGAATTGAGTTGTATTGATATGTCTCAGGGATGTCTGTTTGAATTTATTTTGTTTGCAATTCTTTGGGCCTCTTGAATCAGAATGTCTGTTTCCTTTTACAAGTTAGGGAGATGCTCAGCTATTATTTCTCTTTTTTTCTTTTAAATATTACAATTTTAAAGTTTTCCCTTTTTGGGGGAGGGAGATTTATTTCTGTAAATTAAGTTTCTATCCCTTTCTCTTATCTCCTTCTGGAACACCTATGAAGTTGATAGCTCCTCTTAATATTATTCCACAGGGCTCTTATGCTATTTTCATTCGTTTTTCTTGTTGCTGGTCTGTTTTTGTGTTTTCTACTACTGTAAGTTCAAGCTCACCGATTCTAATAGCTCTTTCTTGTCTTCTGTTGAGCCCCTCTATTATATTGTTAAATTCAGTTATATAATTCTTTGAAGTTCATTATATCCATTTGAAGCTTTCGTATATTCTCTCTATCCTTGTAATTCTCATTTTATCTGTCAATGTTTATTTTGTTTCAATAAACATAGTTAGAATGGTTGCTTTAAGCTCTTCTTATGGTAAGTTCTTTAGTTTTGTTCTTTCATTTTTTTATTCTGTCATTTGTGGCATTTTTCTTTGTCTCTTCATTTTTAGTTTTTATGGGTTGAGCTAAACAGTTTTCTTCCTAAATTTGATGTGTTGGTCTTGTATTAAGATTATGGGCTCAGGATATAATGCTAGATTGTTTGCCCAGGATTCTGCAGTGTCTATTGCTTTGATAATTGATGCCTCTGCACCTGTTTGAATGACTGGAACTCTGGTGCTGGTAGAGTGTTGCAGCAGGGCCAACTTAGCAAGAGATTGCTATGAGGGAGTACCAAGAGTCTAAGCCTCATAAGGGGTAATAGGTACCTGAACTGAGATGGGGATCTGCAATGATCCCCTCACCTAGGCCAGTTAATCTATGAGAGCTCCCCCACTAGCCTATCACTCCCACTGACCTCTCTGCTGTGGTCCAGTCTGGTTTGTGGGATTTGCAACCCAGGGATGTGGTGGATAGGAGCAAGTGATCTGGGAAATAACTGCAGGTTCAGAGTGTGGGGACAGACCACACTTTCAGTTACAATCACAGGTGGATGAGGGGGATGTGTTCCTCAGGTATGTAGGTATGATCTGTAAAAGATTGTCTCCTCCCTTGCAGATCTCTTGGCTGTAGTAGAGCTGCTGCCGGATCTAACAGGATTTCAGTTACTAAGGCTTAACCCGAGGCATAAGCTCCTACTGCCAGGGTCTAGGTGCTTTTACTCTGATAGGAGGTAGCAAGCACCTTAGGTGAATGTTGTCCCACTAATGCCCCAGGTAGGGCTGGGCAGGTGAATTGTCTAGCATAGAACCAGTTGTAGAGGGGGGCCGCTTATGTGCAGGGCCACAGGTGGACTCAATTCATCTACCCAGACCTCTCCTATAGGCTCAAGCTTCAGCTGTCTATTCTGGGGTGGGAGTGGAGGTAGGGGTTGGGCTTGCACAGGCTCTAGCTGACACTCACCATCTTAGATAAGTGCTTCACCAGCAGTCACAGGACTGTCCTATGATCTCAAGCACCCCTAGCAGGAGGGGTCACCCTCTGGCCCTGGTTGATTTCTAGTAGTACGTGCCTGTTAGTGTCTATCTGTTGGCCCTGCTTTTGGTTGCAGATCTCTAGTCCTCCAAATTCTATGGTTCTCTGGAGACAGGCTCCTCTATTTTCATGCCTCGTTGTCTGTGCTGCCCTCTCAAGTTCTAAAGTCCCCAATGTGGGTGAGGCCTTTACCAACAAAACAAAAAGATCTTTGTCACAGCTCCCTCCCCCTCTTGGGTCACACTGCCTTAGCATCCCAAGTAAAATTAAATTGCAGTTTTTCCTACCCTCTCTGCCATGTAGATTTCCCATGCAAAAATGATGGACCCTCATCATCCAGGGACTGTTCTTTTTTTTTTTTTTTGTGGGGACCTCGCCGGAGACCAGGGAACACAGCCCAGAGCTCAACCGCTGCGCCACCAGGGGAGGCTCCAGGGACTGCTTTTTTTTTTTTTAAAAAGATTTATTTATTTATACAAGCACTGGGTACAGTCAGAAGCGCGGGAGGGTGAGATAATTCACCGAGCCAGAGCCGAGAGCAGAGCGGGCAGAAGGACCGAAGTACACTGCTGAGGGGAGCAGCGGGCGGCAGGAGAGGTCTGCGCGCCATGTGGGACCCTCCTGTGGTGGCCGGGGAGCAGCCGGGGATCGAACCAGCGCTGCAGAGGCTGCAGGGAGCTTCGCAACCCAGCGCTCAACCGCTGCGCCACTGGGGAGGGACTTTATCTGCATATTATTTCACTGAATATGTGGGGAGGAGGCAAGCCTGGCCTCCTTACTCTTCTACCAGAACTCTCATAGAAAATATTGGACATGGGAGCCTGTGGCATAGAAGTTAAAGTCTCAGTGTTATGAAGCTATCACCAGTCCCTGCAGCATGAGTTTGATCCCTGGCCAGGGAGAGGACCCCCATGGCGCAGCTAACCTCTCCTACCTCACCTGCTGCTCTCCTGAGCAGTGTATTTCAGTAATTTGCCTATTCTGCTCCCCACTGTTTCTGGTGAATCCTCTCACCCTCCACACCTCTGGTCTAACCCGAGTTCTTTGTATGCATAAAAATAAATCTTAAAAAAAAATGGACTTGGCATACTAAATGGCAACTTTTCTGCTAGCCTCATTTTAGGTAGTAAATCATTGTAGCAAATGTCAACACAAAGACAGTTCTTTTGGCTGTTCCCTGTCTGGGGGATGGTGTATAGAAACAGAATTTTGTTGTCTGCAGTGAACGATCCCAAGGAATGATTTTTTCCTAATCTTTGTTCATTTACACAGTTAAGGAGGAAAAGCGGGTGGAGAGGGGTAGGCACTAAATAAACTAATGAATCTTACTGCTCAATCCAGCAGCAGTGACCCCCAGGGCCAGGGCTTATTCCTGGGCTGTAGGGATCCTCTTCCACCAGCATTTCCCCCACAGCCCGCCCAGCGTGGTGTTTCCTCTCTTTGATGAGCCAGGAATGTGACCAGCCAGCATTGTCCCAGATGTTGATGACAGGAACTATTGTATTAAAATGGGATTTAAGATTACATTTCTATTTCCTTATGCTGATAAAATCATTTCAGTCAGGCACCCACTTTACGCAAGTTTGAAGAACAGAATTTGACAAATTCTGTAGCTCAGTGACTTTTTTATTTGTATTTGTTTCTCATATTCTACTTCTTATGAAACAAAAGAAAAATTTCTAAAAGACTAATTCTCACTGAAATGGCAACTATGGTGGGCCACAGCAGCTTCTGGGAGGCTTCAGGGGTATCTGTCTACAGTCCTTACCTTGCTCCCTGGCCACAGGGAGCATCACCAAAGCAGGAATCTATTGGGGAAGAATCTGCTAATCTGTTTAAGTCATAAGACATAGCATTTAACTTTTTTGATTATTTTTAAAGAAACTCAGAATTCAAATTTTCAATCAACAGTAGTGATTTGGTTGGTATCTAGAAAATGCTTTTCAGCTCTTTTAAAAGAGACTTTACCTTGGGACTCCCTGGTGGTGCAAGGGGTTAAGACGCAACCTATGAAGCTATCCGACTGCAGCACGAGTTCAATCCCTGGCCAGGGAGCAACCCACATGGCACAGCAGACCTCTCCTGACTTGCCCGCTGCTCCCCTCAGCAGTGTATGTCAGTAGCTCTGCCTGTTCTGCTCCCTACTCTTTGTCTCTGGTGAATCCTTTCACCCCCCCACCCCCACACCTCTGGCCTGTACCCCAGTTCTTGTAGGCATAAATAAATCTTTTAAAAAAAAAGTGACTTTACCTTCAAATAAGTATTTAAAGGCACTCTGAATCTCAAATCTTTGAAAGCACATAGAAAATGAGGTCACTACTACTCATATTTCTTTCCCACTTTTGGCCTCTCCTCCCTTGGGCTGTGGCATAAGGAAGGTTGTGATACCCAAGCTTCACCAATAATGACTAGTCCTAAGAAGATATGGTAAACAGCACTAGTCAGTTATAACTGAAGTGTGAATTGGAAGGATATCCTAAATGCTGTATCTTATATTCATGTTACTGGTTGCTGCATAACAAATCACTCCACAGCCAACTGGCTTAAAATATTTGTCTCTTTGGTTAGGAATCCTGGCAAGGCTTACCTAAGTGTTTCTGCCTCAAGGTTCCACCAGGTTGCAAGTAAGGTGTGGCATCTGCTTCTAAATTCAGTGGTTGTCTCCACAAGTCAGTTTCTCTCAGGTTGTTGGACTGGAGGCCTGGCTGTGGGCTCCAAAGGGATACCCACATTCTGTTTGCTTCCCCAACCATCAGTTCCAAGAAAGAATGTATAGAGAAGCCACAGGTTCCTGTGACCCAATGTCAGAATGCCTTGATTTGATAGGATAGCCCCAAACCCAGGCAAGGGGATTACAAAAGTACATGAATACCAGGAAGCAGGAACTACTGCAGAAGTGCCCTAACCCTTAAAACTCATCCCATTTCTATCTAACCTCTAACCCTTAAAACTCATCCCATTTTTATCTAACCTCAAGAGGATTTATAGTATTGTCCACTAATTTTCAATATTGACCCAGTATTTTGCTCTGTATTTAGAAAATCCAATGCCAACATTGTAAGGGCACAATTCATAAGAACAAAGCTCAAACTGCAGGCAGATAAAACTTGGAAGGATATAAAATCAAGCTGATCATCTACACATTAAAAAACCCTTTATAAGGAATGGTGCATCACCAAAGCACTGGCTTTGGTACTAATGCAAGCCTGATTAGTTAAAACTTCTAAGCTCTCAAAATTTCTGGCTTAATTGGGATATTCTGACATCACAAGAATTGGTGGTTAATATTTATGCAAAGATAAACACAGACACCTATCACACGTTTAGTTTCAACTTTTTAAAACCACACTTCAGTGATATTATAGTGTTCTCAATAGGCCTCATGGTTTACTCTTTTATATAATACAAAGGTTTACTTGGATATTATTGAAGACTATGAAGGGGCTCTTGAGTTACCAATGCCTTGCTAATTCCAAAGGCACCAAATAGCGGGAAATACACAAAGAACTATTCAAGCTTTCAAGTATTTTTGGAGCTACATGAATATTAGCTTGGATTCTATGATCAATAAATCACCAATTTTCTGTGACATAGTAGTCTGGGGCCAAACCACAGGCCCATCTAGAAGACTGTAGGCTCCAAAAATAAAATGGGAAGTATGAAGTCCATTTATAACCTGGGCCTGCTCAATAGCTACATGAAGTTAGAGGTGGGATTACAAGTCCGCCTCAGTTTGCCAGCTGTTTTTGAGGCAGCTATAGTCTCTTAGAACAGCACTTACATTTTCCAAAACCTGGAGTTCTAGGTTCATATGTGTAACACAAGGCTTAAAAAGGCAGTCTGGTCAACATACTGAGTTGGTAAATCCTGATTTCATTTGTAATGCCACTTCTTAGATAGGTTACAGTCTGGTGAACACTATACTATAAACACACTACAGATGTCTTAAGTCTAGCATGATTAAAACAGTTTATGTAGTTCATGGGTGGGGAAGGCAAATTAAAAACTGGTAAAGTAGTTGAAGGAAAATGTCAAAAATTCACTATCTTTTATAATAAATCCTTATCAAATCATTGCAGCAGAGCATGCCAAAAGCTGAGTACACTGGCGCTTTGGGGGAGGGTGAGTCAGGTGCACACATCAGGGCATGAAGCTGTACTCCCCACAGTTAACTGGCAATGAAACTGGCTATTAGGAAGAAAATGAGCATTATAACAGGTCCATTCAAACACTGTCAGTCATAACAACAGTTCAACTGTTCTTCACAGTAAACAATATTTATTAAAAACTTTAAAAAATGTGCTATTCTGGCCCAGTAATCATTCCCAAGGAGTGACTCAGTTGTGTTTGAAAACTTGTGTTTAATAATAGTGTTCATCACACCAGTACCTTTACTCAGAATTTACAAGTCTTTGGCATTTGCACACAGTGATTGTAGTCAGAGTGCATGTGTGAGCACCCCGCCCTGGGGAAATATCATTAGATGGAGTTTTCTGAAAATGCACCTTGTTAACCCTACCACCTCCACATTAAAGATTAAAGGAAAGCTAAAAAAAAAAAAAAAAAAAAAAAAAAAAAAAAAAAAAGCCCAACAAAAACCCTCACAAGATGACATTTCAAGTTGTACAGCTTTACTGCATTGCATATTTCAGTTCTAAATGCATATTTCAGTTCAAAATGCACCCAGCCAACTCTGAAGTGTGGATGGGACCAACATGGGCACATAACTGCATAGAATTCTCCTGGAAACATGTAGGTTATTAAATAATTTGTTTTATTGTACTGCATTTACAAAGAAAACAGACAATGCACCCAGTAGAAAGAATAAAAATGTATTTGGGGCTTTATTTTAACTGACAGCAAATAGAATTCCTTTAATGCGATCATGGCAATTTGACAGTATTATGATTGAGTTCAATAAAGGTACATGGGGTACTTGGAAGATAAAATTCTGTAGCTGCCCCTTTCCACGGCTTCTAATTCATTTGGCTCCTTAAATGATAGGAGAAAAGCCCTTATTTGGTGGATATCTCCAAAATGAAGTTACAGGAGCACTCTTATTAAATTGGTTTTCATGTCAATTATTTGAATGGGTCCTTACATTTGTATGCCTGTGTATGTATTTTGGTTGTTTCACCTTAATATCATAATTCCTGTAATTCACAATTGTGTTTTTACAGTAAAGAATTCAGTTCTAGTCTGCTATTGCTTTAGATGTATATATATTCGTGAAAACCCAAAGTGGACTAGAATTGCTGAAGGATTTTCCCTGCCGTTGGCTGATACAATCGATTCTTTATTCTTGATAGGTGCATAGATAGCTTCACTTAAAATTCTTTCTCCAGGAACATGTCTGACTTTAGGACTACCCAATCGAGAATCTGATGACTGGCTGGCCATAGTTACTGAGGGTACTATGTTTATGAGTTACATGGGTTGTATAATGGCACCACTTTTTTCTTTGCCATCATTGGTGGTAGAGAAAGAGGACAGAATCTAGATTCTAATCTCCCATATACAAAGTCAGCTACCCAACAGTTGCACTGGCAGCTTTAATAGTAGAAGTAGAGCCTCAGGTTGCATCTCCTTGGCCTTCATAAAATCAGAGTCCTATAGCTGCTTCGGAGAATGCTGTAATCCGCAAGGCCCGCTTGGTCCGTGCTGAAAAAGCAGCTGTAACCCAAATCCTGTCCCTTTTGCTTTTCAGTATTAACTGAGAATATGTAATGTCTAGAGCAAGTCTAGGAGAGGCCCATCTTATAATAAGATTCACAAAGCCTTTTCTCGTTAAAAAAAAAAAAAAAAAGTCTCAAGTACATCGCAATCATCTCAAAATTGGAGTTAAAAACTTGTATCAGACAAGGAAATAGCAGCAGAGAATAGCTAATCTTAATAAAAACCAGCAACAAAATCCCCCCCAAATAAACAACAATGAAAAAAGTGCTGTCCCATCCCTCCCCTTGGTTCTTTTATCTGGGGTTTCATTTAAGACTTGAAGCCTCTGAGAAAATGAGAAAGGCAAAGCCACAGAGGGAAACTGCTTCAAGACCAAAATGTTGGACAAGGTTCAAAAAACAAGCTGTAAATAAAACTAGGGGAACTGCTTGGAAAAGAATCTATGGCATTTTCTATTCAGAAGAGAAATCTCTGAAACCCAGATCTGCTTTTTACAGTCTTCCTGAATTCTTCAGTTATGGGGCAATAAACTCAAGTGCAATGAGTAAAGTGCCAGCCCAGGGATTAAAAAACAACATCAAAAATAGTCAATCATAACAACTGCTGTTAGAGTAACACAAGAAAAGGACTATTTGCAGAACATTTGTGGTTCTCAAGAAATTAATATTAGCCAATGGTTCTATTTGTTAAAAAAAAAATCTTAAAGAGTTATTAAAGGATGAAAGGAATATGACAGTGCTTTGAACAGTGATAAAATGGTACCCAAATTCGGTGTTTATACAGCTTATTTTAAGAGATAGTAGCTTTAAAAGTCGCAGGGAAAAATGTGAACAGAGAGAACAACAGAAACAATCCAGGAAGATAATGCAGCCTGGATACAGCAAGTTTAATGTCTCTGCTGTACACAAAAGTAACACCCTTTCCCCCTTCTCATCCTTATGCTGGCACGAGGCTATGCACTAGAAAATTTGACTCTTAGAGTCAGTGAATAAAAGCAAGAGCTCATGTATCTTCATAGCTCTTTTTAAAAAGGATGCTTATAATTTAAAGGGTGTAACTAATGGAAAGACAAGGGTACAGGGTGAGAGAATTTCACATTTTTTAGACCATTAGTCTTTGGCAGAGCCCAATCAAGGCCAAATTCACCTAGGATGCCCAATGGCTGTGGGGGATCTCCACAGGGTCAAGTAAGCAAACCCAAATGAACATGTTGGATTAAAAAAAAAAAAAAAATCTAGAAATCCTTGAGAAGAGATTCACCCTGAAAAGGGAAGTGGGATATGCTTGGAGAGGAGGGGCAGAGGGTCAGTGTGTGATCTCTGCTGCGTTCTGGCGGGGGGCTTAGGAGTTGAGCCAAGGGTGCCGGAGACAATCCGCAGCAGTGGCTCTCTTCTCTGGGATCAGCTCCAACATGGGCAGTAAGAAATCCGTGAAGCCAGCTGCCTCTTCCTGAGACCACTCATACTTCTCCACTAGAACCTCAAAAAGGCCCCAGGGTTTCAGTTTTGTGATGTGTTTCAGGTCACCTATGGTAAAGACAGTATAAGAGAAACTGACCAACTTTGATAAGTGACA
Source organism: Talpa europaea (assembly GCF_964194135.1). Classification (NCBI taxonomy): domain Eukaryota; kingdom Metazoa; phylum Chordata; class Mammalia; order Eulipotyphla; family Talpidae; genus Talpa; species Talpa europaea. The sequence continues at coordinate 94,815,215 of NC_140068.1, read as the reverse complement.
AGATCATTTTGTGGAAATTGGTGAACTAATCCAGTTAGTCTATAAAGAATCAATTTTTGCCATCAGAATCGAATCCTCCTTTCATAGAGCACCTTTCTTTTCTAATGTATTCCCTGGGAAGAACTGTCTCCACTTTTCACAAGGCCCTAAAATTTAATTTAGAGATCATCTCTTTTCTCCATCGTTTCAGGATTTTTCTTCCATCAAACTGGGTAGGTCTAATAGAGCAAGGTATTCACTAAAATGACTATTAAATGCCTATATACTCAATACAGTCTCGTGTGGTATTCAAAGGTGGTTTGTCAGCACATACCAAGAAATGTTTTTGTACTCTTTTAGCTCCATAGATGAGCAAGTGTTGCTTCAAAAAGAGGCCATAACTTAAAAATAGAGCTAAAACTATGTCAAACATGTATAAAACACAATTAAAAAATAAACCCCGTATAGCTTTCAGATACAGCTGTATCACACTCTACCAATTTGAATGTCAATGTCATTTTTTTCTTCTTTGAAGTGACAGTTTTCTTTTAAAGATTGTTAATTATCTGTGATGTGTTAAGGTAAATGCCACTTTAACTTTTTTTCTTATGTGATACTTTAACTGAAGACTTTTCTGGAGGCACAGAGTGCCTATTTAATTACCTACTTGGTACATGCAAGCCTTAATCTGACTTCACACACAAGGAGGAACACTTATAGAGCATTTCACCATTTTCCTACCCAAAAAAGGGATTTCAAGAAATGTTTCTGAGGATGCTTGCTGTTAAATGTTGAGAAAACTATTTTTGTTAGGAAAAAGAGAATCATGGCACACAAAGATAAAAAAGGCCTGACATTTTTCTAATCTCTTCTCTCTTTCAGCTTTGAAGTTTTAGTTGTAATGCATAAGAAATACATATTTAAATATGTATTATCAGGTCAAAAATTTAAGATGATCACTTTATCTTTATTTTCTTCACTAATAAATGGTAACATAAACTTAAGAAACTGCGAAGTACAAACTTAATTCCTATCATTGGGCAACAGGATGACTGAGACCCAGTCCTTCCCTTAAGCTTAAACTAAACTACTTATCCTCTGGTAGAGGTAGTTCTTAGACCAAATGTCAGCAAAAATTTGTCCATTTCTCACAAGAGCTGCAGAAAAAGTAATCAGACATGTGATAGGCACTATACATATAGTAAAATTCATTTAAGATGAAGCAAACACTATCATTATCCCCAGTTAGAAATCATCAAAATAATGTTGTGATGGGCCCCCTGGTGAGGCAGGGGTTAAAGTCTCAGCACTATGAAGCTGTTGCCAGCTATTTGGGCATGAGTTGATCTCCAGCCAGGGAGGTAGCCCACATGGCGCAGCAGACCTCTCCTGTCTCGCCCGCTGCTCCCCTCAGCAGTGTATTTTAGTCAATCTGCCTGTTCTGCTCCCCATTCTGTCTCTGATGAATCCTCTCACCCCCCCCAACCCCTCTGGCGTATACTCCAGTTCTTATATGCATAAATAAATAAAAGCAAATCTTTAAAAAAAAAAAACCACGGTTGTGTCAAAACTAGTGGAGCAGCTAGGATTAAGCCACAGCCTGTGCTACACCACACTATTTCACTTCTCTGCTAAGCACTCAAGGTAGGACTTACATCCTTCAGTAGGTATTGGGAACATACACCCAGCTATACTTACCTATTCATTTTAAAACACTTTTGCCCCCTTAGTGGGAACATTTGTTTTACCTTTTTTGGTGAAAAATTCCTTGGAATATTTTCCTGCCACAATGAGCTTGCGAGGCACCTTCCCCAGAAGTTCTATGATCAATGCAATGTGATCTGTATGTTTCAAACATTTCAAGAGGGGGGAAAAAGACATACATAACAGGAGTAACAAATGCAGTTCTAGACATTGGCAGAAAGAGCAGCATGCACACCTCTTTGTAAAGCATTTCAGGCTTGCTTTCTGTCCTAAATGGGAAAAAGAGGACTCTATCCATCTAATGGAGAATCCAGAAAACCATAAAAAATCAGAAGCCCATTACTAAAGGATTTGAGTGATAACTAAACACAATCTGGTGTGAATGCTCTGCTTCCTGAAGTTGCATCCCTGGAGCCTAAACGAAAACTCATGTTAACAATACTACCTCTGCGATTGAAGAAGTCCTGTGAATATTTCCCACTGAGGGCAAAGCGTCTTGGAATTCTGCCTATCAGCTCTATAATGTGCGCAATGTGGTCTAAAATAGAAGGGTAAGAAGAACAGGATCAAGGACGAGTTGTAAAAGAGGTTTTTCTATGAAGAGCTTTTTCAAGGATTAGCTGTTCAAAAGTAACTACAAACAGAACCAAGGCTACTCAAGGGGAGGCTGGGAAAGCCAAGAATTATTTCAGGTGGTTGGTTACCTGATAGTAGCTGGCAAGTCCCATTCTAGAGTTTGACAACTTATCTACATCTTTAGTTCTATTTTGTCTACATATCATTATATATATAGGGTCAGGTGGACATTTTAGGTAAGACAAAAAGCTGTACCAATATGCTTTAGACATTCCAGAAATATTATTTATTTATAATACTGCTCGGGTTGAGAGGTAGCATTATCACCTTATTTAAGCATACTCATGACAAAGCACTCACATACGATTGAGTTTTCACAATCCTGTAAAACAGGCCAAAGATTAACATCCCATTCTAAAAATGAGAAAACAAGAACTTCAGAGAGAATAGCCTATTACTTGAAGCACAGGGCAAATACAAGCTGGTCCACAATCATTTTCATAAATCTACCTATGTCTAGTCCAGAGATTTTTAAATTTTTTAAAAATAAATTACACACTTGAAGTACAAATCAACACAAACTTTGACTATCTGTAGGTCACTAAATGTCCATGTCATGCCTTCTAACTGTCACAGCATGCATGCTTAAAGTATCTCTACTGTTTCACCATGCTGGTGACAGAAACTATAAGAATATGAAGAGATTTTAAAAAGTGAGGGCTCCTAGTTACAAAAGAGCTTTCTAAATGACTACTCTTAAAGAGTCATCAAGGTCCAAAGGAATCACTCAGCACACACTAGTAGCCAGGGGATAAGGGCTTGCTTTTTCTTGCTCTTATGGGTCAAATTATGGTAATTTGAGGTTTCATTCATCTAAGAACTATTCGTATTGACTAATGCAGGAGGGAGGGAATATATTAGGATTTCAATATCAAGGATAAATGGTTTTCTTTTCTGGATATTTCATGTACATTTCAATCTTGAGATTTATGAGCACAAGATCCTATACAATATAATTCTAGCCACTGTATGTATTCTGCACCACACATTATTTATAGAGCGTCGAGGGAAGAGAGGAGAACAAAATCTTATCTATATATCTTCATCTCCCCAAAAGATATAATAGGACATTTCAAAAACACTGTAATTCTATAGCTCTATATTTGTAAGTAAGAGAAAGAAGCAAGCAGAACAGGAAAATCAAGTGTACTTATACAGTAAATATAGAATATTCTTCTTACAAGGGACCTTTGAATAAGAAAACATGTCCAAGCTGTATCCACTAAAATAGATATTTGGCTATGGGAATTAGCTATCATAGCTTTTTCCAAAGAGTACTTATTTAGGAATCTAAGTAGGCCCTACTAACATTGTCTATTAATATCCCAGGGAACCACAGTTTGAGAAATTCAGAGCATTCATGGTTCCATAGACCACAAAACCTGATTCACGAAGAATTAAAGATAGCACAAAAAGGACATATATTTTCCACATTGGGAGGGTATGATGCGCTTAAGTAATTTCCGTTAATCCTGAAAATAAAAGTTGCCCAATTTCTGTAATAAAGAGGGTATAACATTTCTTTGGTAGCTTTTCATTCACAGTATTTTTGTGGGCTTTTCCTATTGGCTGCCTTTACAAAATGTTAATCAATATTTTGTCTTAAATGTAATTCTAAATGTTAGTATAACTTTAAAAATATGGCTGTAATTTTCAAAAAGGGGAAAAAAGAATGCTTAAATGTTGTGGAATTTATATAGGCAAATAGGATCCAGTCTCCGCATTCAATACTTGTGTTTTAAAATTACTGACTTACAAATAAAGTTGGAGGCATAATTGTGCAACAAGTTGATGACCAGGTAGCTATAAACTAGTTAAAGAATAAACCACTAATTTACAGAAAGAAATAACTAGATGTTTTAGAAGAAATTAGCAGGCAATTACAAGTTTTAGTTTTAATCAACTATGGCCTTTTCTCTAATCCTCATGTAAAGTTCATTACTATCTATTATAGCATATCTAATATAAAACATCTTTTCTATTTCTATCTTCTCTGGGAATTACATACACTTAGCACACTAAAAATACTAAAGGTCCTTAGTACTAAAAAGTGATGTAAGCCACATGTAGAACCTAAATGCTACATACAGACACCCTTGGTTTATGTGACTCACCTTCATCGCGAGTATACTCTTCTCCCGAATGAGGTTCAAACAAATAGTCTCCTGTGGCTAGTTCAAAGGCCTAAGAAAAAAAGTATGACAGCACATGAAAGCATCCAAAAGGAAAAGGACTTTTGGAAAGTTGCTGTTTTTTTGGCTCAATATTAAATAATATTTTCCTTCTTGGAAAAACCTGCAGATGATCATGTTTTAGAAGCCTATGATTATTCCTAAAGTGTTCCTTCCATACCTGTATCTTAATAAATGGAGCAGGAAAATAACAAAATCTGTTAATATCAACATGTAGATTATTCCATGCCACTCACCCCTTATCCTACCCCTGGTGCAGCAATTCAGTGTTCTTGAGGCTCTCTTTTTGCTGAGAAGGCACATGTGGCTAGTAAGATGATTCCATTGATTAACTTACTAAATTAATCATGAGGTCTTATTTTCTTACATTATAATTTCATATGGTTAGAAACTGCGATTCTACACTCAAAAACAAACAAACCTACATAGATATTCTCCACCTGAAACTCTTTGGTGTTTGGAAAAAGGTATATTTTTAACTTTTAGCTGGGGAAAGCACTTCCTAAATTGTCGCAGATAGGGAGTTCCCAATTCCTAGGCTGACAGAAAATCAGAAAAAGATTATGTGTAAATGTGTCAGAAATCATTCATATTCTATGTACCTCACAGGTTAGCATTCACAACCAGGAAAAGGCATGTCTCTTTCAACAAGAAAACTTGTAAACAGCATTCAAGAAGATCTAAAAAAGTAATTTCCTCTGGAATAATTACCAAGCAGTATGGAATGATAGCATCGGGCATTGAAGCTATCTTAATTTTTCATTGATTAAAAATGGGGTTAAAAAACAGGAGGTTTGAAAAGGACTTTACTGACTCCAAGAACAGTTATAAGTTAATAGCTGGTCATAGGCCGGTATAATTGAGCCAATGGTACTAAGTAGTTCAGGTAATCTCAAGAAGTGTGGAGTGGATTTAGTGGGGGCATATTCTTAATTTAAACCCAGATTTAGGGCCTCCCTGGTGGCACAAGGGGTTAAGACGCAACCTATGAAGCTATCAGCAGCCACTGCAGCACAAGTTCGATCCCTGGCCAGGAAGCTACCCACATGGCGCAGCAGACCTCTCCTGTCTTACCTGCTGCTCCCCTTAGCAGTGTATTTCAGTCTGCCTGCCTGTTCTGTTCCCCCACTCTGTCTCGGGTGAATCCTCTCACCACCCCCAAACCTCTGGCCTGTACCCCAGTTCTTGTTTGCATAAACAAACAGATCTTTAAAAAAACAAACTAACAAAAAAACCCAAAAAACCCAGATTTAGATCTCAGTAGCTTGTCTGTGCCATTTCCTGCAGTTTCATGACAGGACAATGTTTCTCACAACTATACCACTGCACAAATCAAGGCCATAAAACCAGATGTTCCAGGATTGTTTCTAAAATATTAGGGAAGTCAGGCTTTTTGCTAGGAACAGTTTGTTTCACATTCCAGCAGTTCATTATGAAACTGAACCACACCAAGAGAGCAGAAACCTGTTCAACCCTGACTTATTCTGAGGTTTATTTTATAGTCCCAAGATGAAACAGAAATAAACACCAATTCTTATTCATGAAAATTATGTTAATCAAAGTCTTTTCAAAGTCTTAAATGGGAATTAAGATACAGAAAATTGAAATTTAAAAATATAATGTTTTAGAATTTTCTTAAATTTTCCACTTAGGTACTTACATGTAATTATCTTGTTTTTGGACCATGAGAGAGTTGGTTAAAATGTCACAAATAAGACAACAGCAAAAAACCCAAACCACTCTTCTGGCCATTTTGGAGATTGTAGAGGCCGACTTGGCAACAAATTCTATAATGACAAATATGCCCAGAAGGCAGTGGTCCAAAAGCCACTTTTGCTGGCTCTAGCAGGGTCTTAAAACTTAGGAAGCAAACAGCTCTTAAAATTAAAGGTGCTTTTGTTCAAGATGAAACTGGACTCTCTTTGGGCAAGAAATGTGCTCACACATACAAAGCAAAGAACAACACAATGTCTCTTGGTGGCAAACAATAAAACCTGAGTCATCTGAGAAAAGGAAACCTGTGTCTATGGACACACTGGTGTGGTTTGTGCCAAATTCTGCTAAGGCCATTGGACTCAGAATCCATGTGATATATGGCCAATGGTACTAAGGATTTAAACTTACCAAAATGTAAATATGTAAAATCTCAGACTGGTAAAAAGTCAAACCAAACCCAAATAAGAGATCACAACAAAAGAACTGAAAATTAGGGCCTCCCCTGGTGGCGCAGGTGGTTGAGCGCCGCGCTGTGAAGCTGTCCGCAGCTTCTGCAATGGTGGTTCAATCCCGGCCGGCTGGCGAGGGTCCCACGTGGCGCGGCAGACCTCTCCTATCTTGCCCGCTGCTCCCCTCAGCAGTGTATTTTGTCAGCCTGCCTGTTCTGTTCCCCGCTGTCTCTGGTGAATGCTCTTACCCTCCCGCACATCTGGCCTGTACCCCAGTTCTTGTATAAAATAAATAAATCTTAAAAAAAAAAAACTGAAAATTAGCAGGAGCTCTAGATTAGATAATATTTTGTTGAACACCTTTCATTTAGAGATGAGAAAACGGTGACCAAAACAGAAAGCAAAGCCCATCCTGAAATGTAGGCTTTTTCACCTGACCGGAATTTAACAGGAACCAAATGGAAATTCAGATGTTTGTAACTGGCTTTTGAATTCAGGCCTCTCTAGACATGGAATTTACAGCACCAGTGATTAAATCACCAAATTCCTTTTTCTGCTCGTTAATTTGCAGGTCTACTAAAATTAGCAAGCAGGGAAAGATATGTACCTATCACATAACAAGTAAAGGTGAAGGGGGGAAAAAATTACCATGCATGCGGTGCTCCAAATGTCAGCAGGAGTATTATAGCCAGATCCTATCAGAACTTCCAGGGAGCGATACTGCCTTGTTTGAATATCTTCAGTAAAATGTTTGTGCTGAGTAAAATGGAGAAGGGTAACAGTATTTTAAAAATCATTTATTCTAAAAATAATAAATCATGATTGCTTAATAATGGTTATAATAATAAATTCTCTGAAGTTTTTATTTAGTTAATTTTTAAATATCATTTTGATCTTATTATAGTTTCAAATGGCACTCTGCTGTACACAAACTGGTTTTTGCAAATCTGAGTGTAAACAGATCCACAGATGAGGGCATAACCGTTACTTTTTAAGAAACGGAAAACCACTAACCCCAACAAAAATTAAATAAAATAGTTCATTTATCTAAAATGAATAAACTGTACTTCAAACAGTACCAATTTAGGTTTCAAACTTCTTCCTTGCTGTGTGCTCATTATGAGGAAATAAATGATGTAAATTTTAAGTTTCAAGAACTTTACAAGCAATTAAAGAAACACAGGACCCAATTCCATATTCATGGATTTTATTTGGTTCCTGTTTCAAACAAAATTAAAAGAATGTTTATATGGCAACTGACAAAACTGACTGAATATTTAACATTAGTGAACTGTCAACTTTTTAAGATATAACAGTGGTATAATGATTACATATAAAGAGCCACCTTTCAGAAAGCCATACTTAAGATTCCTGTGAAGACATCAAAATAATCTGGAGCGAGTGTGAGGGTGGGGATACAGGTAAAAACAGACTGGCAATGACTTGGTAATTGCTGGGTGGCACTGGTATAACAATGGCCCAGGAGTTCATTATTCCATTCTCTCACTTTTATATATGTATATTTTTATATATGTTTGGAAATTTTTATCATAAAAAAATAGAAAAAAGGGAAAGCTTAGAGCCATACACAAGAAAAAAATCAGATATTAAAATGTACAAGAAAGTATGGGAGACAATTCCCTACTCTTACTGAAATCTGCAAAGAATGAACAGCATTATGAAGAGAGGAAACCAGGCAGAGAAAGCTTCAGGTAGAAAATCTGTATTGATCAGGACTCCAAAGAGTACCAAAATACGTTTTAACCAAAAGAGCAAAAAGTATGCTAGGTAGAAGAAACGCCACAAATAAAGGCATGGAAAGACATTTACTAAGGCTAAATATAGTCATTCTTAGGATAAAGGCTTTAGGTTTATCTTGCTGAGCACTACTTTATGTGAGTTCAGGAGAGCATTAAAGACTGACATGAAATCTAAGGACATCATTCCAGTAATCTCTGGTGGGTGGCCAGATTTATGCTTAGTAATGAAAATCTGAATAAATGTTGTGGAAATAGGAGGGGAAAGAGTTAAACCCAAGGACATTCACAGGAAGAATAAAGCAGAATAGCTAGATATGGTAAACAGGAGAAGTGCCAAAAAGAATTTTATGGTCAAAGCTTTAAGGGTTGGCTATCTATTGAAAAAGAACAACAGCGCCTTAGAGAGGGAAGCGGTTTTACAGGAAAACAATGGGTTCAGATACTAAGGTGGAAGTGGAAGTGGACTGCAGGTGATACATTTAGCAAAATGGACATACTATTTAAAGGAACTGTCTTTACTCATTGTGCCTCGCAACTGCCTTACAAAGAAACTGTAAATGGTTAATAATCAGCAAAAGTAAAGGTAAACTGGATTTATACACGTACATTCACTCACTCCTGAAACCCCACTGTAGTAGAGACTCCAATATTAATTTTAAAACCATAAACTGATAGAGACTAATGAAGTAAGAGTCATAAAATTTTTAAGTCAAATAACAGAGATCACTGGTAATTTAATGGATCTAAATATTTTTGATTCATACCACAGTACTCATTCCCCCAAGACACAGAATTCTGTAGTATCAGGTATCTCTGGAGTATGAGTGAAGATGAATTTCAACACAGGAATACCATAAAAAATCTTTTGATGTTTGAGAAACTCATTCATTTACAACAACACCGTGAGAAAGAGAATTCCATAACTTAGGGCATGATGCAGGCTAAGAGCCCCTTCCCTGGTCCGACAGAACAGTGGGAGGTTTATTCTCCGGAGTGGATAAAACAGGATCTTTGGAGGACACTCCTAACAGTCTAGGGGAGTACCATTCTGAAAACAGATAAATCAGAGTATAATGAACCCCAAATCGGAATATACTGAACCCCATTTCCTTGCTTAACTTAGCTCCCAGAATACTAGTAGCCACTATAGTAACTCTCTCCAGGTAGAAGATCTGAGGAAATTCTGTGGGAAATACGACTAATCCAAGAGGAAGGATTCAAAGATCCTGACATCTAAGGATGAAATGTAACAGCCCAGACAAAGACCCACCCAGGTGAAGAGCTTCTAAAGAGCTTTCAGTATTCTATTCATGTCAATCTTTTGTTTAGCGATCCTAAACAGAAAGAAGGCAATACATACCATACAGGAAGAAGAAAATGTCAAAAAATGGAAAAATAATCAATATCCTCAAGATAATCAGAGAACAAAAGAACTCTTAGAAAGTACAGGAGAGGGCCTCCCCGGTGGCGCAGCGGTTGATCGCTGGGTTGCGAGGCTGCCCGCGGCCTCTGCGGCGCCGGTTCGATCCCCGGCTGCTCCCCGGCCACCGGAGGAGGGTCCCACATGGCGCGCAGACCTCTCCTGCTGCCTGCTGCTCCCCTCAGCAGTGTCCTTCGGTCCTTCTGCCTGCTCTGCTCCCCGCTCTGGCTCTGGTGGATTCTCTCACCCTCCCGCGCTTCTGACTGTACCCAGTGCTTGTATAAATAAATAAATCTTAAAAAAAAAAAAAACAACTTATAAAAAAAAAAGAAAGTACAGGAGAAATAGAAACAATAAGGCTTAAAAAAAGTTGAGATCATCTCTCAGAAAATAAAGCCAGAAGAAAGTGACTAAAAAAATTTTAAAAAGACAAAAGGTAAAAGAACAAGAGTACCTGTGTAAAGAGGTCTAACATTTGAATAACTAGATTCAGAACAAGAGAACAGAAGAGAATGAAAAGAAAAATTACAGCCAAAGATTCAGTTTCAACATTGAAAATGTACACCGAGTCCTTAGCATAATGGATAAAATTAGACCTAGGGAAGTACATCTCTGCTGACAGGATAACACAAAAAGGCATTGGTGTTTGGCAGCATCAAGATTGGGAGCTAAAACCCCTCAGCAGTGTGTTTTGTCAGTCTGCCTGTTCTGTTCCCCATTCTGTCTCTGGTGAATCCTCTTACCCTCCCATGGATCTGGCATGTACCCCGGTTCTTGTATAAATAAATAAATCTTTAAAAAAAAGATTGGGAGCAAAAAGACAATGGAGCAATGACAAACATTCTGTGGGAAAATGATTTTCAACCTAGAATGTTACACACAGGTGAGTAGGAAAGCAGAATAAAGACATTATCAGACATGCAAGAGCCACTTCTGGACCTCGCACCCCCCACCACATTCTTTTTTAAGAAGCTATTGCAAGTTTTATGTAATCAATAATCTCTAACAATCCTACCCCCCCTTCCCACAAAATGAAGGTGTAAACCAAGAAATAAGATCACAGAGACGGAAAACAGCATATGAAGAGAGTAAACAAACACTGTGAAAGGAAATCTCAGATGGCATTAAGGCATAGGCCTTTAAGACACCCAATAAATGAACATAAATTAAAAAGACTCCAGGTTCCAGAAGAGAGCTCTTGAGAAAGACGAAACCGCAAGCCTACCCAAGGTATGTATATATACCACTAAGTCAAAGTATAGAGCTGAGTGAAGTGACAGGGAGAACAAAAAAAAAATGAGCAAATAAAACAGTTTTATCTGTTAGGTAGAAAGGGAAAAGGAATTATAACACAATTATGCTTTGGGTGAAGTTAGCATTAGAATTCTACAAGGTAAACACAGATTACCTAGTCAAAAGTCATTTTAAATTGGGAAGGTGGAGGATGGGTACAGTGATAGTAGGTAAGTTCTACTTTCCAGGAGTAAGAAATACCTAAAACTGGAAAAAAAAACAGAACAAAACTGGGAGCAATAAAATCAAAGTTATTTATTAGCAACATGAAGGTAAATACTGTTATATGAGTGAAAAATAGGGAAAGGAAAAATAATTGGCAAAGGCAGGGAATAATTTCTTTTTTTTTTTTTTTTTTTTTTTTTTTAATAGAGGCATGCTTTATTTATTTGTTTGCTGGTTTGTTTGTTTGTTTTGTTTATACATGCACTGGGTACAGTCAGAAGCGTGGGAGGGTGAGAGAATCCACCAGAGCCAGAGCGGGGAGCAGAGCAGGCAGAAGGACCGAAGTACACTGCTGAGGGGAGCAGCGGGCGGCAGGAGAGGTCTGCACGCCATGTGGGACCCTCCTCTGGTGGCCGGGGAGCAGCCGGGGATCGAACCGGCGCCGCAGAGGCCGCGCGCAGTTTCGCAACCCAGCGCTCAACCGCTGCGCCACCGGGGAGGCCCAGGGAATAATTTCTTAATAAAAATCTAAATAACTGTCTCTAAAATTATATATATACGACTAATAAACAAAGTTACACTTTAAAAAGTAAAGCTATTTATATTTAGAGCCTCCCCGGGGGTGCAGCGCTGGCCTGCAAAGCTGCCCGCAGCCTCTGCAGCACAGGTTCAATCCCTGGCCGCCAGGCGAGGGTCCCACATGGCGCGCAGACCTCTCCTGCCGCCTGCTGCTGCCCTCAGCAGTGTACTTCGTCAGTCTGCCTGTTCTGTTCCCCGCTCTGGCTCTGGTGAATCCTCTCACCCTCCCGTGCTTCTGACTGTACCTAGTGCTTGTATAAATAAATAAGTAAATCTTAAAAAAAAAAAGTAAAGCTATTTAAAAATCATGTAAAATTCCTTTCATATTGGATGCTGCTATGCTAGAGACCAGTAAGATGTGATTTAATCAGGATCCAGTAGGACAAAATACCCATGTCTAGTTCACTATGTCCTAGTGCCCAGGTCAGGGAATGCGTGAAAATGTTTGCTGAATGAGTGAATGGATGAAAAGAACTTAAAGGCATGCCAGCATTGAGATATGTCAAAAAACGAACACATGTGTGTAATTGTAATAAAAAGAGAAATTCGGGAGTAAAAGTGCCAGGAAAGACTGTTCTTTACCCAAACAGGAAAAGAAAGCATGAGGAAGGTGTTCCAAATACAAAGGTTTGGAGGCCTGAAACATGGTGTGGGCAGCAAAGTGTCAAGCATTTGATGTTTATACCATGTGTATATGTAAAAGCCAGTATGTTTCCATACAATTCATTTACTTTATTTCCTGAGCATTTTTATGTACCAGCACTATTGTAAACACCACAAATAGAAGTGAACAACAATTAATAGCTGCTGTGATGGAGCATATATTCTAGGGAGAGAGATGTCAAACAATTACAGTACCAGATTGTGGGTAAGTGCCATGCAGGAAAAAAAGAGGGGGGAAATGCAAGAATGGCTATGAAGGTGCATCGATCTGGAGAATGGTGGCTTGGGAATTAGGCACACAACATCTAACAGTTCAGTCAATAGACCACACTTGATGGTGATTCCAAAATCCCTATTGCCTAGTCACCTCCCAGCATTTTACACTGGCAGCAGCCATCTACACCTTGTGTTGACTGTATCTCTTAGTAGCATCATTCCCCCTAGATTTAATCTTGTGCTTTTTTGTTCACCAGAGCCCCTACGCATACAAAATCCCCTAACATTGCATATACCCAACATAATCTTCTAACAATTTACTTCTCAGAAGGTATCCCCTGTCAGTGATGCATAACTGTATGTCAGGCATTTAGGGGAAGATGACATCTGAAAAGAAACTTGAAGAACTTAAGGGAATGAGTTGTGTATATTATCTTGGAAAGAAAATCCAGGTCGAAAAACTAAGTATTCTTTGCTGGGTGGTGTGGGCTATGGTAAGGACTTTGGCAGTCACTCTGTGGGAAACAACTGCAAAGTTTTGAGAATACTTGATCTGACTTATTTTTAAAAAGGATCACTGACAGTTGTGTTGACAACAGTATGTATCAAGTAAGGGCAGAAGAAGGGAGAGTGAGGAGGCTATTGCAGTCATCCAGGTGAAACATGGTGGCCTGGACCAAATACGGTTTGGTGGAGTAATTTTAATTACTTGGAAAGCTTTTCCACATTCTTATTAGTTGGCGATATCAACTTCACTTTTGCTTTTAAAGGTTATCAATATTCTAGGATCAATAAAGGTATTGAGATCTTGCTAGGGCATGGAATAGGGAATTTGAAATGTAAAAATTAATCTATTAAAGTGCATTTTCAACAGCTCAGTTTTTGCCTCAACAATTTTCAACATTCCTCTTCACAAAGCATACAGCTCTTTGAAGTTGTCTCATTTATGTAACAGATTATTCTACTGAAGATTTAAAAAGATGGCCATTAAAAATAATATACAAAAAAATCTTAACTAGGGCCTCCCTGGTGGTGCAAGGGGTTAAGCACGGCACTATGAAGAAATCCGCAGCCTCTGCAGCACAAGTTCGATCCCGGCCGGCTAGGTAGCAACCCACGTGGCGCAGCGGACCTCTCCTGGTTCGCCCGCTGCTCCCCTCAGCAGTGTGTTTCAGTCAATCTGCCTGTTCTGCTCCCTACTCTGTCTCTGGTGGGTCCTCTCCCACCCTGCCTCTCTGGCCTGTCCCCCAGCTCTTGTATGCATAAATAAATAAATCCTTAAAAAAAAAATCTTAACTAGGTTAACAAGAGTATTATCAGGACACTATATATAAAAAGCACTTAACTTTTGATATAGCAATTTCACGTCTAGGATATGTTCCAAGGACAACAATACAAAGACTCATGAGCAAAGATGCCCATCACAAAGAGTTGTCAAAAATGTGTAAAGGTTACAGTATACCAGGGAATAGTAAATAACCAACTAAATTTTATATACATATTTAGCTGCCAAAGTGTCCAAATACCTTGAGATAAGAGGTTATGATCGGTAGTTTAACTAACAATATTGAAAATAGAGGGAAAGCATGAACACAGGCATTGAAAGAGTATTAAAGTGAATGAAGATATAGATAAAACAAGATTGGCCAGAAGTTGGTATTACTGGATCTGGGTGATGAGTACTTGGGGTACAGTGTTTGTTTCATTATATATTCTCTCTATTTTATAAATATACCGGAACTTTTCCATAATAAGAGGTTGAAAGAAAAGAGAAAAATCTTCAATCATGTTAATAGGCAACCTCGGTAAAGAATTGCAAGTGTTTTCTTCCTTTAGCACAACTAGGTTCAAATTCTTGTTCATTTCATCACTTAAAAATGGCACTAAGACAAGTTTAACTTACCACCCAACAGGCATTTCCAAGATCAGCAATCTTTACTTTGAGTTTTTCTGCATTTTTTGGCTCAAGGGGATTAACAAGGAAATTTCCAGCAGTGGATTTTCCTATAGAAAACAGGCTTCATCAATCAGACTGTTCAGGGTGTCTCTGGTAACCAAGGGGTTGAGTCTTAGCGCTATTTCTGCAAAGGCCCTCCTTGGTAGCCTATATTCAATCCCTGGCAGGGAGCTGACCCACAGGGCGCAGCAGACCTCTCCTGTCTCACCCGCTGCTCCTCTCAGCAGTGCATTTCAGTAGATCCACCTGCTCTGCTCCCCCTCTGCCTCTGGTGAATCTTCTCACTCCTCCCACCCCAGCCTATACCCCAGTTCTTCTACACAAAAATAAAAATAAAATCTTAAAATAAATAACTTTCTGTGGTAATACATTCCGGCCCTCAAATGGAAACTACAAACGAATCTTCTAAGATAAAAGACAACACCACCACCTTAAGTTTCCAAAATTAAAACCTCTGCCTTCAAAGCAAAAAGTCAAACTGTACATCCACTATATGCTCAATGAAATTCAAAATTAGCTAGCGATTTACTTAAGACATCTGCTGCAATGCTATATTGATAAAAACAATCAGTCTAGAAATTCATGAACATGTTCTGTAGAGAAAGTGTGGGCAACTATGTCTGCAGAGGTACCTTTGTTGTCCAGTGGTCCATTGTGTTCTTGCTCTTGCTCATCTTCACAGGGTATCTCTGCCCGAATGCTTTCTTGAAGTTGGCTGATGTCCTGTCCACAGAATGACTGGTCTACATTTAACGAAGACTGGTACATCATGGTATCTGACACCTCAGAAGTTACTGGTATACAAGAGTCTGTTTCTTGAGATGTACTGCTATCTCCATTTTGGGAGTTTAGCAAACAAGGTTCCTGCTTCAAATTTTGGACACCACAGTCATTAGCATTATGGAGATCCTCTTTAAGCCTCAATGTTTCTTTATTACTGTTCTCAGTATAATCAACGATTTCAATTACTCCATTGCAATTAATTTCTGCTGCACCACCCTCTACACCATGCTCCGTAAGTGTCTGATCCTGGCCAAGGGTACTTGACTCTTCTAAAGAACAAACAGACAAAAAGGATGTATGTGTATGTGCTGGCGTATGCATGAAAGAACAGAAAAATTTCTTACCAAGATTGAATTATTTTCTAGAAATTATACTGGATGATATAAAAACATGACCCATGACCGTAGTATATTAAACCTATTTATGGAAGGACCAAGATCTTCTTAGCCTTACCCATTTGCTAAATGAAGTCTATGCTGCATTTCCTGAGGAAAGTTAGAAATTACATTTGAATATTATCTGCCTAACATTTATGTCAAGCTCTGCATTCTTAATTGTAAGGACACCCCCACAGATGTTGTATGCATGAAACTACTATATTATATAACAATGATAAATTAATGTTAAAGTTTGCTATAAAGTAATTTTTGTGATGCTCTATTTATACCAAGTTTTTCTTGGGTCATTTTATTAGGTGGGTTCTCTTTCAAGGGTCTTTCAACAGGACTCTCTGATTCTTCTTGCTTGTTTGGTCTTTTTTGCCCAGGGCCCGACTCTTTCTCCATTTCCTCAATTTCCTGCATTCGCTTCTCTAGTAATTCTGCCTGGCGCTTCTGCTTCTTCTTCAATTTCTTCTTCTTATTCTTTGACATTTTGTCAGCCTGGGCGGAGATTACAAACAAATAAAGCCTTCAGGTGGCTAATCCATTACCCCCAGTTGGAGATAACTGTTAATTTTAATTACTTCCTAATTAAAATTAATTCTTTCCCTAACATAGCACTTAAGTTTTTATTAACTTAAAAAAACATAGTATTCTTACTAAAATAAAAACAAATTAACAAATCTTGATCTTCTGAGAAGTCTGTGGGCTGGTGTACTCTCAGACACACTCAAATTTATAGATGCCTCACCAGTACAAACTTGCCGAAGAAACATGGGAATTTACTGGAGAAAATTATAAAAGTGCAGGAAAATTTTTTTCTTTGATTTTCAAACTTGAAACAAACTGTGATCATCCAAACAGAAGTCTCCATACCCACGGCCCCTAGACCAAAATTAAATATATAAACACCTTATACTTACTGGTTTTGGCTGGGGTGCAGTACTGACTGAAAAGAAAAGAAAACCAAGTAAGAATTCTGGCATTCAACAGGCAATATAAACTAAGGCTCATATAAGACACTATCAGAATGAAATGTCTTTCTTACACAGTTTATACTATAAAGAAGACACTGTTTTTTAGTAACTTTGGTAGAAGAGACATTAAAAAAATGCACACAAAAGTCAACAAACTTAAAAAAAAAGTTTAAATAAATTGAATTCAAATAGCATCAATATATACAAAAAGCAAAGTTCCCCATTTCTGGATTCTACAATCAAGGCTGCTAAAATACCATTCCCATGAAATTACCCACTTAGAACTTCCACATTTAATTCTTACCCTGGTCCCTGTAAAAATGGGATCAAAAGTTAAAGTAATTTGTTATGTAACATGTAGTGAATATTAGGTAGGTTAGTTTAGGTAAGGTGAAGTCCCAGTTTTCCATTTTTAGAAAAAGTTTTTAATTGTGGTTAAAAGAAAAATGATATAAAAACTTACCCTTATCTTAACCATTATTAAGTGTGCATTTCAATAATAACAACATTCATACTGTTGCGTAACATTTCTAGAATGTTTTTGCAAAACTGAGAACTCTATGCCCATCGAGTAGCTCCCGATTTCCTACTTCCAGAATTTTTCTTTCTTTCTTTCTTTCTTTTTTTTTTTTTAAAGATTTATTTATTTATACAAGAACTGGGGTACAGGCCAGAGGCACGGGAGGGTGAGAGAATTTACCAGAGACAGAGCGGGGAACAGTACAGGCAGAAAACTGAAGAGACTGCTGAGGGGAGCAGCGGGCGAGACAGGAGCAGTCTGCCATGCCATGTGGGTATCTCCCTGGCTGGCCGGGAATCGAACCCGTGCTGCAGAGGCTGCAGACAGCTTCACAGTGCTGCACTCAACCTGCTGTGCCACCAGGAAGGGTCCCTATAATTTTTCTTTTTAAAGAAAGCCTGTGACTGACATTTCAGCTTGAGGATCAAGAAAGGTTCTCAAACACAATTAAACTACTAAAATTAAAATTCATACTGCAAATGGAAAAAAAAAATCACAGTCATAGCAGTCATCATTCTTTATCACATAATACTAAGTGACACAATACTAACTGCTTGAACATAAAATTAAACCCCATTAATTCCTATATGGGGGGAAAAAAATGAAATCAAGAGACTTGACCAAGATTACCCTGCGAGTGATGAAGCCGTAATTCAAATTAGGTCTGCCTACTCCACTGCTTAAGCCCAAGCTCTTAACGGAAATACTACCTTGCCCCTGATCCATAAGTGAGCATGCATGATCAATGTAAAAGGGAAACAAATAAAAAATGGCCAAGTCACAAGAAAAACACTTAAAACAACACAAATTAGTTTTTACAATATACAACATACACATGTACCTAAAAGACAATAATAATCTCTAGTCTTCTTCCCACATGACAGTAGTCCTGAGAATAAAAGTCTCTTGAAGGCTGACACTATTTCCTATACATATAGTACTTCTTGTATATTATTGTTAAGTCATAGAATAAAATGAGGAACTTCCCTTACTTCTAATGAGTGCAACGTCCCCAAAGCAAATATACCTGCAGATCCTGAAGGTGGAGGAGCTCCAGATCTCTGCCATTCTGTTGCTTCTGCTGCCAGCCTCCGGATGTACTGCTCATTCACTGACAACAAGATGTTTTCTGGTTTAATGTCAGTGTGGATAATACGGCACTTGGTGTGTAAATAATCCAGACCCTGTAATACCTGCATGGAAAGAGATAGTAGATTTCACAAACAGAAATCACAATACAATAATATGTAGTATTCTACAAAGACTAAAGCTTTTTTTCTTTTTTAAACACAAAGAAGCTTCCCCAGGAGATTAATGGTAAACTCTGAATAAAGGTTAAGAGTTTATTTATAATAAAAAATTTCTTCCAAGTTTTATAAAACTAATTCTATTTTGGAGATAATCTTTAAGTACTGAGAATAAATGGTAAACATGCCCTTTACTGAAGTCTCTCGATTCCCAGTTAGGAGCTTTTTCCATGAAAACACATTGTCCACACAAATTATTTGCCATTTGAAGTATTAGTATTTTCCTGGTAATAAAAACTTTTACTGTATATTACTTAGGCTATTTAGAAAATACCCATGAATTTTTATAAAGAGAATGGCAATAATTTGGCACAACAATTCTCTATTAACACAATCAATTATTTGGTGAGATAAGGAAGGGCTCCAATTTCCCAAAGTCAGGCACTGTATACATCTTTCCCTCTAAAAATTGGTTATGATAACACATTTAAAAAGAGAACAATAAATCCTAAGAATTGAATAAAACAATTTTTAGCAATTAAAAAAACCTAGCTATTAAAGTAAACTACTAGAAATAGGAAACTCCTGATACTTTCATAATATTAAAAAACCACCACTTACAAAAGACTAAGATACATACTTGCTGGATAATTTTTTTGACACAAGGCAGTGGAAGCCCTTGATAGTTGGACTTGATGATCCATTTGAGCAGATGATGTCCCAAAACTTCAAACACCATGCAGATATCTAGGAACTGGTTAAGGAGGAAAGGGAGGCACAAAAGCAGGGGCAAGAGAAGATGTGTTCCACCTCAACGAAATGCTCTTAAAAATTTGTAGCTGTCAAGATTCTGAAATTCCAAAGGCTAATTAGTTTTTCCGTCAAAGAAAACATCTAAGAAATGGGAAATATAGGGGACTGGTGATGAAAGAGATTTAGGTATCTTTTAGTTCAAATTTCCTTCTTAATGAAGAACTGAGAAATCTTACTTCCCAGTTAGGAACTTTTTCAATAAAACACATTATCCAATAGCAAAAGGAAAAGTGAAACATCTACATGCAATTAGTGATAGCAGTAGGATTAAGTTGTTGATTAGACCTTTTCTTGGTGTCTTAACTAATGTCCAAGGTAACAACACCTACTCTCATAATGGTCTCAAAGCAGGGAAAAACAAACTCACTTGCATTAAAGAAGATAATGTACCGTGTGTAAAAACCACAAATGCCAACATCTTTTGAAAGTAAGAAATGGACTTGCTTTATGCTCTATAGTTTATTGAACTCATCTTGATTCTAGTGCCACCATGTGTTCTCTTTATGTATGAACATACTAGCACACCACTCAGTGGGAATATTCTTGCACTGCTACTGTGGGTCACCGTAGGGATTTTAGTAGTAAGATGTTTGCATCTTCCACCTCAAAGCTTCTATATAAACTGGAAAGTCAAGGTACACATATATTTATTTAATAATGACCTAGTGCTCAGACTTTTAAGTAAAAAAAGACTATCCATGAAAGAAAACCTGAGATCCTTAAGAAATGGACAAATCCAGTGCAAACCTGGAATACCTTCCTACCCAATGAAGAAGAAATAGGAACCAGTTTGAGGAGGTTACCACTGGCCAAAGTAGTGAGTGGAATTATGAATTAAGTTAGAAATGAATCCAAATGGATAAGTGTGTGTATGCTGGGGAAAGGGAGAGAAATGTATCCTTTGGAAAAAGTCAAATAATATACAAAGTGTGACAAATAGAAAATCACCATTTATGATCACTACAGTAATAACTGATTCAGTTAAGAGTCAATGAATACTAAAACGGCTGTGTAGAAGGGAAAAAAGTATTACAATATCACAGTATGACCCAACAGACTGCTTATTAAATATAAAAAGGAAAAGATACTTTTACAAAGAAATCTGGAAGACACCACCTTAACCAAGTGATCACCACCAACAATAAGCATGTACTATCCTAAGAACAACAAAACAGCACCCATGCAATGTATCTGACAAAAATGAAAACCTTTAAGCAGATGAGGAAACAAACATTCAAACTAAAAGGGTAAATAAAACAACTGTCTTGGATTATTTTTTTTTTAAGAAGGAGTTACTTATTATTTTTATTTTTTAATTTATTTATGCATACAAGAACTGGGTGGGATGCAGGCCAGAGGTGCAGGGGGGTAGTGAGAGGATTCACCAGAGACAGAGTTGGGAGCAGAACAGGCAGATCTACTGAAATACACTGCTGAGGGGAGCAGTGGGCAAGATAGGAGAGGTCTGCTGTGCCATGTGGGTTAGCTCCCTGGCTGGGAATCAAACTCATGTTGCAGTGGCTCAGATAGCTTCACAATGCTACGACCTAACCCCATGCACCACCAGGGAGGCCCAGCCCTGGATTCTTAAAGACTAATATGACCAAATGCAAGTGAGATTGTGGAGCAATTAAAACTCTCATATTGACAGCAGGCAATGAAGGCACTGATCCCTGAGAAGGAAAACAAATAAGTTGAACCCTAAAATTGCCTTATTTTACTGTCTCGTGACTTTCCAAGCAGAGTCCTCAAGTTAAACAGATGAGTTGAGTGTCTTTTTAGGACTAAGACAGCTATCAAAGAATAGGTACCAGAGATGAGATAGCTACAGAAAGAGAACCCTGGAGATCCACAGAGGGTTCCCCTGTAGTATTCAACAGAGTACTAACCAGCACAGACATGTAAGAAAACCACTAGAGGCAGAGGGGAAAAAAAAATTCTAATGGTGTCAGAAGGAAATGTGTCCAGCATTCCCAGAGGGCTCCAACAATGTCTGTTCTCATCAAAATCCATGCATATATGGTCATTCATAAACAACACAGGAGCCAAGAATATATAATGGTATAAAGATAGTCTTTCAACAAACTGTGCTGGAAAATCTGAACTCTATGTGCAACAGAATGCAACTAGAGCATTATTATCTTAAAAATAAAATTTAAAATGGATTTCAAAGGCTTGAATGTAAGCCCTGAAACCATAAAACTCTGTGACACTGGTCTTGGTTGATGATTTTTTTTTGATCTGACATCAAAAGCAGAGGCAACAAAAATAAACAAATAGGGCTATGCTAAACTACTAAGTTCCTGCACAGCAAAGGAAATCTTTAACAAAATGAAAAAGCAACCTATAGAATGGGAGAAAATATTTGCAAAACATGTATCTGCTAAAAGGTTAATAAACAAAGTATGTAAGGAACCATACAACTTTTAATAGAAATAAATCTGATTTAAAAATAGATAGTCTGGAAAACAGTATGCAGTTTTCTCAAAATGTTAAAAATGAGGTCTCCCTGGTGGCGCAAGGGGTTAAGCGCCGCATGATGAAGCAATCTGAAGCCTCTGCAGCATGAGTTTGATCCTCTGCCAGACAGGGAGCAGCCCACATGGTACAGCAGACCTCTCCTGCCTCGCCCGCTGTTCTCCTCAGCAGTGTATTTCACTCAGTCTGTCTGTTCTGTTCCCCACTCTGTCTCCAGTGAATCCTCTCATCCCCTCCTTCTCTGGCCTGGACCCCAGCTCTTGTATGCATAAATAAATAAATCTTTTTAAAAAAATGTTAAAAATGATATACCATATAATCCAGTAATTTCACTCCTTGGCATTTATCCAAAGAATGCAAAAACACTAATTGAAAGGAATATAAACACTTCTATGCTCAGCATTATTTATAGTAGCTAAGGAAACAACCTAAGATGTGTATGATAGAATATTAATCAGCTATAAAAAAAGATGAACTCCTGACATTTGTGACACCCTGGATGAAATTAGAAGGGATTATGCCAAGTGAAATAAGCATGAGGGAAAAAGATGAATACCAGATAATTTCACTCATTATGCAGAATATAGAGAAACAAAACAAAGGAACTGACAGAAAAAACCCAAAATAAAGACTAGAAATGACTGCAGAATTTAGGTCTTTAGAGGGAGAGAGGGTGGGTAGAAACAAAGTGGGAGGAGGCCTAATGGTATATGATATAGGAATATGGATGCTCTGGGATGGGTATGATGTGGTGATACACACATTGAGGTATGAACCTATTCCTATGACTCAAACAGTACTGTAAATCAATGTTGCCTCAAATAAATAAATTTAAAAAAAAAAGGCAGAAGAAATGAATAAACATTTTCCCAAAGTAGACATACTAATGGTCAACAGGTATATGGAAAGATGCTCAACATCACTCATCATCAGGGAAATGTAAATCAAAATCACAGTAAGAAACTTATCATACCTGTTAGAAAGATTATCATTAAAAAGAGGAGATGAAAAAGCTGGTGAGGATGGAATATTGGTGGGACTGTAAATGATGCAGCCACTATGGAAAGCAATATAGTTCCTAAAAAGATTCAACAGAACTACAATAGATTCAGCAACTCCACTTTTGAGTATTTAGTTGAGGAAAAAACAGCACTTTTTTAAAAAGGTATCTGCACTCTCATGTTCACTGCATCATTAATATAATAATCAAAACAACCAACCAACCAAAGCGTCCACTGATGAAGAAAATGTGGATGTGCATATATGCATACATGTGCATGCGTGTGTGCGCATAAACACACGGACATTAATGAGTCATAAAAAAGGAAATTCTACCATTTGTGACAACATGGATGGACCTTGAGGGTATTATGCTAAGTGAAACAACTCAGAAAGAGACAAATAACATATGAACAATTACATGTGGAATCTAAAATAAAACAAAAAAATCCCCACTAACCAAGCCCACAAATACAGAGAATAAATTGGTCACAGAGGTGGAGGGCATGGGCTGAGAGCGGGGATACAATGTGTGAAGGCGGTCAAAAGGTATAGATTTTCCAGTTACCGGATGAGTAAATCCTGGAATGTAATGTCCAGCATGTTAACTGTAGTTAGTAATAAAGTATTATATAATTAAAAGTTGCTGAAAATAGATGTTTTTTCTTAGGTATCACTGGTTAACATCCTTGTTTTGTGCTTTAGAAGTACAGGACCTTCCCATTCAGAGGCTGTTATCACACCATAGTCCAGTGTGCTATCTCCCCACTTTGTTCTTGCCCCTTCCCTTCTCCCTCCAGCTGCCTCAGTTCTATAGCCAGTTTTCAGGGTTAGTTTTTTAGTTTGGCTTTATCTAACCCTTTGTTTTCTCAAATGTAAGTCACACTATCTGATATTTGTCTTTCTCCTTCTGACTTCTTTCAATTAACATAATCCCTCCCAACTCCATCCAGTTGTCACAAATGGCAAGAGATTTTCTTTCCTCATAGCCAAGTACTATCCCTTGTGTATATATACCACATCTTCCTGATCTGCTCATCTGCATTTGGGCACTTAGGTTGTTTCCATAGCTTGGTTATTACAAACTGTGCTGCAGTGAACATGGAAGTGCATTTTAAGAGAACAGATATGACAGAGAAAGTTCTTATCACAAGGAAAAAAATTCCTATTATGTGTGGTAATGGATGTTAACCAAAATTAATGTGGTGATCATTTTGCAATATGTACATATATACAATGATATACAATGTATATCAAATCATTATGTTGTATACTGAAAACTATACGATATACAATACCTCAATAAAAAAAAGAATAGAAAAATTCAGTAATGGGGCATGCGGCAGACTATTCTGGAAGGCCTTGTTTTCAGTAGAAGGGAATGAGCAGCCCTAGATTTAACACTGCTCTGGCTCCACCTAACAAATCATAAAAGTAAAATTTGAAAAGGATCAAAGCTTTTTCCAACTAGCAAAACTTTATCAAGATTTACAGGAATATGACATATCTAGCAACCTGCAAGTTACAAACCACAATGCCTTTAAGATTACCAGACAGCGAAGATGCAGGAAAATGAAAACATTATCTGAAAATCAGTATAATCAGGCACCTGGAAGTGACCCAGAACTGACACACATATTGAAATTAGTACATAAGGATATTAAACAATTATAGTTGTATTCCACATGCTGCAAAGTAGAGACACAGATGATGTTAAAAAAGAGAGACCCAAACTGAATTTGAGATTAAAAGTACAAAATGAAAGATGAAAAATACACTGGATGGGATAAATGGCTTCAAGCATTAGAGAGGGAAAAGGTTAGTGCAATAGAAACTATCAAAAATGAAACTAACAGAGAAAAAATAATCTGAACAAGTGCACCTACCCAACTTCAAGTGACCTTAAAGAAAAGGAATGAAGGTACCTGCTCTTTGCAGTGAGTCAACAAATCAGCAGCAAAATGAACTCCTATGTGCTTATATTCTGGACAATACCCCCGAAAAGGAATTAGGGCTTCTTAGAGAAATGGTTGATTCAGTTTTAGTACAAGATAAGCCTGGAACATCTTGATATGACAAATAGTAAAGTAACTGTCAAAGCCCTTTTGTGGATCTTGACTCAAGAATAAAAACTAAAAGAAAAAATACTGTGAGATATCTGGAGAGTGTGAAATACTGACTAGATACTGGAAGACTAATATAATCTGAAAACAATGTTTAAATTTCTTAGTAGTGATATAAAAATGACCATACATTTATTAGCTTATTAAAAAAAAGGACAAGGCTAGACTATCAAATGTCACATAAAATAAAACTTCTTGCGAAGATGATATAAAGGGGAAAAAGGGCAAAAAAGTGCTAACAACTAACTGCGTGACAGACCCATTTAGAGCACTTTATGAATAAGAGGAGCCAGCAAGAGACAAAATACTAAGGAAAAAACCAGTATTCTATGGATATAGCAGGCCATTTAGAAGGCTAGTAATGACACTTGCTGGCTAACATCCACATTATAAAGACCAGCTGTCCCTGAACATTGTTCCCTCTTCCTTCCCTATGTAGTAGAATGAACCAATCTCTACCAAAGTCTATTGTAACTTTCCAGGTGAGGGGCCTTTATACTGCACTATAGAAAGGACAGTGTTCCAGAGAAAAAGAAGTTTGTGCAGAAACAAGGAAAAATACAGATGTATAACTCCATGCAGGTATGCCTCTATTGTGAAAAGAGATGATGGACAGGAGAGTAACACATTAACCCTTAACCTAGCACTCTCAGTTTTATCCTTCCCAATCTTTAGTAGCAGAAAATAAAGCAGTGACCAACAGAGTTGGGACAGAAGCAGGAGGAAGGGCAGAGAGAAATAAACAGAGAAACAAAGGGAGAAAAGAATAAAGTAGGGACACGATGGATAGAAATGACAGAAAAACCACCTGGTGATGTTTGCCAAATACCTTGCAACTTGAAATTTAAATCTACTAAGATACTTCAATAGTTTAAAAAAAAAAAACCCTTCTTGCTTATGGTTGGGGAATATTTCTAGAGTTTTATTTGTAACCAAATTAGTAGAGAACTGTGGCACAATGACAAGTACTACATGATTGTGTAACAGGGAAAAGAATCTAATGACATCTTGCATATGTTTTTCTTTCATGGTTATTAGCCTTCTTATTAGTTCAAACACACATGAATACATGCAAGTGCACATACACACAAGTGAATCACCTATCAAGTGACCACTAAGATGCTGTTTTAAAACAGGATGACTCTAATAGCATTTTTCCTTCAGGATCAGGGATATATGAATTGTACTTCTCCAAGGAAACAACTTAAAATTAAGTTCAGAATGGGAGATGATGTCTTTTCACTTTACCACCTATTCTCTCTCCTTTGCTATCATCTCTTCCTGCTTTTGTTCAAATCTCTTAACGTATTTGACATAATACTACAAAGCCATATGTAAGTCACCTCTTTAAAAAAATAATCGGCAATTAAGAATGTGCGTTGAGGCCTCCCTGGTGGCGCAAGGGGTTAAGCACCGCACTATGAAGCTATCAGCAGCCTCTGCAGCAGGAGTTCGATCCCCAGCCTGCCAAGGAGCAACCCACATGGCCCAGCAGACCTCTCCTGACTTGCCCTCGGCAGTGTATTTCAGTCAGTCTGCCTGTTCTGTTTCCCACTCTGTCTCTGGTGAATCCTCTCAGCCCCTGCATCTCTGGCCTGTACCCCAGCTCTTGTATGCATAAATAAATCAATCTTAAAAAAAAAAAAAAAAAGATTGTGTGTTGAGAAGCTAAACATGCAAGTAAAGTAGAATGAGACATGAAATGTTTTTCCTTATACATTTAAAATAGTTTATGAACAAGTTGTTTAAGATTTTCCAATCTGAGTGAGGTTCTGCTTTATATTTTACTCTGAGAAATCAGATAAATCTTCAAAAGCATAGCTGTCACAACAACCTTCCAATTAGCTCACTCAATGTGAGTCATTCTGAAATTAACTTGTGGAAAAATGAGCTAAGGTCCCTCCCACCTCCAGAAATCAGGTAAAGAAATAAAATAAGTCATTTTTTTTTTCCATTTATGATGTGACTATATACAACCTCTTCAATGTTGAGGCCTGATAGATGATTAAATGGCTTAAATTCTTGTTTATCCAGTATTTATCATGAAAAATTAAGTCTACTAAAACTTCTATGTTAATTGAAAACAACAGAAACTTTATTATACAAGGCTAGTTTCTAAAAAATTTGATTTTAATTTACCTAAAAAGATAAAAATGCCTAAAGTAATACACTAAAGAATCATAACACACAAAGACAGATTTGATTTACATCTCCTCAGAAGTTTATAATAAAAAAAATTTTATCATAGTTTAGTTTGGGAAAAGAGACCATGCTAGCTATATAAAATCTGGTTCCTTTCTTTGGGTTAAAATCATTTCATGATTTATTTTAAAATAGGTTCTTCAAAGGATACGTGTTCCATTAACTCCTGATATTTTAAAGTCATCAAGTAGCTGAACAACCATTTCTCTATTTGGATCATTAGGGTCTGAATTGCGAACCTACAGTGGGGAAGAGAACATTTAGCCAAAGGAAAGCATGGAAATAAGGTAAATGGTAGGAGAGGGAATACCTGTATAAATACAACAAAGGATTATTTACTTCAAGAGCGAGCTCATACAAATCTAAAAGAAAAACATACTAAATTTTTAGGAGCTCAAATAGCAAAGAATTTAAAATAGGCAACTAACAAAAGGAAATACAGCCAACAAAGACTATTATTCTACTTGAACCATTTTGCTACTCAAAGTGTCATTCCCAAATTATTAGCAGGTTACCAGGCCATGAGGAATTAGGAAGCTTTTGCAGTATACAAAATTCAACTACACATTAACCACAGTTAACATTTCAAAGAAAAATTTTCTCAAAGAAGAAAGCAGTATATTGATTTACTTTGGGGCAAGAGTTCCTTATCTTGTCACAAACTGGTCCTCTGAAAAGTACTTCCTTAGATCCCTTCTGGTCCAACATCCTCATTTCACAAATGAAAAATCTAAGGCTAAGAAATACAATGATGAGCTGGAGGACTTACTGGAACAGAGCTGGTTCAAAACTCAGGTTTTCTGAGTTTAAGCTCTTTCTAATATCTTTCTAATTTACAGCAAAACTGAAAATAATTTTTTGATAGAATTTACCTAAATTCCAGGTATAGAGAGATTATGGTAATTTCATATTATACAATATTTTAAAATACAAAGCAGGTATTACATATTTTTTCACATAATTTTCTTTTTAACTATGATAGGAAAGAAAAATATTCTTTGTGTTACCTGGGACATAAAACACTAAATGAACATTTTTGTTTATTTGAAAGTTTTTCTGGTATGTACATAGGGAGAATTCCCAGCACAACATATTCCACCAGTTTCCTACCACATGCACAGAATGTGTCAATATTGTCATCTTCCTCTTTTAAGGATGTTAGAACTTTACAGTAAAAGTTAACCATGCTGAAGATAAGTTTATACTGGATAGGTCTTACTTCAGTAAAACTTTTAACACTTTGCAGTTCATACACATGATCTAATACTCACTGATTTCAGCAACCGAATTTCATCTAAAGCTGTTTCAGTGTAATGTTCAGCACTTTTAACTACTTTCATTGCCACAAACTTCTTCCCCCTAAGAAACAAATACAGGCAATTAAGACTAAATGCACCACCCTTACTTTAGGAAGCTAAGAGTTAGCTCTATGTGGGAACCAGTGATAAAAACTACAAATACTGATTCAGTACTCAGACTACTTCCATGGGATCATTTGTACCTGTTAATGGCACTGACAAGCCAGATTTAATTTATAAGAAGAAGAAAACCTGTTTTTCAGGTAGTATCAGTCACCAAACATCTCAAGTTAAATCTACCTTCTGAATGTCTCCCTGAATATAAGTAAAACCATAAAATGGGGATAAATAAGGGGGAAAATGTTATCAAATATGAAGTACTCTGTATATCTGTGTGGTAAAAGCTAAAAAGTCAAAATTCAACTCTATTCCAATGGGAAAAATAAGAAATTTATATCCCATTGAAAATCGGTAAAATTTTAAATTTGGGAGTTCTAAGTGCATAACTGATACTAATTTAATCACTCTATCTCTTAGTACTTCTTCACCAGATGAAGTCATTTGCTCAAAAACAAAGATTAACAACAAACTTCTGGCTAAGAAATATCTAGAGTTAGACTGAAGTCAGTAGCATCTTGAAAAACAGGACAAAAACACTTAGGTATCACCTAATTCTTTTGCAGGACAACTAAAACTTACTGAATATCCCATGATAACCACACTGTTGAAAAGTGTCCCCATCCCAACTTTCGGATCACATGATATCTCCCATTGAAAAGATCTCCAATTTTCACAAGATGATAACCCCCTGGAAGAAACAATGGGAGGGAAATAGTTAAGTAGTGAGAAAAGATATATCACATGCATTTTTAAATTACCAATTAAAAATGGTATTTTCTCTATAACCAAGTCAATAGAAGAAAATGTTAAGTCAAGTAAGCTACAGTACGACTGAGTTCATGTTGCCAAAAAAAAAAAAAAAAAATAGAGACTAAGATTAATGATGTAGAGTGAGCTAGTGATGCTTTGTAGGACAAGCAATGGTAAATTTAAAAAAAAAAATCACCCTCAAACAAAAATAAAGTGGTATATCACAAAATTTTCTTGATCCTCAATACTCTAATACATTTATTCTAAACATAAATTTATTTATACCTGCAGTTTCAGCCTGTTTTTTTTTTGGGGAGGGGGGGGAGGTTAATAAATTCCATTTATTTAACTTAAAAAATGCTTCTCTGAAAGACACAATTAAACCCAGAAAGGCCTGAAAAGGCTGCCTTCAGTGGCAGGAATTAAGGTATTTTAACATCAATCTTTGCCTGCTGAAGATAAGGACTAGGTTTTTCTCTCAGATGGTAATGTATGCTCCCTTATAAATTCTTACCCAAGGATCCTAGAAAATCTCATGAAGAAACTGAAATGATTATCAGGAAACCTTACAACAGTTTAAATATCTGTAATTCTAATTTGACTTATCTTTGTAGTCATCACTCTGAGGTAAAAAAAGTGCTTTTCAAAAGTCTATATTTCAAAATGCTATTATTTCTGGGTGATAGTATTAACAGATGACTTTTACTTACCTTTTGTTTACTATATTTCTGAAATTTTCTAAAGTAAATATGTACTAGCATTTTCAAGAACAAAAAAGGGTGAAAAACAGACTTAATATAAAACTAAACCTTAATAAATTAAGTTGAACTAAGAGCATACATTATATCTGTATACTTAGAGAAAACAATGCAATAAGCAATGAATCAAGATTGTTTCTGCCAATAAATCAAACATTCAAATGAGAAACTGCATATAGATGGATATGTCTTACTTAGCCTTACCTTTACAATAATCATTGGGATCTTCCTGTTCATCATCATCAGATCCCAGAATCTCCTCTTCCTGCTCTGGTAGATCACTCTCAGAATGGGGAGCAGAGCCTCGGTGATGTGTTTCAGGTCTAAGAAATAATATAAACATGTTCATTCCACATGGACAGGAAAAAACACAACTTTTAGAAAATGCCATTGTCAAAATTTTCCCTGCTTAACAGATAATATTAGAAGAATATTATATAATCGAAGACTAGGAAAAATATTAGTTTCTGCTACTTCTCACATTAAGAAAATGCACTTAAAAAAAAGAAAATGCTACTTCTTAAAGTTAGTACATGATGGTTAAATAAAATCTGGAAAACATAATAAAAGTACAAAGGGAAAAAAATTACTTGAATCTCAATATCCAAATATAATCACTGATAAAACTATTGGATTTTCCTCCAATATTTTAATAAAAAAATGTACTTGTAGTTATAATGATGTATACCCAAAATCTAAAAAAATCTTATATACCAAAGTCCTTCAATTACAAGACCAAAAATCCCACCCCCAAAAAAAATACATACATGTATCCTGCTTTTCCTACTGTATTGTAAATCTTTTTTCTTGTTCCTATGCAATCTCTTCTTTCACTTAGAATTAGCAGCTCTTAATTAGGCACACACTACTCAACTGGACATTTAACTTATTTCTAAATTTTCACCTTTAAAAATAAAACTGTTTAGGGGCCTCCCCGGTGGCGCAGCGGTAGAGCGCTGGGTTGCGAAGCTGCCCGCGGCCTCTGCGGTGCCGGTTCAATCCCCAGCTGCTCCCCGGCCACCGGAGGAGGGTCCCACATGGCGCGCAGACCTCTCCTGCCGCCCGCTGCTCCCCTCAGCAGTGTACTTCGGTCCTTCTGCCTGTTCTGCTCCCCACTCTGGCTCTGGTGAATTCTCTCACCCTCCCGCGCTTCTGACTGTACCCAGTGCATGTATAAACAAAACAAACAAGCAAACAAATAAAGAAAGAAAAACATGCCTCTATTAAAAAAAAAAAAATAAAACTGTTTAGTATTTTGGGATAATGTATATTCTACATTTTGAATTATTTTCCTACACTTAAACTACCAGAGAAACATTCTATTTATAGTAACATGCAAATTCAGAAAATTTGGAAAATTGTTTTAAAATACCTGCACTCTGAAACAATTATTAACATTTTAGACTATTTACTGCCAATGGTGGCCATGAATGGTTTTTAGGATTTTAGGATTTTTTTTTAAAGATTTATTTATTTATGCATACAAAAGATGGGGTACAGGCCAGAGGGGTGGGGGGGGTGAGAGGACCCACCAGAGACAGAGCAGGGAACAGAACAGGCAGACTGACCGAAGCACACTGCTGAGGGGAGCAGTGGGCAAGTCAGGAGAGGTCTGCTGAGCCATGTGGGTTGTTCCCTAGCTGGCTGGGAATCAAACTCGTGCTGCAGTGGTTGCTGATTGCTTCCTAGTTTGCGTCCCAACCCTTGCACCCCCAGGGAGGCCTGGATTTTAGGGTTATTAAGTAGAATGACTTTTCTTAACCAGATTATACTGTTATGTCTCTAGGCACATATGGGATTTCAGCATTTAAGTATACCAAGTTCAGAAAACTAGCTTCATAGGTAAAAAACATTTTATTTTATAATGTAGTAAAAATTTTATTAAATTCTTTTCTCCACATGTCATCAATTAGCCATATATATTTAAAATTTTTTAAACAATAATTGCTTCCCCTCACCCCCTCAGGTTGAGTCCCCATAGAATTTCCTTCCCCAAGGCACCCGTGCACCATCACCACAGTCCCCTACGCTCCTCCCTCCCTCCCTCTCCCTCCTCCTCCCCCGCAGTATGTCTCTCATTTATAATTGTTTTTGCTTTGTTATGTTCTGTACTGTAATTATTTTTTTTACACTGATGTATTATTTGGTTCCCCTATATTCCTGTTATAAGTGAAACTATATGGTATTTTTCTTTTTCCTTCTTGCTTATTTCACTGAGCATAATTCCTTCTAGCTCTATCCATGTTGCTGTGAATGGCATGAGTTTATCTTTTTCGATTGCTGAATAATACTCCATTATATATATCACATCTTGTTGATCCAGTCATCTATTTTTGGGCATTTGGGTTGTTTCCAGTTTTCACCTGTTGTAAATAGTGTTGCAATAAACATAGGGGTACAGGTGTTCTTTTGAATCAATGTTTTTGTGTCCTTTGGGTAGATCTCTAGGAGTGGAATTGCCGGGTCCTATGGTAGCTCCATTATTTAGTAGACTGAGGAACCTCCAGACAGCTTTCCATACTGGTTGGACCAGTTTGCACTCCCACTAGCAATACAGGAGAGTTCCTTTTTCACCACATCCTCACCAACATTTGTTGCTGCTTGGTTTTTTGATATGTGCCATTCTTACTGATGTAAGGTGGTATCTCAGTGTGGTTTTGATTTGCATTTCCCTGATCATAAGAGATGCTGAACATTTTTTCATATGCCTGTTGGCCATTTGCATTTCTTCTTTGGAGGAATGTCTTTCAAGTTATTCTGCCCATTTCCTAACTGGATTGTTTATTTTGTTTTTGTTGAGCCATGTGAGTTCTTTGTATATCTTTGTGATCAGTCCCTTATCAGTTGAGTGGAATGCAAAGATTTTTTTCCCAGTCAGTGGGGTGTCCCTCTGTTTTGGTTAATGTTTCTTTTACTGTACAGAAGTTTTTCAGTTTGCTGTAATCCCAGGTGTTTATCTTTGCCTTCACTATCACTGCTTTGGATGATGAGTCTTTAAAGATGTTTCTGAGATGTATGTCTTGCAGTGTTTTACCTATATTTTCTTCTATGTATTTTATGGTTTTAGGTCCTATGTCCAGTTCTTTTATCCATTATGAGTTGATTTTTGTGCACAGTGAGAGGTAGTGATCTAGTTTCATTTTTTTGCATGTGGAGGTTCAGTTCTCCCAGCACCATTTATTGAACAAACTGTCCGTGTTCCATCGCATATTCTTTGCTCCTTTGTAAAAGACTAGTTGTTCATGTAAGTGTGGCTTTATTTCTGGGCTCTCTATTCAGTTCCATTGGTCTGTGTGTCTGTTTTTGTTCCAATACCAAACTGTTTTAATTATCATGGCTTTGTAGTATAGCCTGAAGTTTGGAAGTGTGATACCTCCTTTCTCCTTTGTTTTCATCAGTAGGGCTTTGGCTATTTGTGTTTTTTTTTGTGGTTCCATATGAATTTCATCAGTACTTGTTCTATTTCTTTGAAGAATGTCATTGAGATTTTTATTGGAATAGCATTGAATCTGTGTCCCGACCCGCGGGATTCGGAGGCACGAAAAGAGAAGGGCTGAGGATTGAAATGAGGGGCTTGACAAATTGACGCTAGCGTTTGCTTCTTTATTTTTCCTTTTTCCTTTTCCTACTTTTACATGTTTTTCCTTTCCCTGTCCTACTACCTTCCCTGGCTTTCTCTATGCTCCTCTCTCAGTACGTTTCTCAGTATCCTCTCTCAAAGTCTCTACACAGCATCCTTTCCACAGTCTCCCTCTCAAGGTCTCCTCGCCTCATCCTCCACACAGTCTCTCTCCTTCTCCTCCACGCAGTCTCTCTCCCCGCCGTCTCTCCAGTCTCTCCTGTGGTTTCCTTCTTATCCCCCCTCGCTCCTCTCTCGTACCTCTCTGTCCCACGTGCTTCTTCGGATGCGCGGTGGTTTCTCCGAAGGCGAAAACGAAACCGAAACCTCACTTCGGCGCATGCGCAACACGGCGCATGCTCCGTGCGGCTCCGGACATTTGCGAGCATGCGCAACAAAGCGCATGCTCCATGCGGCTCCGGACAAATCTGTATATTGCTTTTGGTAGGATGGCCATTTTAATAATGTTAATTCTTCCAATCCGTGAGCAGTGGATATCTTTCCATTTCTTTGTGTCTTCTTCAATTTCTTTTAACAATGTTTTATAATTTTCTTTGTATAGGTCTTTCACTTCTTTTGTTAGGTTTATTCCCAAGTATTTGATTTTTTTTGGTTTCAATTATAAAAGGAATGGTATTCTTGATTTCTTCTTCTTCAGATTGTGCATAGGAAGGCTACTGATTTTTGTGTGTTGATTTTGTATCCTGCTACTTTACTGAACTGATTGAGTATTTTTTCTGAAGTTTTTAGGGTTCTCTATGTATATTATCATATGATCTACAAATAATGATAGTTTTACTTCTTCTTTTCCTATTTGTATTCCTTGTATGTCTTTCTCTTGTCTTATTGCCCTGGCTAGGACCTCCAGTATTATATTGAAGAGCAGTGGTGAGTGAGGACATCTTTGTCTTGTTCCTGATCTTAAAGGAAAGGCCTTCAGTTTTTCGCCATTGAGAATAATATTGGCAGTGGGTTTGTCATATATGGGTTTTATCATGTTAAAATTATGTTCCTTCTATCCCAAGAATTTCAAGGGATTTCATCATACATGGATGTTGGACTTTATCAAATGCTTTCTCAGCATCTATTGATATGATCATATGGTTTTTATTTTTCTTTTTGTTGATGTGCTGGATTACACGGATTGATTTTCATATGTTGAACCATCCTTGTGCCCCTGGGATGAATCCCATTTGATCATGGTGTACTATCCCTTTGATGCATTGTTGGATTCTATTGGCAAGGATTTTGTTGAGGATTTTTGCATCAGTGCTCATTAGGGAGACTGGCCTATAATTTTCTGTTTTTGCGCTGTCTTTGTTTGGTTTTGGTATTAGTGTAATGTTGGCTTCGCAGAACATATCTGGTAGTATTCCTTCTTTTTCAATTTTTTGAAAGAGTTTGTGTAGGATAGGCATTAATTCACTGCTGAACATTTGGTAGAATTCATTTGAGAAGCTGTCTGGGCCTGGGCTTTTGTTTTTGGGGAGTGCTTTGATTACTGCCTCAATTTTGCTGCTTGCAAGGTCTGTTTAGATGTTCTATTTCTTCTTTGTCCAGCTTTGGATGATTATATCATTCTAGGAATTTGTCCATCTCTTCTAGGTTGTTGAATTTGTTTGCATAAGTGTTCATAGTAATTTCTGATTATTCTTTTGATTTCTACTGAGTCTGTTGTGATTTTTCCTCTTTCATTTATAATCCTATTTATATGTGTTTTTTTCCTATTTTTTTTTTTTTCCCTCTGTGAGCCTGGCTAGAGGTTTGTCTATTTTGTTTATTTTTTCAAAGAACCAACTTTTGGTTTCATTGATCTTTTGGATTTTTTTTTAATTTCTATTTTGTTTATCTCTGCTTGATTTTTATTATTTCCTTTCTTCTACTGGCTTTAGGGTTTTTTTGTTGTTCTTTTTCTAGCTCTGTGAAATGTGAGATTAGGTTGTTTCTTCAAGTTCTTTCTCGTTTCTTGATGTGAGCCTATATTGCTATATATTTTCCTCTTATTGCTGCTTTTGCTACATCCCATACATTCTGGAAAGTGGTATCCTCCTTGTCGTTCAACTCGAAGTGTTTTTTAATTTCTTCTTTGATC
This sequence comes from Talpa europaea, assembly GCF_964194135.1. Lineage (NCBI taxonomy): Eukaryota > Metazoa > Chordata > Mammalia > Eulipotyphla > Talpidae > Talpa > Talpa europaea. Next base: position 94,779,327 of record NC_140068.1, on the reverse strand, counting down.
TCCTCATTAGTCCAGTGGTCTTCCAGGAGTGCGGGGTTCAATCTCCATGAGGTAGGAGAGCTCCTTGCCTTTTTTTTTTTTTTTTAAGATTTATTTATTTATTTATACAAGCACTGGGTACAGTCAGAAGCGCGGGAGGGTACGAGAATTCACCAGAGCCAGAGCAGGAAACAGAACAGGCAGACTGATGATACACTGCTGAGGGGAGCAGTGGGCTTCAGGAGAGGTCTGTGCGCCATGTGGGACCCTCGCCCGGCGGCCAGGGATTGAACTGGTGCTGCAGAGGCTGCGGGCAGCTTCGCAACCCAGCGCTCAACCGATGCGCCACCAGGGAGGCCCTCCTTGCCTTCTTTTTATGGTTTATTTCTAGTTTGATGCCTTCATCGTCAGAGAAGATGTTTAGTATGATTTCAATCTTGGTGTATCTGTTGATGTTTGTCTTGTGTTCCAGCACCTGCATCGATCCTGGAGAATGATCCGTGTATGCTTGAGAAAAATGTTTACTCGTATTTTTTGGGGTTTAGTGTTCTATAGATGTCTGTTAAGCCCATGAGCCCTAGATCCTTATTTAGAGCTTTAATGTCTTTACTTATTTTTTGTCTCATTGATCTATCCATTGTTGATAGTGGTGTGTTGAAGTCTCCTACTACATATGTGTTTTCTCTGATGTCTGTTTTCAGAGATGATAATAGTTGTCTGATATATTTTGGTGCTTCTTCATTTGGTAAGTATATGTTAATGATGAAGCTGTTTGAAAATAGGCACTCTTGTATACTGCTGGTGAGAAAGCAGATAGTACAACCCTGCTGAAGTACTTAAAAATATTTAGTAAAAAATCATAATCATAATAAAATTCTAAGAATCCACCCTGAAAGGTAACAGTTTCACAATTGTGCAAACATCCTTTTGCAAGTATATTTTGTCATGTAATGTTTGTAATTGCAAAATATTGAAAATAACCTTGGTGCCTACCTGTGGAGATGTGGTTAAATACACCACGTGGCATATCTATACAACTGAGGACAATACAGCTGTGATATAAAGCCTGGGGAAATTCTTTATGAACCAAGATGGAGTGATAGATGCAGGACATACTGCTAAATGGAAACAGCCAAGTGTAAAGGACGATTTGCAATGTCACCTTTCATACAAGAAAGAAAAGGATATGAAAAAAACAACACATACCTGCTTCTTTAAGCAAAAAGAAACACAGGAAGAGTAATCTAGAAACCTGGTAACAACGTATGAGTGGGAAAAGAGCAGGGAAGAGGGCGTGCACTACTGATCTATCTTTTTGTACAGATGACTATTTAGAAAACCACAGTATCCTACAGCTCCCAAAACAAACAAGTGAAACCAACCAGGATGTGAGGTGAACTCAAAATGGAATACAAACACCAACAAATGAATCTAACTCTATATCCAATGAACATCACATATCAGCACAGGTTGAAAAAGACACCCCCTCATCTAAGTTGGTTTTTTTTTAATTATTTATTTTATTTGTTTGTTTTTTTGTTTATACATGCACTGGGTATAGTCAGAAGCGCGGGAGGGTGAGAGAATTCACCAGAGCCAGAGCAGGAAGCAGAGCAGGCAGAAGGACTGAAGTACACTGCTGAGGGGAGCAGCGGGCGGCAGGACAGGTCTGCGTGCCATGTGGGACCCTCCTCCGGTGGCTGGGGAGCAGCCGGGGATCGAACTGGTGCCGCCGAGGCCGTGGACAGCTTCGCAACCCAGCGCTCAACCGCTGCGCCACCAGGGAGGCCCTAAGTTTGGTTTTGACGTAAGGTAATTCTTCCTTTTTGCCGCACATTTTCCCCTCTTATGTGACAAGATATATCAGTCTTTATATACATAGTTTTTGGTGATCCTTAGTTTTGCCCTACTCCTAGATTATTTTATTTTTAGCTTTCATACCTTTTTTTTAATGGATTCTCTTTTAATGTTTAAATCTTTAATCTTGTTAAGAACAGGGCAAGAATATAACTTTTCTTTTATGGTGCCAAATTCCAATGCATCTGGTTCTTTCTAAACTCTTTATTCAATTCCACTGTATGATCTACTCAAGAATCAATAGCAAGAAATTTTAAGCATTATAATTTCATAACATTTTAATGACCTGATAGGGCAGTACCACCACATCCTTATTATTACACTTCAGCTTAAAAGAACCAACTATAGAAGAACTTGAGCATCAAAATAATGAGTTATAGATGAAAACTCACTGAATAAAATAGACTCCATCAGTTCATACCAATGAAGATTATAATGAAGAGTAAGTGAAAAAGGATGTTCTGACAGAATGCTGACCAGTAACTACAGAAGGAGATAGCAGAACCAGATATTCACCATTTTGCAGTCATATTAATAACTGATTTAGGCAAGAATCAACAACAGATGACAAAGCAGTAAAATTTCAAGTATCTCCCCACAAATAACTTCCAGAATGCAAAAGAGGAAATTATATTTTGAAGGTAGTCACCACTTTAAGTGATCAAATGTTACAAAGGTATTATCACCAATACTGCCACAGATAAAATGTGTCTCCAGATATGACACACGAAATATTGAGAAGCAAATATTGTTTAAAAATGAACAACAATGTGGGCCTCCCCTGGTGGCGCAGCGGTTGAGCACTGGGCTGCAAAGCTGCCCACAGCCTCTGCAGTGCCTGTTAGATCCCCGGCCGCCGGCAAGGGTCCCACATGGCGCAACAGACCACTCTTGCCGGGTCTCCTGCTTCTCTCAGCAGTGTATTTCGTCACTCTGCCTGTTCTGTTCCCCACTCTGGCTCTGGTGAATTCTCTCACCTTTCCGTGCTTCTGACTGTACCCAGTGCTTGTATAAATAAATAAATCTTAAAAAAAAGAAAAAGTTAAAAAAAAGAACATGTAAAAAAAATATAAAATTTTAAAAAAGAAAAAAAAAAGAAATGTGTAAAAACAATCTAAATAAAAATACAATTTACTTCACAAGGAAACAAAGTCCAATAGTGGGACATGCTAGAAAATAAATGGAATATGTTCTTCAAAATGATCAGCATCAGGAAAGACAAAAGTAGGTTATGGAAATATTTTAGAATAAGATACAAAACCAAAATGTAACGCATGATCCTGGGTTAGATGCTAAACCAGAATTTTTTTTTCTATAGAGAGGATCATTGGAACAACTGGCAAAATTTGAATAAGGTCTAGATTAAATAATAAAATTAAATCAATGCTTTATTTCCTGTTGCTAATTATACTTTGGTTATATATTTCCTTTGCTCTAAAGAAATGTTAATTAAGTATTTAGATGTAAAGGACACAATGTCTATAACTTACTCTCAAATAGCTTATTAACAAAGGTTTTTCCAGGCATCAACATTTTCCCTTTATACAACTGGGCTGGCAACACAAACTTCTGCAGAGCCTATTCATTTTCTGGAAGGCTCACACACATTTATGACAACCAACCACTAGATGGCATGCTGTGCTCTTCTAATCCCACAGGAACTGCAGGCACCTTACAATGAACTATACTTTAAAAACAAACAGAAAAACCTTATCTTTAACAAAGCACTTTTAGCAGGAATATAGGGGAACCAAATAAGACATCAGCGTAAAAAGAAAATAACAGTACAAAACACAACAAAGCAAAAACAGTTATAAATCAGAGACATCCTGCAGGGGAGGAGGAGGGAGAGGGATCAGAGGGAGGGAGGAGCACAGGGGACTGAGGTGATGGTGCACAAGTGCACTGGGGAAGGAAAATCTGTGGGGACTGCACCTGGGGGGTTGGGGGGAAGCAAATATTGTTTAAAAATGAACAACAATGTAATAAAATAAAAAATTAATCAAATTAAAAAAGAAATTTGTAAAAACAAGCTAAATAAAAATATACTATCAAGTAAAAAAACAACAACAAAGCACTAATACTAGGCAATCACCACACTCAAAAAGGCATTTGTACACTGGCCTACAAAACCTTACATGGGCCTCCTTGGTTGGCGCAAGGGGTTAAGACGCAACCTATGAAGCTATCTACAGCCACTGCAGCATGAGTTCAAGTCTTGGTCAGGGAGCTACCCACATGGAGCAGCAGACCTCTCCTGACTCGCCACTGTTCCCCTCAGCAGTGTATTTCAGTCAGTCTGCCTGTTCTGTTCCCCACTGTCTCTGGTGACTACTCTCACCCCCTGAACCTCTGGCCTGTACCCTGGGTCTTGTATGCATAATTAAATCTTTTAAAACAAAATCTTACATGATATGAATTTTCATCGCCTTCCAAATTCATCCCCTCTCTGGCCTAATTTGTATTAAAGTCATACAAGATCACGGGTGTTTTGCTAGTGAATGTGTTGTGGTGACAGACCACAACGTGGTCTGAAAAGATGTGAACCTATCCCCTAAATCATACAGTGCGATTACCTCAATCAAAATGACCCACAAAAGGGGGGTGGTGGGAGGGTTGGTGCCTTTACAGAGAATTTCCCTGATTCATAAAGCAGCAGTTGCCAAGTACCTTCCCTAGTCCCCTTTTCTTCCATACCTGACATTTTATTTTTACTCTTCACACTCCCCAAAGTGTAAGGTACATGTAAATAGACTATTTTGCTCACTGTCTGTCCCAAATGCCTTCTCTTTTACCTTTAGCTACTACTCACCATTCTTCAATTGAAGTGATTGAGGGTAATCGCACTGCACTCCCCTACCACTCCTGTCATTTAAGTGGGAATTATCAAGAGCTAAGCAGCAGTGTGAACCGACAAAAGCAGGGCTTTGGGTATGCCAAGCACTTTTGAAGACACTGGAAATTATAGCCATGAAGGAGGGGAAAAGCCCTTGGTTTACATTCCAGCATGAGGTGGTAAGGAGACTGATACAAGGTCTATAATGTCAGGCTATGAGGATTATAAAGAAAAGTTAAGTACTGGGGTGTTATTTTAAATAGGTTTGTGACATCTGAATAAAGAGGTGAGCATTGGAGTTTAATTTGGAATGATTCAAAATAAAACAAGTTCAGGGGGAAGAACTAATGTCTGGCTTCAAAGACAAACTAAAAGCTGACTGGAAAAAACATCTTAGAAAGGCTAGTTTATTTACATATAAATTTTAGCCTTCAATTTCTGTCTTGGAGGTAGGAGAATTGGAGGATACCCTAATTTACAAAAATGTTTTCTAGGGACTGTTTTGTGGGTTAAAGGATGTCTCCTCCAGCCCACAGTGTCTTAGAATGTGACTTTATTTGGAAACAAACTCTTTGTAGAAGTAATCTAATTAAGATGAGGTCATTATGATGAGTCCTAATGCAATACAACTAGTGAATTTTTATTAAAAAGGTGTACTTATATAAAAATTTTTATACATTTTTTATAGATTGAGACAAGCATAGATGGAAGATGATACACAGACACAGGGAGAAGACAGCCATCATCATCCACGTTAGGATGAGAGGCCTAAGGCAGATCCTTTCTCTTAGTTCTCAGGTGACAACCCTGCTAACACCTGATTTTGAACTTCTATCCTCCAGAACAATGAGACAATAAATTTCAGTTGTGTGAGCCACCCAGTTTGTGGTACTTTGTTACAGTAACCCCAGCAAACTAACATGGCTAAAAGAAAACCTTACTTGTATACTTTTCTCCATTAAGACATTATACCACCATTGAGGGGAAGGACTGTATTTTAGGTTGTCATTGTATCCCTTTTGGAGTACCTGATCTGACGCAAACATTTAATAAGATATTATTTTTAAGTCCCAGCACCTACACACAGTGGAGCTCAATAAATGTTAAATTGCACCCACTGCCTTTTGCACATATGTTTTTTCTGACAGATAATTTCTTTTTTGAAATTAACATAATCCTTTACATATCTAATTTTATCTGAATTTAACTACCAAGACATATTCAGTAGTAATCTCAACTCAGTAATCCTAGACTAAAGGTAGGGTTTGGCAACGCTAATTTCTGAGTGCCTAAATTACAAATTAAATATAAAGCTATCTCTGATCTTTAGGCAACTATACCCCAAACTAGATATGATACAGATATACGTGTAGAAAATTCCAACAAAGGAGTGAAAACCATTAGTTTGATACATAAATAGTAGCAAGAAATGTCACATAAAGACAAAGGTAAACCCACCGAGACTAAGGGAAAAAGCATGGGCAAGAGTCACCAGAGGACTTGACTCCAGCCCAGCACTGGGGTAGAGACTCATGCAATTTCATCCTCAGAACCTCGCCATCAGCAACTCAAGACTCAGGGGAGTCAAAGACATTGTTCAAGTTCATGTAACAATGGTGTTGGGAGCAAACTGGAACCTGAGACTGTGTGGTTCAAATGGACAAGTTCTTTTTTGGTACAGGAGCATACACCTATATTATGCTTACTCTTGGAAACATGAGCAACTGAATTTTCCCATCACATTCTTTTTTTTTTTTTTTTTTGGTGGGACCCTTGCAGGTGGCCGGTTTTTGAACTGGCACTGCAGAGGCTGCGGGCAGCCTCGCAACCCAGAGCTCAACCATTGTGCCACCAGGGGAGGCCCCCATTACATTCTTAATACCAGCAAAGGAATATGCTTAGTACAATTCCTTTTAAATCTATTTTTAAAGACACAGGAAATCATAAGGGAAAACTAGTATCAAGTGAGTAGTATCAAGTGAGTTTTGAGTGGAAAGAATCTGACATCTCTGGTTGAAAGGACAGCCAAGAACATCCACAGGTTGAAGAGCAGCACATTAAAAACAAAGAATGAGAAGGTACAATTATTTATAAATTTATAATCAATTACAAAATAAGGCTACTCTAGTATTTCATGAAATAAAAAGTTCACAAGGCCACCCCCAACAGGACTAGTGGCCTCCTTTAAATGGCCTAGCCACTCAGAAGAAAGAATTTAGAATTTGAATAACCTAAATAAATGTGTAAAGATCATCAACATGACTCAAGATACAATATCAAACTTCATGGCACTGATGCCTGTTCACTACTACTGGTGACTCACATGGTAGCTAAAACACATTTTAAATGTTCTCAACCTTCTTGAGCTATCCTGAAATATCCATCTATTGTCCAAGGCAATTAATGCACCAATAAATTTACTACCTAATAGCAATGACTTATATCTGGACCTCATCTATACAACTAAAAGCACAGTGGGGCCTCCCTGGTGGTGCAAGGGGTTAAGTCTCAGCTCTGTGAAACCATCCACACCCACTGCAGCACTGATCCCCAACCAGGTAGCTAATTCACATGTTGCAGCAGACCTCTCCTGTCTTGCCTGCTGCTCCCCTCAGCAGCGTATTTCAGCCAGTCCGCCTCTCTGGTGAATCCTTTCACCCAGTGCCCCCACCTTTGGCCTACACCCAAGCTTTTGTATGCATAAATAAACAAATCTTAAAAAAAAAAAACAATAAAACCTAAAAGCATATCACTGATACAAATGAACATCATTTTATTTATCTAACTCCCACTAACTCTTCTGTGCTCAGTGCTACCAAACTTCTCTGAAAACAAAGTATATTTAAGTTATTTTGTGGTTTCTAATAAATTTTCTGAAAAAAAAACAACTACTTGTTAAAGTAGTTGAAAGCTGGATACTCGGGTCTTCATGGCTAATCTACCGGTCTTTGCCAAATTCCCAAAGTTAAACCTCCAGTAAAAGGCACATAGACGTGCAGGACTCTTCCACAACTATGTTTACTGTAACTTCAGGAGAAGGTAGCCAACGAATGTCTAACCCTCCCGGAAAGACTCTATGGCAGGTTGTAGTTCAAATCCTTCCATTTTAGCCATTGTAACTTCCATTTACAATGGTTAAAAAAAGGTCAAAATAGCTGTGAATACTAGAGAATCACATAAAAACAAAAAAAAAAAGGCCTAGAAATAATGACTAACTCAGTAACAACAAGCACCTGAAGTGCCTAAATTAAGACCTCCAAATACCAATCCCACTCAAAGGTCTCTTTTTATTTTCATTTTTAAAAAGATTTATTTATTTATTTATTTATTTATTTATTTATTTATTTATTTATTTATTTATACAAGAACCGGGGTACAGGCCAGATTTGCGGGAGGGTGAGAGGATTCACCAGAGACAGAGCAGGGAACAGAACAGGCAGACTGACGAAATACACTGCTGAGGGGAGCAGTGAGTGGGTGCAGCAGGAGAGATCTGCCACTCCATGTGGGACCCTCACTGGCCGGCCGGGATCGAACCAGCACCGCAGATGCGGATAGCTTCACAGAGCTGCGTTGCACTCAAGCGCCTGCACCACCAGGGGAGGCCCAAAGGTCTCTTTTTAAAAGAAAAAAGGTCTAGGGCAGAAAATGTAGAGGTCTGGACAAATTGTCTTACCAGATAGCAAAAAAAGTTACCAAAGATGCCTCACACTGACTCAGTCATCATGAAGAGACTCCAATCGGCCAAAGACAGGACAATAAATAAAAATAACTACACATATTACAACATGCAAACATACTGAAAACACTGTTAAGAAAGTCAGTCACAAAATGCCACATATTGTGTGATTCCTTTATATGAAATGCTCATAATAGACAAACCCATAGAGATAGGAAGTAAATTAATGGTTGCCGAGGACTGGAGAAGAGGAACTGTTAATGAGGAAAGACTGCTAGTGGGCGTAGGGTTTCTTTTGAGAATGAACATTTCAAACTTAGATTATGGTGACGGTTACACAACTCTGAACATACTAAAAACTACTGAATTGTACACTTGAAACAGGAGAACTTTATGTATGCAAATTCTACTTCCAAAAAGCATATTAAAAACTCCCTCAACCATGAATGACTGAATCACAATATAAATTAGTGAGTTTATAATCAAATATTAATTTGTCATTTTGAAGAATGCGAGGAATCCATTATTTTGAAAACTGGAAAATAAAAGGGTTTACTGTTTTCCCTATATATAGAACTGTTTCTCTGGGTAACCAGAAATGAAGGTTTTCTTTATAGAGGTATTATAATTAATAAATTATGGAATAATACCACTTTGCAATCTTAAATAAAATAATGATCTAGACAATGATCACTGGGCACTAAAAATCACACAAAAAGAGACAACCAGGCTGTAGGTGCCTTCTGATAGAAACATACAAGACTACCTCCAGTCCAGGGAAAAAAAAAAAATTGCAAAGGAACAAAGGAAAAAAAAATCCACGGAAAACCTATAGATGAAACTTAAAATTAGCAGGGCAATATCCACTAATTGGATGTTTTATATTAAAGACTTGATTTTTAAGAATTTCGGTGTGATAATAGTACTTTTTTTTTTAAGATTTATTTATGCATACAAGAACTGGAGTACAGACCAGAGGTGTGGGGGAAGGGGTATGACAGGAGTCACCGGAGACAGAGTGGGGGACCGAACAGGCAGATTGACTGAAATACACTGCTGAGGGGACCAGTGGGTGAGCCAGGAGAGGTCTGCTGCGCCATGTTGGTTGCTCCCTGGCCGGCCGGGGATGGAACTCGTGCTGCAGTGGCTGCCACTAGGTTCATAGGTTGCATCTTAACCCTTTGCGGATAATAGTACTGTTTTTAAAAACTAAGAGTCCATATCGCACAAAATGCTGTCTGGGATTTGCTTTAAAAGATAGAGGAGAGGGCCTCCCTGGTGGCGTGGGCCTCCCTGGTGGCACAGCGGTTGAATGCTGGGCTGCAAAGCTGACCGCAGCCTCTGCAGCTCCCTTTGAACCCTGGCTGCCAGCGAGGGTCCCACATGGTGCGCAGACTTCTCCTGCTGTCCTGCTGCTCCCCTCAGCAGTGTACTTTGTCAGTCTGCCTGTTCTGCTCCCTGCTCTGGCTCTGGTGAATTCTCTCACCTTCCCGTGCTTCTGACTGTACCCAGTGCTTGCATAAACAAAAAAATAAATAAGTAAAAGGTAGAGGTGAGTAGGTAGCAAATACATAGACGAAATAATGTTGGTTACAACTGATAACTGCTGAAGGTAAGATGGATACACAAAAGTTTATTTTCTCATTTTGTATGTATTTTAAATTTTCCACAAAAATATTTTTTAGAAGGCAACAATGCTGCCAATTCTACATATCATCGAACTTAATGCATTTCACAAATTCAAGCATGAATATTTCTCCCACCATTTTACATCTCTAAAATCAAGAAAGACACATCTGTCAAGCATGTGTCAGTTTAACTGGGAGTATTTTTTCTTAATGGTACATAAAATAGTGTATTTAAAAACAAACAACATCTTAAATTTAACAATTTTTAAAAATTTGATAATAAATATATCCACCTATCTATTCTTTTTTTTAAAATTAATTTTATTTTTATTTATTTATTTATTTTTTAAATAGAGGCATGTTTTATTTATTTGTTTGTTTGTTTGTTAGTTAGTTTATACATGCACTGGGTATAGTCAGAAGTGCGGAAGGGTGAGAGAATTCACCAGAGCCAGAGCGGGGAGCAGAGCAGGCAGAAGGACCGAAGGACACTGCTGAGGGGAGCAGCGGGCGGCAGGAGAGGTCTGCGCGCCATGTGGGACCCTCCTCCCATGGCCAGGGAGCAGCCAGGGATTGAACCAGCGCTGCAGAGGCTGCAGGCAGCTTCGCAACCCAGCGCTCAACCGCTGCACCACCGGGGAGGCCCCTATCTATTCTTCTTAACTAAACTTTTTGCACTGTACCTGTAAGAGTTTTAAAATTCTCATCTATCTGGATTTTCTTATTTGTTTGGAATTAACTCAGTTACAGTGAAGCATTTAATTAATACTTCAGCCCAAATAAAAACAAACTTATTTTCCAAGGTAAGTGTATTAATGGTAGAGATGATTTGGGAACATGGAGCAAAGACTAACGAAATGCAGAAAAATGTGTACTTATGCCACCAAGTCTAAAGAATATAATAAAAACTGATTCTAATTGAACAGCTATCTTTTCCTTCATTTTGAAGAAAGGTGTCCCTAAGTATACCACTTTAGCACTTGAACAAGTTGCTGGTTTCAAGTAATCTAAAGGAATATGGTAACATGGCAAGTCTCTATGTCTCACTGCAGTGAAACATTAATGGAAGCAAAATTTACTAACATATGTCAAATTACTGAGGAAGAAAAGAGGACAAGAAATTTTTTTTGACAAGTGCAATTTTAGAAATTGAATTTTTCAAGTACAAACTTTATATAAGACTGACATACTTACTGCCCACAAAGAGAGCCCCTTCAAGTACATACTTTAAACACAATCAATTAAAATGATAGCTGACATTAAAACTTTCAACAGTAAAATGCAAGAGCTTAGCAATTAAAAAAAAAATTATTTATGTCAAAAATGTATTATAAATGAAATTTGAAACCCTAACAAAAAGCTGAGAAACACAAATCTGTCCACATAATAAATGGTACAGGCTTAACAAACAGCTCTTAAAATCAAGAAAAGATGAACAACGCAATATAAAAATACATGTATTTTTGGATACAATACATTTATCTCCCAAATGGTCAACCCAACTGGTAATAAAAGAAATTAAGTAAGAATAAGTAAAAGAAAAAAAAAGGTGCCTTAGAGATGATCAGATTTGGGAAAGCTTTCCCAAGTAACACTGCCCAGTTCAGGTGGCTAACCAGGAGCTGCAGGAACATTCCCACACCCAATACTCTGCGAGAGCAGGCCTCCTTCAGCACCTTCACGAGAGACCTTCTTCACTCCATTTAAAACTACCCCCTCATTCCCAGCTCTCAACCCCTCTTATCCTCCTCTATTTTTCTACCTTATCATCTAATGTACTACTTAGTTAAACCTAATGCTTATTCTGCCTTTCCTCGTTAAAATAAAGCTCCTATATGCAGACTTTTTTTTTCACTGATGTATCATATCAAAAGGATGGAAAACAGCGCTTGGGACATGGTAGGCATTCACAAACTAGTGAATCAGGGTTAAACTGGGTAACTCTCTTTCTGAAGAATACAGTGCCAATATGAATTAAAAAAAATCTTTAAAATGTTACATGCCAGTAGTATCACTTCTAAGACTTGAACCTAAGAAAATCTGATGTGAACAATGATTATCCAAAAGATTCATATTCCCCGTGCACTGTGAAAAACTGGAGTCAGCTGACAGTGGACCATTTAAAATGATATGTAATATTTAATACTATGAAAAATGTTCATGGTAATGTTAAATGGAAAAAGGTATACCCAACAATATCATTTTCATCTTAGAAAGTATGTGTTGATTAATAAACTTAATTAAGGTACATCCATTTAATATAACGAAAGAAGCTATTCTCTCGTGTCCTGATATGAAACCATTTCTAAGACTTACAAAAAAGGCAGACTTAAAAAAAAAAAAAAAAGGTGCCCTATAAGAAACTGACATAGAACAGATTTCCAAAGTACAGTTAAGTGTACTTTAAGAATACATTAAATGTATTCTTATTCAAGGTTATGACAGACAGATAAAGGCACACAGCTATTGATATACATCTTGGAAACTAAATAGTTAAAGGGAGTGAGTACACTGTGACCTTTTAGAAACATAGCCAGTGGCCATGGAAGGGCACCTAAAAACATCCAGGCATTTATGTCCATTACTGAGAAGTCAGTTCACTCAAGCTCTACCTTATTTATCTTCAGACACACTAAAAGAACTGTCACTTGGAGACAGCATTGATTAGTATTCAGGGCTTTGAGGGATATCAGACCTAGGTTGGAATTCTAGCTTTTTACATTTTCTGGGGGAGTAATCTAGCAAATCCCCATTTCCAAATCTATTGATATAAAGTAAGAGTGACAACCAACAACTAGCTAATGTAGTAAATAAGAGTACAGAGCCTGAAAAGGTGAAATGGAAAAGAAATTAAAAATCTTTCAGCACAGCGAAAGAACCCAAAGGAAATAAACCATACAGAGCACTAAGCTGGAAGGCAGAAGTCCTTAATTTCAGTTTTACCTCATCATGCGACCGGCTCTAGTGGTGTATCATTTCACCTCTAGTATATTAAGGTTCCAGCTTCAAGAGCTGTAAAAGCCAGAGAACTGCAAATCCTTTCTACCCACACCACCTAATGACTACATTACTAGATATTAATTCCCATTTTACTCCCAGATATTTTTAAAATTTTCTATTTAAATTCTTGGTTTTTGTAATCTGATCTTGATCAGTTTTCATTTATGACTGTGCTACAAGTCATATCAACATACATATTTCCTTAACTAGTCAAGATATGAGTGCTAAAAAGTGGCATATTCAGTATTCAAAACCCAATCTGATTCACTCTGAAGCTCAAACTCTCTGGCATGCTTCTTCCTCAGACCTTCTCCCCGATTAATCTGATAACTAGCAGGAGCTTTACTTTGCTAAATGACTGGAAGTCAGGAGTTCAGTCAAGAGTCATGGAACCGAGTCAAGTTACCTGAGTCAGGTGGGGCTTGAACTTGTGACATAGTACTCTAACCAAGTAAATTAATTAAACATTTCAGCTACTTAAAAGGAAGCTGGAGAAACAAAAAAGAAAGGCAAACTAGCAAGAAAGACTGAGACTACTTAACTGGGAGACAAAAACAAAAATGAAGCACCTCCGAAATTACAAGTAAGAAGGTGATTCACTCATTATTTTCAGGAGTCAAAGTTGTGCAAGATGAAATGGTTAAGTGCTATATTATTATATTGCTCATTTGCTTTTGTTAGAGTATGGAAATAATTAAGAACACAAATACAACTGGGTATGGGTTGTCCATACCCAGAGTAGCGAACTGAGTACAGATAATCTATAGCACATTATCTTATTTGGCGTTAGAAACAAAGCATATGGTCTAAATAGATAATCCAGAATAAAAAATATTATGATGTCAAAAATAAAGTATATGAACATCCACACTGACTTACCTCCAAAGTATAGGTTGATTCAGACTAATATAAAGATTAAGTTCCACATGGAGAGAGTTTTGTTACACAGTCATACTAACTCCCCAGGGAACAATAGAACTAAGACACACACACACACACACACACACACACACACACATTTAATTCCCACTGCAAACTAGAACCAGGTTAGCTCCTTGCTGTTCTCATTAAACTGGCCTGGGTTTAAAAACTAGTTTTTGAATAATCCATACATGAATCATCAAGAGGCAAACACACGAACACATAAAGCTAAAATTACATGTAAATGCTTTGGTCACCACACACTTTACAAAATATGAAATTTCAGTAAGACAGTAAAAGAAATGGAGCAAGAGGTGTGGTCACCTACCACTTCAGCTCTACAGATGGAAGTCATAATGTGCTCTCTTCAAACATTAGGTAACAAATGAAACAAAACACACACACACACACACACACACACACACCCCCCTCTGGCACTGTCATTCAGAAAGGCAACCTAGGAAAGTCATGTATGTGTTTTATCAGTGCAAAGAGAATGAGGCAGGATACAATATCACATAAACATCCAGTAAATGGCAAAGTAACAAGAAAATGATCCATTTTTTCCTGAAAACAAATTGTCTACAATGCTAATTTCCAAGACCCTTCATTACTGGACGTTAGCACAGGATAAAAGTTCTGCAGCCTAAACCTCACTTGCAGAAGCCCTCTACAGGGCGTTTCTACTAAGCTGTGGCCAACTTTTGTATTTCCCGTAACACCACTAAACCCTAGCCAGGCATCCTGCCGTTAAAACCGGACATGGGGCACGGAACACATCAAACCAGAATTATCAACAGTCACTACTGCGAAGCCCACTCCAAAGGCTGCTGCCAAAAGCGCTCTGCCTTCCGCGCGAGGGCTGAAGACAAGCAGACCCGGCACGGGCAGTCGGCACAGTGGTCTGCCTGCATTATTGCAAAGCAGGCGAGGCGCCCTGCAGGCTCAGGAAGTTGACTAACCTTGGGGAAAGCTCCAAGCACTCCCCTATGAGAGGGAGCGGGTGGTTGGCCGACCAAATTACGGAAAACTCATTCAAGGATTCCCTGCCGGCCTACCGTGCAGACGTAGAAGGCAAGTTAAGACGCTGGGAAGCAGTTATGGAAAAAAGACTAGAGTTCACAGACTGATAATGATCTACCAGCTCCGGTGGGAGGCCCAAACTAGGGGAGCTTGTGCCGCCTCTCTGCAATTGGGCACGGGCTTGGGTCCTCCTCCAACAGCCCTTTCCAGCAGGCCTAGGGCTGCTCAGACCCAGGCCTGGCCTTCAACAGAAACTCGCCTCCACATGGTTCATGGAGAGCGGCCCCCCAAGGCCGTCCCGGGGCCATGTGGCTTGGGCCGCAGGGTGTCCAGACCCGGTGCACGCTCAAGACGTGAAACCTGAGGAGGTGCAGGAGGAAATCCAAAGAATGGGATGTTGGGGTACAAGACTCACTTCCTTTGGGCTTTGTCCTTCTTGGCCTTGGTCCTTTTCTTTCGGGCCTGGAGCGCAAGCACTGCAGGAGAGAGGGATGGATGAAGGACGAACGCACAGGAAAGGAGGCGACCAAGGTGAGGGTGGAGACCCGGCAGGGGCGCCAGGCCCGGGTGCGCGGCCGGCCTGAGGGGCGGCTTGGGGGCGAGCGCCCGGGCTCCGGCTGGGCGGCCGGTCGGGGGTCGGGCGCGGGCGGGATGCGCCGGCCGCTGCTCCGGCCGAGTCGGGGGGCAGACGCGAGGGAGCTGCCCCGCCCGAGGGCCCAGCCCTGCCCTGGCCCCGAGCGGCGGGCCGACCTGGCGGGGCGCAAGGGGCGCTGACCACCGGCGCGGAAGGACGCCCGGACCGGGGGGCGCGGACTCGCAGCCCCGAAGCGGGGGGTGAGGGGCGGCGCCACCTCAGCGGAGGGGCGCTGCACGCCCCGGGCCCCGACTGCGGCGGTTAGGGGAACCCCCGGCGCAGACCCGGGCCTCGCCCCGGCGGCCGTTGCCCCTCGTGGCGGAGGCCGCTCTACAGCTCACCTTTCCGCTCCATGGCGAGACCGGTAACCGCCTGGCGCCTGCGCACTCGAGTGGCGGCGGCTCTGGCTCCCGCCGCGGCCCCAAATCAAGCCCGCGCACACCCCGCCCCCAGCGCCCGCCCGCCCCGCCCCCGCGACGGCGCGCATGCGTGCTGAGCGTGGCGCCTACCACCTGCTCGCGGGAAGGGGGCAGTGGGGGGTGGGGGAGGGGCCAGCCGGGGCCGGGGCTGGGGGAATGGGAAATTCGGACGGTGAATGCTGAGGGGGTGTCTGGGAGCGAGCGCGTGGGCCTGGCGAGGTCGGGTTTGCTCCGTTTGCCCGGCGGCTGCCTCTTAGCAAGGAGGAGTGTGGTGTTGAGGGCTCCCCGCGTGTTGCCTCGGAGTCGGCAGCCAACAGCAGTCTTGGTTTTAGTTTCCTGGTCTGTAAAATGGATTAATCAGGCGTGTCCCAGTTCCGTGGCTGAACTATTGTGAGGGCCAATTGAGATATTATACACAGAAAATGGGGGGGCGGGAGGAACGGAAGTGGGGGCAACACAAAAGAAAGACTGGAAGGAAGGAACCTGTGACCGCATGTGCCATTAAGAGCGACAACTTCAAAAGTGAAGTTTCTCTTAACAGTTCTAGTTTAAATAAGGACCCTCAAGGGAGGAAGAGGGAGAATAAAAATGAGAAATGTTTCCTCATTTCCCCACTTGATCATCTTTTCAGTACATAATAAGTGATTTTTGTTTATAGGGGTATCTTCATGCTTTCAGAAGTGTGTTATTTTATTGGATGTTCATAACAATTTAAAGGCAAGATAGTTATCTCCAGTATACAAATATAAAATTTGAAGGGGACATGTACTCAGAAGAATTCGTACTTAGAATTTGGTACGCAATGATCAAATCCTTATTGCAAAGCAGAGTTAGTAAAGCTTTTCTGCAAGAGTGATGTAGTAAACATCAAGGCTTGTGGGCCATCAGCTTGCTCTCTCCGCTTAGCCCCTGTAGCTCAGAAGCAGTCATCAGAAAACTTGGGCGGTCTGTGTTACAATAAACCTTTACGTGTGGACCCTGAATTTTAGATTCATGTCATTTTCTTGCGTCCCAAAATATTCTTCTATTGATCCCCCTGTACCCCACCCCCCACCCCGCCTTCCCTTTTAAACCATTCTTAGCTCAAGCTTTAGTTTGCCAGCCTGAGTTGTAAAGTACTGCAGCTGCACGGGGTGGAATCTCTGAAGGCTCTTGTCCAGTGGAGAAGACAAGACAAGTAATCGCCTGAGAAAAGAAGAGGAAAACACAACAGTAGTGTGCATGTCTAACGTGGGGACCTGGGTGGGATTTATTGAGCAAACTGATTAAGTCCAGACTGGGAGGAGGCAAATTTTGAGATGTGCCTTGAGAAATGGGTAGGGTTTCCACAGGTGGAGAAGGAGATGTCAGGCATTCCTGAATGAACAAAAAGGCATAGACTCAGAAACTTCTGGGCAGGGCTGGGGCTGGTAATGACTGAAAGGATGAAGTGGAATGTGAGGCTGGAAAGGTAGGTCTGCTAAATTTGAAATTTAGGTAATTAATAGCTTGCATAGAACCTGAATGATAGCATTTCTGGGTACATTACAAAAGAGACCAGCACCTGTTGACCAAGGAAGACAGCAAGACAGTTTCCACTCCATTCTATACCTGCAAACAATGAGAGTTGGGTCAGTGAAGCCCTAGAGACTGAGGATGCTGCTAGCTTGAGGAAATCACATGTGGACTAGACGAGGTAGAAGAGCATGGTGACTGCAAAATTAGGAAAGTGCTCCCACCCCAAAATAAACTCTGAGATTAGTTCCCTGTTTGGGGTTTCCTTGATGTAGCCTCAGCGCCCAGCACTTACGAGATGCTCAAATATTTGTCTGAACTAAGAATGAAGGATATTTAGTTCATGAGAAAGGTATGGACAAGAGAGAGAAAACATGGAGGATGTTAATATGAGGACTACGCTAAAACTCGAATGGTTTAGTGCAAATCCATCAAAATAGAAATCTTTTGTGCAGCATGAATTGGTCATGCTTGTTCTAACTCTGTGTGACAATTGCTTCTCTCTCTAAGAGCTTACTAACCATCCATTTAATAACTCATTTGAGAATTTTTCAAGAATCAATGTCAAGTTCACCAGAATGAGTTCTGAGAAGTGACCACTTCTCCTTTTTTATTTCTCCATTGCCCAAAATGCTTAGATTTCCCCACATATTTTCTAGGATATCTATAATTGTTCATAGAAGTTACTTTGTTTTCCTCCCTATTTTAAATCTATACTTTTTTTTTTTTTGCGCTTCTTGATTTAAATGTAACTTTAAAAATCACTCCGCCCCCTCCATCCATTTCATAGAACTTGGCCTGTACTAGATTTTACCCTTTTGGAAATTATTCTTATAAGTAACCATTCTTTGATATGCATTCTCAATAACATGTATGCCCCTTGCCACAATTGTTTTTCTGAAAATTCTAAAAGTGAAATTATTCAGAGAACATGAGCCACAGTATTTTTCATTATTCATGGATACTGTCAGGATTTAATTTTTGAAAAGATCCCATTCCTCTTGAGCTAGCTTACTTTTTAAGACTTCCCTGGGATCTTCCCTAACATGCCTTTGAAATTTTTGAAATCTAGTCATTTAGCATTTAGGACACATGTTTCATCATACCCAACATTTCCTGCTTGATTATCACAGACGCTTACATTTTGTCCAGTTTTGATTTGAATTAAATTTGAAGTAGTACTCCCCCTACGTGGACAAAAGAGCAAGTGAAAATATTTCAGATGTTTTGTTTTGAATAAGATTTATTTCCAGTACACGTCTGCATAGTTGGAGAACCCCGACAGAACTTTATTTGTGACAATTTAGCAAAGTATATTAGGAAAATATAATTATAGTCTTGGTTTGAGCATCAGCAAGCATGTGGCACATACAACAGAATAAAATATGAGAATTGAATGAAGGGACTGAAGTGTAGAAGGGGTTAAGGGAAACCAAAGAATGGTGAAGTATCCAGGGTTCAGCAATAGCAGGAGACTTTACAACCCCTAGACCCAAGGAACAAGGACAAAGAGACATTACCAGAACACAAGAGAGCTTGTATTAGTTTCTCCAGTTGCCATAACAAAGTAACAGAAACTGGGTGGCTGAAACAACAAATTTTTTTTCTCACAGTTCTGGAGGCTAGACTTCAAAATCAGGTTTCAGTAGGATTTGCTCCTTCTGAGGACTGTGAGGGAGAATCTGTCCTCTTTCCTTGGCTTGTAGATGACTGTCTTTTCTGTGTCTCTTCACATCATTTTCCCTCTAGGCTTGAATCCCTGTGTCCAAATTTCCTCTTTTAGTAAGGACACCAGTCATATTGGATTAGGGCTCATTCTAATCTCATTTTAACTTGATTACCACTTTAAAGACCCTACCTCACTTAAGGTCATGTTCTAAGTTATTGGGGGTTAGGACTCTAATATATCTTTTGGGGACTCCAATATATCTTCTTATATCCAATATGTCAAACTCATAACATCTATAGCACTAAAAAGTGCTACCTAAACAGGAGCTGTGCCCTTTGATAAAGAGATAACTATTGCCAGCAGAGAAAAAAATATCCCACTTCTTTCTCTTCTCATCTTTTCAAGCTAGTTCCTCCCATTGACAAAACAAAGTGGAAGTTAGAAGGCATGAGTGTCTGGGTGTCACAGTTCATCTAAGTTAGCTTCCCAGAACACAAAGCAGGGTGGGGAGGGCGGAGGGTGAATCTGGAGGGGCAATCAGAGCATATCCAGCACAGCCTGTCTGAGCAGTCTGCAGGACGCACCCAAAGCAGCTAGCAATTTCTAAATAAGTCAGCTTCTGAGGCTTCCAGATCCCTGGAGAGACTTGAGAGCAGAAGCTGTTTGGAGACAGCCCCTTTCTGGTTTTGTTCTTCTTCATTGTGAAGTGTAAGCTTCACAGTGAAATTATACTGGAATAAAGAGCTGGGGGGCGAAGACGGAGGAGATAAAAGAATAAAGGCCTTGTCTTGGTGGGTGGAAAACTATGTCAGTTTTTTGCATTCTCAACTCTGTTCCTAGGGTGCTCTGGCCAAAGCATGAAGGTTGGAGGAAGCTGGTGGGAGGGTTCTCTAGCAACAAGGAGATACAGAGATTGGTGCTCTGGTGGCAGGTAAGGCCCTTGCTCTGCTCCCAGGAAATGCTCTGGGGAAGCAGAAGGTGTTGCAAACTGGCCTAAGTTGATCATGTCCATTCTTTTTTTTTTTTTTGGTTGATAATCAGCCAGAGAAGTTTGAAGTAGTGAAGATTTGCCTGACCTCCATTCTCTTTCCTGGTGTCTAAGGAAAACAAGTTTCAGACTTAAAAACTGCTATACACCTAATATTTGTTAAAAAATTCATTAGCAGGCAGGCAGAAAACAGCTCCTATGACCTTTTTAAATTCTTTGAGTTCTTGCTGTCCATTTGGATGCTCAGGCCACAGCATGAATGCAAGATTTATTCAAGGTGGGGTCACAAATATCCCAGAGGCAGGGTCTGTCACTGCATTACGGCATGGCCATCAGGCCACCAGAGATGGAATCTTCCTTTGTTATGCTGCTCCAGTCCTGATCAGTGCCAGAAGTGTCTTCAGAAACAGGTTTTCACTGGTGAAACAAGTTGCTTGTTCGTTTATCTAATGGATATTATAAAAGAGCTAAGTCATTGGCGAAATTTGTGCTTTTCAACCAGTCTGTACCATTTTGTGGAAGATACCTTTGATTGGAATGTTTGCTAGCCACTCCTGGCATGGGAATTGATGATTAGAATGCTAGCTGAGCAACAACAAATGTTGCTAAGGATGTGGAGAAAAAGGAACTCTCCTACACTGCTGATGGGAAAGCAAACTGGTCCAGCCACTATGGAAAGCTGTGTGGAATTTCTTCGGACTACTGAAAATGGAGCTACTGTATGACCCAGCAATTCCACTCCTAAGTATCTACCCAAAGGGCACAAAAACATTAATTCAAAAGAATACCTGCATGCCTATGTTTGTTGCAGCACTATTTATGATAGGTAAGACTAGGAAACCACCCAAATGCCCAAAAATAGATGACTGGATCAACAAGATGTGGTACATATACACAATGGAATGCTATTCAGCAATCAAAAAAGATAAACTCATGACATTTGCAGCAACATGGATGGAGGTAGAAGGAATTATGCTCAATGAAACAAGCCAAAAGGAGAAGGAAAAATATCAGATGGTTTCACTTACAGAAGGAGTATAGGGGAACCAAATAAGGGATCAGGCAAAAAAAATAATAACAATAAAAAACACAAAACAAAACAAAAATAAATAGAGAACTATAAATCAGGGACATTATGCAAGCGAGGGGGAGGAAGAGGGATCCAGATGAGGGTGGGAAGAACACAAGGGACTATAGTGATAGTGCATGGGTGCATTGGTGGTGGGAATTCTGCGGAGACTGCACCTGAGACAAAAAAGCAAACATTGCAAAACAAAATTAACAATGATGTAAAATATATATAAATAAATTATTTTTTAATTTTTATTTATTTATTTTTAAAAGATTTATTTATTTATTTATACAAGCACTGGGTACAGTCCGAAGCGCGGGAGGATGCGAGAATTCACCAAAGCTAGAGCAGGGAACAGAACAGACAGACTGATGAAATACACTGCTGAGGGGAGCAGCAGGCTCAGCAGGAGAGGTCTGCGTGCCATGTGGGACCCTCACCAGTGGCTGGGGATAGAACTGGCACTGCAGAGGCTGCGGGCAGCTTTGCAGCCCAGCGCTCAACCCCTGCGCCACCAGGGGAGGCCCTAAATTTTTTTTTTTTAAGAATGCTACCTGTACCTGGGTATAACTTCAAGTACGTTACACTGACAGAAGTCATCCTTTCTTTGCCGGAAGTTTTAATATGCCCACATATTTTATTTTGGAAAGTAGATTCACTTTTTGGAAAGTGCCAGTATTAAAAAGAAGATAGAAGTAATCTGGGAGTCCAGAGGTAGGGGAATGGTTGGAAAGTTTCACAGCGTGTCTCCTCTTTGTGAATTGTCAAAATAGGAGCAAGTTGGATCCTATCTAAGGTTCTGGAAGTACTAGAAGAGCTTTCTTAAACATCCTTACCTAAAATATTATTCCCTTGCCTGCTTTCCAAGGATGAATGCCAAAATGTTTTAAGGTGACAATTTAGAATGGGCAACATGGTTTACATGTGTGAGTCCTGATTTCTACCTGGTATGCAATATTGAATCCATTTTTCTTTTCCTTCTTTCAAATACTTGCCACCATGCTCACCCTCCTGACAAACATACATTGAGTACCCACTGCGGGCCCAGCATTGGACCAAGTGCTTCAAAAAGCAGAGAGGAAAAAGGCACAGGCCTTGCCCTATAAGACTTCATAGCTAACTTTTATATGCTAATCATATTTTTACTGGACACTGTTGTCCCTCAACCCTCAAGCAACTCTGTAAGAGAGGTGTTATCATGTCTGTAGTGCCAGCAAGGCAGAGAGCAGGTTCTCTATGGATCTGGGTAGGTGGGTAAAGGCAGAGTCTTAGAGCCTCGATGCCTTTTTTTTTTTTAGAAGCATCTTTAAAACCACCAGAGGTGTGGGGGTTGGGGGGAGCAGTGAGAGGATTCACCAGAGACAAAGTTGGGAGCAAAACAGGCAGATCTACTGAAATACACTGCTGAGGGGAGCAGTGAGCAAGACAGGAGAGGTCTGCTGCGCCACGTGGGCCACCTCCCGGCTGGGGATTGAACCCGTGCTGCAGTGGCTGTGGATAGCTTCACAGTGCTGCGACTTAACCCCTTATACCACCAGGGAGGCCCCTCAATCCATACTCTTTACCATGTACATATGGCCTATCTATTTTAGGGGTGGGGTGGGGGTGGATACATGAATAAATAAGCACAATGGCCAGTGGTAGATGCACAAAGTACCACATAGCACAGAAAGAGGCCCACTCAACCCAGGATTTGAGAAGGGTGAGGAAAGAGGTATTTGAATGGAAGGACAGCTGAACAGCATTGGAAAATCTGAATAGGTACCAGCTGAGAACAGAAGAGAAGGAAGAAAATCCAACCAGAGGAGACATCATTGTATGTGGGAAAAACTGTAAAATGTAAGGGGGGATTTGGGAGACAGTTTGCTCCACAAATGTTTATTTAGGCTCTTCTGTGGGCTCACTGTGCTTGGTGCTGTGTGCACAGCAGGGACAAAGCATCTACACAACTTGAACTTGAGCTTGCAAACACTTTGCTCTCTTAGTCAAATAACCTTTAGAACTACCCCCCATGTAAAGACTCAATATACTAGAAATAGAAGTGCACTTCCTCAATCCAATAAAGGTTATTTATGAAAAAATCCACAGCTAACATCATATTAATAGTGAAAGACTGAATGCCTTTCCCCCAAGACTAAGACCAAGATGAGGATACCCATTTCTTACCATTTCTATCCTAGATATTCTAGCCAGGGTCACAAGGCAAAGAAAATTAAAAGGAAGGCACACAAATTGAAAAAGAAATCCATAACAAAAGTGTTACAATTTTGAATTGAAACATTAGAGCAACTTGGTTTTTCCCTGCATATTACTATATAAACAATGTATCAAACTTTCCTATAAAATGATATTAAGTTTTATTATTTTATTTTAATTTTACAACTATTTATTTCCTTACATTGTTATTCACTTTTGTACAATAATTGGTTTCTCCCTCCAGGTATCAACCCCATAGTTCTCCCACCACCATAGCCCCTGTGAACCCTCACCATAGTCCCTTGTGCCCTTCCCTCCCCTGCCTCAGCCCCTCTCTCTCCCTCTTCCCTGCTGTGTGCCTCAGATCTATGGTTAGTTTGCGTGTTTTATTTTTTTCCTGACCCTTTGTTCGATTTCACTGAATTCCACCTATAAATGAAACTATCCAATACTTCCCTTTTTCCTTCTGAATTATTTCTCTTAGCATAATCCACTCCAGCTCCATCCATGTTACTGCAAATGTCATGGGTTTATCTTTTTTGATTACTGGTTATTATTCATATATATATATATATATATATATATACACACACACATATGTGTGTGTGTGTGTATATGTACACACACACGCACACACCCCACACCTTCATCCACGCATCTGTTTTGGAACATTTGGATTGTTTCCATGTCTTGCCTATTGTAAACAGTGCTGCAGTAAACATAGGAGTGCAGATTTCCTTTCAAATAGTGTTTTTGTGTCCTTTGGGTAGATTCCTAGTAGTGGAATCACTGGATCATATGGTAGATCCATTTTTAGTGTTTTGAGGAAAACTCCACACAGCTTTCTATAGTGGCTAGACCTGTTTGTATTCCCACTAGGAACACTACAGCAATTTGATACCTGCCATCAACAACTTCTGTATATAAAAAAGTCAAATCACTTTAACTATAAGAAATTTCACGTTACTCCTTTTTCTCCTTGAACTTGTATTTTTATTTCATTTTACTCTTACAGAAGTTTTGAGGTATTATAATTTTATGCTTGAAGCTGATCATCTTATCATAGTTCTCTACTACATAAAGATGCATTTGCATTGACATTTAATTTGCAAAAAACATTTTCTGAGATCATAATCTTTTTTTTTAAATAATAAATTTTATTTTTATATTCCCCCATACAATTGCAAATGCCCCATTCTGACCCCAATCCTTCCGCTCCCGCCCCCCACCCCCCAAAAAGTGTCTCTGGTTCATAGTTTTTTGTTGATTTTGATTTTCACTTTCTTATATTCATTTTCCTGGTCCCTTATTTAAGTTTTCTAGATTCCTGCTATGAGTGAGACCATCCGGTATTTTTCTTTTTCTTTCTGGCTTATTTCGCTGAGCATGATCCCTTCCAGCGCCATCCATGTTGCTGCAAATTGCATGTGTTTATCTTTTTTGAATGCTGAGTAATATTCCATGGTATATATGTACCACATCTTCTTTGAGATCATAATCTTTTAAAAACTTTCTAACCTGGGGGGTGGGGGCGGGAGGGGAGGGATTGGGGTCAGAATGGGGGGGCTGCAATTGTATGGGGAATATAAAAATAAAATGTATTATTTAAAAAAAATAAAAAAATAAAAACTTTCTAACCTGTCATTGCAAATATTTTTATTATTGCATGATGAATGTAAATAACATAAGGCATCATTTTTTGATAAATGAAATTTTATTGCAAATGTATATTGGTGCAATATAGGTGATTTTTGTCAACAAGGTCTACGCCATTCTATTCTTGTTTTGTTGGAATGACTAAAATACTTGCTCACATAAAGTAAGTAGATGGGAATGGAAAGGCTTCTGCTATTCCAAAAGCAGATCATTTGGAATACCTTCTAAACAGTGTGCTAAAAGTCACATAATAATCATCAAAACTTATTTTAATAACCCATCAGCTGGTGATTCCAGGAGGTCCTTATTCAACTTTGTCAAAAGCAAATGATTGGAAACCATCTGGCTTGCAAAAAGATGTGTTATCCATTCATTAAAGTTTTTCAATCCTGTACCAGTATTTCCATATATCCCTTTGTTTGAACACCTGAGAGGTTTATATACTGCCTGGGAGAGAAACTGAGAAGGATTCTTTGGGGGAGGAGGAGCCTTTGGTTGGTTGTTTGTTTTATCTGGCCCTCCCACTTCTTGGAAAGGGAGCGCCATAAAGTCACAGATCTTTGTTTTTGGTTCACTGCTGTATCTGCAGGGCCTAAACCTGCACCAGTAGATGTTCAATGACTATCAGTGGGATGTTAGGAAATATATAAAAAACTCTGGGTGTCTGGTCATCTACAGTGGTGAAAAGGAGAGGAGGCAGAGACATATAATTTGAGTTTCTCGGTTCAAAGGCATCAAAAGGTCCTCCAATCAAGCAGCACTGAGTAGAAAAAGGCCAGATCTTTGTCATTCAACCTAGGTTTGAATTCTGACATTGATATTGAATAGTAGTGACTTTGAGAAAACTCTTGGTCTTAGACAATTAAAAACATAATAATGCTTATAAATGTCTGTATCATTGCAAGCAAATATGAACTGTCCTTCATTGGAATCCTGCATCTTTTCCTCTTGGTGTATTATCCTCCCCTCTTAGTAGGCCAGGAATTTGTACTGTTGACCTTATTCCAAACTTCTACTACTGAGGATACTTACCAGAAGACAAAGTGGCAGAGTTGGAGTGGGGCATTCCTATACTTGCATTTCCTTATCAGCGGGGAAATAACTGCCTTACCTCATAGGTTTATTGTGTAGAATAATGTGTTATCTTTCCTAAGTGATCAGAACAGAGTGTGACACACAAAGTGTTAATAAACGAGTGTTATAATTTCAGTCTGACTGCCATTGATAAAAATACATGTACCTGGAAGAAGAGGGGCACCCAGAGGTAAAGCACAGTGGAAACCTCATGGGGATCTTCTCAGCTGCCCTGTCTCCCACACACTATTTATAAGATGTCTCAGGATGGCAACTAGTCAGATTCTGTGGAGGAAGGAAAACCAATGTTTGACTTTGAGTGGGTGGAGCAGGATAAGGATATCATTGGTATCTGCAGCCAAAAGAAATACACATTTTCTTCAGGGTTCCTGAACTTCCAAAGCCCTTCCAAAGGTATTCCAGCCCTCCAAAATTCTACCTGCTGTTGGTCACAATCAGTGGATAAAGTGGTAGAAATGTGGAGTTGTTACAGGGCAGGGAGAGGGGCACCCCAGACCCTGCAAACCTGCCTACTCTAAATAGGTTCTGTCATCGGCTGCATTAACACAAAACATATGAGACTTTAATGAAAAGGAACTTTAATACAATTAGTAAACAATACAGGAAAGGCAAAGAATATAGTTTCTAAATCAAACATCCAAAGTTACCCATCCTGGGCCTCCCTGGTGGCTCAAGGGGTTAAGCACCACACTATGAAGCAATCTGCAGCCTCTGCAGCACAAGTTTGATCCCCGGCTGGCCAGGGAGAAACCCACATGGAGAAGCAGACCCCTCCTTTCTTGCCCGCTGCTCCCCTCAGCAGTGTCTTCCGTCTGTCTGCCTGTTCTGCTCCCCACTCTGTCTCTGGTGAATCCTCTCACCACCCCCTCATTTCTGGCTTGTATCCCAGCTCTTGTATGCATAAATAAATAAATTAAAAAAAAAAAAAAACAGTTACCCGTCCCCTCATGGGTAAAAGTCCACCCAAACGGGATTGGCCCAGAGCAAGGACCCAAAGCCTGCCACGAGTCTAAAACACCTTCCAACAGGGACCCACAGAAAAGGATCAGAAACAACCAGACAAGTCTGGAAGGAAAAGAGCAAAATCAAAATCAAGATAAAAGCTGCCATTATTATCCTCCCCCTGGGTCTCTCACCCACGTCTGTGTCACCCAGTCCATGACCAAAGGCAAGCGCAGTTTCTTCACATGTCTCTCTGCTCCATGTGCCTCCTCCAGGTCTCCCTCTGGCTCCATCCTGCTTCCTTCCTTCCTCAGTCTCCTCTGCAGCTTCCTTTCTTCTCTTTAGCTCCACCCTCCTTTGGGTGGGGCAGGGAACCTGGAACTTGCCCTTTTCCTGGGGACCACCCTGTTACAGAATAACTTCAAATACAAGTGTCAGAATTTCTGCAGTCATAAAGGAGGAGATGGTAGTGCAAATGAGGACGTGAACACTAACAGATGTTTGTCCAGGAAACACATCAGTGTAGGAGACTCAGTTCCTCAGCAACAGAGCAGACCCTTCAGAGAATATTGCCTTACAACTAGGATTAAACCCTTCAATGATTTCTTCAAGATAAACCAAAATTGTACCACTGATATTCCTCAGGTTGTTGAAATAAGCACCAAAAAAGATAATGATTCATGCATTCGCCCCAAGAACAAGACTTGCAAGAAGAGATTCCAATTTCATCATGCTCCTAAGGTGAGAAGAAAGAATATTCCTGTTCTACAAAGACAAAGAGTTCATTGGATACTGGCAAAAAAATTGGTAGAACTGCAAGTGGACTTATAAGGAGAGAGAGGTGATTCAGTATAAACTCTGCATGTGATATGCACATTTCCAGCAGATTCATCAGAAAGGTCTCTCTGATTCAGAGATTGCAGAATACTGCGGCTTGTGTTTTCCCATAAGCACTGACAAGAAGCAGTTAAAACCCTCCTTTTCTAACCCAAGAAAAATCCACCTTTCCGAATTAATGCTTGAGAAATGCCCTTTTCCTACTGGCTCAGATTTAGTCCAAAAATGTCATTTGATTAAACAACATAAAGCCCTGGTGAACACCCATTCAGCATTTTTCAGATTCTTTTGATCCATCCTGGGCTTCTACAGATGATGAAGGAGATACACATAGAGAAGGCAGCTTAGTATGGAAGGGGCTGACCCCACTGTCATTGCACAGATACATGCAGTTGAAGCCACTACATAGGTTATTCATTCCTTTATAAAAATGATGACCAAAGTTAGCTCTTGGACAATTCTGCAATTTCACAAGTTGATTGTGACTCAGAAGAGAACATAATTACTCTGTATTTACATGGAGACAGAAGGAATATCAGGTCTGGGGACAGCCATGCCACACTTGCAGGCAGAGAGTTGGAAAGTCCATATACAGATTGATTATATTCACTGCCTTCCGGCCACTTTGTTTCAGATTACAGGTAATCCCTGTTACTGAGAAGTGATGTGTCTTTACAAAAGCAGAAGTCCTTAAATCTAAGCACTTTTCTTCTCAGGGAGTCTGTGCAGGAAGACTACTACCTCTTTGCAAACTTCTTTCTCTTCAACAGATCCCCGCTTAAAGATAAAATGCCATTCGCAGCAACATGGATGGAGCTAGAAGGGATCATGCTCAGTGAAATAAGCCAGAAGGAAAAGAAAAATATCGCATGGTTTCACTTATAGGAGGAATATAGGGGAACCAATTAAGGGCTCAGAAAAAAATTATAATAAAAAAACAAATTAGCAGGCAACCATAAATTAGAAACATTCTGGGAGGGAGAGGTAGGCAAAGGGATCAAAACGGGAGGAAAGAGCACAAGGGACTATGGTGATGGTTCATGGGTGAATTGGTGGTAGGGTTTTTACAGGGAATATACAATGATGTAAAAAATATAAATAAAAAGAAATAAATTATTAATAAAAATACAACAGATTCCCGCTTGCCCAAAGTAAATGGTGAAACCCCAATTTTAATTTTGATATTCATGACCAGGTTTATTTCACCCCTCTACTGTAATTGAACTTCTGGAATATTATAACCATTTAAAAAAATCATTACATATGATATTGCTAAATAGGTATTTCCCTTTTGGCCTGCAATATATCTACTATGCAATAATACTCAGATCATGAATTGATGGGCTCTCTTTACCACCAAAGTTACAGGATTTTTTAAAAAAGTTTCATTATAAACAATAACTTAAAGTTCACTGGCTAGAATGAGAAACAGTTAAGAGGAGGTAAACTCTTCTGTCCCCAATGGGTATTAACTAGATTTGCTTCTTTTTTTTAAATTTCTTTTTATTTTTTTAGATTTATTTATTCATGCATACAAGAACCAGGGTGCAGTCCATATGTGCGGGAGGGTGAGAGGATTCACCAGAGACAGAGCGGGGAGCAGAACAGGCAGACAGACTGGAAACACTGCTGAGGGGAGTAGCAGGCAAGACAGGAGAGGTCTGCTGCGCCATGTGGGTATCTCTCTGGCCGACCAGGAATTCAACCTGGGCTCAACCCGCCGTGCCACCGGGGAGGCCCAATAATTCTATTTCTTACTGTAGAATGAATTATTGACATTGAATGAGTATTTCAATACTGTGACTGATTTTTTCTAAGACTTTTTCTATAAACTTTCAAAAGTGGGGATGTCTGTCACTACTATAAAGTAATCTTTGGAAATCCATGAAGATTGCCTTCCTTTTAGAAAAAATTGCAATTTTCTAGCCTCAAGGACATAGTACAGTTCATTTATAAGTTGCTATAGTAGAGTCAGTCTCCTTTTTTCTTAAGCAAACTAGCAGTAGTTCTTAAAATTTCAGACTTATAAGACTGGTAGTAAAATTTTATTTAAAAGCTTTAGGTGTTACTTTTTCATGCTTTTTGGTTTAATCCTACTAAGTACACAATAATTTACACACAATGAAAAAGTCTCCTAAAATATAATGAATTTTTATATATCAATTTAAATGCAAAAATTATGCATAATGTTTAGAAATAAATAAAGCATTTTTAAGAAGTAGCTACTACTTCTTAAACAGTTACAAATGGAAATAATATCAAAGTAACCTGTGTTTTTATCCTAGAAACATACCATAAGTCTCAGTTTATCAAGGAAACTTTGAAAACGTTTGTTTTCTATACCTAAGAATATGTTTTGGGCACTGGTAAGAGAATAACAGCTTTTGCTTTGCCTAAAATACTTGAAATCATTAAACTTAGAATGCAGAAAGCATGGAGCGGTGTGGAGGTGTCATGACAATTTGGGGTTGAATGTACTCATCTTTTTGATCATTAATTAATCCTAGTTGAAGCCCTTTATCCTGGTATTGACATCTCATTGGAGATTTTTCATCAATAACCTCTTGCACTGGACCCATTTGGGGCACAACATGATGTCCTCCAGGTGTGAGGGTGGAAAACTGCAGGCAGGGAGCAGGAAGAAAGAGCACACTTGCCTTTGTTTCTCAGGCACCCAGGTTTGTTCCCCAAGAAACTGCAGATAAACCCAACCCTCTGTCTGCAGGGAGACTTCGCCCCTGGACCACACACCATTGACACCGTGTGACTCCTGTCAACTGGTGACTGTATTTCTACTTTCTCTGTCTTTCCAGCCATGGCTCCCATTCTAGTCCCAGAGGCAAACACAGCATTGGGGCAGAAGTTGTCAGTACCACTGTAGTGACTCCCTCAAGAGAAGAAGACCCTTCCAGTACAGGCAGAGGTCTCCCCTTCTTGGGAGAAGCAGCCATTATAGGAACTTTCCAGAGATATTTTCTCTTTGCCTATCTTTGCATTTCTCTGTGATTGTTTCAGGATCCCTGCCTCCTTTGTGGTGTCTGGAATGTCCTGATTTGGAGATGCACATTCACAGATTCTCTTACATAGAAGCTTCTAATTGCTGGCCTTTGGTGCTCAGACCAGCACAATGTCCCTCGGAAGCAGGTTGACTGGTAGCATTTAGAGTGTAGTGGAGGAATTGGTCTCATCTTCCAAAGTTCTGCACTGTCGTTGTCTTGTGTCTTCGCTTACAGGAAGCACTGTCTTTTTTCACACTTCTTTTTTGGTGTGCTTCCCTATGCTGAAGTTCTTTTTGTAGTTGTGCTTTCACTAGAAGTCGTCTATTCCTGTAGGACACAGGTTTACATTGGATAGTAAGGTTTTCTTCTCCCTATTTCTTTGAGGAGTTCCACTGTAGACAGAGGAGCTGGCCAGTCATTCCTCTGGTGTCCACCCACCACAATACATTACCTGCCACAGGATCATAAACTCATACCTCACAGGGCCTCCCTGGTGGTGCAAGGTGTTAAGCACCACACTATGAAGCTATCCGCAGCACTGCAGCTGGAGTTTGAACCCCTGGCTAGCCAGGGAGCTACCCACATGGCACAGCAGACCTCTCCTGACTCGCCCACTGCTCCCCTCAGCAGTGTATTTCAGTCAGTCTGCCTGTTCTGTTTCCCACTCTGTCTCTGGTGAATCCTCTCACCCCCCCACACCTCTGGCCTGTACCCCAGTTCTTGTATGCATAAATAAATATTTAAAAAAGAAATCAGCTCATACCTCAGATCCCAAGAGAGTCATTGAACTCTGCTGCAGTGTGGCTTCTCCCCTAGGCACTGTCTCCTTGCCTTTTGAATTCTCCATATCAGAAAAGAAGTTGAGGTTGATATAAACTTAGTTCTGGGTATTAAATTTTTAAAATGACAGCTCTAACTTAAAACAGACATTTGGAATAACTGTTGCAATATAGACTTGTGTGATTTTTAAAGGTATTTGCAGTCTAAGTGTTGATTTATTAAAGTTGGATCCTTTCCTATGCCATGTGAATTTGTGAATTTTTAAAAAAGGTTTATTTATGCATACAAGAACTGGGGTACAGGCCAGAGGTGCAGGGTGGGGGGGGGAACAAGAGGATTCACCAGAGACAGAGTGGGGAGCAGAACAGGTGGATCGACTGAAATACACTGCTGAGGGGAGCAGCGGGCAAGTCGGGAGAGGTCTGTTGCGCCATGTGGGTTGCACCAGATAGCTTCATAGTGCTGTGACTTAACCCCTTGTGCCACCGGGGAGGCCCTGAATTTGTGAATCTTAATCTTAGTGCCAAGCAGTAAGGCAGGTCAGGTCGGTGGGCAAAGGCTGGCTTATTCCTTTCTGTCTCTCATCATCTTGTCTCAAAATCTCACCTCATGGGCCTCCCTGTTGGTGCAAGGGGTTAAGACGCAACCTATGAATCTCTCCGCAGCCACTGCAGCACGAGTTCAATCCCTGGCCAGGGAGATACCCACATGGTGCAGCAGACCTCTCCTGACTTGCCCGCTGCTCCCCTCAGCAGTGTATTTCAGTCAATCTGCCTGTTCTGTTCCCCGCTCTGTCTCTGGTGAATCCTCTCACTCCCCACACCTCTGGCCTGTACCCCAGCTCTTGTATGTATAAATAAATAAATCTTAAAAAAAAAACCCAACTCATCTCAGTGTCGCCTCCTAGGCCCACGTGTGCACATTTACACATATGTGTGCCCGTGCTCTTTGGGTCCAGGTGTCCATAAACTTGTGAGAAGCACAAGAATCACAGGTGGCAATCATAAAGGGTAGTGGCAGGAGGGCACAAAAAAAATCAGATTAACTTATTTACTCTACAGAGAATCATAAAGAAGGTGAGATTAATAGGGGCCTCGGCAAGTCATGTAATAATAATTACAGTAAATGTTGATGTTGAGGAGATTATTGTTAAAATCATTAATATTTGAGATGGCAGTATTTATCTCTGTTGTAAAGTCTCAAAACTGAATTGCTTAAGTACAATTTGTGGAATTTCAGTGCAGTTAATTTTTAAACTTTTTTTGAAAAAAGATTTATTTATTTATGCATACAAGAACCAGGGTACAGGCCAGAGGTGTGTGTGTGGGGGGGGGGGTTAGAGGATTCACCAGAGACAGAGTGGGGAACAGAACAGTTACACTGACTGAAATTCACTGCTGAGGGGAGCAGTGGGCAAGTCAGAAGAGGTTTAAAAAAAAGCTCCCTGGCTGGGGATTGAACTCATGCTGCAGTGGCTGTGGATAGCTTCATAGGTTGCATTTCAACACCTTGCCCCCACCAGGGAGGCCCTCAGTGCAGTTAAATTTTTTTAAAATAAATTTTATTTTTATATTCCCCATACAATTTCAACCCCCCCATTTTGACTCCAATCCCTCCCCTCTTGCCACCCACCCCCCCAAAAGTGTCTCTGGTTCATAGATTTTTGTTGATTTTGCTTTTCACTTTCTTATAGTTATTCATTTTCCTGGTCCCTTATTTAAGTTTTCTAGATTCCTGCTATGAGTGAGACCATCTGGTATTTTTCTTTTTCTTTCTGGCTTATTTCGCTGAGCATGATCCCTTCCAGCGCCATCCATGTTGCTGCAAATTGCATGTGTTTATCTTTTTTGAATGCTGAGTAATATTCCATGGTATATATGTACCACGTCTTCTTGATCCAGTCATCTATTTTTGGGCATTTGGGTTGTTTCCAAAGCTTAGCTATTGTAAACAGTGCTGCTATAAACATAGGGGTGCAGGTGCTCTTTGGAATTGATGTTTCTGTGTCCTTTGGGTAAATAAACTAGGAGTGGAATAGTGCAGTTAAATTTTAATGGAAAAATCTGAAACCTAAATTGCAGATTTAAGAGGTACTGTACAACCACTTTATCTGTAAATAATGTTACTTAGCACATTTTTGTTCCTTAGAATAATACTATGCAATACTACTTGGGTGAACTGTTCTGGAAGTAATATCAAGTTCTTCTTAGAATTGAACTGAATTTACTATTCATCCTAAGCAGTTTTCACTAAAGCAGCCAAATCATTCTTGTGTCTTTTTGTTAATGTGCTTGGAACCACTGGTGAGTTCACCTTGGTTTCCTAACCTGTGTCTACCAAACATTACTTTACGTCCTGATGGCTATTGTCAAGGGTGAAAAAAAAAGGAAAAGAATATCAGTATACAACATTCACTCTTTGCTAATATATGCTTCTATTTGCTGTGCCTTGTTATGGTTTCATTTTTGATGTGCTGGTAAGTATATTTGGTATTCTTGTAAAAACAAAACACAACAAAACCAAAACTTTCCTAATATCGTCAGGAGGAGGCAAGGTAAAATCCTGCCTTCCTCCTTGTTCTCAAAGTACTACTACAGCATCTCTGAAACAACAGAGAGGACCAAGGTACTCAACATTACAGTCCTTAGATAATATGCTCTCTCTCCCTTAGCCTGTGATTTCCTTCCGAGTAGGGAGTCATTCTGTAAAACCCCAACAAGCATAAGGCTCAGCATTTGGCTAGAAGTTGAATGTTCCTTAAGTGAAAAAAATCTGGAGATAAGCTGCTGATGTCATGTCTTGGCCAAGAACAGCTTGCCCTGAGATTGAAGGGGCATCTGTGGACCATGGCTTCCAAAAGCAAAATTGGAGAGGGTGAGGGAATAGCCGTAGTTTCTATCAACTCCCTGGAAGTTCCTCAAATTTACTAAATTTGAAGAAGGGATGTTAGAAACAAACCCATAGGCCTGGAAGCTGCCTAAAGGGTTGGGGCCAGGTGTTGACAGCCAGCAGGGTGTCCCAGGTTGTCTTAGTCTCTTTGAGAACAAGAAATCCATGTTAGGATGGGCTATTTTTGTTTTTCGTTTAATCAAGGCACTCCCTAATTTACTCAATTTTTTTTAATGTTCTCTAACTTGGAGTGAGGAGGGGAGAATCCCTTCACACTGTGACAAAACCCATACTTAACTTGTAAAGCAAAAGAAATACCCCAGAATATTAGCAGAATTTACCTCCATGGGGTACAATACAGGAATTTCTCTCCTCCCTTATCATCTGCACTTTGTAGATTTTCATTAAAGAGTAAGTATGATTCTCAAAATGAAAATATTTTAACAAACCTATATCATGAGCTCAAACTTCTTCATCCATGGATTTATGAAATCACAAAGTTAATTAAAACTACTCCTTTATCTGTCTAAATGCTAAATGTTAAATCTCTCTATCCTTTATCTAAATGTTAAGTCCAATAGTCAGGGCAGTGGGTAGAGTATTCAGAAAATTTTTACATAAACATTGAAGGGAAATTATCCCTGGATTAAATGCTGCTCTAGGCCAGGTTCCAACACAGAAAGACAACAGAAGACACAGCAGGAGAGACTCTCCAGAGCTGCAGGGATGCCCCAGTGCAGCACCTGACAAGCGACACTCTAAACAGCAGCTGCAGTGGCTGAACGACCCGACAAATGGCCATACTCACCCAGCTCAGCAAGGTGCCAGGTTCTGGGTCTTCAGCTTAATCTGCCAGGCTGTAACAGCAGTAAAACCAGGAACAGTTTCAGACACTTGGCTAATTGCAAAGCCTCCGAACTTTTCCTCTCTGAGGTTGGCTGCTGGAGGCCTCCACCTTCAGAGCTCTGCAACAGCCTTTTGGAAGACTGGCAAGTTGGGGGCCGGAGTCCACTGGCCCCAAAATGCTGAAGATTCAAAAACCCTGAATCCCAAAGACTGAATAGATCCACACCTCCTTCTGCAGTCCCTTATATTACTTATCAGTTGCCCCACCCCAAAATGTGATACTTTTTAGCATTTTCCCTGGGGCAATCTATTCTCACCAGCAACCCCCTCCAGGGGCAACACCTGTAACAGTCTTTTGGCGTCAGCCACAGATTACATAACTAATAATAATTACGTTATTATTGGTTATTATGGTATATCACAATCATTATCTGTACTTATAGACCTTATTATGTGTTTGGAGCTGTCTGATTATACAGAGTTGTTTTTATTATTGTTTTTTTTTTCCTGCCACCATCCTTTATACCTTTTGACCCCTTCTCTGTCCCCACCTCCTTTTTAACCGAGGTCTCTCTTATGAGGATATTAATCACATTAATAATTAGAAGGGTGATGTAATCATCCCCAAAAGGCCCTATCTTTTATCTCTCTCTCTCTCTCTCTCTTTATTGAGATAACACTGGTTTACAACTCTGTATATGGATTTACAGCACACCTCTCAGATGTCTATTACCACACCAGACTACCATCAAAGTACCACAGTCCTTTGTGTAGGCCACTGGACCTCCTCCCCCCCCTTTGTTTCCTATCCTACCTCCTCCTTAAGTAGTCTCGATGCTGCAGTCATATTTCTGGGACTTATTTTCATTTAATTTTGTCAGTTCCTTTGATTTTTCTCCCTCTCTATTCCACATATGAGTGAAATCACCTAGTATTTATTTGTCTTTCTCCTGCTGACTTGCTTCACTTAGCATAATCTACTCAGTTCCATCCATGTTGTTGCAAATGACAGGAGCTCATCTTTTT
Source organism: Talpa europaea (assembly GCF_964194135.1). Taxonomy (NCBI): domain Eukaryota; kingdom Metazoa; phylum Chordata; class Mammalia; order Eulipotyphla; family Talpidae; genus Talpa; species Talpa europaea. The sequence goes on along the minus strand of NC_140068.1, from coordinate 94,742,862 downwards.
TTTATATAGCTGAGTAGTATTCTGATGTGTTTCTATACACATCTCCTTGGTCCACTGCTCTGTCAATGTGCGTTTAGGATGTTTTCATAATTTGGCTATTGTATATAGTGTTGCAATGGACACAGGAGTGCATATGTTCCTTTGAATTAGTGATTTGGTATTCTTCAAGTAGATGCCTAAAAGTGGAATTGCTGGATCATTTGGTATATCACTTTTAACATTTTGTGGAACCTCCATGCTGTTTTCCATAAGGATTGGATCAATCTACATTCCCACCAACAGTGTATGAGGGTTCCTTTCTCTCCATACCCTCATAATTTGTTGTTTCTGTTTTTTTGACATGGTCCATGCTCACAGGTATGAAGTAGTATCTCATTGTAGTTTTGATTTGCATTCCTTTGACAATGAGTAATGTTATACATTTTTCATGTGCCTGTTGACTATCTGTATGTCTTCTTTGAAGAAGTGTCTATTTAATTCTTTTGCCCATTTTTTGATTGGGTTCTTTGTTTCATTTTTGTTGAGTGGTGTAAGTTCTTTATAGGGCTTGGATATTAGTTCCTTGTTAGATCTATGATGTACAGATATGTTCTCCCATGCATTAGGGTGTCTTTTTCATTTTAATTATAGTTTCATTCACTGTACAGAAACATTTTAGCTCAATGTAGTCCCATTCATTTATTTTGCTTTTGTTTTCTTTGCCACTGAAGTTGAGGCCCCAAAGATCCTGAAGTCAGTGTTGTGGAGGGTTTTGCCTGTGTTTTCTTCTATGTGTTTTACGATTTCCAGTCTTTAATTCATCTTGAGTTAATTTTTGTGTATGGTTGAGAGTGGTCTAGTTTCTTTCTTTCTTTTCTTTCTTTTTTTTTTTTTTTTGCACAGGACTGTCCAGTTTTTCCAGCACCATTTGGTGAAAAAACTTTCCTTTCTCCATGCATACTCTTGGCTCCTTTGTCATAGATTAATTGTTCATATAAAAGTGGATTTATTTTTGGGTACTCAATTCTATTCCATTGATCTGTCTATTTTTATTCCAATACTATACTCTCTTTATTTTTATAGCCTTGTAGTATATTTAAAGTCTGGGAGTATGATGCCTTCATTCCTCTGCATTTTTGCCAAGATTGCTTTGGCTATATGGGGGTCTTCTGTGGTTGCTTATAAGTTTCAATAGCGTTTGATCGATTTCTTTGAGGAATCTGCTGAAGCTTTTTTAGGGATTCCATCAAATCTATATATTGCTTTGGGTAAGATGGATATTTTACAATGTTAATTCTTTCAAGTCATGATCATGGAATATCTTTCCATTTCCTTATATCTTCTTCTATTTCTTTTAACAATGTCTTATAATTTTCATTGCATAGGTCTTTCACTTCCTCTGGTTTATTTCTAGGAATTTAATTCTTTTGGATCCTACTGTAAATTGGATTATTGTCTTGATTTCTTTCTGTTCTATTTCATTATTGGCATATAAGAATGCAGCAAATTTTGTATATGGCCTGCCACTTTACTGCACTGATTGGATGATTCTAAGATTTTTAGAGAAGTCTTTAGGGTTTTCTATGTATATTATCATGTCATCTGCAAACAGTGATAGATTTATTTTCCAGTTGGATTCTTTTTATATCTTTCTCTTGCCTTATTACTTTAGCTAAGTCTTCCAATACTGTGTTGAACAGTAATGGTGAGCGTGGATATCCTTGTCATATACCTGATCTTAGGAGAAAAATTTTCTGTTTCTCACCATTGAGTATGATGGTAGCTGTGGGTTTGTCATATATGACCTTTATTATGTTAAAGTATATTCCTTCTATCCCTAGTTTACTAAGAGTTTTTCTCACAAGTGAATGTTGAATCTTGTTAAATGCCTTCTTGCTATCTAATGATCTGATCACGTGATTCTCATCTTTCCTTTTGTTTATATGTGAATTACATTGATTTGCCTATGTTAGATCATCCGTTGCATTCCTGGAATAAAATCTCACCTGGTCATGATATATGATTGCTTTAATGTACTGTTGAATTCAGTTTGCTAAGGTTTTGTTGAGGATTTTGCATCTGATATTGGTCTGTGTGGTTTTTTTGTGAGTTTTGTTTTTTTTTTGTGTGTGTGATGTCCTTGTCTGCTGTCAGTATCAGAGTAATGTTGGCCTTATAAAATGTGTCTGGGAGCATTCCCTCTTCTTCAACTTTTTGGGTAGAGTTTGAGAAAGATAGGTATTAGTTCCTCTTTGAAGATTTGGTAGAACTCACTAATAAAATCATCTGATCCTAGGATTTTGATTTTTTTTGGGAGACTTTTCATTACTGCTCCAATTTCTTTATTGTAATCTTGCCGCTGTAATTTTCTATTTCTTCCTGACTCAGGCTTGGAGGGTTGTATGCATCTAAGAATTTTTCCATTTCTTCCAGATTTTCCAATTTGCTGGTAAAGTAGTATCTTGTGATCCTCTGTATTTTTCAGGTATCTGTAGTACCTTCTCCTCTTTCATTTCTGATTTTATTTATTAGAGTTTTCTCCTCTTTATCTTAGTGAGTCTAGTTAGAGATTTGTTTATTGTGTTTGTTTTTTCTTTTCTTTTTTTTTAAAGATTTATTTATTGATGCATACTAGAGCTGGGGTACAGGCCAGAGGTGTGTGGCACGTGTGTGTGAGAGGATTCACCAGAGACAGAGTGGGGAAGAGAACAGACAGATTGACCGAAGTTCACTGCTGAGGGGAGCAGCAGACAAGGCGAGAGAGGCCTGTTGTGCCATGTGGGTTGCTCCCTGGCTGGCCAGGGATCGAACTCGTGCTGCAGAGGCTGCAGATTGCTTCATAGTGTGGTGCTTAACCCCTTGTGTCACCAAGGTGGCCCTATTGTGTTTATTTTTTCAAAGAACGAGCTTTTGGTTTCATCGATCTGTTGAACTGTCTCTGTCTTCCATTTCATTTATTTCTGCTCTAGTTTTTATTATTTTCTTCCTTCTGTTGGTTTTGGTCTCATTTGTTCTTTTTCTAGTTCCTTAAAATATTTGAGCTCTTTATTGTGTCTTGAAGACCTGTATTGTTATGTATTTCCCTCTTAATACTGCTTTTGCTGCATCCCATAGGTTCTTGTAGGTCATGTCTTCATTTTCATTTGTCTCTGGATATTTTTAAATTTCTTGTTTAATGACCCAATAGTCATACAGTAGTGTGTTATTCATTTATCAGAGGTTTTACCTGCTTTCTTTTTGTGGTAGATTTCTAGTTTAATGGCATTGTGACCAAAGAAGATACTTGCTATTTCAATCTTTATGAAAATTTATTGATACATGTTTTGTGACCCAACATGTTCTCTAATCTGGAAAATGCTCCATGTGCACTTGAGAAGAATGTGTACTCAGTTTTTGTTTTTTTCGAGTGTGCTATAAATGTCTAACAGGCCCATCTGTTCATCAGGCCCATTGTTTCTTTATTTCCTGTCTGATTGATCTGTCCATTGACCTAAGTAGATCATTGAAGTCTCCTACAACTATTGTGTTATAGCCAATGACTGATTTTAGGTTTGTCAATACTTGTTTTATGATTTTGGTGTTCCTTCACTTGGTGCATATATATTAATGGATGGTATATCTTCTTGATGCTTTGATCCTTTAATCATTATGTATTATCCATCCCATGTAAAGGAACCATGCCTCAGTAACTTTTTTTAACTGGAAATTTATCTGATATCAATATGATTTTACCTGTCTCCCTCTTTTTTTAGGTCCTATTTGCTCATAGGATTGTTTCCCAGGCATTTACTTTAAACCTATGTATTGGAGACAACAGAAAGTTGAGTTTTGTTTTCTAACCCAACCACACATTCTCTCCCTTTTGATTGGTGAGTTCATTCCACGTACATTTAGAGTGATTATTGATATATGTGTATTTGCTACTGCCATTTTGTCTTTAGTTTTTTGGTTTTATCTATTTCCTCATTTAATTTTTTGTGAATTTTCTTTGGTTTGGTTTAGATATGAGTGCTTCTCTCTGCATTTCTTGTAAGGGAGTCCAAGTGTTTGCAAACTCCTTCAAGTTTTATCTGTGAAGGTTTTTGTTTCTCCCTTGCATCTTAAGAAGAGTCTTGCAGGATATGGTATTCTTAGCTGGCAGGTTTTATCTTCGAGTATTTTGAATACATCATTCCATTCTTTCTTTGCCTGTAAGGTTTCTGCTGAGAAGTCTGAAGTAAGCCTAATGAGAATACCTTTATACATTACCTGCTTTTTCCTACAGCTACCTTCAATATTCTTTATCTTTAGTGCTTGCTAGTTTCAATATTATGTGTCTTAATGTAAGTTTTGCTATATTTAGGTAACCAGGTGTTCTTTTAGTTTCATTGACTGGTGTATTTAATTCTTTCCCCAGGTGTGGGTAGTTTTCCTCTATTATTTCCTTGAATAGACTCTCTATTCCCTCATTCTCTCTTCCCTTGCTGGGATACATATTATTCTTTCCCCCCTTGTTTATTTATTTATTAATTTTTAACTGAGGGAATATTGGTGTTGGGCGCCCACCACCAACTCACCCACATTTCACCACCATAGATGATTGTGCTTTCTTCCCTCTTTGATCTTTTCCCTTACCCACTCCTTCCCCCCTTGGTGTTTCACTTCTGTAGTCAGTTCTCAAGGCTTAGTTTTTCAGCTTGTCTTTATCTGAATCTTAGTTCAGTTACTTTATATTTCACTTTATATTAGTGATACCATCTGGTATCTATTTTTCTTCTTCTCACTTATTTCACATATCATTATATTTTTAAGCTCCATTCATGTTGCTTCAAATGGCATGAGTTTATCTTTTTTGATTGTAGAGTAGTATTTCGTTGTGTATATGTACCACATCTTCTTGATCCACTTATCTGTTTTGGGCCATTAAAATTGTTTCCACAGTTTAGTTATAATAAATAACATTTGAATAAACATGGTAGTGCAAGCTTTCTTTAAAATTAGTGTTTTTGATTTTTTTGGGGGGGGATAGATACGTAGGACTGAAATTACTGGGTCAAATGTCAGATATGTGTTTAATGTTTTGAGACACCTCTGTACTGCTTTCCATAAGGGCTGGGCCAGTTTGCATTCCCACTGGCAGTGTAGCAGGGTTGCCTTTATTCTACTTGTTTCTGTTTTATTTTCAATATGGGCCATTTTCACATGTGTGAGATAGTATCTCATTGTGGTCTTGACTTACATTTCTCTAATAATAAGTGATTGTGAACATTTTTTAATGTGCTTGCTGGCTGTTTGGAGATGTGTTCTTTGGAGACATGTCTGTTTAAATCTTTTGCCCATATTTTGATTGGGCTAGTTTTATTTTTGTAGTTTTATGAGTTGGTTTTTTTTGGTATATCTTTGATATCAGTCTTTTGTCAGATGTATGGTGTGCAAATATTTTCTTCCATTCAGTAGGGTGATATTTCATTTTAGTTATGGTTTCTTTCACTATACATCAGCTTTTTAGTTTGCTATAGTCCCAGCTGTTTATGTTCTCTTTTATTATCCTGGCTGTTGGGGACAAATTCCTAAAGGCATCGCTAGAGTTTGTGTCATGAAAAGTTCTGCCTATTTTTTTTCTATGTGTCTTATGATTTCAGGTTACATCCAAGTCTTTGACCAATTTTTAGTTGACTTTGTTGTATAGTGTGAGATCATGGTCATTCTTTTGCATGCAGCTGTCCAGTCCCACCACCACTTATTGAAGAGGCTCTCCTTGTTTCAGTGTTTTTGACTTCTTTGTCATAGATTAGCTGTCCACATATATATGGATACCCATTAACATTATGTTGGCTTTCTTAATGGTGTTAGATATTTCTCAAATTGCCTTTTCATTTTTTAAAATATATGGTTTCTCTCTCTACTTCCATTGGACACTTATTGTATTACTATCTTTGAGAGCACTGATTTGATCCTCCATTTGATCTATTCAACTTTCACAGCTTTCTCTAGCGTTCTTGGTTGATTGAGCTCTTGACTTCCTGAATTTCTTATTTTCTTAAAGTTTCAATTTCTACTTTCTGTTCATTTTGTTTGAGTTGATTAATTTTTCTCAATTTGTTGTATCTCTGATTAGTTTTTCTTATTCCTCTTGTATTTTTTTTGACTTGCTTTCCTAGGTTATTTTGTACTAATTTGACTTACTTTTCTGAGTTTCTTCTATGTCTTTGATTTTATTATAGCTGCTCTGAACTCTTTATTTGAATAGGGAGATTGTGCTTCCATCTTTTTGTGTTATTATTCTAGAGAGTCGTTCTCCCCTTGAGATGTCATACTCTCTTGAGGTCCCATATTTCCAGGTGTTTTTTTTGTCTGCTCATTTTGCTACTTGAGGTCTTCCTATTATATTGTTTTTTTTTAAATATCATTAGAATTTTATTTATGCATTGGCTGGTTTCTGTATGTACTAAAATCTATTTTGTAGTGGTTGAGTATGCAGGATGGGTAGGAAATTGGAGGGATCCAGATGTTAGTGTGGATGAATTAGGTTGGGACTGGCTTGTGTTTGTGGCACCCCAATAACTTTCCTCTCTGGGGTTTGATATGAGAGACTCAGCAGTCCCTGTGCTCTCAGTATGCCTCACAAAGTATCAGTCCCAGGATGTGGGAAGGGGGAGTATAGAACAGAACACCTACTCTTAATATTATCTCCACCATGGACCAGCCTGTATAGAACACTCCTGATCCTCCATAAAGTTTCCTCTCTTTCAAGTGAGTGTGCCTCCACATAATCTCTGTTTCTCCTCTCCAGAACCCCTGGTTGAGCTGACAATCCTTCCACAAGTATCCCCTATTCCAGACCACGACTCCCAGGTTCCTCTGCACTTTCTTCCTCTTTGATGTGGTGTGAATCTCCTCAGTGTCAAGCCTGAAGACTGTCTTCATCTCTACTGACCAAGAGATAATCAATCCCACTCTTATCCAGGAGACTGTCAAACAAGTCCCTCTGATTCACTGCTCCAAGAGTAGCAGCCCGTGGGGACCAGGCCTTCCTCTTGGGCCTGTCATATTTTCTTCCCTTGGCAGAGGCCTTACCTTTTAATTCCATCACCTTGTGGGGTAGGATTTCAACATCTAAATTTTGGGAGTGACCAAACATACAGCCCCTGGCACCCCAACATTCATGTCTATCTCACATGTCATCAATTCAGATGATATAAGACTATCAAAATATAATCTAAATCAGATTGTGAGACTCAAGCATGGTTCATTGCATTTTGTGATACTGAACATATTAGAGACAGCTACCTTGGGTCATCTATGTTGACCAATTTCTCTTCCAAACCTTTTTCTGCAGTTCTATTGATTCAACTTAATTCATCACATATAAAAATCATGCCTTAACCCCCAAGGATTAAAAAAAATCAGTAATGAAAAAATTGTGTTAAGACATACTTTCAGGTCCAGTCTATACTAGTTTTTCAGTGTTTAGAATTTTTTTTCCATTTCTCATTAGGGTGATAAAACCTGCAATTATAACCATGCTATGAAAAGTAAGCTAACTTGCAGAATTTTGTAGTTTTCACATCTTAGAATTTTAGGTGATCTGAATTTTGGAAAATGACCCAGTCTTTGAATTATTACTTACTAATTTTTTCTTTTTCTTTTTCTTAAAAGATATATTTGTTTTTATTCATACAGGAGCTGGGGTGTAGGGGTTGAGAGGATTCACCAGAGACAGAGTGGGGAGCAGAACAGGCAGATTGACTGAAATACACTGCTGAGGGGAGCATTGGGCAAGTCAGGAGAGGTCTGCTGCACCATGTGAGTTGCTCCCTGGCCGGCCTGGGGATTGACCTTGTGCTGCAGACAGGTGTGGACAGCTTCATAGTTTGCGTCTTAACCCTTTGCGCCACCAGGGAGGCTCTGTTACTTATTTTTTCTTTAATGTTGTGCTACTTACAGTTGAGACTATTTTTCTTTATGGAAGTTTATAGCATATTTCTTTGAAGATAGACAATAAATCAAACATCTTTCTGAGATCATATATCAAAGGCAATATTTAGTTATGTTGTAGTTGAAGCAGGGAAGGACCCAAGTCTAATCTTTAGCACTTGCTGCTTTAAGTGTCAAACACTATTCTGTGTTTAAAGACATTCTTATGATGGAAATGTGGGACTAGAATAGAGTTAGAGCAAGAGGAGGTAGCTCACAAAAATGGAACTTTCCATGCACTTCCTAGTTTCCTGTTTTAAATGTGAAATATTTCCTTGGCTTTGACACATGTCTGTTCCTGTCCCTACCAACCTGAAAATTCATTCCTGGTTTTACCCAGTTTCTGGTTGAACCCTTGTAACATGGTACTTGCCCTTAGACTTCATGTGGCTGTGTCCCTGAGTTCCCAGAGTCTATACTCACCCATGGTCACCACTTTTGTTCCTACATTTGGCTCTGCCCTCCCTGTAGTCATTGGAACTTTCTTTAGGCCTAATGCCTACTCATCCTTCAGATGCCAGATATTATGTCATAGCTGAAGAATTTTGTTGATGCCCAAGATAGTTCAGGTCATCCTGATATATGCCCTCAGAGTTTCCTGAATTTATCTTCAAGCTATTTGTCAAATTTTCAAATTATTTTTTTCTGTTCTTATATCTTTGGCACCTGTGACAGTGCCTGGCACATGGCAGGAGTTCAATAAATGTGTTGAGTGAATAAATGGTGACTTGGTGACTGTGACTGGGCCCCCACCTCTTTTAGGGTATAATTATTATATATGACCACTTGAGTTAATTGTAAAACTCTTACCTGAGTCTCAGCTTATGCATGTGTAAAGTAGGAATAATATTGCTTTAACTACCCCACAGTTTGAGGTACCATGTATGTGGTAGATACTTAGTAAATTTGTAGAATGAGTGAATGCCCATTCTATCTCTGTGATGAAAAACCTATATTTTAACAAGACTTTCTTCTAACAGGCAAGAGATATTGAGTACCCAAGCAAGAGGAGTACTGTTTATTGAGTGGGAAATATACCTTTGCCTGGGTATATACATTTCCCTTTTGTTGCAGTTTAATACAAGATTTTTAAAAATGGGGGTAAGTGAAATTTTTTGAATGGATTTGGACCAAGCTAGTTATGATTGACTTCCAACTCCTAAGGGATATGTGTCTGTCACAGATTTTAGCTAGGTTTGGTCCATCAAGAATACAGATTCTAGGCTGTCTGTATTTTAGAAACCTGTAAGAAAAAGTCATGGTGAATGTGAATCTGAAGACCAAGGCTAGATCCTGACCTTGGCGTGATGGTAAAAGTACTTTCAGCTTAACAATTCCTTGTTCTACAGGTCTCACAGGCTGGCCAATTTTCCCCAGTTTGCACCATCATTGAATGAAGATAACTTGCATGTAAAATACAAATGTTCTCCAGTCTTTTTTCTTCTTCTTCCTCATCTTTTTCCCACCATGTCCATCCATTTTGGAATTTCTTCCACCTGACATTTCCTTGGACATATGGAATACATAGAAGGGAGAAGGTGCAGGAAGGGTCCAAATATAAGAGAGCTATATATTTTATTTGAGCCTAGAGCTATATATTTTATTTGAGCCTCATCTCTTTGTAAGACGGGGAACAGAGATGAGAGGAGTAAGTTAGAGGTGGCCTGGTAAAACCCCCAGAGGTGTAGGATTTGTGAAGAAGGAAATACCTCATTAGAAAATCTGCTAAATGAGGTGAGCCTGGGAAGGAAATTCAGAGACAATTCTTGGTATTTAGTATTTTCATGTGGGAGTGAGATTGCAGGGCTGAGCAAGGAAAAAGTTGGCAGGTGGAGCCTAAAGCAAGTACTGCTAGTTTGTCATTAGTCTAAGTCTCCTGACCAAGTGACCCCAGTGGGGTGGGGAGGATTTGCCAAGGGAATCTAACCTCTCATTCATATTACATCCAAGAAATCTTCAGAGTCATTGCGCATGGGTGGATATGAATTCACCTTTTGACGCCTCTTGTCCACTGACCATGTCCTAGGATAAGTTGGGGATCTGGAAGGCATTGATTGATCTGTGTTGTTTCTGAGGATAAGTATAAGACCTGGGCCTGATCTCAGATTCAGGCTCATGCTCAGGCTTGGATTCAGATTCAGGGTCCATCTCATTAAACTGGTCTATTTCAGAATCTTGTTCTGACTCCAACCTGGTATCCAGCTCCATGTCTAGGTCTGACTTCTGCTGTGTTACTGAGTCCATGAGTGTGAAGTCTGGATTTATATTTGAGGACATTTCTAGAGGACTGTTGTCCATGTGATGTCTTAAGTCTTCTACCTGAAATACATACAATTAAATTGGTTAAAAATTCCAATTAAATTTAACTTTTTGAACAGTCAAGTAATATCAGAATATAGTAGGACTTAAGGTACCAGAAATCATAGATTGCTAGAATACGAGAAAACATTTCTGGCCTAAAGTTGCTTTTCATCTTTGTACCCTTTGGTTTCTCAGTTACCTGCTATTCTTCATGCTCAATCAATGCAAAACTTCTAATTTCTCTGGATTTTCTATGTAGACTGTATTTCATGGACAACCATTTAAACTGCAATAGTCTTGGCAGCATTCTGAAACATCTCGTCCTCTTGATCTAATCTTTCCACCCCCAGTGCAACCCTTGGCAGGGCATGTAAGGACCTTAATGACCCGAACTCTTTCAATCTTTATCTTTTTCTGTTGATCCCACCTTTTACTCTAGCCATACAGTTCACCAAAGATGCTTGATTATTGACCTCTGCTTATACTGCTCCCTGTGCCTACTTGGCTTTCTACTGTTCCAACCATATCTCACTCATACCTCTATCATGCTACCAGCAATGCATTGCTTTATTTATTTGTAAATACATATCCCTTATTAGATTCTCAGCTGCTTAAGGTAAGGCAGTGCCTAGTATCATGATATCCTCAGAACCACGCAGTAAGCCTGAGATACAGCAGATGCCCAGCAGATTTCATCAATCAGCCTTGCTGCAGTATTTTATAAAATTAACAATTGGCACCTTTACTGAATATTTTCTTCTCTTTGGTCTTCCCTGGTGGTGCAAGGGGTTAGAATTCAGCCTATGAAGTTATCTGCAGCCACTGCAACACGAGTTCGACCCCTGGCCAGGGAGCTACCCACATGGCACAGCAGACCTCTCCTGACTCGCCTGCTGCTCCCCTCAGCAGTGTATTTCAGTCAATCTACCTGTTCTGTTTCCCGCTCTGTCTCTGGTGAATCCTCTCACCCACCACACCTCTGGCCTGTACCCCAGTTCTGTATGCATAAATAAATCTTTTAAAAAAAGTATTTTCTTCTCTTTCACCATTAATGAACTTTCTTGCTTTTCCTCCTCCTTCCTGGTTGCTTCTTTCTGGTCTCTTTGCTGTCTCTTCTACTTCTTCTTCTGGACTTCTGAATGCTGGTATACCACAGGGATTGATGCCAGGACACTTCTTTTCTCCATCTATACTCTCCTCATAGGCAATTTAGTCCCATAATTTTCACTACCATTTATGTGTCAATGACTCTTTGGTTATGATCCATCCTCTAATCTGCTGGTTCATATATCCACTTCCATTCTTGACTTCTTCACTTGGATCTTTACTAGGCATCTTTAATTTAATACATCTAAAATAGAACTTGCTTCTCTTCTAGTTTTCCCTATCTTAAATACCAGGGCAAAAAAATTGAGATGTTTTTGATACCAATTCCTAATGTAAGTCCTGGTAAGAAAATTAGTAAACAGGAAAACATAGTAACTATAATGCCTACTTGAAGTCAACTGTTACTAAAACAGCCTTAATAAAGATACATAAGAAAAATTTCTTATTAAATTCAGGAGTAAGATAAGGCTTGTCACTATAACTTAAATTGTTTAGTTAATGCCATAAAATATAGTATATGGAAATAAGAATTCTAACAATTGAAAATTTGGTTTTTGTTATTTGTAGAAAATATTTGTTTTTCTACAAAACTCAAGAGAATTAACAGTGAAACTTCCTATAATTAGTAAGAGAATTTACAAACGTTATTGAATAATTTTATAAAAATCAATGACTTTCTTAGATGCTAGCAATTGTCAGAAATATATAATAAAGGGCCTCCCTGGTGGCGCAAGGGGTTAAAATGCAACCTCTAAAGCTGTCTGTAGCCACTGCAGCATGAGTTCGATCCATGGCTAGGGAGCAACCCACATGGTACAGCAGACCTCTCTTGACTCACCTGCTACTCCCCTCAGCAGTGTGTTTCAGTGAGTCTGCCTGTTCTGATCCCCACTCTGTTTCTGGTGAATCCTTTCACCCCCCACACCTCTGGCCTGTACCCCAGATCTTGTATACATAAATAAATAAATATTTAAAAAATAAAAATAAATTTATAATTACAAAGGAAATTCATTTTAAGACAAAAATGTAAAGCATAAAGTGTAAAATACCTAAGATTTGTCTATATGAAAAGTCACAGAACCTTACTATGAATGCAACAGTTAAAAAAAGACTGAATATACTGGATGGTGTCACTAATATGTGGAATATAAAGTAACTAAAGAGTCAGATAAAGGTAAACTAAGAGTCAGATAAAGACAAGCTGAAAAACCAAGCCTTGAGAGCTGACTACAGAAATGAAGCCCCCAAAGAGGTTAGGGGGTGGGGGAGGGGTAAAAACAAAGAGGGAAAGAAGCACAATTGTCTATGGTGGTAGAATATGGGTGAGTGGGTGGTGGGAATACTATGATGGTAATACCTCATTGGAGTAATCCCATTATTACCTCAATTAAAAGAAAAAAAAAAAGACTGAATAAGTGTAGAAATAGTCCATGTCCCTGGAGAGGAAGAATGAATACTATAAATATCAATTCTCAAATTATTTATATTTTAAATGCAATTCTAATGAAAATTCCAAAAGGGTTTGTTTTTGTAAGGAGTCCTGACAAGAGATTCAAAGAGCTGGATAAATTGGTGAGGATGTCTTAGCAAATTTTGAAATAGAGCACTGATGACACAGGACTTCTGCACCAAATGTTAAAATGTATTATACAAGAGTAGTAATTAAAACAGTGTGATAATGAAGCTAAACAGAACAGTGAAATGAATAAGTAAGCTAGAAATAGATTTTAGTTTTCATAATAATATAATATTTTATGAAAATAACATCTCAAATCAGTGGGGAAAGAAGGTTTATTTAATAGAGGGGATAGCTCAAAATGGTCAACTATTTTAATTAAAAAAATAAAGATTACTCATCAACATCATACACTGAAATACATTTTAACTAGATTGAAGAGCATACTATGTAAAAATTAAAATATATAAACCTAGAAGAAAATATAGTTTTATTTACTCCCTAAATGAGATGAACCTTCTAAACAAAAAGCACATGAAAAATAACAAAAGGAAAGATTAATATAGGAGTGACTATATAATATGAAAAAACAAATGTGTCAAATGTATCATAATAAACAAAATATATATACTTCCACTATAAGCAGACTACATAATTTACACCAATCCATCCATTGAGGACTAGATGAACTGTGCAAATATTTAAAAAACTTATTCTTGAAGGTTCCATAAAGCTAAGAAGATCATGAAGAACTACTAGTTCAAGATTTAGAAAAAGTAGTAATCTAGAGAGATGAATCTGGTATTTGGGGTGGCTTTTATAGAAAATATTTGCTGGTCTTGAGAAGCACATACAAGCAGAGTAGTGCTTTTGACAGTTCTAAGGTTTTAGGGCTGCCACAATTAAATTCCAGGGCTTGCCAAGAAAAAGACTATGGTAAATGCCCCCACTGACTGCAACTGGGCTTTGGATTATCTGGATGGCTTAGAAATCCTCAAGCCCTGAAATCAGATCAAAGTGACCCTGGAATGTTAGTACCTCCAGATATCTGGCAAGACAATCAAGTTCTTTCTGGAAGAAAAAGTTCATCTCAGGCCTCAAATTACTTGTACAAACATTTCCAAATACAATGTCTGGCACATACCCAAAGAATACTAGGCATACTAAACTTTGCTAGTGAATGATGGGTGTTGAGTATGTGAGGCAGTAGCTTTCAACATGTGCTTGTGCTGGTACCCTCAGCTTAACCTGGTAACTTGTTAGCAATGCAGATTCTCAGATCCCACCTCAGACCTGCTGAATCAGTAATCAAGAGGGGCACAGCAGTTAGTGTTTTAACAGCATATTTTAGTGACTGTGATGTATACTCAAATTTGAGAGTACTGGACATTGCCAAGCATAAGCAGGAGGTCATATGGTTAGAAAAGTTAAGAGAATTCTTGCTCCAGGTGCGGAGGGATTGGATGAACTCTGAAAATTCTTCCAACTGAAAGGTTTTGTGATGCTTTGATTTTGTAAATGGAATAGATTATAGAGCAAAATAGAAAAAATATGTTCAAATCTTGCAATCAGGGAAAAAGTTGTTATGAATAAGCCAAAGCATATAACCTGTGAGTCTTCTCACCAAGGCAAGGGAAATACTTTGTAACACATTACTTCAAAAAAGAAAAAGGCCATGTTTTACAAACTTGGATATTTTTTACTTCTCCAAGTTTGTTTTTTTTTTCAAACACTTATTACTCTGTAATACTTGCCTTATCACAAAAAATTAAACATATTGAGTCAAAGAATATTAAGTCAAAGAGTCAGGGATTTAATTTAAAAAGTTTAGAAAATTGCTTACCACATAGGGCGACTTCGATGATTAAAAAAAAATGTAAAAATAAATTCTAGTCAGTAGACAATGTTTTGGTGCCCATCTGCTTTAATTTTCCCTTAGTTAGGAAGCTTTTAACCTTCGCAGATACTGATTTGAAAACATTGAAATAATGCCCAGGTCTTTACTTGGTATTCAAATGGCTAAAAATTCTGACTTATTCATCATTCTCCTTTGCATTTGGTCAGGTTGAATAAATCTCATATTACTCACAATGTAAATAATGCTAATTCATCATTGTTTTTATTCCTCCTTTGGATGGATTTTATAGGTATATCTAGAGGAGATATTTGAAGTATTTAGTACTCTATATTCAAATATGCAATATTTATATTGAAATATTTCATAATTGGCATTGCAACTGTAACCAAGCTTGCTGGAAAAAAGATCCTTGAGGCGTAGGCTGGTTTGGGTAACCCTCTCTTTAGTTAGGAATGGGTCCTGAATGTCACCCAGATGCGATGACAATGAGGAAACTTGGGATTCAGGTCCACTGCTATTTACTAAGAGATAAGGGAGTATTTCAATACCTCAAAGTCTAGCATAACCATATTCAAAAACTCATCTCTATCTAGTCAGACGTGTCCCCACTTTACCTCCCGCCTTCCCCTCCCCCAATAGTTCATATCATCCAACCTGGTCTTTTTCTGAGTAGGTTTCCTGTATCACTGTCTCAGATTCATCCAAGCTTAACTCAGAATAGTCTGCAAACTTCCTTGACAAGGCAAACAGCACAGCGTCGTGGACGGAGAGGAACATCTGGGCCTTGGTGATGCCAGCATCAAAGAAATCATTCCTCTCAAATGACCTGACCAAAGAAGCTACAAACCAAACCCAGAACACACACAGGGTTAGACACCTGAGGAGGAGAGCGTCCAGGGTGCAAACACAGCCCTCTCATAGGGTGAAGGATACTCACAGTGACACCCTGCAATGAGCACCAAAATGTTGGCGTTTTGGAAAGCATTGCACATCTGTGGGGGAGAGTAAATCAGTGTTAAAGATCTGCACATTCACCAGCAAAGGAATTCTGATTAGCTGAGTTTTAACACCCCTTTGGTCACTTGCTTGTCCTGGGGTATATATACCTTTGCATTCCAGTTCGACTTTACAAACATTTGATGGGTGACCTTCTATATGCCAGAAAATGTCTTAAGTGCTAGAAATATAAAGAGAATCAGATGGTCTCTGTGGGTGGGAAGTGAGAGGGAGGATTGCCTCTGCTCTCAAAGGGGGACGCAGTTTCCATAAAGAGATAATGTTCATGTACAGACGGCACTAAGATACATGCATTGGTGTGATGGGAACACACTGGAGAGTCTAAGGAATAATTGTGTCTTGGTATTATTGTTTAGTATTTGCATGTGACCCCCTTATATCTGGAATTCACTGAGCAGAGGAGGCAAAATGTGGCCTAGAGATAGCCAAGTGCTAAAGTAGGGAATGGAAGTCAGGAACCCTGATGTTTATATTCAGAGTTTTTCTGCAAATTTGCATTAGACTGCCGTAAAATATCAGCTATTTGGTATCTGGGTGTTAAACATCAGACACTGACTTTATGTTTATTTCAGTGAATATATATGCAATATAATTACACAGGGAAAAAAATCTTGAAGTTCATCTCAAAGCAAATCGATGCTAACTTTAATATTCTAGGATTGAGTGGACGCTAATCCTGGGCACTAAGTTAAAATGTCAGAAGAAACAAATAAAAGAGACAAGTCTGTACTTATTCCACTACCAAAAGGAAACAAGAAAGTGATTGATCATATGCTAAGTCATAAAGTCATATGGTAAGGAGCCACGATGGACAGACTCTACATGACAAGCAATGGGAGTGTGAAATCCCATAAATCAAGAAGCTTAAACTGAGTGCTTGTTTCTAATAAGAACAATTGCTGAGATTTTTTTAAAGTAGGTTTAAATTTTCAATTTTAAAGTCAATGAAACAGACCAATTTCCCCCCAATAAGGCTGAATAGAACAATCACAAAAGGAATGAAAAGACCTGTATTTTTTGATAATTTACATTTGTTTTATTTTATATATTTTTTTACATCATTTTTCATTTTTGCACAATGTATGCATTTTCATCTTGGTTGTAGTCCCCATACAATTTCCACCCCCCTTATTTTGACCCTAATCCCTCCTCCCCTCCCCCCCAGCTGGATCAAGAAGATGTGGTACATATACACAATGGAATATTACTCAGCAATCAAAAAAGATAAACTCATGTCATTCGCAGCAACATGGATGGAGCTGAAAGGGATCATGTTCAGTGAAATAAGCCAGAAAGAAAAAGAAAAATATCGGATGGTCTCACTCATAGCAAGATCTGTATTTTTAAGGTGTGAAAGTGCTGTATGAACTCTGAAAGCTGTAAACTGAAAGTGTCTGGTACTGCTTCCACGTTGGAATAGGAGGGAAAGTGATCAAAATAGGTCAAGTATGGATGGGTTGTGCTAAGGATGGGAAGACAAGGTGCTGCCACAGAAAAAGGAAGGCAAGAGAGCAGACGGAGAAGGAGGGCGGCACAATGGTCCTATAGAACAGGGAGAAGAGTAACATAAAATCAGATACTTTAAGTTCCAATGATAGACTGGCCACATTCTAGCTATGAGCCTAGAACCCTTATTTTTTTTAAAGATTTATTTTATGCATACAAGAACTGGGGTAAAGGCCAGAGGTGTGGGGGTGGGGGGGTGAGAGGACTCACCAGAGACAGATTGGGTTGCAGAACAGGCAGACTGAAATACACTGCTGAGGGAAGCAGCAGGCGAGACAGGAGAGGTCTGCTGTGCCATGTGGGAATCTCCCTGGCTGGCCGGGAATTGAACCGGCACTGCAGAGGCTGCGGACAGCTTCATAGTGCTGTGCTCAACCCGCTGCACCATGGGGGAGGCCCGAGTCTAGAACTCTTAGAGCGATATATGGAGGTCTCTCAGAGCTGTTGTGAAAATTAAATGAGATAGTGAATATAAATGTGCCCAACTCAGTCTGGCATATCGTAGGCATTCAACTATATAGGATTGGCCAGAGGATTCTTCTATGCAAAAATAAATAAATAAAATCTTAAAGAGAGAGAGAGAGAGAGAGAGAGAAAGAGAGAGAGAGAGAGAGAGAGAGAGAGAAAGAGAGAAAGTGAACACAGTCCAGGGAATGACTGAAGATAAAAATGCCCAAAAGAGGGCCTCCCCTGCTGGCACAGCAGTTGAGCACTGGGCTGTGAAGCTGCCTGCAGCCTCTGCAGTGCCGGTTCGATTCCCGGCCACTAGCGAGGGTCCCACATGGCGCGACAGACCTCTCCTGCCGCCTGCTGCTCCCCTCAGCAGTGTATTTCATCAGTCTGCCTGTTCTGTTTCCCACTCCAGCTCTGGTGAACTCTCTCACCCTCCCACGCTTCTGACTGAACCCAGTGCTTATATAAATAAATAAATAAATCTAAAAAAAAAAAATCACTAAAAAAAAAAAAAAGAAATTACCAAAAGACATGATCAAGTATATTTAAGTCTGAAAATGGGGTGAGAGGAAAAGAGCTCATTGATCTCACATTAATCACATTGATCTCTTCTAAGGCTCTTATTTTAGTCAAGGAAGCCAAGACCCTTGCAATTTAGTAAGTTGCCTTTGGTTCAAGGCAGCGAGAGCAGTAAAGCCAGGACAGAGCCCAGATCCTGGACCACCATTCTCAATTCTTTGTGCTAAAAGAAACTCAGAATGAAGGGGAGTTGGACTCACTTAAGAGGAACTCCTATTCCTTCAGAATCCTTTAGGATCTGAAGAGGGAAGAGGGAAAGTTAGCTGAATGACATATCTCAAGAAAAAGGAGGATGCAGTCAGAATTTGGAAGTGAGTGTTCCAGATGTTTCAACAGGAGTAAGCAGGAGATAGAGAGCTATGAACTGAACTAAACTGGCTGAACAAAGATATAATACTTATGAAACATTAAACAATCAAACCAATATGGTTATTTGTGTATCTGAACTATTTCTTTTGTATAAGAAGGAAAAAAATGAAAACTGTCAAAGAAAACTGAAAGTAGGAAGGAAATCAGGATTCAAGGATGCAATTTTTGAAGGGAAACCCTTCCTTGCTCTTTTTACCCAAAGATGCAAGAAATGAAAAGGGAATGGGGAAGTTTCTCCAGGTACTGGAAGAGGCAGCCTCAGGCATGGGGTGCTAATTCATCACAACCTCTTCAAACCTAAGTGCCTTTTACAATGTGTAGCTCAACTAGCTAAACGGGAGAATTTTTGGTGATTTTTTTTTTTTTTTGTAGCATTCGATCCTATTCCTTGAAAATATTTGTAGTCAGGGCCTCCATGGTGGCACCACACTATGAAGCAATCCGCAGCCTCTGCTTGAGTTATGCTTGAGTAAGGGGCGATCCCTTGAGTTCGATCCCTGGCCGAGGCAGGGAGCAACCCACATGTTGAGGCAGACCTCTCCTGTCTCACCCACTCTTCCCCTCAGCAGTGTATTTCAGTCAGTCTGCCTGTTCTGTCCTTCGTCTGTCTCTGGTGAATCCTCTCCCCCCCCCCCCCCGCATCTCTGGCCTGAACCCCAGTTCTTGTATGCATAAATAAATAAATCTTAAAAAAAAGATTTGCTATGTTTAGGGAACCAACTCCAGTTCATAAATTAAAGTTGGTTCATTTTGTTTTTATTTTGCTTGACCTTAAACTGTCTTTCGTTTCCAATTTCTAGTCATCTAGGAATCACATAGAAGCTGATTCATAACTAACAGGATTCAATCGGTATGGGGTTGGGCTGGTGGGGGTGAGAGGGGATCAGAGCTATTGTTAAAGCCTTCCCAGTACTCACCTGTCTTAATATGACTGAAGCCCGTGAATCCACATAATGCACCATGGTAAAATCCAAGATGATGGTGTGGGTGGCAGATTGAACAGTTATGCTTGAGTAAGGGGCGAGTGCTGTGTCCCTGATCAAACTTTCATTTGGAGCAGAAAGTGGAATCGAGCTCTTTCCAGAGACATTATTAGGAAACCAAAGGTCCTCCACATCCTCATAGTTTTGCTCTGGAATTCTCCGGGACATGGAAGATACTGTGAATGGTATTTGTCTTTCAGACGAAGATTCGCTCATGTTTATGCTTTCCAAACGTGAGCAGCGGATCAGGTTAATGGAGGATGTATCATGGCCCAGTTTACTTTCAAATCGTTCTGTGTAGACAATCTGGAACAACAGTGTTAGGGGAGGACTGTGATAAAACTCAAGCAAGGTCTGGAAATACTTGCAACTGTGCTGTTTCTATCTATTCATTCACTTTCTCTCCCTCTTAGGGATGTCCCCCCACTCTAGGTACTGTACACTGTTGACTTGGACCTCTGTCTCTTCAAGCTCTTGTCTAAGAACTACATTCATCTTTCCTTATCCTCGCCACTCAATATCCCCCCTTCCAGCTTCCCGGTGTGCATCAATGACATCATTATCCTAGTGAGCCACGCTGAAGATCACCTTTGATGGATTCCTTTCCCTCATTCCTGGGTTCTATGTAGTCTCCAGTGCCTACCGATACTTTGAAATACTGCATCCATCAGTTTCTTTTCTCAATACCTCCATCTTTTATTGGTGCAATAGTCTTTGGTCAGACTTTCTTAAGAAAATTATTTGAACAGGGCTTTAACTCCTGTCATGTTCCTAATGGGCCTGGGGTGCCTGCCACAATTTAAGGACAGTATTAAGCATTCTGAATGCAATGGCATGCAAGAGGTGAATGCCAACTTGTCCTGCAACCCAGGAGTCTACCTGGGGCGAGGGCATGCATCCATTCAAGGGATAAACAACATATCTGAACAAGAATTGTTAGGCAAATGTAAAAAGGATGAGGATTCATCCAAATTTCTCTTTACTGCCCAGTTCAAGTCCATTGCTACACTGAACTGTCCCTGACTTTTTGAGGTCATGTCAAGCTTGCTTTACCTGAAGTGTAAGAGTTGTTACAATCTAAGCACACAATTTAGGACACAAAGATATGGTACCCGTTACTATCCTATTTGTCAATTATAAGATGGATGACTTTTTTTTGCACCATCAAGAAAAAAATTCTGTAGGTTAAAGTATAATAACGCCTTCAATTGCACAATGCATCCAAATATCATAGATGTGGAAAAATGTATGTTTTTAGGACTGATAAAATACAACCATAGCTTTATGTGTCACATTATTAGAGCGCTCGCTCCTTGGTTTGATTTAAAACTTCATGAATCGCTTAAAAATATTCCTGTGATTTCAAGGGGTTACCGGTGGGTGGAAATGTAATGAAACAAGAGTGAATATGGAATGATAAGCCTTAAGGCAGTGGTGGGCATATATACTCATTATACTTGTCTCTATATGTGTATGTTTTTTTCCAGGGAAAAAAAGCATTCTCTTAAAAGAACAACCTGGATGAATGTTATGCTAAGTGAAGTAAGCCAGTCACAAAAAAAGACAAATACTGTTATGATTTTGCTTCTGTGAGATATATGGAATAGTCAAATTCATAGAACAGAAAGTAGAATAGTAGTTGCCAGGGGCTGGGAAGAGGGGGAGATGCGGAGTTGTTAATGGGTACAGAGTTCTAGTTTTGTTAGATGAAAAAGTTCTGGAGATAGGTGGTGGTGATGATTGCACAACATTGTGAATGTACTTAACACTACTGAAACGTTTACTCAAAAATGGTGAAGCTAAAAAAATAATATTTGTAGCAGGAAATAATGTGTATATTGGCAATTTTTTTAAATTACAATAAAAAAAAAAAGGAAAATGAAGAAGGTAATAACCTAAAGCTAGAGGCCCTTTAAAGTTCTTTTCCCTTTCTTATAGCTCTGGACATACAGAAGGTGCTGAATAAATACTAGATGATCCTATTTGACTTCAATGTGCGGCTGTCCTGTAATCATCCTCCACAGTATACAGTGCATGTGGATACAAAGCAAAAATGAGGTATGTTGTTAATTCTGTCCTCTTGGCAGGAAAGCTAACATTTTGAGGAGCTCTGCAGAACCTCCTCTCTACTAGGGCATATAGGAACCAGAGTGTTTGTTGCTGCCTGTGTGAGGAAGAGGAGGAGAGGCATCTGACTGTGTGAGTAAATCTCTGTTTTGCTCTCTCTCTGCAGTCTCTCCAGGTTGTAGGTGTAGATTGGATGAAAGGTCCAAAACCAGAAATGAGCAACCTTGTTCTAAGGAAAGGGACTATTTAGACCAAGTTCAAGTTAGTTATCAGCTAAAATAACCTTGGGATGCTACAAAATCCTTATTTATGTTTACCCTTTTTCTGTCCCTCACTCCCTCATCATTTCCTTGATCACAGGCAGACATCAGGAGACCCTGGCAGACCCTTATGAATCCCAGCCCCCTTGACTCTGCATTAGATGGAATTAGAATACAACCCTATAATGTTAAGAGAAATAAGTCAGAAGGAGAAAGGAAAATACTGGATGGTGTCACTCATATGTGGAATATAAAGTAACTAATGCTTAAAACTAACCCTTGAGAGCTGACTATAGAACTGAAGCACCAAGGGAAGGAAGGGTAAGCACAAAGAGAGAAGGAAGCACAATGGTCTGTGGTGGCTGCACTATGGTGGTAATACCTAATGTCACCCCGTGTGACACTAGGTCCTCATGTCACTTCAGTTAAAGATAAGTAAATTAGTACAAAAAAATAGAATCCAATCCCAAAGTCACTTGATTTCAGAAATCTAAAGCCTAGCAGCTAAAGGTTAGGAAAATAGGTACCACGAGGAATTACTGACAACCTCAAAAGGCAGAACATATGCTTTGCAGTCAGAAATCACAGTCATCATAGGGACTCAAAGGAATTTCCTCCCACCTACTTTCAGGTCAAGATGTCAGCCTCAAAGGGGAACCTATGTTTTCATTTCTGAGTAGAAATCTTTCATTTCTGAGTATCTCCAGTCCATCTAAATGTCAACATTCCTGAGGTGGGGGGATTGATGTTCTTTCTGTTTACTTTTTAAAAAAGCTACTAGTGCACTTCTTCATAAAATGTGGAGAGAAGTACAGAAAAGAAGAGGGATCACTAACCCTGGGCAGTGGCTCCAGTTCATCACAGTTGCAGTAACATCTCCAAATGTGGTCCCTCTGGAAGTGATGGCCTGGATTGAACAGTCTGAAAATTTCTTCTTCTTTAAGAGGCACCCTTTTCATTTCAATCTGGAAAAGTATCAGAGGAGTCTCCTTCAAATGGGGAGTGGTACAGGAGAGGCATGCTTGAGGAGAGGGAAGGAGGCAGGTGGAGTAAGGCAGGTGAGGAAAGCGTCACCTCTTTCAGCAGCTTGTGCTTTAGGTAGTGAACATTTACAAAGGTAATGGCGTTGCAGCACTGGAAGATCTTTACCCCAGAAATGCTCGTAATCTGCAACACAAATGCAAAGTTGAGGGAAAACTTCTCAACTCTTTTATGCAGTGAGAAAAAAAAATCTTTTGAATTTGAGGAGTCTATATTCTTTTTTGTAACAAGCAAGAACTAGCAAACTCCTTCCTCCTATTTTACCCCCTGCCTTTCCTGCATTCTTATTTTTCCCTCCGTCTTCAGTTGTCTCTTTTTTGTGTGTGTTCTTCATACACAACACAATTAAATATTACACTTGACTGGCTGCAATCTATGAGGGTTTACCTAACTAAGTTACTCACTTCTACCATCATACATCACTTTCCACATCTTTGTAAATGTCCATCTGTAGTGCAGCAAGCAACAGAGGGACTTTTGTAGAAAAACTAAGTAGCAGGCTTGGTCCACCCCATCCCTGGGCAAAAGAATGGGACTTATTTAGGTTCTTACCTCCCGATAGTCCGAGATGTTTCTATAAATGTTGGTGTTAGGGATCTGACCCAGGAGGAAAATCTTAGTTCTGAAAGGAAATGCACTTGTCTTTAGGTCACAATTACCTTACTTTGACATGGCTAATCTATTACCTGAGACAAATTACTTGTGTGACTGAACGGTAACAATGAAGAAGGCAAACATTATTGAAATGAGTAGTCCAAGATCGAGTCCCAGGAGAAGTGAAGCTAAGAATGTCACCGCCCAAATAACCTATGGAAAAGGGGGAAAAGGAAAACCATAAACACAAACAGAATTGAAGACCTATCCCTCCATTCACCTTCACCGCCTCCCTCCAGACACCTGGGGTTTAGGGAACAAATTCCACACCCTGTGGAGTGATTTCCTCACCAATGATTGGGCCCAAAGCCGTCTAGCAATTCTTTGATGCGTACCTGGTCATCTCTCTTCAGTTCTCTCTTGACTATCCTCACTATGTGCAAAATAGTGCTATTTAATTTATATCTTCTTTATAGGCTTTGTTGAGGGAAGAAATACTACTTGCAAAGCAACCCAGAACACTCACCAACTGGTAATGGCTGTTTTAAGATCTACACTGATTATTGGGGATTTTTAACATCCTTTTCAAACCCCCACCCCAGTGGGTGACTTAACTTTCATTCTCATGGAGAAGATAGGTCAAAACTCCCTTAAATATTTACTTCCGGGCCTGGTGGTACAAGGGGTTAAGATGCAACCTATGAAGCAATCTGTAGCCACTGCAGCATGACTTCGATCCCCGGGCAGGGAGATACCCACTTGGTACAGCAGACCTCTCCTGACTCGCCCGCTGCTCCCCTCAGCAGTGTATTTCAGTCAGTCTGCCTGTTCTGTTCCCCCGTGAATCCTTTCATCTGGTGAATCCTTTCATCCCCCGCACCTCTGGCCTGTACCCCTGTTCTTGAATGCATAAATAAATAAATCTTTAAAAAATATTTACTTCTACCTACCACTTGTTAGACACTACACTCACTCAACTTTCCCTCATTTTCTTCAGTCCTCTTGGAAGAGCTCACTCTCCCTTCAGGACCAGAAGGTCAACCTGTGCACTAGCTTCCATCCCTTTTAGCTCCTCAGAGACCAGCTCCCAAATTCTTCTCTTTCATATTTTTCTGCCTCCACTGGGTCCTTGTCCTCTCATCACCTTATATCTCCTATCTTTTATTTCTAGCTCTTTCCTATTTATGTTCTCTAGCCTTGTGCTCCAGGCAAAAAGAGGATGCTCCGTCAGTTATTCTGCCTGGCAAGGCACCCCTTCTTTTTTTAGGACTTGTCTCTCCTATGCTGGGAAGTATTCATATTAACTGGATTAAAAGTTTTTCAAATATGCAATGTGTAACAAACTTTTTTTTCTTTTACCAGATTTGTATGTAACCACAACCACTTCATTCCCCTTCTTTGATTTGCATAGTTGGAATGAGGTCACAATATTTTTATGCCCTAACAACCGTGACTCCATTTTTTAAGCAGAAATAGAGTCCTAGGCATCAAAGAGTTGCCAGTCCTGCCTGTTCTTTTGTGGCTGATCTCTCATTTGTTATCTTTCCCTCTCTCGATCCCTCCCCTCTGTCCTGCCCTACTTCAGCCGGTGCCTCTGTACTCACACAGTCATATTGACTCTGCTTCCACAGACTGGGTAGATAATAAATGGTTTCAAAGTAGGGTAGGAGGTTGCTCAGAATAATACCAGCCAGCACAGCCTGTGAAGAGAAGGGAAACCTTGCTTTGCTTTCCCTCTGGGGGTAAAATGCCCAAATTTTCACAAAGAACCACAAAAAGCTAGTCAACCTCAACGGATATTTTGTATTGATAGCCCGTAACAACATCATGTCTCTGCTTCCACTGACTGTCTAATCAAATACATACACTTGCCTTCATAGGAATTTTGCCAGATTTCTAGCTTAAGGCCAGGAATGTGAGGAGGGAACATATCTTTTCACAAAACATTTTGCAGAAAAAAATCTGTACTTTTCAGAATATTAAGGTAAAACATACTAGCTATGTAAAGAACAGTTAAACTTATGCCTGATTTCCATGATCTAGCAGATAACCATTGTTAACATTGGGACAGGACATGTTTTATATTTTCTTCCACAAAATTGGAACAATATTGAGTATGTTATTTTGTATCCTCTTTTTCAAAATTTGTGTTGACTCTCCCCTGCTAAGAAGCTGAGATGCTTGTGTGGATGCCCAGCCAAGTACTCCTTGCAACAAGTCATCTACAGCCTCTCAAGGAAGGAAGGACTCATTCATAGTTTGAGTCTCACAGTCCACTGTTATACTAATTCAACTATTCCACTGATCAGGCTGTGTTTGTATCTTACCCAGAAATGTCCTAAACTAGATGCTGTAAAAATAATGTGATCTATCATGTTTAGCCAAAAGCGAGGGCTGTTCTGTTCTCACCATATTTATAACAAGGAAATGCTACCAACTTTTGCCACTTCCCTTCAGTGAATTCAGACCAATTTTTCTTTGTTTGGCATTGACAAAATTCTAATTATTTTAGCTATAAAGAGAAAATATGAGTGTTCAAATTAAGTTAGAAAGTTACCCTCCAAAAATAGACTCCACGAGTTATAGCTCCAACACACTGTAGAAACTAAATTGCCCACGTGATTTCTGCTGTAATCAGAGGATTGTTTGTATGATAAACACACGCTTAATCCCACCCTCGACACACAGATTCCATGATTGGGTTCCAAGGCCCCTGAGTCACGAGAGCAGAGGGCAGCATCAGCCTTGAGGTGGTTCTGCTTGACTGATACCTGATATTCACCAGGTGGAATGGATGTGTTCAGAGGATGTGGATAACTTTTGCCACTTCTCCAGCTTTAGCATATGGCCCTGCTGCTACCCCAGAAGTGACGCCTCCTCCCATCTCCCACTGCACTCTCTCAGAATGGCTAACAGGAACATGGAGGAAATTTAAGAGGAAATTATGGTCTCTGAGCAATGATCTATATCCCAACTTAAAACAAATTGATTATAGCCAAGAAATCATGCCTCTGACATCTCTAAGTGCAAGGTGATGGGTCTCATCCAAATGGAAGAAGTGGCACCCAAGTACATAGGGCATCCTAGCTGAGCACAGTTAGTTAAAACTCAACTTCCAGACCATGCCTTTCAGTATTGTGAGCTAACCAAGAGGCAGTGTAGCTGCAAGAGAGGGATTGAGTTCACGTGGATGCAAAACAAGGCCTTCTGGAAACAGTGTAGGAAACAGATGGCATGAATGTGCAATGAGCTTCCAAGCCTGGGTTGGTAATGGGCGTTCTGGCATCTGAAGTCTATTTTGGTCGTTTTAAACTGAATTCTTACTTATAAACCTTGCTGTATAGCTTTAGCAACAAAAGAAAGATTAATGAGAAAGAGAATAATAACAATAATAACCAGTGTTTCTTGAACACTTACTAGAAGCTCAACAGTATTCTCAATATTCTATACACATTACCTCCCCATCCTGTGAGGCAGATACTGTTATCTTAAAGGAAAGGGGCTAGAGGTCAGCTGAGGCAACCCCCGATTGATAAGCTGAGTTTGCAGTTCTCCTTGGAAAATGCCCCACCATGATGCAATGTGGAAAGCCAGTCTTTCTCTCTCAGTAAATTGATCGGTTCTACTTACGTTTGGCATTTCGTAGAAGAAGTGTTTCACCTTCACCATCAGGAGCAGCATCACACCTGCGCCTACCAGAGATGCAAACTGAGGAGACAGAGCCGGTTGGAGAGAGACCATCAGGAATGCACTGGTCCCTGTCTCCAGCTGAGGCTGGGGCCTTTTGCTTGGTGAGAAGCATGCCATTTTTTGTTTTTTTTCTTAAAAGGAGTTTAGTGTAACCATTCAGCATAAGTGCATTTTTGTTGGGCTAATATTTTCAGCTCTTGTCAAGGTGCACACATAATGAATACTCAATAAATACTTGTTGAGTGAATACACGAATGCTTTCTGAAAAGTTCCAAATCATCTTAGGTATTTGAATCTTTATTGCTATGGCTTTGCACTATGAATCTGCTCTCCCAAAAATCTGACTTGCATTCTCTCCATATCCCTTCTTGCACAGTTCAGAATGGAATCTACTAAGATCCCTCACTGTTGGCCCTAAAATCTCAACCATCTCACTCCCATACCAGTGAATATCTCACCCCTCATGCTCCTGTTAGAGCTTGGATAGCTTTGCATTGAACTTTCATCTTAAAATCACTGAACTTTCATCTTAAAAATACAATGATAGGGCCTCCCCGGTGGTGCAGCGGTTGAGCGCTGGGTTGCGAAGCTGCCCGCAGACTTTGCAGTGCCGGTTCGATCCCCGGCTGCTCCCCGGCCACCAGAGGAGGGTCCCACATGGCGCGCTAGACCTCTCCTGCCGCCCGCTGCTCCCCTCAGCAGTGTACTTCGGTCCTTCTGCCTGCTCTGCTCCCTGCTCTGGCTCTGGTGAATTCTCTCACCCTCCCGCGCTTCTGACTGTACCCAGTGCTTGTATAAATAAATAAATAAATATTTAAAAAAAAATACAATGATAATCACTTCTGATTTTCCTACTTCAGTTTTGCTCTGCTTTGTTACCATCACAAAAAGTTACAAAGATGAGTCATGGCTTGTAGCAGCTCTGGATTGTATCCCAATTGCATTGACTACCCAGTGTGACCTGGTAAGGAGTGAATCTGATTTGGCAAATACTGGGAGAAACTATGTAAAGTTCCCTTTACAGTCTCAAAGCTCTTTGGACATAGTCTTGAACTCATTCTTTCTTCTACTGATAAATTTTCATTTAAGTTCCTAATAGGAAGATAAAATAATAGAAAGCAGTGTAATTTTCCACTGTGATGGGGAGAGGGATAGAGAATAAAGCTATAAATAACTATATATCAAAACAATGACATATACAAACAAGAACTATAAGAGTCCCTCAAATCAAACCAGTAAATGACCCTTAGCAATGATTGTCTAATTTTCCCCTTTATTTCTTGGGTGCTGGCAGCGTAGGGAGGGGATAACTTCTTAGTGGATTTCTTCTCACCACTCACTGCTGGTATTGCCTCATAATTGCATCACTGAAAATACGGCAATGAAATCAATGTCCTGCTTCCTTCTTTCCTCATCCCAGCTGATTCACAGCTAACAGAAGCATCCTGATTTGGGAAAGGTGAGTGACGTAAAAGTAGTGTGGGAGGAACAATTCAGGAAAATGGATCACTGTAACTGAAACTTAGGAGTTCTAATGGCTAACATTTTATACACTGTACAACTGAGACAGGCAACTGAGACCATAAACTTCTCCTGCCAGTATACACACCAGCCTGCTGCTGGATCTAATTTAAGGGTTGGCACTCTAGGAAAAATTAAAAACAAAACACCACTTTGATTAGCGCAAGAAAATATATCCAGATTTTCCCTTTCAACTACTACTTTCCTCCAAAATTCTTCTGATAATTTTTAAGGAAACAAAGACATACAAATGTTAAAATAAGTTATATAAAACCTAGAATAAAAGGAGTACAAACCAGACACTGAATTCCATAAAATTTGCTGCCATTCAGAGGGAGTTGAGAGATCTCCCAATAAGTTGTGCCCCTCTGTTTTGACTGTACCCAAAGTAGTGGGGTTTAGGGTCAGAGGACCATCCTTGGTGGCACAGTGTCTTAGAAAGAGGCTTGATGAGTCTTAAGAGTCTCAGACTCAGTGCCAGGGTCTAAAAACAGCAAGCATGTAGAACTTTATATCTTATGCATATTGTGCTTTCCTGTTTTAATTTTCTATCACTTTTCCAGGCTTTTTTTTAAACAAACACACATTTTTCCTTCTCTCTGGGGATTCAAGGCAATGTGAGTTCCCACAACCAGCCACTATGGACAGGCAGGCCCTCACACCCCAATCACTCCATAAATAGTGGGCTCCATCAGTAGACATGTCAAGTACCAGTGAGGCCACTAAGGACCCAGAATAGGAATATCCAAGTGAAAGATACTGTGATGTTACATTCCAGTTTAATTCTCACAACTGAACAGCTAGTCTTCTCCCATCTTACAGATGAGAATGAGAGCCTCAGAAAGCAAAAGGAACTTGACAAAGGTCATACAGCTAGAAGGCATGGCTTTAACCCACCTATCTGACCCCAAAATCTTGGTTTTCTATTCCCTATTTCCTCTAAAAAGAAAACAACATATTTCCTTTTTTAATGATTCTTTCTTTTATAGCAGCTAATTTTTAAGAGCACCTGGGATCCTAAGGACAAGGCAAAGAGGCAGTCCTTGGAAAACAGAGAACAAAGAAGGGAACTCAATCACAGAGAACCAGAAGCACAGTGATCAAAACTGGATGTGCTGGAAGGTGGAGTGGGGAAAGTCTGACAACAAGTTTGGGGCTCTTCACATCTCTCTGTGTCATGGGCCTGCCAATACCTTAAGCTCAGGCCATGGCTGAAATAGCTGAGAGATTTTGCTGCAACCAGTGAAAGCAACTGGTTTTTATGCCAGATAAAAGAAAATAAAATGGCCCTTGATGACAAGAGGCTCAGCACCTAGTTTCTCTTTCCTGTACTTCTGAGGAACTTTGAAGAAGCGGGGGTGTTCTCAGGCAGAGTAAATCAAAACCGTAAGAAGGTAGGTGTGGAGAGAACACCCCACTGCTATGGGAAGAAGACAGTTGAATGCAACTCAGAGGTCCTTGACAGTCCACATCAGAAACTCAGGGTGGAGGCTGGGTAGATTCAATATAGAGGGCCAGGGGTCAGCAACATTGTCCGCTTGACCCAGCAATTCACACTGGGCACATCAAGGTGTCAGGAACAGGCTTACTAGCATCACTAGGGAAATGGCTCCCTGTGAAGCATCATTCACCAGAGCAAGATGCCTATGGTAAGGGAGTGAGCTGCTCGAGAAAACAGTGCAGCAGCATAAAACAGGAGAGTCAGAGGCTGCCTTGGAGGCAGGCTCTTAGTTCTATAGGAGAAAAGCAACACTGAGCTGAACTGAAGCTTATCTTCCTTCCTCCATGTATGCACTTCCTAGCCCTCCTGCAAAACTCCATGAAAGTAGAAAACCCAGAAATAAAGCCACACAAGTATCTTTGACAAACTAATCTTTGACAAAGGAGCAAAGAATATGCAATGGAATGAGGACAGTCTGTTCAATAAATGGTACTGGGAAAACTAGACTACCACAATACAAAAGAATGAAACTGGACCACTACCTCACACTATACACAAAAACCAACTCAAAATGGATAAAAGACCTGAATGTAAGACCTCCATAAAAGATATAGAAGAAAATATAGGTAAAACACTACATGACACAGGGCCTCTCTCGTGGTGCAGGGGTTGAGTGCTGGGCTGTGAAGCTGCCCGCAGCCTCTGCAGCGCTGGTTCGATCCCCAGCCACCGGTGAGGGTGCCACATGGTGCGTAGACCTCTCCTGCCACCCGCTGCTCCCCTCAGCAGTGTACTTCATCAGTCTGTCTGTTCTGTTCCCCGCTCTGTCTCTGGTGAATTCTCTCACCCTCCCATGCTTCTGACTGTACCCAGTGCTTGTATAAATAAATAAATCAATCTTAAAAAAAAAAACCCAACTACATGACACACATCTCAGTAACATCTTTAAACACTTATCCCCCAAAGCAAATGAAGGAACAGAAAAACCACTGGGATTACATCAAATTAAAAAGCTTCAGTACACCAAGGGACATTAACCAAAACAAAGAGACACCCTCAGATTGGGAGAAAAATTTTGCACTTCATACAACTGATAAGAAGCGGATCACAAAGACCTACAAAGAGCTCACAGGATTCAATAAAAACAAAGTAAACAATCCAGTCAAAAAACAAATGGGCAGAAGAGCTAAATAGACACTTCTCCAAAGAGGAAATGCAAATGGCCAACAAGTATATGAAACAACAAATGTTGGCGAGGATGTGGAGAAAAAAGAATTCTCCTACACTGCTAGTGAGAATGCAAACTTGGTCCAACCACAATGGAACACTGTGTGGAGGTTCCTCAAACTACTAAAAATGGAGCTACCGTATGACCCAGCAATTCCACTCTTAGGAATCTACCCAAAGAACACAAAAACATTCATTCAAAAGAATATCTGCACCCCCATGTTTGCTGCAGCACTATTTACAATAAGTAAGATATGGAAACAACACAAATGCCCAACAATAGATGGCTGGATCAAGAAAATGTGGTATATATACACACAATGGAATACTACTCAGAAATCAAAAAAGAAACTCATGCAGCAACATGGATAGAGCTGGAAGGGATTATTCTCAGTGAAATAAGCCAGAAGGAAAAAGAAAAATATCTGATGGTTTCACTTACAGGAGGACTATAGGGGAACCAAATAAGGGATCAGAAAAAAATAATAGTAAATAAACAAAATTAACAGGCAGCTTAAATCAGAGACATTCTGCAGGAGAGGGGGAGGAAGAGGGATCAAAACAGGGGTGGGAAGAGCACAAGGGACTATGGGATGGTGTACGGGTGAATTGGTGGTGGGAATTCTACAGGGACCACACCTGAGAGGAGAAAGCAAACATTGTACAAAAATGAACAATGATATAAAATATATATAAATTAATTAATTTTTAAAAATCCACAAAAGTCCCAGTTCCTCCATCATTCCTTTCCTTGCAATATTCATGGCACTGTTAATTTATATTACTTATTCTGCCCTTAATTTTCCTCACATTGTAATTTTGTTTTTTCTGTGTGCATCTTTTCTCCCTGAATTTATATTATGCTTATCTTCTGAATTAAAAGATGTTGCAAAAAGCTAAAAAAAAAAAAGTCTGAATTCACCAAAGAAGATATCCAGAAGGCCAAAAGACATATGAAAAAATGTTCATCTTAATAAAAGAGATGCAGATTAAAACCACAATGAGATATCATCTCATACTTGTGAGAATGGCACATATTAAAAAGACCCCAACAATGCTGGAGAGGATGAGGAGAAAAAGGAACCCTATTATGCCACTAGAATGTGAACTAGTGACACTCACATGGAAAACAATCTGGATTGACCTTGAGAAAACTAAAAATCCCATTCTTGGGCATATCCACAGAATATGAAACCATCAACAAAAATACCCACATATTCCATGACATCCACAGTAGCATTACTTACAATAGCTAGGAAAGGACATGGAAGCAGCCTAAATCCTCAACATACGAATGGATCAAGATGATGTGGTACATACACACCATGGAGTATTACATGGCCAGAAGAAAGGGTGAGATGCAGCCATTTTTAACAAATGGAGGGAATTTGTGAGAATTATATGCAGCAAAATAAGTCAAAATGATAAGAGCAAATATTAGACATTCACAGAACTGACAATTTGACATTAAACACTTTCAAAAAGTAGTGGACATTAACAAACATCCTGAGGGTGGTTCCCTCCATGGTTAGGAGAGAAGAGAGAGAAAAGGGACAAGGAGTCACAAGGAATGGTGGTGGGGAAAAAAATCCCACCAATGAATGTGTATCATTTATTTTAATAAAAATAAATTTAAAGAAATGAATGTCTAGAATTACCATTTACATTTCTTAAAAATCTTTCATTTTGATTTCAAAGTTTTTGCACACTTGCATAGAACATCCTTCTTCTTTTTTTAATATAACCCAACTTCCTTCTTTCTGCCAAATAGCAGTGGGATAGAGCTATACCTTAAAGGATAATGTGTCTGGAAGGAGCTCTATTACAACAAAATTCACTCCACATAAAACAATATGGCACTATCTTACTCTAGACTCATGCTCTTGCCCCTGTGTACTCTATTAGCTTTTATCTTATGTTTCAACTGTATCGTTCCCTATTAAAATTTAATGTCATTGTTCTGACACGTCGGCCTCTGACCATAGACTCCAACCATAATTCTGTGGCTGAAGCTTTTCTTTGACTCATTCCCTGGGCTTACCCCAGTTTCAGTTCGATAGTTCTTTGACATTTCATCATGCTACATAGCTGTGATGGGACACCTCTCATGTTGTAAAGCTATCTTTTATCTAGTCAACTCAAAACTGGAAACATTGAATTTACAAAATCTCATGCCTGCAATTAGAGTTTGCTTTTAGAGTCTTTTCTACCATCATTCTCTATTTCCCCTTTCCTTTCCACTTACAAATATATTTAGTTTACTAACTCAGAATACCTGAAGAGAGTCTGGTCTAGATATTTTTCTCTTATACAAAGGTAGACTAATCATAAATTCCTAGGCTCATCTACACAAAGATCTACTACTCTATCGTGAAAGCCTGCTGCCATACCGTTTGTGGAAACTAGAAAAATTTCTAATCCTGTTGCTAGGATGGAGAGATTTGTTTATTTCTTTCCAATCTAGGTCAAAAATACAACTGCCCATAGGAAAAAAAAGTTAGTAGGCGATGATTAGTTTACCTGAAATATTATCTTTTAGGTATGTATGTTACATGGAAAAATAGGTTTTTGTGGGCTACATTGAAGCCTCTTGCATAGAATACTTCTATAGAAAATGACTTTCCTGTTCCAAAGGACAAATAGCTTTTAAGACAAAATTTAAACAAAATTAAAGCAAGCATGGAATCTAAATTCCTCCAAGAGGTCTTTTCCAAAAAAACATTAACATTAAAACAGCAACACGATTTAGCTAATATAATTCCTTTCTATGAATAGATCTATGAATAGACATAAATACCTTTATATATTAGAGATCAAATTCTACTTCAACATACCTGTTGTCTTCCTCCAGACTTATCCTGGATAATAGTCCTGATCATAGCACCAGTAAACACACAAGAATTGAAAAATGAACTGACAACATTGCAAAGGCCCATGGCTATTAAATCCTACAAAGAAACAGAAAATGGAGTAAGACCTACTATTTGTCGAAAAATGCTAATTTGAGTTTGAAACTAAGGTGCATATATTGATATTTCTGTGTATGAAGATAAGACTATTTACATCACCTCAAATAAAAATATTTTTAGAGCAAAAGGATGATAACCTGATTTTAGATTAAGTTGAATATTTTAGCTAGTGATCATAAGGAAAGCACTATTTCAAAGTGAGAAAGTGAGACTTTTGCTTATTTTTCTCTTTCACACAATCACTGGGACTTAGAGTGACAGAGAAACATGACATCATTTTTCTTCCTTCCTTCAATATTATCCTAAAAGTCAAAGTGGGATCCACTTGTTTCCATATTTCCCTTCTGAGTTCCAAGGAACTGGGCCAAACTCAGAGATTAAAGAAAAGAAAAGAGGGCCTCCCCTGGTGGCGCAGCGGTTGAGAGCTGGGCTGTGAAGCTGCCTGCAGCCTCTGCAGCACCGGTTCAATCCCCGGCCACCAGCGAGGGTCCCACATGGCGTGCAGACCTCTCCTGCCGCCTGCTGCTCCCCACAGCAGTGTACTTCGTCAGTCTGCCTGTTCTGCTCCCTGCTCTGGCTCTGGTGAATCCTCTCACCCTCCTGTGCTTCTGACTGTACCCAGTGCTTGTATAAATAAATAAATAAATCTTTAAAAAAAAAAAAAAAAAAAAAGAAAGAAAGACAGGGCCTCCCCGGTGGCGCAGCGGTTGAGCGCTGGGTTGCAAAGCTGCCCGCAGCCTCTGCAGCACCGGTTCAATCCCCGGCTGCTCCCCGGCCACCAGAGGAGGGACCCACATGACGCGCAGACCTCTCCTGCTGCCCGCTGCTCCCCTCAGCAGTGTGCCTCGGTCCTTCTGCCTGCTCTGCTCCCTGCTCTGGCTCTGGTGAATTCTCTCACCCTCCCGCGCTTCTGACTGTGCCCAGTGCTTGTATAAATAAATAAATAAATCTTTTAAAAAAAAGACAAAAACTATTTTTTGGAGACTAGCTTAATTATATTAGTAGTATGGTTTTGATAATCCATAGCTTTTCTTATTGTGCCTCAGTATATGTTTGGCTTCTGAGGACTTGGTGAAAGGAAGATAAAATACAGAGGAAAGGGACATTCTGCTAGCTTAATTAAAATATGATGCCATCTTTTATCCTCTTCTCTCCCTACAACATATCCTCTCTAGGTGAACAGCACTCACATTAACTAGAGTGGCTTCAACCTTCAGTTTGCCACATTTCTCAAAAATCCTTTGGTAGGTCCTCCTCTGGTGGCGCAGGCAGTTGAGTGCAGCGCTGTGAAGCTGTCCACAGCCTCTGCGGCGCCAGTTCAATCCCAGCTGGCCAGTCAGGGTCCCACATGGCGCGGCAGACCTCTCCTGTCTCGCCAGCTATTCCCCTCAGCAGTGTATTACCTCAGTCTGCCTGTTCTGTTCCCCACTCTGTCTCTGGTGAATTCTCTCACCCTCCCGTGCAACTGGCCTGTACTCCGATTCTTGTATAAATAAACAAATAAATAAATAAGTAAATAAGTAAGTAAGTAAATAAATAAATAGATCTTAAAAAAAAATCCTTTGGGAACTATAGCCCAAAGTGTGGTTCAAGACTGGATCACAGAAGAATCATGTCTTCATGTTGGCGAGGCTCAGACTAGAGAACAAAGATTGAAGTAGCAGAAGATCTGTCCTCTCACCTGATTGGAATTGACATTGTAGTTATGGAAAGAGGCAATCTTCTTGCCCACAAAGATGAGCAGAGAGGAGCTCACTAGTGCCAAGGAGATGGCTTCTAAAATAATTTGACGAAAAATGCTGAAATCTGGCTTTATAGGAAACAGGAAGCTGAAATAAAATGGCAGAATTATTCCTGGATAACAGAAATCATTTACTGGCACCTTCCCTACGCCATCCTTTTCATACAGAACAGGTCTGGCTTTTTATAAAAGTAACAATAAGAGGTAAGTCACACAACTGAGGCAGCAGCCTGTCAAAGTTACAAAAACAGGTTTCTGCCATATAACAATGGAACAGGACAGGCAAAACCACCGAGATCGATGAAAATTGGTTTATTTACATTGCTTGATATCACACCAAGCAACAGGCTTAAAACAGATGTTTTAAAGGTAAAAAGCTAAATGAACTACCTTCTATTCACACTCAGATCTTTCAAGACATAATTTTAGTCATTATACTTTATACACATTACTTCTAATCCCATACCTTCCCTCCTCTAGTTTTCTTTCCCAAGTTTTTAAAGTTGTGGTAAAACATATATATCATGAAACTTACCATCTTATCCACTTTAATGTACAGCTCAGTGGTATCAAATACATTCCTAATGTGCCCCCATCACCACCATCCACTGTATAACTTTTTTCATCTCGTAAAAATGACACTATAACCATTAAACATAACTCTCCATTTTCCCTGTCCCCAAACCTGGCAATCACTATTCTACTTTGTTTCTATGAATCTGACTATTACAGATATCTCATATAAGTGGAATCATATGGTATTTTTCTTTTTGTGACTGGTTTATATCACTTAGCATAATGTCCTCAAGTTTCATCCATGTTGAAGCATATATCAGATTTTTCTTCCTTTTTAAAGGCTGAATAATATTCTATTTTTTATACATTGGGTTGTTGGAGAAGTCATGACACATTTTTGCAGCAGATGGCACTAGAAAATAGATCATGACTTTTCTGACAACCCATATATGTTTTCTGAACACATATATGTGTGTATATATATATATATATATATACCATTTATATAAATACACATCACATTTTGCTTATCCATTCACCACCAGTTGACACTTATGATCTCTTCCATGCCTCAGCTATTGTGAATAATGTTGTTATGAACAGGGGTACACAAATATGTCTTTGAGATCTTGCTCTAATAATTTTGGTATATATCTAGAAGTAGAATTGCTAGGTCACATGGTAAATACTACTGTTCATTTTCAAAGGAACTGTCATAGTGCTGGCTACAGTGACCATGCCATTTTACATTCCCACCAAAAGTGTACAAAAGTACAGATTTCTTCATATTCTTGCCAATATTTGCTGTTTTCTCTTTTTAAAACAGCAGCCATCCTAATAGGTGTGAAGAAATATCTTGTTGCAATTTTGTCTTACATTTTCCAAATTATTAAGTGATGTTGAATATCTTATTATGTGCTTATTGGATATTTATTTATTTATTTATTTTATCTTTTTTGGCCTTTTTTTAAAAAATGAGAAATGTCTAGTCAAGTTCTTTACCCCTTTTTGAGTGAAGTTATTTTTTGTTGTTGAGTTGTTGGAGTACTCTATATATTTTGCTTATTATAATGCCTTGTCGGATATATGTTCTGCAAATATTTTTCCTTTTTGTGAAGAAAAGTAGAAGTTGCTTTTTTACTTTGTTAGTAGTGTCTTTTGATGCACAAATGTTTTCATTTTCATGAAGTCCAATTTATCTATTTTTTCCCTCTTGTTACTTGTACTTTTGGTGACATATCCAAGAAATCATTGACAATTCCAAAACTGTAAAACTTTTGCTGTATGTTTGGTTCTAAGCATTTTATAGTTTCAGGTCTTAGATTTAGGTCTTTCATTCATTTTGAATAAATTTTTGTCTGTACTATTAGATAAGAATCCAACTTCATTTTTTTGCACGAGAATATCGTTTTCCTTGTTGAATAGTTTTGGCACTTTTGTCATATCACCATAAATGCAAAAGTTTATTTTGAAGATTTCCATTTACTCCATTGTCTTTAAGCAAGTACCACAGTGCTTTAGCTACCATAGGTTTATAATAAGTTTTAAAGTTAAGAAGCAAGAATCCCCCACTTTTGTTCTTTTCAGTATTGCTTTGGCTATTTGGGATTCCTTGAGATTCCATATGAATTTCAGGGTGGATTTTTAAAATTTCTGCAAAATACATCATTGAAATTTTTATAGGGGTTACATTGAATCTGTAGGCTGCTTTAGGTAGTATTGACATCTTAACTATATTAAGTTTCCAATCCATGAACATGGGATGTATTTCCATTTATTTAGATCTTTAATTTCTTTTATCAATGTTTTGTAGTATTTATTGTACAATATTTTTACCCCCCTGGTTAACTCCAAAACATATATATTTTTTGATAGTATTGAAAATGGAACTATTTTCATAATTTCCTTTTCAGATTGTTCACAGTAACAGTAGAACAACTGATTTTTGTGTATGATTATGTAGTCTATAATTTGCTGCTTAGTTTATTAGTTTTAACTAATAAACCATCATTTGGTATGGAATCTATAGGGTTTAATACATACATAAATATATATACATGTGCAAATAGAGATAATTTTATTTCTTTTCTATTAATAATTTATTTATTTTTAAAAAGATTTATTTTATTTATTTATGCATACAAGATCTAGGGTATAGGCCAGAGGTGTGTGTGGAGGGGGTGAAAGGATTCACTGGAGACAGAGTGGGGAGCAGAACAGGCAGATCTGCTGAGGGAAGCAACGGACAAGACAGGAGAGGTTTGCTGCACCATGTGGGTTAATTCCCTGGCCAGGGATCAAACTCAGGCCACAATGGCTGGCGATAGCTTGATGGCAGTGAGATTTTAAGCCCTGTGGCATCAGGGAGGCCACTTCTATTAATAATTAATGACTTTTATTTCTTTTTTTTGTCTAATTGCTTTGACTAGAACTTCTAGTATGATGTTGAAAAGAAGTGGAGAAACTAGGCATCCTTGTCTTACTCCTGATTATAGAGAAAAAGCTTTTATTCTTTCATCATTGAATAAGACGTTTGCTATCAGTTTTTCATATGTGGCTATATTTTGTTGAGATTGTTTCCTTCTATTCCAGCATGTTGAATGGGTTTTTTTTCCCAATCATGAAAGGGTTTTGAATTTTGTCAAATGCTTTTTCTATATCAAATGAGATAATCATGTATTTTTTCCTTCATTCTGTTTATGTGGCACATAACATTGATTTATTTTTGTTTGTTGAGCCACCCTTGAATTCTAGGAATGGCTTACTTTTTCATAATATATAATTCTTTTAATATGTTGCTGAATTTTATTTGCTAGGATATTTTGAGGTTTTATATCAATTTTCATAAATATTTTCTTTTCAGGTAATGTCTTTGTTTGACTTTGATATCAGGATAATGCTAGCTTCAAGGTGTTTTTTCTTCTTTGATTTTTTTTTGAAAGTTTGAGAAGGATTTTTACCTGCGAAACCATTAGATCCAGAGTGTTTTTTTTTTTTTTTTTGGTTAAGAGATTTAAAATTAATTATTCAACCTCCTTACTGTAATAGGACCATTAAGATTTTCTGTTTCTTTTTTGGTGAATATTCATCTTCATAATGTGTTCTGGATGATTTAGTCTTGGTCTTATATTCCTAGCAAATTTTCCATTTCATCTAGGTTACCAAATTTATTGATTATAGTTGTACGTAGTATTGTCTTATAACCCTTTTTATATGTGTAGAATCAGTAGTGCTGTCCCTACTTCGATTTCTGCAGTCAAATGTTCTGCTACTGAGAGATTACTCCCTATTCCCACCTCTCCCCACTTTCATTTCTGGTTTGAGTCTTTTCTCCTTTGTCTTAATCCATTTAGATAAAAATAAAGGTTCGTCAATCATGTTGATCTTTTCAGCAAACCAACTTTTGGCATCATTGATTTTCTCTATTTTTTTTTTATAATTTCAAAATTTTATTTGACAGTTTGTCATTAGTTTTCATCCCCATTGACTGTATATTATTTTAAGTGGTTATAGGTATACAGGTAACATACACGTAGAACTTTTTTGGTGAATATTCATCCTCACAATGTGTTCTGGACAACTGCACATGAATATGATCTGAGGCATTCATCATTCCTTGGCCCATAGAAATGAATTGAGCTTGGTGTCAATACAATCATGCTGAGTTCCTTCTTCTTCATGGCAAATTTCTGGATCTCTTTGAGTGCCCAAGGGGAATGGTTCTTGAATCCCATTTTATGTAAAATGTTGATGGTCACTTGCAATCAGGAAATGCAAATCAAAACTACCATGAGATACCATCTTACACCAGTGAGAATGGCACATATTAAAAAAACTAGCAACAACAAATGTTGGTGAGGAGGTGGAGAAAAAGAAACTCTCCTGCACTGCTGGTGGGAGTGCAAACTGGTCCAACCACTATGGAAACCTGTGTGGAGATTCCTCAACCTACTAAAGATAGAGCTTGCATATGATCCAGCAATTCCACTCCTAGGGATTTACCCAAAGGACACAGAAACACTAATTCCAAAGAGCACCTGCACCCCTATGTTTATAGCAGCACTATTTGCAATAGCTAAGCTTTGGAAACAACCCAAATGCCCAAAAATAGATGACTGGATCAAGAATATGTGGTACATATACACAATGGAATACTACTCAGCAATCAAAAAAGATAAACACATGCAATTTGCAGCAACATGGATGGAGCTGGAAGGGATCATGCTCAGTGAAATAAGCTAGAAAGAAAAAGAAAAATGCCAGATGGTCTCACTCATAGCAGGAATCTAGAAAACCTAAATAAGGGACCAGGAGAAAAAATAACCATAAGAAAGAAAAAAATCAAAATCAACAAACAACTATGAACCAGAGACACATAATGGGGGGGGGTGGGGGAAGGAATGGGGTCAAAATAAGGGGGGTGCAATTGTATGGGGAATATAAAAATAAAATAAAAAAAAATAAAATGTTGATGGTATATTCTCTGGTCACTATTTTGTTAATTGCAGTATAGCCTTTACTCTTTCCACACTTCTTTGTAGGAGCCATTCTGCCAGGAGCAGACAGGAAGGTCTCTTTGTTTTTTAATGTGTTTATGACTATAAATTTCTTCCTTAGCACTACTTTTATTGTGTTGCATGAGTTTTAAATACTGTTTGTTTTATTCATTTCTGTGTGTTTTCTAGTTTTCCTTTGATTTCTTCTGTGATCTATTGAATTTTTAAAAGTATGTTAATTTCTACAAATCCGTGAATTTAAAATTTTCTACTGCTACTGATTGCTAACTTTATCCCATTGTGGACAGAGAAGATACTTGATCTGATATTTATCATTTATAACCTATTGAGACTTAATTTGTGACCAAACATGTGATCTATCATCCCAAATGTCCAATGTGCACTTGAAAAGAATGTCTATGCTGCTGGTGAGTGTATTTATCTGTATATGATGGTCTATCGTCTTGGTTCAGCCTTCTATTTCTTTACTTATTTTCTGCCTCACTGTTCTATCCATCATTAAGAGTGAGGTATTGAAGTTGTCAACTATTATTGTATAACTGTCTATTTCTTCCTTCATCTTATTTGTCTTATCAAGGTAGAAGAAATTATAATTTCCTTATAAAAGCAAGAGTGATGTCCCATAGTCACTAGTATGAATTATGAAGTGAATTGCAAGCCCTTAGGAACTCCATATGCTAGTCTATTTGAAGATAGCTTTCTTTTTTTTTTTTAAATCCTCTAGTTTTTTTTTTGTCACTTTGAAGATAGCTTTCTACTAGAGTAATAAATCCATGTTGCTTAAGGATACCAATTCAATATAAGTAGATGAAGACAAAGGGAAAATTCACCTCCTGAGCACTGAGCTTCAGGAGAGAGGCTAGGAAACAGAAGCATTTGTTGTCCCATCATTAAGAGTAAATAGGATAGGGCCTCCCCTGGTGGCGCAGCGGTTGAGCACTGGGTTGCGAAGCTGCCTGCAGCCTCCGCAGCACCGGTTCGATCCCCGGCTGCTCCCCAGCCACCTGAGGAGGGTCCCACATGGCACGCAGACCTCTCCTGCCGCCCACTGCTCCCCTCAGCAGTGTACTTTGGTTCTTCTGCCTGCTCTGGCTCTGGTGAATTCTCTCACCCTCCCGCGCTTCTGACTGTACCCAGTACTCGCACAAATAAATAAATAAATAAATCTTTTAAAAAAAAAAAAAAGAGTAAATAGGATAGGTGTGGAGGTTGAGAAGACCATAATGTGTTCTGGAAAAAATGCATGAGAATCTCTGGTCATCAGTCCAAACAACAGTTCACTTGGGTAAGGGGATTGGCCCCAGCATGGGAAGAGAGTCAGATGCTGACCAGAGAAGAAACAAGGGGTTGTCTTATCTTTACGTTTCATGAACCTCTGTGTTCTGAAATGAACTTGCGCTTAAGTTGTGCATTTGGGCTGTAGTCATAAACTGCTTGTAGAGAACATCAATCAAACGATATGGTCAGAAAGAGAAAAGTAGACTTGAAAAGTGGAATTACCTACCTGTAAGGAATCATATCCATGACTAGCTCTGTGTTCTCTGTGGCCATGCCTACCTTGTTTGCAAGAGCAGTGAAGCCAAGAATCTGTAGGGAGTTAAAAAAAAAAAAAGGGCATGTGATAATCTGAATATTGTGTATTGCCTCCAGGAATAGATGCACCCATAATTCATAACTCTCGCAACACAGGGAATGGCAGTCTCTATGCATGAAGGTTGGAGAGAAAGGCAGAGCTCTCAGTTCCGTGGGGCAAGAAAAGCAGAAGTCCTCCTTAATGCTTTCTGTTCCCTTAGCTTTTTAATTTTTATTCTTTAGCCTTGTAGCCACAATGAAAGTAACTTCAGCCTTGGTCTCTCTTGGTCTCTGACATAATAATGGGAACAAATGGACGCCCTATGCTTCTCTTTCCTTGCCAACTTCAAACATCTAGACCAAATATAAATGTGTTTTGTGTTTTTAGGTAATGGCTGAATCGCAATCTCAGTTTTAAAAGTTGTTTTATTTATTTATTTGTTTATTTATACAAGCACTGGGTACAGTCAGAAGGCAGACTGACGAAGTACACTGCTGAGGGAAGCAGTGGGCAGCAGGAGAGGTCTGCGCACCATATGTGGGACCCTCGCCCATGGCCCAGGATCAAACCGGTGCTGCAGAGGCTGCGGGCAGCTTCGCAACCATACCAATATAAATAAAACTGGGGAGCTGTTGAGGTATATGGAGAATCATACCACTACCTAACCCTTAATAATATGGGAAAGCATTTGATAGCATAAAGGAAAATGTCATAAGCAAAGCAATTACTTGCTGTTTTTTTTTTTTATTTCTAAAACAGTAAGTCTTCCTTCCTTTTCAACTAGAGAAAAATAAAACAACCTAGTAGCTGTTAACCATCTAAAAGACCTCACAACAAAACAAATAAACTGGACAGGAGAACTCAATACCTATTGACACAAAAAATCTTTTCCCAACATCTACTCTAAGAGTTCAGTGAGACACTTAGTGGGATAGTAGCTGGTTTATCTGTGATGCTATAATTAGATGAAGACACCTAGGAAGCCTGTAGATCAAAATGGAAGGAAGAATTTGGATCATAGCTTGAATTAGAGATGAGTTTTGGTTTTTAGTTGTTAACGGACAAGAAGTGTAATAAATATCCAATTTTATTCCCAGTATAAAGTTAATTCTT
Source organism: Talpa europaea (assembly GCF_964194135.1). Lineage (NCBI taxonomy): Eukaryota > Metazoa > Chordata > Mammalia > Eulipotyphla > Talpidae > Talpa > Talpa europaea. Next base: position 94,699,028 of record NC_140068.1, on the reverse strand, counting down.
GCTCATAGAGGAAAATAGAGAAAATGTGAAAATTATATGCAAACAAATTCAATAACCTAGATGAAATGAATAGATTCTTAGAATTATACAATCATGCAAGATTGAAATAGGGAAGATACACAAAACCTGAACAAACAAGTCACAAGCAAGGAATTGAAAGTAATCAATACTTTCCCAAAAAACAAAAGTTTAAGCCAAGAGGGCTTCAGAAATGGGTTCGGCCAAACCTTAAAACCTATTCTGTTCAGACTTTTCAAAAATTCAAAAAAGGAATTCTTCTAAACACATTTTATGAGCCCAATAGTACACTAATACTAAAGCCAAAGAAAACACAAAGAAAGAAAACTACAGACCAATCTTCTTAATGAACACAGATGCAAAAATCCTCAATAAAATCTTAGCAAACTGAATGCAACAATACATAAAAAGATTATACACCATGACAAGGTGGGCTTTATAGCAGGGACACAAGGACAGTTCAACATCTGAAAATCAATGTAATGCACCACACATCAACAAGAGGAAAGATAAAAACCATATGATCATATCAACAGATGCTGAGAAAGTATTTGTAAGATTCAGCATTCATTTATGATGAAAACCCTTGAAAAACTGGTGAGCAACGGAACTTATCTTAACATAATAAAAACCATATATGATAAACCTACAGCTAGTAAAATTCTCAATGAAGAAAAATTGAAATTCTTTCCATTAAGATCTGGTACAAGAAAAGGATGTCCACCCTCATAATTACTATTCAACATTTTGTGGTATTTGAAGTCCCAGCTAGAGGAATAAAAGGAATCTAAATTGGGGAAGAAGTAAAGTTATCATTATTTGCAGATGATATGATAACGTACAGAGAATCCCAAAGACTCCACCGAAAAACTAATCGAAACAACAAACCAGTTCAGCAAAGTGGCAGGATACAAAACCAACACACACAATGGCATACTACTCAGCAATGAAAAGATAAACTCATGCCTTTTGTGGTAACATGGATGGAGCCAGAAGGGATTATTCTAAGCAAAGTGAGCCAGAAGGAGAAAGATAAATAGTGAATAGTTTCACTTTTATGTGGAATCTAGAGAAACCAAACAAAGGATCAAGGACAAATTATAAGACTGACACTTGAAAGTAGATTTTATATTTGAGATATTCAGGAGGGAGGGCAGGCAGGAGTGTGCAGTGAAGTGTGGTGAAGGACTGTGGGTATTTTGGTGGTGGGAAAACTACGGTGCCCACATCTGAGGGGAGAAATGTTATATTGTGAAAAAATAAATAAGGATGTTCAAAAAACAATAAAATATATATTTTTAAAAAACAAATTAAAAAACTGGTCACATTCATAGAAACAGACTATAAAAGTGGTTGCCAGGGACTCGGGGGGTGCATAAGGTGCATAAGGAAAGGCTGGCAAAACTTTTAGCTGTAAGATAAATAAGGTCTGAGGATCTAATGTAAAACATGGTGAGTAGTTGATAACATACTGTATAATTGAAACCTGTTAAGAGAATAGAACTTAAATGTTCTCACTAATGGATGGATGGATGGATGGATAAAATGAGGTGATGGATATGTTAATCAATTAGAATCCTTTCATAATGCGTATAATTGTAATATGTAATATATACTGTAATGTATACAAATATCAAATCACCATGATGTATACTTTAAATATCTTATAATTTTATATGTCAATTATTGCTCAGTAAAACTGAAATTAGAGGAAGAGAGGGCAAACTGATGTCTATGTCACAGATGCCATCTGCTGGTGACTCCGAAGCCTCAGCTTCCTAAATGCCAGAGCAGGGTTGGTATCTAAGAAAAGGAGAAGTTGCACTCATAGCAGGAATTTAGAAAACCTAAATAAGGGACCAGGAAGAAGACTAATTTCAATAAAGTAAAAATCAAAATCAACAAGCAACTATAGACCAGAGACACACTACAGTGGAGGGCAGGGGAGGAGAAGAGGGATTAGGATCAGAAAAAGGGGGTGGGAATTGTATGGGGAATATAGCCAAAATAAAAAATGCATACATTATGCAAAAATGAAAAATGATGTAAGAATTATATAAAATAATTCATTAAAGATAAAGAAAAAGGGGCCTCCCTGGTGGCGCAGGTGGTAGAGCACTGTACTACGAAGCTGTCCATAGCCTCTGCAGCGCAGGTTCGATCCCAGTCGGCGGCAAGAATCCCGCATGGTGAAGCAGACCTTTCCTGTCTCACCCGCTGCTCCCCTCAGCAATGTTTTTCGTCAGTCTGCCTTTTCTGTTCCCCGCTCTGTCTCTGGTGAAACTTCTCACTCTCCCGCACATCTGGCCTATACCCCGGTTCTTGTATAAAAATAAATAAATCTTAAAAAAGAAAAAAAGAAAAGGAGAGGTTGCCCCTGATTCCACCCCCCAAACCCCATAAGCACTTTGTCCTGTGGGCTCTAGGGCACCGCTTTGTACACAGTTTTGGAAAGCCTTTTTAAAAAGCAGCCATTTAGGGCTGGCCTTTATGAATTAATAACTTTTCAACTTCTCAAAGGAAGCAAGAACATGCACCTCCATAAGAAGTAGACAGTGGTTATGGGACAGAGGTTGCTCTCAGTTTCTGAAGTGATTCCCATATTCTTTCACTCATGAAGAGTATAGACCTGAATTAGTTAGTAGAAGATTGGTTATGCTGTGGAAACATACAAACCATGAGATCTTAGGGTCTTAACACACACACACACACACACACACACACACACACATATTTTTTTTTTGTCCCAGAAACCTCAATATGGGTCAGTGTCTCCCCAGGTCAGCTTCTTTGCCAACAGTGCCTCAGGGATCCAGACTTATTTCAGCTGGGACTCTCTTATCTCAGCATACAGCCACCATGAGTCCCACACCAGGGGAAGAAAGAACTTGGGGACTCATACCTAGTCTTCTATGCTTTGGCCCAAAAATCACATAGTCCTGCCTAAACTACAAGGGAGGCTGGGAAACACATGGGACACATGGGTATTCGGTGAACTTTAATGTCTCTGCCACAGAACAGTTCTTAAGGGGAAAGTTAATTTTTGTGGGCACACAAGGAGTTAGTGATGCTAATATGAGGAATGCTGACTTACAAATCTGAACTTTATTTATCAAAGTGTCTTTATTATTGTAAAAATGTTAATTATAACTTCAAAGATGAATTTTGTCACATTTTAAAAAAAGAAGCAAGAAATATTATCACTAGAAAGAGGTGAGCCCCAGCTCTGTCACTTACTAGTGACAGGGATTAGGAGATTTATTTAATATCTCATCTCTCTCAATTTCTTTACAGTAACATGAGAATGAAAGAAAATTGAACATGTGTTAATAAAACAGAAACAAAACCTCTACATAGAAGAAAATGGAAATTGAACAACACATAGATATTTCTTTGAAAGAAGTAACTAATCAATTGAAGTTCACTTTGGGGGGTATATAGTTACAGGAGTATTTTTCTTTTCTCTTTTTCAAAATTACTAAAATAAACCTGTATTTCTTTCATAAGGAAAAAAAACTTATTTCTGAAATAACTTAAATAGTATAAAAAAGAGGTAATAGATAAAAGTACTTTGAAATAAACGTGTTAACTTTATTAAAACTAAATGTATTCCGCCTTGCTACAATTCAATATACATAGTTTCAAATGCTTATTTTTTATAATCTCTTATGAATCTTTTCCTTTCTGGGTTATTTCTTTTTAGTTTTTAACAGATATTTAAAATTATTTGAACCAAGAATCTGGGGCATCAAAAACACCTACCAGAACAATTTCCATGGGAAACTCCAAAGGATACTGATTGAAGGAAATTCTGATACATTTGTTGATTCTCAGAGCCACAACAGTAGTTAGAAATAGTAGGATGCTGGTGGAATTAGCTTTTGGGAGAGTCATACAGTAGTTAACCAGGCTCTGAAAGAAAACAAAATTACAGAGGCTAAGAAAGATGTACAACAGTTGTCTAAATCTATACAAAAAATCTTTATGAGCATTACTAAGTAGAACATTGAGAGACATGGATGGATACATTTTTTTAAAGTTGAAAATGAGATATTAAAAATGCCCAGGAAGGAGGGAGAGAATACACCTATATGTCTTAGTACACAGAAAGAACCCTGAAATTTTGTTTAGTAACTTAATCTTTGTTAATTTTCCTGGACCATATATGCCCTTGAGCTTGGCTCCTACACCCTTTTTGCATTCAGGGACTACTTAGCATTTTATATCCTGAGATGTTTTAGGATCCATGTATGTTACCAGGCATGTCACGGATACACTGTCTTAAAGAACAAATTTTAACATAAATCATGTTAGTTTGAAAGTCTGGGTGAAATGGTTAATGCAACTGAGAACATGGTCCAGCACTATATGCAATGAATCAAGACATAAGTTAGGAAGAGATAACTCCAAAGGACCCTCTTAACTCAGTTCCCTCTGCAGGAGTCTCTCCACTTGGGTCTACTTCCTTTTGGAGACCAGGAAAGAGGCAGTTATAACTTTGGTGAGGGTGGAAAATACTCACATAGAAAAAGGAGGCAGGACCAGCGTGGAAACTAATCGTAATCCCGAAGATGAAAGCCAACTGAGACAGGATAACGTGCAATGCTGCGGCAGCCAGGTAAGCGCTGATTACAGCCTCAGGAAGGTAAGTGGCAACGAAGCCGAAACCTAATGCACTCATGCATAACTGTGGCGGGGTCAGATGGAAAAGAAAACCAGAGTGAAGCGGAACGTCATCAAAATAGCAATTGCAACAACTAGGCGCACATCAGAGTTTTGATGTTAGGTCAGGCCCCTTTGATAACGCTTCTGTCTCTCTCCCTAATCAACTAAAGTTGATATGGTAAGATAAGTTCTCAGTGTTGATTCTGACGCTCCCTACTGGCCACTAGACCACACTAGAATTTTGAGCATTTTTAAGTCTAAATGCTTAAATTCTACTGTGGGGTTAGCAGTGACAAAATGATAAGAGCAAGCCCTTTCAAGGACTCTTTCACCAGAAACTTTGATAACCCCTTACAGGAGATGTTAATATCCCCGGAGGAATGCAGTTTTTCACAAAGAAAAATTTTACAAATTGGGTTGCAGTTTCAAAATTTACTTAGCCTTTGACTCTTTACTAAGAATGATTCCATTCAAGTTATGTTTCAGGATTATATATCCTAAAGACATGAAAAAGTATTTTAGATAAACATGCATGCATAGTATAGATATACATTTTAAAATGTTCTCTAATATGTAATAAATTCTACATATATACATACCAAAGATCTAGAAGGTAGACACTATTGACAAAAGTCACTTGTGGGGAATGGGATTAAAAGTTGAGGGAAACAGTTGATAATTTATATACTTTTGAATTTTGCTATGATATTATGGTCCATTTAAAAATTGATGTTGTTATGATCAGGTGGTCTGTAATTTATTGAATTTCTAAAATGTCTTATTAGAATCTAATATTCAGTTTTGTGAAAATTTCATATATATTTTAAAAGAAAGTAGTTTCTATTTTTTGTATGCAATGTTAGACTTATTTCAAGTTTAAGATGTTTTCCACAATTTCTATTCTTTACTTATTTTAAATTCCATCTATCTGTTTTGATATAGGTCTGTTAACATATTCTATTAGCATTATAGATTGCTCAATTACTCCTTGTATTGTAGGCTTTTGATGCTTAGTTTTTATGTTTTGATTTTTTTCTAAGCACATGTGGTTTATGATTGTTATATCTTCATAGATTTTAAAAAAAAGATTTATTTATTTATTTATACAAGAACTGGGGTACAGGCCACATGCATGGTAGGGTGAGGGGATTTACCAGAGACAGAGTGGGGAACAGAACAGGCAGACTGATGAAATACACTGCTGAGGGAGCAGCAGGCGCTACAGGAGAGGTCTGCCACACCTTGTGGGACCCTCGCTGCCCGGCTGGTATCGAACCAGGGCTGAGAGGCTGCAGACAGCCTCACACTGCTGCACTCTACCGCCTGCACCACCATGGGATGCCCCCTTGATTTTTTTTTTTTATTTTAACTGCCAAGTAGTTTTCCTCTTTATCCCAAAGTTTACTTTTTCCTTGTATGACATTAGTATCTCTAATCTAACTTTGTTTCTATTTTGGCTTACGGTTGCAAGAAAAGTATTTTCCATGTGTTTATTTCAATGCATTTTTTATTTTCAACTTGGCTAGTTCTTACTAAATATAGTCACATTTGTCTTTAATAGATAACTTATACTTTCATTAGTTATTTATTGATATATTAATATTAGTACTTAAATGAGCCATCTTTTATGTATTGTGTTTGCTTTTTTTCCCCATTGCTGCTTCCTTTTCCTTCCCTGGCTTCTACTGGATTGACAAAACTTTCTTTAGTCTCCCTATTATGTTCTCTTCTAACTTGGAAGCTATTGTTGTGTTTTAGTTCATTTAATGGTTATCCTTAAATGGAAATTTTATTAGTTTTCTTAAGAATTCTTTGAAATTACATGGGCCTCCTGGGTGGTGCAGCAGGTTGAGTTCAGCGCTGTGAAGCTGTCCACAGCCTCTGCGGCACGGGTTTGATTCCCGGCTGGCCAGGGAGATTCCCACATGACACAGGAGGCCTCTCCTGTCGCACCTGCTGTTCCTCTCAGCAGTGTATTTCAGTCAGTCTGCCTGTTCTGCTCCCCACTCTGTCTCTGGTGAATCCTCTCACCCTCCCGCACCTCTAGCCTGTACCCCAGCTATTGTATAAATTAAAAAAAAAAGAATTCTTTGAAATTACAGTTACTTGAAATTTCAGTACTTCTCAATAAGGGTTTCAGCATGTTACATTAACTACATAAAAACACTTCTCCCTTCCCCCACCTTTATTGATTTTTAGAATTCAATTTTAAAATTTTAAAAAATTAATTCTTTGAAAGAAAAAAGATAGGATAAGAAAACTGGTAGAGCCCAGTGAAGAAAAACAAAATCCTATTATTGTCATCACTTCATTGCCCACTGCAGTAGGAGCTCTCAGAAAACAAGCAAACAGAAAAGTAAATTCTTATTAGAATAATAAATCTTTTAGCTTTCAAAGTTTTTCAAAGTTTTCAAAGTTTTAGGTCATTTTGGCACTGTTACTGCTTAGTCTCCTGTCATCACTGCCCAATGGCTTCTGAGGTTAGTTTGCCTCCTGACTTTTGTGTGATTGGCTGAGTCCTCCTGTGCTAATGCCTAAACCCCTCTTTTTTGCCATCTCTGCTGATCCATGTCCACGATCTCTTTTAAGAGCTCAGTAAAACTCTTTCTCCAGGTTTGGTGAAAAGAGCGAGATACCTAGGGATGGTGAACTTGGTTTCAATCCTGGCTCTGCCACTTGCTGACTGAGTTTAGACCCATTAACTAAACTCTCTGAGCCTTAGTTTCCTCATTTATAAAATGTGGGTAATAGTCAACATGCCGTGTTATGTCTGAATTATACACATGAACATTATATACACATGTAAAACACTTAAGTCTGGATAAGTGACAGATTGACAGATGCAAATGCTTATCACTCATCTTTCATGTCATCCCTTTTTTCTACATCATAAATGGCAAATATCTCTAGTTAATCATAGAATTCTTCCATGTCCTGCTGTGAGGTGGCATCAGAATCTGTGTTAACATAATTTTCTAGGTAGCCATTATCATCCAGTCAGAGTTGGCCTGTGTAGTGCCAGGAAGGCCACAGAGCAGGTTTTCTGATCTGGCAGATGGGGTAAAGGAAGAGTCCTGGAGCCCTCGGTGGCTTTCTCAGGCTTTTATTGAGCTTTTATATGTAGTGCAGCAACCAGGTATACAGCAGGCAGGGGTGGCAGGGCGGGCAGGAGGCCCTGAGGCCTCCAAGCCCCCAGCAAGTCTTCACTCTGGGTTCCCTGGCTTCTTTCTGCCCTTCTCTCTCCTGCCTCTTCTCCTGCTTCTCTTGGGGACTATCTCAATACTCCTCCCATGGCCCTCAGAAGTAAACAACACAGCTTACAACAATGTAACAACTTCAGGTGCCCCATCAGGCAGGGCAATCCTAAAGGTGGGAGGGCAGAAAAGCCTGAAAACCATTTACTCTACAGCCTATGACATCGAATTTCTCTGTCATTCTTATGGAAAGCAATACTCAATGTTCAACGAATGAAAGAAAAACTCAATAAATGCTAATTTCCCTCCCAGACAGCTCCAACCCTATAAAGGTTATTTCTTTACTTCATGTTCTTTTGACAGTGCTGTTCACTTTTGCTAATATTTCCTTTTTATTATCTAGAGCACACATTCCAGAGGCTGACAACCCTGAATCACAGTTTGGGATCTTCCTGGCTATGTACTTTAACCAGTTCACTTATCCTTTCTACATCTTTTGTTTCCTTAAAATAAAGGCCATGATAACACTTACCTTCATACAGGGGGATATTGTGAGAATCAAATGAAATAACACAAGTGTTGTGAACAGTGACTAACCTATCACAATAGATATTATTTAGATATTATTTAATATCTAAATAGATATTAGATATTATTTTATATTATATTATATATTTTATATATTATATTTTATATTATGTTTCATATTATATTATTATTAGATATTATTTAATATCACAATAGATATTAGATATTATTTAATTTAGACTTTTAAAAAGTTTAACTTTAATTATACATAATTGTAGATTGAGATGCAGTTATAAGAGACAATACAGAGAGATCCTAAGTACTCCTTATCCAGTTTCTCCCAATGGCAACATCTGGCAAATAGTGCAATAACACTGATAGGATATTGACATTGATGCAACCAAGATACAAAATAATTTCGTCACCACATGGATCCTTCTTGTCCTTTTATAGCCACACCCACTTGCCTCTTACCTCCCATCCCAAACTCCTATCTCTGGCCTCCTTCTTCCACCTCCACCCTTAATCTCTGGCAACAATTAATCTGTTCTCCATTTCTATAATTTTGTCACTTCAAGAATTTTATGTAATGAACAATGATATAAAAAAATAAAGAAATTGATTTCAAAAAGAGAATTTTATGTAAATGGAGTTATCAGTATGTAAACTTTTTTATGTCTAATTTCATTCATGTTTGCTCCTTTTTTACTCCTATTTTCTTCCTTCTGCTTATTTTGGCTTTGGTCTGCAAATTTTCTCTCACACTGCTTTAGCTGCATCTTACAAATTTTGGTATGGTTTATTTTCTTTTACTTCCATGTATTTTTTTAACATTTCCTTTTTGAGTTCCTTTTTGTTCTATGGGTTATTTAGAAGTACGTTGTCTATGTATCCAAATATTTGGAGATTTTCCTGTTAACTTTGTTATCAAGCTCTAATTTGATTCTGCTCTGGTCAGAAAACACTGTTGGTTTCAGTTTTTTAAATTTGTTTTAGGTTCAGTATATGGTCTACTTGATAAACATTTCATGGGTCATTGAAAAGAATGTGTATTCTGCTGCTGTTGGAAGGACTGTTCTGTAAATGTCTATGAAATCCTATTGGTTGATGGTGGTGTTGAATTTTTTTTTCCTATCCCTGACAATTTTCTATGTACTTCTATTAAATGTTAAGAGAGAGAGAGCTGTTGAAGTCTCCAACTGTAACTGTCAATGTCATCAGATTTGTTTTACACATTTTGTAGTTTTATTTGGTGCATACATACATAGGATTGCTGTCTTTTTGGTAGATTGATTTTTTTTTTTTAGAATAATGCGATGTTCCTCTATACCAATTGGCAATTTTCTCAATTCTAAAGTCTATAGTATCTGGTTGATACAGTCAATTCTGCTTTCTTTTTATTAACATTTGCATAGTATATCTGTTGTTTTACTTTTAGGCTGTCTTTATCATTATATTTGATATTTCTTGTATGTAGCATATGTGTAAATATGTCAATCTCTATTTTTAATGTAAAAGTTGACAGGTTAAGGCATAAATATGCAATTTTTCTGTTTTTCTCTGTCTTTGTCACTTTCCTTTTTCCTGACTTGTGTGTTACTTGAACATTTCTTAGAATCTCATTTAATTTATCCGTTGCATATCTCTTTGTACAACAGGTCCTCAAATAACATTGTTTTGTTCAACATCATATTACAGCATTGATGAAGGAAAAAAATACCCCGCTGGTGTTGAACAGAACATGTAGATCTTGCATTGTATCTTAAAGTCACAATTTTTTAATACTCTATTGATGGGATTAAGTGAGAATTTTTACATGATAAAAAGTGAGAGCTTTTTCAATGGTTTTCCTAGGTTTTTCATTGTACATATATGACTAACTTATCACAGTCCATTGGTATCAACACTTTACCAGTTCAAAGTATAAGAAACTTATCTCCCATTATGTTTGTCTATAAAAGTTATCTTCAATATATCTTCTATATATGTTTTTTTAGGCAAACGTCACTTTTTATTTATTTATTTTTGCATAGAAGTGGGTTATAGGCCAGAGGTGTGTGAGGGGGGTGTGTGTGAGAGAGAGGATTCACCAGAGATGGAGCAGGAAGCAGAACAGGCAGATCTACTGAAATACACTGCTAAGGGGAGCAGCAGGCAAGTCAGGAGAGGTCTGCTGTACCATATGTGGCTTAACTTCCTGCCTGGGATCAAACTTAGGCCATCGTGATGATAGTGCTGACACTTAACTCCTAGGCCACTAGGGAGGCCCTTCTATATGCATTTTGAGCTACATCAGACATTATTATAATTTGCTTCAATCATCAGACAAAATTTAGAAAACACAAGAGGACAAGGAAAATATATTCAGCCATAGTTTCCATTGTTCTTTCTTCCTTCCTGATATTCCAAAATTCTCCTGAGAATTTCCTGAAGTCATTCTTTTAGGTTAAGTCTATTGGTGACAAATTTTCTTAGTTTTCTATCATCTGAGAAGGTCTTGAATTTGTCTTCATTCTTTTTTTTTTTTTTTTTGGTGGGACCCTCGCCGGGGGCCCGGGAACAAACCGGCGCTGCAGAGGCTGCAGCAGCCTCGCAGCCCAGCGCTCAACCGCTGAGTCACCAGGGGAGGCTCTGTCTTCATTCTTTTTTTTTTTTTTTTATAGTTGTCCTTTTCCTTTTTATTTATTTATTTTTATAATAAATTTTATTGTTATATTCCCCATACAATTGCAGCCCCCCCATTCTGACCCCAATCCCTCCCCTCCCGCCCCCGCCCCCCTAAAAGTGTCTCTGGTTCATAGTTTTTTGTTGATTTTGATTTTCACTTTCTTATAGTTATTCATTTTCCTGGTCCCTTATTTAAGTTTTCTAGATTCCTGCTATGAGTGAGACCATCCGGTATTTTTCTTTTTCTTTTTGGCTTATTTCGCTGAGCATGATCCCTTCCAGCGCCATCCATGTTGCTGCAAATTGCATGTGTTTATCTTTTTTGAATGCTGAATAATATTCCATGGTGTATATGTACCACATCTTCTTGATCCAGTCATCTATTTTTGGGCATTTGGGTTGTTTCCAAAGCTTAGCTATTGTAAACAGTGCTGCTATAAACATAGGGGTGCAGGTGTTCTTTGGAATTGATGTTTCTGTGTCCTTTGGGTAAATACCTATCTGTCTTCATTCTTAAAGAATATTGTCACTGAGTATATGATTTTGGATTGACAGTTCTTTTAGCAAGTTAAAAAAAATTGTACAACTTCTTTCTGGTCTCCATGGTTTCTGGTAAGAAATCTGCTGTCATTTGAGTTATCTGCCCATTTGCTAGCCCTATCTCCCCCGTCCCCCATTTAAAATGTTTCTTTCACTTCTTTCAAGATATTTTTCCCATTGTCTTTTAAGTTTTCGAAAGTTTGACTTTGGTTTGTCCTGGTGTGGATTTTCATGGATTTATCTTGCTTGGAATTTTTTCAGCTTCTTGAATCTGTAAGATTATATCTTTTGTTAAATTTGGGTTAGTTTTCAGTTATTATTTCCTCAAGAAATTCAGACCCATCTTTTTTCTCTTCTTTTTCTGTGACTCTTATGAAACAAATGTTAGGTCTTTTGTTACAGTTCTACTTGTCCCTGAGGCTGTTAATATTTTTTGGTCTTTTTTCTCTCTCGTTAAGATTGAGTGATTTCTGTTATTTCTTCAAGTTCATTGGATCTTTCCTCTGTCTTCTCCATTTAGTGTTGAGCCCATCCTTTGAATTTTTAATTTTGGTTACTCAATTTTTCAATTCTAAAATTTCCATTTGGTCCCTCTTTATATTTTCTATTTATTCCTGAGGCTTTCTATTTGTCTTCAGAGATTTTCTATTTTTTCACTTGTTTCAAGCATGTTCATAATTACTCAGTGAAGCATTTTTAAGATGACTACTTTAAAATCTTTGCTAGATAATTCTGACATCTCTGTCTTCTCAGTATTGACATCTTTTTCAATTTTATCACAGACATTTGGGGTACCATGCCATGAAATGTTGCATCTTATTTAAAACTTCTACTTAGCTTGCTTATTTTGACAAAGTGCTGGGGGACAGGGATGCAAGGGGAAGGTGCCACTTGTTACTGCTTGATAGAGGTAAAAGTTCAGGTATCAGCCTCCACTAATACCTGAAACAATAGAGATTCTTCATTACTTCTGGGCAGGAATGGGAGTTGTGGCTCCCCATTCAGTCTCCTCTAATACCATCCTGCTTAGGAGATACAGGAATGACTTTACTTCTTCCCACATCACCTCCACTGATACTGCAATAGAGAGGCGCTGTCCTCATGAATAATGAATGGTGATGCAAGACTTGAATCTTCTTAGGTTTTCTGTGAGACCACCCCCTCCAGTGGGGGTGAGAGTTTTGACTCCCTATTTGATCTTCTCTGACAACAGCCCAATTGGGGTGTGTAGGAATCTCATTGCAGTTGGTTGAGGGGACTCTAGGCCCCCTACTTGGCCTTTGCTGATAGGAGTGGGTATAACCCCACAGTTTTTTTCCTTTGTGTTTGTCCAAAGCAAAAAAGTTTTTATGTAAAAATTCTCAGTTTTGCTAGTCTTTCCTGGTCTTATGACAACAAAGGACAGACTTTTTTATTTTGTTTGTACCTGTTGGCATTTTGGTTTTTTGTTTTGTTTTGTTTTTAACCTCCAAGTTTCAGATAAATGAGGCAAAAAGAAACCTCAGCAACTCACCAGTGTTGTTCCTTGGATCCTAAAGTTCCAAGCCAGTTTGCCTTCTTTCCATCTTTCAGAGTTATCTGCTGTTTATTTTATATATAATGATCCAAGGTTTTAGTTGTTTTTTAGTTTTGCTGAGCAGGAGGAATTGGGAAAAATTAATTTATCCCATCTTCCATATTACATTTATTTCGTCTTCCTGGAAACAGAATATTTCCTCCTTTGTTAGATGGAAAATGTTCAAATGAGGGAAGAAAAGCTTCACAAAGTCACTTAGATAATAGGTTGCTATTGCCTGTTATTTAGTCTTCTATTATAAGATTGATTTTTTTTAACTAGTGGAACTATATCTTATTTTTTATTTCTGATCTCTATTAAAGTACCAAATTAACTTCTTAGTACCTGGTGATTATAAATTATTAATGCTTACTACATGACAGACTCAGGGTTAAGTAATTTTACATGCATTTTCTCACTGAATCTTCAGAATCTACAAAATGAACATTATCATTCCCATTTTACACATGAAGAAACTGAGGCCCACAAAGATAAGATAATTTAAGTAAGTTCATATATCTTGTAAGTGTCAGGGCTAGGGTCAGTCCCTTATGATAGCTGCCTTTGCAGGCGCTCAACAAATCCTTGCCTCATGAGAGATGATACTGGGGAGATAAGTGAAAAATAGCTAGAGAGTGGGTTAGTTAAGAAGAAAGAAAAATAAATCTGAAATATGTGACTTTAATCCAGTGGGTGATTATTTGATGGTAGAATCTCAGGGGAAATTAAAGACACTGAAAAAATTAAATTTTGATGTGTTACTGAATCACTGATATTATTGTCTTTTAGCGGTGGTCCTGTCATTGCAGCTGAAGGGTTCCAGGTCTGATTCTTATGCTTATTAACTTAAAACATAGCATCTTAGCCTATAAGTGTTATTCTATGAAGAACTTTTTAAAAATATAGATTCACGAGTTGAACTCTATAGTTTCCTAGGTACTTTTTTTTTTTTTTTTACATCTTAGAGGAGAAGGGCGTTTTGTCACTGAGGAGACAGCTTAACTAGATATCCCACACATTTTCCAAACATAAAATCCTTCAAGTTCCAGATATATCACAATCAATAATAGGGACAGCTAAAAGAAAGGACACACTTGTAGCCTGCTCATTCATTCTTTCATTCTTCAGGGGTTCAGAGACCCAGGTCCTACCTGAATGATCCCAGTCAGAAAAGTTGTGGATGCCACCACACTCAATGATTTGTTATAGGCCATAATGTAGGCAGGGTTAGAAAAATCACCCTTGATGAAAGTTCCCAGTAGCAGGTGGCCATTGTTGAATGGGTAGACGTTCAGGACATTGATCATGAGTGCACTTACAAGGAAGAAGTTACCTATGAAAGATGATGTTTAAGCAGAAGGTAAGGTTTTAAGTCCAGGTAAATGGACAGATACTGACTAAAGCAAGATATGATTTGATGTATTGTCCTTGACCTGAGGACTTTTCTTATTGAGAAGTGACCAGTGAGGAGTACGAAAGAACAGAGAAAAGAAATCTGGCTCCACATACTCTGATCAACTTGAAAAATTTAGATCTTGGTGGTCCAGGTATCAACATCTGCATTATGGGCATATGGTGTAGGCTTCATAAAGACTGGAAATGTGTATCAGGCTCAGTCACTGTACCTGCTCTTAGAGATGGTGAAAGTTGAGAAGGCAGTGACAGGATCAGAAGACAAAGCTAATCAATAGTAAGAAAAATAACTTTGAAAGAAAGCAAACAGTTATGAAAGATTTACTGTGTGCAAAATTACAATGAGCTAAACCTATTTCAAACATAACTTCATTTAATCCTCATATTGATATACATGCATATGGGAGCATAAACAAGTCTTACTTTTAGATTAATGGAAACAAAATTCTAATAACTCTTACTATCAGTATTTTATGTGCTCTGGGAACTTAGAAATATGGGAACGAAATTATTCTCTTGGTTTAAATGTAAAATCAGTAAATAATGGATTTTAAAATTAAGATATGTTGTACTGTCCTTTAAAAAGGTAGAGTAATACTCTTAGCACCATCCACATCTAGAAGAGGATGGTAACTCACCAAATATACAAACATATCTTGAGAAAAGGTGTATAGTCAGAATGATCAGTGTTGCTTGCTTGGACAATTATTCTGTGGGAAAGTCCAGGAAAAGGCACTTATTGAGTGAATGTTGGCAATGCCCTTCTGAGACAATTGGGGGGTTTGCGATTTGATTTCTGTACAGGTTCACCTAGGTGAAATAATGTGCTGACTGTATGACCTCTAAGTAGTTGGTCCCTCTAACAGTCATTTCTAATTGTAAATTAGTAGATAGACTTTTGATTCAGGGAAGGAAAGTGTTTATCCTCTGGATTTGACTGCTTTGATTAGTATATCAGCATTTTCTCATTGCAAGTGAAATTGACATAATTTTTGTAAATCAGGTCCATGGGGTTTGGCTATTATGAGTCTACATAAAGATGGATCCACTTTGGAAGTATTGTCAAAATTGTTTCCATGCCTTCCAGGTTGAGGGCAGTCAGAGTCCTCTGTGTGGTGATTTCACCAAGGAAAATACCTCTGTCCTTTACTTCCTTTGGAAATCAGCTTGCTGGACTTTTTAGTGATGACATTAATAATGACACACTACAAGTGTTCAGTTACTAAAATCTGAACATTCATCTTATGGATAATTCTATCCACAGGATAGCCATTCTTTTGCCTCCTTTCTTTTTATCTTATATATAATATAGTTTTAACTTGGGTTCTGTAGCAATAAGTAAATTATTCAGGTGGAGACTTCATCTGTCTCCTGTGGTTCCAGTGCTGAACTCACCAATAGACATTTGATGACATGATCCAAAAATTACATAAATTATTGAAGAGCTGAAAGCTGCATAAGAGACACTTAGAGGAGGAATCAGTTGCCTTGCCAGCAAACCAAACGTCAGTACTGAAAAGCAAGATAATTTAAGTAAGAAAAAGTAACATAGCATTAAAAAGTCACCTTAAATAAAAATTGCAAATAATATTTAAAATAAAATAAAACGATCATGTGTACAGCTGACTGTGGTAATAGTATTCCTTGGTATGCAGCTCTTAATTAGCACCTTTTATAACTAGCTTCTCCTATTTTACCACACGCTTTTTATACCTCAATTCTAAATCATAGGTTTAAATATGCTAATTGTGGAAAGCAAACATCAGAACAATAAGGCCTTTAATTCCAACAGCTCAGAAGCAGCCCCACACCCACCCCCAGTCTGGAAAGTTCAAGAAGGCCCTGGAAATCCTTCAGGTCTGAAGATAAACCTGCAGACCAAGGGAGGAATCACACTTAACTGACTTGACTCGAAGTTGGAATGTGTTGTCTCTCTTCCATATACCAATCACTGAAGTCTTTTCTTTCAGCTCCTTCTTCAATACTTTCTTTTCTCAGAAGCACCATGAAAATTTGGAAATTTTAAAGCAAATGGATTAACATGCATGGTGTCATCCTTTGATGTCTCAAGCCTATATTCTTGCCCTGAGAGACTCTCTTCAACTTACAACACTAGCGCGCTCATGTGAATTCAGTTGAGTCCAGTGAGTTGATTCATTATCTTTGACAAGCAAGGCTCTTTTTTTTCTTATAGGAAAGTTCAAACTTATAAAAATAGAGTATAATGAATTCCCAGGTACTATTATCCTCTTCAAGAATGGTCAATTCATGGCCAATCTTATTTCATTTATGCTCCCACTCCTCTACCACTTCATATTATTTTTAAGCAAATCCAATCCATTAAATCATTTTGTCTGTTGTATTTCAGTACATAAGAAGACCCTTTGTTAATTTAACTACAGTATCATCATCATACCTAAGAAATTATCATTCCTTAACACTATCAAACATCCAGCCCATGTTCTAATTTCCCTGCTTGTCTCACAAGTGATTTTTGTGGAAAAAGCCTGTAAGTTTAGCTACAATGGCTAATTGGTATTCAAGACCTTGTGAGATCCTCACCTGTTAAGTGTGGGATAGATATAGTTACTTGCTTCTCATAAACAGACTACAACAAAAATGATAGGGTGTCACTTCTAAGATTAGGTTGCAAGAACACTGGTTTCTGTCTTGACTCTTCCGTGGTGCTCTATCTCCTTCATTCAGGTCACTGTCAGAGTGTGTGGCCTATACGATCACACTGGTCTCAGAACGCTGGTCTCAGAAGGCCCCACCCTTTGGCTTAATATTTTACTCAACCACCTTGAAATTCTGGTTAATTTTTTGACTAGGGGCCCTGCATTTCATTTTGCATGGGGTCCTACATGTCATTGGTCCTGCCAGCTGCCATGTTGTAAGGATCCTCAAGCAACCCAAGGAGAGGCCCTTATGGCAACAAACCCAGGCCTTCCAGCAGAAAGATGAATGAGCCTAGACGCTGATACTTCAGCCTCAGTAGAACCTTGAGATAACTGACAATTTGACTACAACTTCATGAAAGGCATTGAGCTAGAGGTATGGTGGGTTTTGGGGTGATTTAAAAAAAAACTTTGCTGTTATATGTTGTAGTTCTTTTACATTCTGTGTGTTTATATCAGGACTCAAATAAAGTCTTCACATTAGTTGATAAGTCTCTTAAATCTTTTGTAATTTATAGGTTCCTTTTCTACATTTTTTTTTTCCTAAGCAGTTTTCTGTTGATTGTAGGAAC
Organism: Talpa europaea; assembly: GCF_964194135.1. Classification (NCBI taxonomy): domain Eukaryota; kingdom Metazoa; phylum Chordata; class Mammalia; order Eulipotyphla; family Talpidae; genus Talpa; species Talpa europaea. The sequence continues at coordinate 94,681,198 of NC_140068.1, read as the reverse complement.
TGAAAATCTGCTCAAATTAATTTAAGCAAAATAGGAAGTGCATTAAAAGACTATAAAGGGCAATTGGGCCTCACCAGAGACTAGAAACAGAATTAAAAAGGCATCAGGATCCAAGGTAGGTACTTCCTCCACCTCCCCTTTTTTTTCCCCACACATTTGCATGGTCTCCTCTCTGTTTCCAGTGTGGGGCTATTAGGAAAAGTATTGTTAAGAATATTCTTGTACATTCTGGCGCATAGATATGGAAAAACCTGGAGATTATACCTTGGGATATTTACCAGAAAATGCCAGACTGTTTTCCACTTGGTCATACAATTTATATTGCCCTCAGGATTGTGTGACAATTCCTATCACCCACATCTTCATTAGCATGATACTGTCAGATTTTTAATTTTAGTGTGTTTGAGTTAGTGTGTAGCTCATTTTAATTTCAACTTTAACTTCACTGAATACCAATAATGTTGCTCAACCTTGCCAAGTCGTTTCCTTACAGACTTGTAGGGATCTATATGTGTGTATATATATGTATGTATGTATGTATATGTGTATGCATGTGTATGTGTGTGTGTGTGTGTATAGAAAGTAGATTAAGTCTGGTTAAGTTGATGTGTTGCAAATGTTTCTCCCACCTTGTTTTATTTTCTCCCATCTTGGTTTGTTTTTCAATCTGATGTCTTTGAATGAACAGAAGCTCTTAATTTTTACTTATTTTATCAGTCTTTTCCTTTTAGGCTAGTGTTTTTTGTGTCTTGCTTAAGAAATCATTTTTACTTCAAGATCATGAAGTTATTCTATATGTTTCCCAAAAATGTTTGTTGCTTTACTTTTCACATTTAGGTCTTTAATCTATCAGAATAGCTTTTTATAAGAGGTAGGGTTCTAAAATTTTCTTCATGATGTTTCACATGAATTATTAAAAAGCCTATTTCCATAGGGACACATGTGATATATAAACCACATAACTTTTACATGTGTATATCTAGTCTGTTCCATTGGCCTAATGGTCTGTCTTTGAGATACACTGTTAATTACTTTTTCATAATTAGTTTAGTGACTGTTTTAATTAATTTAGTAATCCCCATTATATTGTGACATATAACATACAACTATAAAGTGCATTAAAATAAATGTTGAGATTAATACATATTTATGAAACAAACAACCATGTTACCATGCTTGATTGCAGCTCCATATCTCCCCACTGAGGTATTTGTTATTTTGACTTTTGTGATAATTTTTGCTTTGCTTTTTAAATATATATATATATATATATATATATATATATATATACATACACACACACTGGTGTGTATATATCCTTAAACAATAAAGTTTAGTTTGGCTCACTTTTAGATTTTATAATAATGGAATTATACTGTACACAATTTTTGTTTTTGCTTCTTTCACTTAATGTTATGTATAGAAGTCTTCATGTTGCAGTGAGTTGCTTAAGATTGTTTTCCCTCTGTGAATTCCAATATGTGAATATATGAATATTTATCCTTTCTACTGTCACTGGACATTATCTTAAATGTTACAATGTTATAGTAAGCCTTGATAGCTGGAGAAGCAAGTCCACCCATTTTGTTGTTCTTCAAAAGGACTAATTTTTAGCAACTCTTGACTTTTTGCACTTACACATTACATTTTAAAATCAGTTTATAACATTCCATTAAAAAAATCTGTTGGGATTTACATTAAGATTGTAATGAATCTATAAATCTATTTTGAGATAACTGAGATCTTTAAATACTGAGTCTTCTAGTCCATGAATATGTTATCTTTCAGTGAATTTAGATCCTTACTAATACTAGCGTGATTTCAATATATGGGTCTTACACATCTTTTCTGAGTTTTGTTATAATTTATTTCATACTTATCATGCTTTAGTAAATGATATCTTTAAATCAATTTTCACTTTATGTTTCCACAGGTATATAGGATTATCGTTGAATTTTCTGTTTTGATTTTGTGTCCAGAAACCTTGACAAAATCTTTTTAATTTTATTAGTTTTTTTGTAGGTTATTTTGAATTCTCTACATAAAAAAATCATCCATGAATAAGTTTTATTTCTACCTTTACAATCTTTGTGGCTTATATTTCTTTTTCTTGCTTTAATACACTTGCCTTTGAGTTCCAGTATAATATTTAAGAGCCCTTATTTACTCTTGTCAAGCACCATGTAGCTTGAATAGAAAGTCTTTTGAAAAGCAGAGTTTCAAATAACCTATCAAAATATAGGGAAGGTAAGAATTACATGGTAACAGCCTGAGACTGTTGTCTAGTGTCAGTTAAGTTTGGACTGTGGAGAAATAGAGGGAAACCAAGTTTCCAAACTTTCAATGCCTTAAAAAATTTTTAAATTTTGAACTAATTTTAAACTTACAGAAAAGTTACAAAAATAATGGATTCCGTATATCCTTGACCTAGGCTCCACTAATGTTAATATTTACATCATTATAATTTTCAAAATCAGGAAATTAGCCTTGGAAATTAACTAAAGACTATTTATATCCCATTAGTTCTCTCACTAACTTACTTTCTCTATTCTGTACTCCATCCAAAGTCCCACATTCTATTTAGTTCTTAGTCCTGCAATCTGCAATAGTTTCTGTCTTTATTTGTCTTTCTTGACTCTGACACTTTTTAAAAAATTGTTTAGGTAACATTGATTTACATAGCTATATATGATTCATAGACATAAGATCACATTTCCTCACTGTATGTTATCATACCACACCCACTACCAATGCACTTCTGTCAAATACCCTTTCTCTTAGATTTCCTTGTGATTGTGCTAATGCTATACAGTTTTGGTGAGAATACCAGAAAAGATAGTGTGTTCTTGTTAAGACATCATATCATAGGATTTGTGATATCCCACATGTGTTCTTGCTGATGATGATATATTGGATTTAACACTTGCTAAAATTGGTTTCTCCCAGGTTCTTTACTGTAAAATGGTAGAGCAGTTAATCACTATCATGAGGAAGATACTTTGAAACTATGCAAATCCCATTACATGGTTTGCAAATGTTCAACTAATTTAAACATCTGTTAGTAGAGTTAATTATTATGGTGGTATTTCCCTAGCAGTGATTTTCTGTTTTCTTTTACATTGATAAGTCAAGACTCCACTGTAAGGAAAATATAGTACCTTTTAAGTAAGGTCTTCACCTTTTAAGAAAAATTAAGTTGGGGAGAAGAAGGATTAAGGTCAAAATAAGGAGGGTGCAATTGTATGGGGAATAGAACCAAAATGAAAATGCATACATTGTGCAAAAATAAAAAATGATGTAAGAATTATATAAAATATTTTTTAAAAAGTTGTTAGGTGCTATTAATTCAAATGTAAGTATTATTTATACTACAAATTATTTCATTATTCACACTCCTTAAAATAATACATAATCCCTTAGTCAGTTTGTAAGAGTTGCTTGGGTTCATTCATATAGTTACATAATCATTGTTATTCAGCAAATATTTTGTGTACCTATTATGTGTTAGGTACTGTGTTGTATGCTAGGTACATTTACACATCTGGATGCCATTCTTGTTTTGGTACTAAATTATGCTGATTACTTGATAATTTAGCATTGAGATATCCCCAAATTTTGACCATAAACAAACACCTTTGATAAAATGGGAGTCAGTAGAGTACTCATAATTAAAGTAAAAGTGCCAAGAGTTCAGGTCTCTCACTACAGTACCATAGGAATGCCCGAGAGACATTCTGATACTACTCTGGAAGTGAATGTACTCACACATTGAATCGTTTCAGTTTGCAGTTGCCATGTGGAAATTTTCAAAGGTACTCCTATATTCTGGGAATGCAAGAATATGTCTACAATATCTACAAAAATCCTACAGTTAATAGTGAAAGATTTAATGCTTTCCTCCAAAGATCAGGGACTCTACAGGATTCTTAAAACTGATAAATGAGTTGCAGGTTACTATGTGAACACACAACAGTCAATTGCATTTCTATATTCAAACAATGAGCAATTTAGAAGCCAAATGTATTTTTAATTATCATATACACTGTTTCCTCCAGAATGAAATACCTAGTTTAAATCTAACACAATATGTATAACATCTGTATGCTGAAAACCATAAAGGCTAATGAAAGAAATAAAAGACCTAAATAAATGTAAAGATATAATGTGCTCATGGATTAGAAACTCAAAATCAGTCCTCCTCAAAGTGGACTGTGGAATTAATGCAACAATTATCAAAAATCTCAGTAGGATTTTCTTGTAGGTATAGATATGCTTTTTCTAAAATTTATATGAGAATATAACAAACAATTCTGAAAAAGAGAAAAGTTTGAGAAACCCAACTATGCAATTTTAAGACTCATTATAAAGTCTTAGGCAAGACATGATATTGGCAAAAGGATAGACACATAGATCAATGGAACAAAACAGAGAGTTTAGAAATAGACTCACAAAATTGTTATTGCATCTTTGACAAAAGTACAAAGATACTCTTCTTTAAAAATTATGTTTAAAATACAACCAAAAAATAAACCTTAACCTAAACCTCACAATTTATATAAAGATTAACTCAAAACGGATTGCAAATCTAAATGTAAAACATAAAACTGTAAGATTTTTAGAGGGAAACATAGGGCAAAATCTTTGTGACCAAGGGGTTAGGTGAAGAGTTCTTATATGTGATAGAAAAGCATAATCCATAAAAGCAAAATGATATGTAAATTGAACTTTATCAAAATTAAAACCTTTTGCTTTGGCAAAGACACTATCAAGAGAATGAAAAGGTAAGTTAAAGATTGAAAGAAAATATTTGCAAATCACTTTTATGACATAGGACCTAAATCCTCAGTATGTAAAGAATTCCTTTTAAAAATGTACTTATCTTTATTTTTAATTACTTTATTTTCTTACATCATTGTTAATATTTGGACAGTACTTGATTTCTACCATCTGTGTTCCTGAATAAGTAATGAATTTTAAAAAATTAACAATAAGAAAATAAAATTACAATTAAAATATAGGCAAAGGCAATGATGGGTGATTGAATAAAAAAGATATGGTATATACACAGTGGAATACTGCTCAGAGATTTTATAAAAAGATGAAATTTTGCAATTTGTGGTACCATTGATGGAAGTAGAGGGAATTATGCCAAGTGAAATAAGTCAGAAGGAAAAAGACAATAGTGAATGATTTCACTCATATGTGGAATATGAAAAAAACAAAGCAAAGGAAAAGACAGAATCAAAACCAAAACAGGGCCTCCCTGGTGGCACGAGGGGTTCAGCACCTCTCTATGAAGCAATCCGCAGCCTCTGCAGCACAAGTTTGATCCCTGGCCAGCCAGGAAGCAACCCACATGGTGCAGCAGACTCTCCTGACACGCCCACTGCTCCCCTCAGCAGTGTACTTTGGTCAATCTGCTTGTTCTGTTCCCCACTGTCTCTGGTGGATCCTCTCATCCCCCGCATCTCTGGCCTCTACCCCAGCTCTTGTATGCATAAATAAATAAATCTTTAAACAAAACAAAACAAACCCAACCCTTGAATCTGACTGTAGAACTGCAGTTACCACATAAAGAGGGACATATGGGGCCTCCCTCATGGCCTATGGGTTAAGCCTCCGTGTTATCACTGCTATGGCCTGAGTTCAATCCCCCGCCAGGTAGCAAACCCCCATATGACACTGCAGACCTCTCCTGTTTTGCCTACTTCTCCCCTTAGCTATGTATTTTGGTAAATCCACCTGTTCTTCACCCCACTCAGTCTCTATTGAATCCTCTCATCCCCTGAACCTCTGGCCTACACCCTGGTTCTTCTATGCAAAAAATAAACATGCAAAAAATAAACAAAAATGCAAAAAATAAACATTAAAAAAAAGAGGGACATAGAAGCAAAGAGTGGAAGGGGTTCAGTAGCCTGTGGGGAGGGCTATTGGTACTTTGGTGGTGGGCATGGTGTGGCAACATGCATTTGAAGGGACGTGAACCTGCACTATCAAAACATACACAATATTGTAAACCAGAGTTACCTTAGTAGAAAACTAGACAAAGCACTTGAGTGGGCACTTCACCAAAGAAGACAGTAAATAAAATACAAAAAAATTCAACCTTATTTGCCATTAGGGAAATATAAATTAAAACCATGATGATAAACCACTACATATGATATACAAGTACATACCTCTTAGAATGGCTAAAATAAAAGATACTAAAAAACAGACTTCATTGAAATTAAAGATCTTGCTCTATCAATACTCTGTTAAGAGGAGGAAAAGACAAGCTACAGACTAGGAGAAAATATTTGCAAAATGCAAAAGACTAGTATATAGGCTATATAAAGAGCTCTCAAAAGTAAAAACACAAACAGTCCAATTAGAACATGGGCAAAAAGCAGGAAGAACATTTCATGAAAATACACAGATGGGAACTTAGCACATGAAAAGATGTTAAGCATCATTAGTCATTAGAGAAATGCAAACATTTAACCACAATGAGATAGCACTGTATACCTATCAGAATGGTTAAAATAAAAAAAATAGTGCCAACACCATATGCTAGTTGTGATACTGAGCAAACTAGATCACTTGAAGATTGTTGTTAAGGATGTAAAATGTCACAGCCTCTCTGGATAACAACTTGGCAGTTTCTTTAAAAAGTAAGCATGCAACTACTTATATAAACCAACAATTATACTCTTAGACAGTTATCCTAGAAAAATGAGGACATGTTCATTAATCCATGCATGAACATACATAGTAGCTATATTTTTGACAGCCCTAGACTGCAAATAATCCAGATGTTCTTCAGGGGTGAGTGTTTAAACTGTGGTATATCCAGACCATAGAGTACTATTCCGCAATAAAAAGGAGTGAACTCCTCATGTTGGTCAATGACCAACAGCATGTATGATCATGGTCCTCACACATAGTCTATGTGCATAGTTGGTTATTCCATCTAAGTTTATGTAAGTACATGATAACATTTGTTCAGTGATGAAATGACCTAATGATGCATTTCTCAGAACATAACACCATCATTAAGCAACCCATATATATATATATATATATATATATATATATATATATATACACCAGGTAAAATTCCAGAGATTTAGATGAGTAAAAAAAAAAATTAGCCCCAAAGGTTTACTTACTTATGATTCCATTTATATAACCTCCTTGAAGGGACAAAATTATAGAAATGAAGAATAGATTGTGGTTGCCAGGAATTAGGGAGGGGATAGGAGGTGAATGGAGATGGCTATTACAAGGCAACATGAGGGATCCTTGTGGTGGAAATGTTCTGTATCAACATTAATATCCTGGCTATGAAATTGAACTACAGTTTTGTGAATGGTTTCCATTGGGTAAACTAGTTAAAGTGTATAAGGGATCTCTTTGTAGTTTCTTACAAATGCATATGAATCTATAATTATCTCAAAATTTAAAAATACTGACAATATTAAGTTTTGACAAAGGTGTGGAGGAACATGTGTTCTTATACACTTGTATTATTTCCACTCTGGAAAACAGTTTGGCAGTTTCTTAAAAAGTGAAATATACACTTACCATGACAAACAAAACCGCTCCTGGTTTACCTTGTAGAAATGAAAACTATGTATATGACACAAAAACCTGTACACACACAAAAACCTGTACATGAATGTTCATAGCAATTTTATTTATGATAGCCAGAAACTGGAAACAAAGTGCCCATTAAATAAGTGTTGGATAAACATACTGTGCCATACAGTGGAATATGACTCAGCAATAAAAAAGAACAAACTATACATATAATAATATATGTATAGTTACATATAACAATTTGCATTAATTTCAAAGACATAATGCTGAATTTAAGAAAAACCAACCTTCAAAAGTTACACACTGTATGAGTCCATTTAGATGGTATTCTCAAAAAGACAGACCTATGGTGATGCAGAGCAGATCCAGTAGTTGCCAGAGGTTAGATTTGAAAGGAGGATGTGATTAAAAAGGAATGGCTTAAGACAGTTGTGGGGCTCATGAAGCTGTTGTGTATCTTGATTGTAATGGTGGTTACACAAATCTAAATTTGTGTTTAAATTCATAGAACAGTATACCAATAGAAAAAAAAATGTCAGTTTTACTATATGATGATTATCTGTAAAAAGAGATCTCTTTCCCCCTAGCTAACAGCTCTGTGTCAATGTTGAGTTTCAACTACCACCTGCTCCTTTGATTGGTCTCTTTTGTGTTTTGTACAACCTGTATAATCATAAGTTTCAATCTTGCCAGGCATAGTGGCACCTTAGAATAATGAAATGGAGGTGTTTAAAGACTATGTAGGGGATTGCGAACTACTGTTAGTGAAGGATTAAAAATCTCTCCACTTGTTCTGTAGATAAATTTAATCTTGGGGTATCTTTCTAGCTTTATTTCTTTAGAAACCTGGTAATGATGAAATGTCAGTTGTGTTACAAGTCAACACTGGTTATGATAAAAGTGAGCACAATTACTATACCCTGTCTGGACCAAGAGGATTGTGAATGAAAGAAAAATATCCTGTAGGAAATTCTAGCTTTGGGCTCCTCCGAGCTCAACAATTCTGTAGTTGGACATATTGCTTATGGAAGCAACACTTTGGGGATTTCCAAAAGATGTTGGTTCCTATTTGGGAACGCAGACTTCCAAAGCCCAGAATGCTCTGTGTGATCTTATTGTCTTATATCTGAAGTGCCACCTGGAAGTCCAAAGAGGAACCCTTTGACTGCAGTGCGTGTGACTTGTAGACGAGATGACTGTGCTGTTTCCTTTCCTTCACTTTTCTAAGAAAAACCAATGCCAAGTGAGGTCTATTGTGTTCTTGTGAGTATGAAATGACTAATTAAACAAATGATGGCCTTAAGTGGGAATTGCAAATACTGTTAAAATTATTCAGGGGATTAAACTGAGTCTCTTGGAGCTAGCTTAGAAGAGTTAGGAATCTGGCAGGTAAGGGAACAAATGGAATTCCCTTTTTTTCTATTCATCTAGCACAACATAATTGTGTGTTCTGGGCGAGTGGTTAAGGTCTTATATACTGTCTGTGGGTGAAAAGACTTTATATCTTCCTTACCTTGGGGAACTTGCACAAGGCCAACATTTAAACCAGCAAGTAAATCTCCAAGAAGCCAGTCCTTGAATCGGTAGAAACATACCCACTCTAGGAAGGGAAAGAGTGTAAGCATGCATCTTAGGAACTTGGGCGATGAGCAGCTGTGAGAAAGAACAGAGATTTGATTAGGTTCTTCAAGAAAATGCCCACCTAGACAAGAAAAGGCACAGTTCATAATTCTCCTCCCCATACAGCAGTGTTTCTTGTCCATACTATTAACACTTTGACACATTAGACTAGAAATTTCTTTGTTGGTGAGTTGTCCTGTACATTACAGGATGTTTAGCAGCATCCCTGGTCTCTATCCACTAGATGCCAATTGCACTCCCTCCCCCAGTTGTGATAACCAAAAGTGTTTCCAGATATTGCCAAATATTTCTTGGGAACAAAATTGCCTTCAGTCTGAGAACCAGCACTGTGTGTATGACAAGAACTAAGCCTTGTAAGTCCAGCATAAGAATAAGGTAAAAATGAGGCACAGTGGGGTTAGATAGGTTAAATATAGATCTGTGTTTTTACAGGATGTTTGGTAAGAATGAAACCTACTAATTTTCCAATAGAAAAACAGACATTTCTGTTTTCTCCCAGTAAGGTCTGTTTTTTTGAGATGTGGTTGCAGGGGCAGTTAACACATTCACATCTTTCCCATATTCTAGAATTTTTACCAGACATTAACTTTATGTGGCTTTGTCCCGTCATATGTCAAAATTTATAGAAAATATAGAATATGGAGTCATGCTTGAGTTAGTCATGTAAAGAAAAGGCAGTAAAATAAGGTGTATTTTTAAATTTTTTTTTAAAGATGTATTTATTTATGCATACAAAAACTGGGGTACAGGCCAGAAGTGTGTGGGGGGCGGGTAAGAGGATTCACCAGAGACAGAGAGGGCAACAGAATAGGCAGATCGACTGAAATACACTGCTGAGGGGAGCAGCGGGTGAATCAGGAGAGGTCTGCTTTGCCATGTGGGTAGCTCCCTGCCCAGGTATTGAACTTGTGCTGCAGTGGCTGCAGATAGCTTCATAGGTTGCATCTTAACCCCTTGCGCTACCAGGGAGGCCCAAAATAAGATTTTATTATCCTTTAACTCAGTGGCTATCAACCAGAAGCAGTTTTGCTCCCCAGGGAACATTTGGTGATGTCTGAAGCCATTTTTTATTATCACGACAGGCATCTAATAGGAAAAGACCAGCGATGCTGATAAATGCACATTAGAGCTTTCTGAAAGAGACAATTTTCTGATTCAAAATGTCATCATACTGAGATTGAGAAAATCTACTATAATCTTTAGATCTCCTGAAACAGCAGAATCATCATTAATCAATCATCAGTTAATCAATTAGTAAAACTAATTTGGTTTTCAATTGCTTTTTGCTATTTCCAATTTAGTATGAACTGAAAGCAAAGAGTATGAAGATTTTTCATACATGTGTTGGCTAAATACTTGGGATTCAACTACAGCAACTATTATAATTTTAGTGTATGCACGGCCAAAATGTGTGCTCCGGATATAAGTATTTCACATATGTTTGACTCTCACCACTATGAGCATTATAAACCCTAAGTTAATAAGGGTCAAATAAGTGTGACTTTGCCAAAGTCACAGCAGTTAAGTGTGGGCAGAATTGGTTTGCTATCCACCCTATTTCCTCACTCTTTGTACTGATAGTTGTTAAATTCTGCTCAGGTGCCAGAAGCAAGACCATTGGTTTGGAAGGAATATCACACCGCTATTTTATGAGAGTCCTTCAGTATAAGGCAGATGCACAGTTGTTTTCTCCAGTTATGGCCCTCTATGCAGGAGAGTGGTGCATAGGATTGGGACAACTTATTTCTTCACCTGTTCCAAGTCTCCCCTCCTCTCCATGTGCCACTTGGCAGAAGACCAGTCACCCGAGGGACCCTAGGCAAAGTCATCAAAGCTTTTTAGCATAGAAAAAGATAAAACTGATATAAAAGGATGAAGATCTAATACTGAAAGTAATCAAGTATGTTTGGGGGAAGGGGAAGTTTCAGAGCAATAGCAATTGAAGCTGATGGGGAAACATGGGCATTTCAATGTGAATTTGGATTTACCTAAGGAATCTGCAAGAGGGAATTATAAGAGTTGATGTAAAAGCACAGAGGAGATTTTTACAAGAAAGGAAATATTTGCAATTGCTAAATAAGAGGAAGAAAAGAGATGAGGTTTTCTGCAGAAAAGAAGAGATGCAGTTCAAAGAAATGTATTTTCTCAACTAAAAATACCTCATTTATATAGTGCTTACTATTTGCTAGTTGCTTTAGGAATACTCTAAACCCTCACAATCACTTTATGGGATAGATGCTATTATCACCCCCATTCCACAAGTGATAAAACTGAGGCACAGTAGGTTAGATAGCTTAACTAAGGTCACAGTTGGGATTCCGTCAGCCAATCTGGCTTCTTGTTTTTAACCACTGTGCTGTGCTACCTTTCTGGTTAAAACTCATAAATGGATATAATTTTATGTTTTAAAAATAAGGAATAAGCATTGTTATAAAAACCCACGGGAGGCAGACAGGTCAGGTTTAAGTGGCCACTGCTAGGGCAGGTAGAGGGGTATTAGGCTGAAGTTTCCTTGGTAATATGTTTATATAATAAGGTAAGTCAGGAAAAAGACTATCCTTTTGTAGAGACAAAACCAATGTAGTCCCCAAATGCCTTCAGGGACATGTGTCCCATGACCCATCCTGGAGCAGAGAAAATGAGAGTAGAGAAGCAGGACCAGGTAGAGATATCCATGACCACAATCTGCAAAAGGCAGGCTAAGGATTGAGAAAGCCTTAAAGAGGGGAAGAGCTGGAGTAGGTTGTATAGAGATCGCCCTCTCTTGTTACTCAACACATGCCAATAGTGAGTGATTCAGCAAGAGATGAGTAGGACTAGTAAATTCAGAGGACAACTTAAGTAACTAGGGTTCATACCAAGGTATAGGTCACAAAGCCTTCCTAACCTAAAGTGTATGGGACCCCAAGAAATAGATAGAATAGAACTCATGTGGATATGTGAACAGAGGAAAAATTTTATCTTTATTTTCACTAACCTTCTAATTGAAATTTAGCATTTCCTGCTATTATGATAACAAAGCTCAGTAGTATCAGCAGAATTTTACTTTGTCACCAATATAAATCCCAAATATTTTCCTATGATATTAAAATTGCTGTATATATCTTAAAATTGCTAAAAATACCATTTATTTTCACCACTTGAAATTATTATAGTTACTAGATCCACATTATTAAATAACATAATTTTGGAACTTTTCATATTTTGGTAGTTATATTTCAATGTAACTGTTTTATAAAATTATGTATTTGATGCATTAGAAAATTATTCTGACCAAGATCATTCAATAGGGAAATAGCAGTCTCTTCAGCAAATGGTGCTTGTAAAAATGGGATGTCCATATGGGAAAAGAATTAAGTTGGACCTTTAATTTACACCATGTGCAAAATGGATCAAAGATCTAAATTTAAGAACTAAAACTTTTAGAAAAACACTTTAGGGGGAGTTCTTTATAATCTTGGATTTCGCAATACCTTTTAAATTATGATACCAAGGTCACAGGCAACAAAAGAAAAAAATAGAAAAATCAGATTTCATTAAAATTAAAAATGTGCACCAAATGATACTATCAACAGAGTGAAAAGACAGGCTACAGAAAGGGAAAAAGTATTTACAAATCATACATGTAATCAGGGTTCAGAATTTATAAAGAACCCCAACAACTCTACAACAAAAAGACAACCTAATTTTTAAACAGACACCGAAAATAGACATTTCTCTAAAGAAGACATGCAAATGACCAATAAGCATATGAAAAGATGCTCATCATATTTTATTAGGGAAATGGAAAAAAAAACCCACAATGAGATATACCCTCATACCGACTTAGAATGGCAAAAATCAAAGAAATGGAAAATAACAAATTTTGGACTGACTATGGAAAAATAAGAATCCTTGTATATTGCTAGTGTTAATGTATAATGATGCAGACACTGTGAGAAAGATAAACAGAATTCACATATGATCTAACAATTCCACTTCTAGGAATATACCTAAAAGAATTGGAAACAGAGAGGCAAAAAGGTACTCCTATGCAAATATTTATATAACCGCATTATTCACAAAGCCAAAAGGTGGAAACAACCGGTGTCCATCAACTGGTGGATAAATAAAATCTGATGCATACAATGGAATATCATCAGTCATAAAACAAAATGAAGTACTGTCCATCCATGCTACATCACAGACCAACCTTGAAAACATTATGCTAAATAAAAGAAGCAAGATACAAAAGACAAAAGATAAGTATTGCATTTAAATGAAATCTCTGTAATAGACAATTTCATAGAGACAGAAAGTAGAAGAGAAGTTATCAGGGACTGAGGGGAGGGAGAAATGGGAAATAATTGCTTAATGGGTACACAGTTTCTGTTTGAGGTGGTGAAACATTTTGGGAACAGGTGGTGGTGATGGTTGTACAGCCTTCAGAATGACTTCCATGCTATTTTGTATATCCACAGTGGTTAAAATGGCCAATTTACATACTTTACTGCAATAGGGAAAGTTTAAAGTATTCTGAAAAGAGCTTCATGAGTTTTACCACACTACAAAAACTTCACAGCACAAAAATAGGTTAAGCAGCCCTGGTCACAGTGAGTATCAGAGCCATGGGGATCTGTGTTCATGTTGATGACTACAAGTAGTGGATTCAAGGTGACAGGGATCTCATTCTGTTACCATTTGTTTCTTTAGTCCGCCATGGTTGCTTTTTTGTTGTGGTTGTTGGGGGAATGGTCATCGTGGTACCTGAACAATGTATTTTTTTAGATGAGTTGCAGGATACAAGGTGAAAACACAATAGTCAATTGCATTTCTATATTCAAACAATGAGCAATTTAGAAGCCAAATCTATTTTTCATTATCATTTACACTGTCTCCTCCAGAATGAAATACTTAGTTTAAATCTAACTTAACATCTGTATGCTGAAAACCATAAATTGCTTCTAAATTGCCATTGTTGGGTGGGTCGTCCAAGGTCCTTATGCCTAAGAAGTTGACAATTGTGAAGGTGCTACAACACAGACAAACAAAAAAAGCTGCAGAGAAATTACACAGCAAACTAAGAGTTCTGATGACAGGAATTCAGAGGAGGAAGACAAGAGTCAAATAGGGGCTTGGTACCACTGAGCTTGGTGACCATGGAGGACAGTATACACGCACCGGCACTCAACATGGTGTCTGAAGGTGGTGATGTCGATGTCCAAGTTCCTAGAAGAAATGGTCTTTGTTCTGTGTTGCTGTTGAAAGGTCTCCTCATTATACACATCTCGCTTAACATCATACGTGAAAGAATCTGTCCTTAACTTAGAGTCAAAACTCTGGTTGCTCCTTTCTGCGTGCATCATTTCTGGATGAGTAGAAAGGGGAAATGAAAACAATTAAAAAAAACTTGATTTTTGGCACACATTTATAGAAATGAACTTTCCAGTAATGATGTATTTTATTTGTATAATGCATTGCAGTTTTATAAAATTTTCTCACGCATTGTACAACGTTTATACTCAAAACCACCCTAGAAAGAATGCAAGGTGTCTATTATTCTTACTTTCCAAATGGAGAAACCAATGACCACAACTTTAAACATTCTTGGGTATTTAACAACAGAGTGAGGTCTAGAATGCAAACGTCCTGCTAAAACCCCTAGTTTTATTTTCATTAAATTATGTTGGTGCATTGCAGAGAAATGACAGATGAATGCTAAAAGTGGTCATAATGTGTTGTAACTCCTACTCTAAAATAGAATCCATCATTATCCTTTTTCTCTTTCCTTTGTTTCATAGTATTTACCAGCACCTGATTCAATATTTGTCTCCTTGCCTACCTTGTGTTCCCTCCACTAAAATGTAAGTCCAAGAGGCGATACACTGACTGTTCATGGCTGTATCCCGAGGGCTCAGACTAGACCTGACATTCGGTAGGCCCTTAACAGATATTTATTGAATGACTGTCAAGTAGAAAAAGCAGTTATCCTGTATGATATCAGGAAACTGGGATTCTAGCTTTGGCTGTTTTTCTAGTTAGTATATGATTGGGAGCAAGTTTCTTAGAAACCGAGTTTATTTCCTTGTCCATAAAGTGATGTGGTTGGACCATATGATCTCTAAGGGTCATATTAAGCTTTAAAAAAAAATCTATGTCAGGGCCTCCCCTGGTGGCGCAGCAGTTGAGCGCTGGGCTGCGAAGCTGCCCGCAACCTCTGCAGTGCCCGTTCGATCCCCAGCCACCAGCGAGGGTCCTACATGGCACGCAGACCTCTCCTGCTGCTCGCTGCTCCCCTCAGCAGTGTGTTTCGTCACTCTGCCTGTTCTGTTCCCTGCTCTGGCTCTGGTGAATTCTCTCACCTTCCCGTGCTTCTGACTGTATCCAGGGCTTGTATAAATAAATAAATAAATCTTAAAAAAAAAAAAAAAACTATGTCACCTACTCTTTACAGAAAAAAGAAGGCATTAATGAGGTTGGATATAGATTCATCTCTGGGAGAAAATATAACCATTTTTGACCATCTGTGTTTTTGAATAAGAAAAAAAGCATCAAACTCTAAAATTCTTCACATAAATTGAAAAATGTATTGCATAGCCGGAAAATATATAAGTAAACACTCGAATTATGCAGATCATGCAAACAGTTCTGCAAACAAGTTTTGCAGGTGAGGCTGCAAACAAGTTTAATGTATCAGCAACTTTGTTTTCCTTCATAATGATCATGTATTATCATCACTGGTATTTCTAGAGCACTTACTGTACAGCAAGCACAGCACGAGATTTCTGAGTTTTTTTAAAGAGTTATTTCATTTAATTCCCATAACAGTCCTAGTAAAGATGGTTCTACTTATGGTTTTTTAATTAAATTTATTATTTATATATATTTTACATTACTTTTCATTTTTGTACAATATTTGCTTTTTCCTCTCAGCTGTAGTCCCCGTAATATTCCCACCACCAAAAGTAAACAATCAAGTCAAAAAAATGGGCAGAAGAATTAAAAAGACACTTCTCCAAAGAGGAAATGCAAATGGCCACCAGGCATATAAAAAAAATGTTCAACATCACCCCTAATTAGGGAAATGCAAATCAAAACCACAATGAGATACCATCTTACACCAGTGAGAATAGCACATATCAAAAAAAACTAGCAACAACAAATATTGGCGGGGATGTGGAGAAAAAGGAACTCTCTTGCACTGCTGGTGGGAGTGTAAACTGGTCCAACCACTATGGAAAGCTGTGTGGAGATTCCTCAACCTACTAAAGATAGAGCTTGCATATGATCCAGCAATTCCACTCCTAGGTATCTATTCAAAGGACAAAAAAACATTAATTCAAAAGGACACCTGCAACCTATGTTTATTGCAACACTATTTACAATAGGTAAGCTATGGAAACAACCCAAATGCCCAACAATAGATGAGCGGATCAAGAAGATGTGATATATATACACAATGGAATATTACTCAGCAATCAAAAAAGGCAAACTCATGACATTCACAGCAAAATCGTTAGAGTTGGAAGGGATCATGCTCAGTGAAATAAGCCTGAAAGAAAAAGAAAAATTCCAGATGGGTTCACTTATAGGAGGAATGTAGAGGATCCAAATAAGGGATCGGGGGGGGGGAAGTTATTACAATAAAGTGAAAATCAAAATCAACAAGCAACTATAAACCAGAGACATTCTGCAGGGGGCGAGAAGGGAATAGGATCAAAAAAGGGGTGGGAAGAGCACAGGGGACTATGGTGTTGGTGCACGGGTGATTTGGTGGTGGGAATTTCATGGAGACTATAACTGAAATGAGAAAGCATACATTGTAAAAAAAAATGGAGACCGATGTAAAAAAAAATATATATATATAAAAATTCCCATCACCAGTTCACCCATGCACCACCACCATAGTCCCTTGTGTTCTTTCCTCCCCTGTTTTGATTCCACTCCCTCCCTCTCCCCTGCAGAGTGTCTGGTTTATAGTTACCTGTTAATTTTGGTTTTCTATTTATTTTTTTTTCCTGACCCCTTGTAGTCCTCCTATAAGTGAGAGCATCGGATATTTTTCCTTCTGACTTATTTCACTGAGCATTATCCCTTCCAGCTTCATCCAAGTTGTTGTGAATGTCTACTTAACGATTTTTTTACTTCAATTGAAAGTGATATGCGGGAGCAATATGCAAATGGTAGAAAATGCACTTCAGATTTGGCACTGAAACCTTTCCTCAGGCTAGCTCATAAGTGCTGTAGGACTCTCCTGTGATGCTGGGCGGGGGCAGCAAGCTGCAATTCCCAACCAGCCAGCTGGGAGCCAGTTGGCTCCCAAACAGCCACATGATCACAAGGATAGAGAAGGTGAGAGAATTCACCAGAGCCAGAGCGGGGAACAGAACAGGCAGACCCACGAAATACACTGCTGAGGGGAGCAGCGGGCGTGGCAGGAGAGGTCTGCACACCATGTGGGACCCTCACCGGCGGCCTGGGATCAAACTGGCGCTGCAGAAGCTGCGGGCAGCTTTGCAGCCCAGTGTCCAACACTGTGCCACCAGGGGAGGCCCATGTTGTATCTTTTTTAAAGATTTATTTTTATTTATTTATGCATACAAGAACTGGGGTGTAGGCCATAAGTATGGGGGTGGTGGTAGTGAGAAGATTCACCAGAGACAGAGTAGGGAGCAGAACAGGCAGATCTACTGAAATACACTGCTGAGGGGAGCAGCAGGTGAGACAGGAGAGGTCCCTACCTCCTAGGCTAGAATTTGTTAATCTTTAATTTTCACAACTTTACAAATTTCTGCCATATGCATTCTTGGTCTTCATTTCCAACTGAAGAATACTGTTAACCTGTGGCAATTAATTTTAATTAATTAAAAAAAGTTTGTATTCCACAAACATTTGCTGAACATTGGGTGCTCTGGGGATATAACAGAACAAAGATGCTACAATTTAGAAGATTAAAGACACCAAAATGTGGCTTGCAAGAGTTTAGGGATGGCAAAGATGGGGAGGAGCATGTTTGCTGCCCTGCCGTATAGGCAGTTCTTCACGTATATCATTTTAAGAGATAGGGACTATTTTCCTGATAATGACTTTATCTACTCATTTTACAGGTGAGTTGATTGAGTTCTTCAGTCATACAGCAAAGAGCAGAGCCAGAATCTGAACCAAGTCTTTCTTTCTGATTCCAAAAGAGCTGCCAGGGGCCTCACTGGTGGTGCAAAGGGTTGATGAAGCTATCCATAACCACTGTAGCACCAGTTCAATCCCCAGCTGGGGGGGGGGGCGGTGACCCACATGGTGCAGGAGACCTCTGCTGACTCTCCTGCTGCTCACCTCAGCAGTGTATTTCAGTCAATCTGCCTGTCAATTCTTTTTTTAAAGATGTATTTGTTTATACATACAAGAACTGGGGTACAGACCAGAGATGTGGGGGGTGAGAGGATTTACCACAGACAGAGTGGGGAACAGAAGAGGCAAACTGACTGAAATACATTGCTGAGGGGAGCAGTGGGTGAGACAGGAGAGGTCTGCTGCTCCATGTGGGTAGCTCCCTGCCCAGCGATCCAACTAATGCTGCAGTGGCAGTGGATAGCTTTATAGGTTGCGTCTTAACCCCTTGCACCACCAGGTAAGCCCCTCAACCTCCCTGTTCTTTCCCTGCTCTGTCTCTGGTGAATTCTCTCACCCTCCACACCTCTGGCCTGTACCCTAATTCTTGTATGCATAAATAAATCTTAAAAAAAAAAGAGCTGCCACATGCTAAGATCATGTGGTCTTCCAGAGTGGTATTAATAATTTAAGCCTACAGGGAGGAGGAAGGCCTCCTGGGGGAGATATGAGTTCCGCTCTGTCTAAACAGGGAGGAAAATACGGTATTTGAGGAAGAGAATAGGATAAAATTAAAGAGCTATATAAAGCCAGCCATTCAATAGTGTTAAATCCATGTTAAGTGCCCCCCCCCAAAAAAAAGTAGATTGCGACCTGTCCTGGAGGGACTTGAGGGTTTGAACAGGAGTAATAACTTGCATGGACATGCTTTGGGAAAACAAATTGTGTCAGTGGAATGCTCTAGAGTCAGTAGCCACTGACTCTTGTGGTTATTTAAATTAAATGTAATTAAAATAAAACCAAATGAAATATACTGCTCCTTAGTCACACTACCTACATTTCAAGTGCTCAGCAGCCACAAGTTGCAGGGGCTACAGTACTAGACAGCACTGATAAAAATATTTCCATCATCACAGAAACTTCTGTTGCATATTGCTGGAGAAAGGAGAGACTGAGGCAAAAAGACCATTTGAAGGCCATTAATATTACAGCAGTCCAGGGGAGAGATAACAAATTGTAACTCATGGGACCACAATCAAGATGGATGGGAGGGACAGTTGGAATGCTATTTTTAAAGGGCTCTTCAAATGTCAGGCTAAAACAGCAAGGGAAAACATGATTTCCTTAATTTTTTTGAAGATTTATTTATTTATGCATACAAGAACTGGGGAATATGCCAGAGGTGTGGGGGGCAAGAGTATTCACCGGAGATAGAATGGGGAGCAGAACAGGTGAATCTACTGAAATACACTGCTGAGGGGAGCAGCAGGCCAGACAGGAGAGGTCTGCTATGCTATGTGGGTCAGATCCCTGCCCTGGATGGCACTCATGTGCAATGACTGGTGATAGGCTTGGTAGAGCTGAGACTTAACCTCTGCATCACCAGGGAGACCCCAGATTTCCTTATTTTTTAAAAGTAGTTTTCTGGAATTTCTCCAGCTCCATTATGTTTTTCTTGATTTCATAGAAACCCTAGTGGTTCATTTTCACACACTAGCAGTACCCTGCCCAACAAGATACAATGACCAGAAGCTCCTGCTGACAGGTTGCAGGTGTACTGTGGTGTGGATAAGGCAAAGTATTTCATAACAAAATTATTCAAATTGCACTGATGGGCTAATGACTTTTTTTTTTTTTAGCTCAGATAATACAAGAGGGAGTCTTTATTACTGACTCCTGAAGTCATCAATTCCATGGGGTTTCTGCATTCAGTATGACTGACAACGTCCTATGTTCTACCTGTAAATTTGAAGATAAAAGCATCCACATAGGAAACACTTTCATGATGCTTCCTGCCATCAGACAAAATATTTAGGTGGATGAACCATCGGTGTGAACTCTTGAGATTTAATTTTCTTATTCTACAAATATGACATAATTCTGAGTATCTGAAATCACTACTAACTGAAGAGAAATTAGTTTAATCACTGTAGCCCCCACTTGGTGCCCACACTTGGTTCCACAAACATCAGCATCATTTAAGAACTTGTTAGAAATGCAAGTTCTCAGTCTCCCCCCCTAGCAAGACCTAATTAATCAGAAGGTCTGAGAATGAGCCAGCAGTGTTTTAAGAAGCCCTCCAAGTGATGCTGATACACTAAAGTAAGAGGACCCCTGCGAATGTAGCCAATTACCTTTAGTCAGGTTTGCAGTGATAAATTCAGGGGCCACTGTTAAAATATAGGCACTTTTGTCCTATTCCTTCTACCCGCGTACTACTTCTCCCTATCTATCCAGACATCCATTTATTCACTTATATATGTATTAGAAGTATTTTAATAACCCAAAAATAAGCAATGTAAGTGCAACAAACTTTCTATTTACCCAATAGGCATGAATGCTGAACCTTTTTGTAGTTGCAATAATATCTTTCCATTGATACAAATCATCTTCATATGTTTTCTTTATTCATGGGAAGGTAAAATTCACTTCCAGAATTTCAAAATAGTATTTGTAATTCCACCAGAAACCTCCCTTTGCTCATTACTACCTACATTATTATGGGAATGTATTTGGATTATAATAAAGGCACAAACAAAGAGCTTTGGGTCACTGTGTCTATTGGCTGAGCATGAATAAAAAAGACAGCTTCAAGGAACTGACCATTGGACACTTAAACAACTACCTTTAATGCCAAGTGGTGCCCATTACCAGTAAAATGTGTTGGACAGAAAGTCATTTTTGGGGGTGTGGGAGAAGGCTTCACAGGCGGACACTGACACATAAAAAGGATTTGATAAGAAGTGGGGGCGCGGGAGGAAAAACGCTTAGTGAGAAGGAACTGTGAATAAAGGAAGTGAGATCTGAAAGTACCCGTGTGGCATCAGGCCTCAGGAGGAGAGAGATGGGCCACTTAGTAAGGTTGGGCGGGCCGCTGACCAGTTCTGGCCCATCTGACAGCTCAGAAGTGCGAGTTAGCAATGCTGTCAGCTCGCAAAACGCACACATTGTTTCTTGTCAGTGCCATTCCATTGTTTCAAAAGCAGAGACAATCCCTCTGAGAGATAAGCTCCCAGGGGCAGCCATTATTCATTACACAAATATCCTCCGCTCGTCTCCTGCGACGTGCCTGGCCCTGCGGGCCACGGCCTCACCTCGGGACTTTGAAGTGTAACCGGGGCTGGTCGCTCGCTCACGCACGCTCGCAGGGGACCCACCTTGGCCTCGTCGCTCACAATCTGCAGCCCCCAGTTCCCGGGCGCCTCCCGGCGGCCGCACACCTGGTTCCCTAGCAGGCGCTGGATCCAAGGGGGGATCCCTCCCTGCTGGCGGCGCCGCGGATCCCCACACCGGCGGTTCCCAAGCCGTTGCGGCCGAACCCCCGAGAGTTCGGGCGGGCGGGGGACTAGAGTGAGGGCTAGGAAGGGGGGCATGGCCTGGGCGGGGAGACGGTGTCTGGACCGTGGAAGCCTCTACCTACGCCGCCCAGGCCGCCCCTGGCTTGGAGGTTTGATTGCTTTTGATTGAAGACCTATTTGATGTCAGGTCTGGAGCCCTGCATTTCAAAGACAGTGATTGTATCCTGGGTCAGAAGACGTGTCAGGAAATAGGAGGTTAGGACTCACCTAGGTGTCCAACACTTGCTGCATACCCTTTGCTCTCCCCCACTGAAGAACACTCTTGCCCAGGTCTCCCCTGTTAAATCTTCTGTCTGTCTCTCTCTTGCTCTCTCACCACCCACAACCTCCTCCTGTAGCTCACTCATGTCACTGTCTCATTTCTCTCACTTTGTTTTGTTTTCTTGCTTGACCCACTTACGGTTTTATCCCTGTTGAATTACTGTATTAACACCTAACACAATATTCACTCTACACGTTTCTTTTTATAAATTATCTCACCTCCATAAGGGCAGGGATTTCGATGTCTTACATTAAGTGCTGTATTATCAATGCCTGAAAATTGTGGTAGTTGTATTAAGAGTTAATAAATTTGCTTTGAATGATTATTCTCTAGTCAATGTAATTGCTCCACGTAGGCAGCAACTGTGTCTGTTTTTTAATTACCTTTCTATAGAAGTGCCTAACACCTAGTAAACATTCACTGTATACCTGTTGTACTGAATGTCAATTAAAAAAAGAGTGAGTGAATGCACTGCTCACTTTATCTTTACCCTTTCAGCAAATCTCACCTTATTATCCTTATTTGTTGGATAAATATATGATTTTCTTAAGATTTCTACTTCCAAGTTTCCTCTGCTGTATTCATCCACTCATTCCACCCCTCATTTCTTCAAAGTTACATTTTTGCTCTCACTTCTTCCTTCAACCTCTATTACTTCTTAGAAAACTCCCTAACTTGCATGTTGCAACATTTTCAAGCAGCATGTCTTAGTAGGCAAGAGAATTCAGGCTAAGTCACACTGAATCCAAAATAAAGCATTCCACAAATCACCTATGACATTAGGTTTGACTTTTTTTTTCCCCCTTGAAGAGAGCTGAGAATCCTACCCCTCCTCCTAAATAAAGATCATAGTAATTATTCATAATCTGTTTGACATTGTAGATGCTGGGACAAGACACACAGTTTGAGCACTCCAATGGATGTACAGCACAAAACAGAATAATCATGGGACGTGATGAGACTTGCCCTGGCTTGGACCTAGTAATTTCTTTTAAAAAAAAATTATTTATTTACGCATACAAGAGCTGGGATCCAGGCCAGAGATACGTGGGGTGATAGGATTCACCAGAGACAGAGTGGGGAACAAAACAGGCAGACTGACTGAAATGCACTGCTGAGGGGAGCAGTGGGTGAGTCAGGAGAGGTCTGCTGTACCATGGGGGTTGCTCCCTGGCCAGGGATCAAAATTGTGTTGCAGAGGCTGCATATTGCTTCATTAGTGCAGTGTTTAATCCCTTGCACCACCAGGGAGGCCCTGGACCTAGTTATTTCTTTTTTTTTTTTAATAGTCTATATTTTTTTTAATAGAGGCATGTTTTTATTTATTTATTTATTTATTTATTTATTTGTTTATTTGTTTATACATGCACTGGGTATAGTCAGAAGCGCGGGAGGGTGAGAGAACTCACCAGAGCCAGAGCAGGGAGCAGAGCAGGCAGAAGGACCGAAGTACACTGCTGAGGGGAGCAGTGGGCGGCAGGAGAGGTCTGCACTCCATGTGGGACCCTCCTCCGGTGGCCGGGGAGCAGCCGGGGATTGAACCGGCGCCGCAGAGGCCGCGCAGCTTCGCAACCCAGCGCTCAACCCTGCGCCACCGGGGAGGCCCTGGACCTAGTTATTTCTAAGAGAAGTAACTAAGAGTATAAATTGAAAGTTGAATTGACTTACCTAGTGAGAATATGCTCTGTTCTTACTCTGAGAGGCAAAAATTAAAAGCTTGAAATCTTCACTGGAAGCTCTTCCCCACAGAAGTCAGTTACAGACCTTCAGGATAATGGTTTTAAAATTGCTTCCCTTTTTGAATTAATGTAACCTTAGGGTAGATTCCTAGGAGTGGTATTGCTGGGTCATATGGAAGCTCCATTTTTACATGTTTGAGGAAACTCCACATAGCTTTCCATAGTGGTTGGACTAGTTTGTATTCCCACCAGCGGTGTAGGAGAGTTCCTTTTTCACCTCATCCTCACCAACATTTGTTGTTGCCTGCCTTTTTAATGTGTGCCATTCTCACTGGTGTAAGGTGGTATCTCATTGTGGTTTTGATTTGCATTTCCCTGATTATAAGGGATGTTGAACATTTTTTTCATATGCCTGTTGGTCATTTGCATTTCCTCTTTGGAGAAGTGCCTTTTCAGCTCTTCTGCCCATTTTTTGAGTGGATTGGTTACTTTGTTTTTGTTGAGTCTTATGAGCTCTTTGTAGATTTTTGCGATCAGTTACTTATCATTCTTTTGCATGTGGTAGTCCAGTTTTCCCAGCACCATTTAATCAACAAACTGTCCTTGTTCTATTGCATATTCTTTGCTCCTTTGTCAAAGATTAGTTGTCCATATATATGTGGGTTTATTTCTGAAATTTTCTATTTAATTCCATTGGTCTCTGTGTGTGTCTGTTTTTGTTCCAGTAGCATACTATTTTAATTATTATGGCTTTGTAGTATAGGTTGAAATCAGGGAGTGTGATACCTCCATACTCTTTTTTTTTTTTTTTTAGTCAGGAGAGCTTTGGCTATTCGAGGTTTTCTTGTGATTTCATATGAATTTCATCATTACTTGTCCTATTTCTTTGAAGAATGTCTTTGAAATTTTATCAGTGTAGCATTGAATCTGTAAATTGCTTTCAGTAGGGTGGCCATTTTGATAATGTTAATTCTTCCAATCCATGAGCAAGGGATGTCTTTCCATTTCTTTGTGTCTTCTTCTATTTCTTTTAACAGTGTCTATGTTTATTGCAGCACTATTCACAGTAGGTAAGATATGGAAACAACCCAAATGCTCAAAAAGATGACTGGATCAAGAAGAGGTGGTACATATACACAATGGAATATTACTTAGCAATCAAAAAAGATAAACTAATGCTGTTGACAGCAACATGGACAGAGCTTGAAGGGATCATGCTCAGTGAAATAAGCCAGAAGGAAAAAGAAAAATATCTAATGGCTTCACTTTTAGGAGGAATATAGGAGAACCAAATAAAGGATCAGGAAAAAACAACAACAATAATAACAATAATAATAAAACAAAACTAGCAGGCAATCATAACTAAGAGACATTCTGTGAAGGATGGGGAGGAAAAGGGAGCAAAACAGGGGAGAGAAGAGCACAAGGGACTATGGTGATGGTTCACAGGTGATCTGGTGGTGGAAACTTTACCGGGAATACCCAATGATGTAAATAAAAGATATAAGTAAAAATACATAAAAAATAAAATAATAATAATAATGCTTCCCTAAGGAAGATTCAGTTTCTGCATCTGGATCAAACTATTTGGATGTATTTTTAAAGTGCACTCTGTGTGTGTGTGTGTGAGTGTGTGTGCACTTGTGCGCGCTCATCACGAACCTATCCTATTAGACCTTCCTTGGGTTCTGGGTACTTGCATTTTTAAATTCCCAGGGTGCTGCTCCTGCACAGAAAATTTGAGAACTATGAGGAGAGTCTGAGTGAAAACCTCAGTCTTACTGCAGGGCTAATATTTGCTTTTGGGACAGAATTCCGAAGAATAAGCCATATGTTTTTGAGCAGATGGGAATGCAACGACTTTCTGGCAGGAACCTTCCCCTTTTTTATGCAAGCATTCTTTGGAAATTGGGGGTCCGCTGAGCAGCTGCTCGGCTGCTGGTGACGACCCGCAGTTCAAAGATCTTCTGGCTCTTTTCCTGACACCCTATTTGTCCCTGTCGCTTCTCGCCGTGCAGCCAGGCATTTGCCCCGCCGACCACTGCGAGGCGCACGCGACGTGCGCTGCCCGCTCATCTTCCCCCGCCACCTCCGCTCGGCGCTGATCAGACCCGGGGAGTTCCTGCCTCTGGTCGCCAGCTGTTCTCTCTTCTCGCGAGAACTGCTCTTCTCGTCCCCCTTCCTTCAGGAGCCCCCTCCCGCGGGCATGTTCCATATTGGGTAAAATCTCGACTCACGGAGAGTCCCGGGAGCTGTTCTCGCGAGACTACGGCGGGAGGCTCCTGTTCGCTGGCTCTGGAACCGCGACCACTGGAGCCTTAGTGGGCTGCAGTCGGAGTCACGGTCCGGCCCCAGAGCCCGGAGGCGGCCTGGTCGGGGAGGGTGCAGGGGGAGCGCGGTGGGCGCAGCCTCGAGCCCCGGAGCGCGCCCCAGCCCTTAGCTCGGGCTCGCCCCGGTAGCTGAGGCGCGATCAGTCGCTGCACTGACAGGGGCCGCGCGCGCGGGAGTCGGCGGGGTCGCGGCACCCGCACCTGCGCCCGCAGCCAGCGCGGGGTCCCCGCCCGGCTGGGCAGGCGAAGAGGCCGGGGAGCGGGTGCGGGCGCAGGCACAGCCCCGCGGGGCCACCTCCTCGCTCCGCGGCCGCCGCTGGAAGATGTCTCAGGAGAGGCCCACGTTCTACCGGCAGGAACTGAACAAGACCATCTGGGAGGTGCCCGAGCGTTACCAGAACCTGTCCCCGGTGGGCTCCGGCGCCTATGGCTCCGTGTGGTGAGTGTCACCAGGTCTGGGCCGCGGTAGGCTGGGTGGTCGCTCATGCCCGACAGCCAGGCCTGCCCCCTCGGCTCAGCAGTACACCAGGCGCCAGGAATTTTTCTCGGGGGAGGGCATTGCTGCCCCTTCGGCCCCTGCCCTGCACTCCTGTACCCCCTGCACCCCTCAACCTGCACACCCACGTCAGACGTGTGCAGGACGCGCGTCCACGATGGGTGGTAGGTGGTGGTGCTGGAATTCGGCCCTGGCTCGCTCCTTGAACATTCCCTTCTTGAGAGGGCTTGGGGGGGGGGGGGGTTGCTGCTCAGGGACCAGGCACGGAATGGGGGAGCTCTTTAGGGAGCTCTCTGCTGGCTTCGAGCAGAAGGATCCTCTCCGGAGCTGCGCCTACCTGGGGCGCAGGAGCCTGCCCTCGCAGCAGACGAGTCCCGGCTGCCGCTGGGAGCAGCAGAAGGGCACACAGCCCAAATGGGAGACTGCAGTCATCTGAACCAAATTGACCACGGAGGGCGTTCTGTCCGGCCTTTTTTGTGTGTGCAAACCTCCGTCGAAATTCCATTTTGAGAAGCGTTCATTCTGAATTCGCTCTTGAATTAGCAGCAAACCAGAGAGCTTAAAATACTGACTTTATCTTGGTGAGGACTGTGCCAACTTGAATGGTGTGTTTCCGACCCTGTTCAAAGCGTATTTCCTTTTCGCAGGGGTGGGGGTGGCAGTGCCTGTGAGAATTCTGCAGCTTGAGAAACTGGCCTCCTCACTGATTAGTCACATACCACACTGCTCATTTAAGTATTGTTTGACAAAACAATTTTCTCACTTGCAGCAAGTGAGATTCAGATTCGTTGGACGCCCTCAAGATCAAAAAGTTATTAACAATGCTGGGAGGTATTGTAACTATTTTTACATTGCGATAATTCTTGTGAATACTGTGTTTTTAAGGCCCCGTAGAGAGTTAACAGGGAACTTATCTACATTTATAGCCTGAGGTTTTCATAAGGATGTGGAATAATAACAAAGGATGGAAGAGACACGTTTTAGTTTAAAATCACCCTGTGTGTTAAATTGCTACCAAAAAATTTCAGGACCTGAGATACTTCTCTGACTTCTCAGATTGTGTACACTATGTTTTAGATGTACTGTAAATTGAGAGCGCCTGCTTAGAAACTAGTTCGTGCATATGCATTATTTGAAAAGGGGGCAATGTAATTATTTTTTGTTTTGGAACAAATTCCAGTCTTTTGAACTTGTTAATGGTTAAATATAATTCCTGTATTTCTTAAAGTCGCATCATGAATTTCCTGTTTGGTAGAATCTTCTGGGTAATTGAGATTGTGCAATAGTGTCCAGTAACAGATCATATTGCATTTTCTAGTTCAAGCTCTGTGAGTTATCTTGCTGATGGCACCATATTCGACTTCTTTTCTACATTTTTTTAGTATGGCAATTTACATTTGAAAGAATTTGCAGCACTTGTGTGTGTGTGTGTGTGTGTGTGAGAGAGAGAGAGAGAGAGAGAGAGAGAGAGAGAGAATTTTCAAATATGTACTTGGGTTCCTTTAATAGCTCATTAGTTTGCCTTCATTTTTCGTTATTAAATCAACACATTAACTTTTGTGGTATCAAATTTTTGTTTCCAGCTGATGTTTAAACTTTATTGGAAAGAATAGCCCAACTACAGGGAGTTGATTGAGCTTGAAAAAAACTGCTTGCAAGGTTTCCCTACTGTTAATTTTTATAGCTCTGCACTGGAACAGGAGATTCAGATTTAAATGAAGTGCTACTAAAACGATCTCCACATTTCTTTAGTGCTATGCTTTTCTGGCTTATGGACTCCAGTAGTATCTATAATTTTATTAAACAAGTTTTTAAAAATATATAATAGTTACATTTTATAAAATTCAAAAGGTATAAAAGGAGATCAGTGGAAAGTCTTTTCTTTCTTGTTCTCCAGTTACATTATTCCTTTTCTCAGAGACAACCACTGTTAAGTTTTGAAGGCAGAGTATGTTTGTGTTCAGTAGTAGTTCAACTAAAGGGATTTAAGGTATAACCTGTAGAGATAAGGTGTTATCTCTTGGTGGATGAACTGAAATTACCTGACATTGTGTGAAATTATATGAAAATTGAACAAATGTAACTGATTTTGGATTGGCAGTATCAGAATTTAGATTTACAGGTACATGTGCTCTCATTCAGAATAGTTATTTGAAGTTGTTCTTTAATTTAGCAACTTTTCAGTTATGGCAGAAAACATTTTTAGGGAACTTTTAGAATCTGTTTTGAAACCTGTGCTATTTTTCACTGTTTTTAATCCACTGAGGGCAGGTATGATTTTAGGTAATAACAAAATCAAATTGAATCCAAATTTCTTAGAGAATTTGAACTCAAGTCTGGTGAAAGAGGTTAGGTAATCAGGTTGGTGACCTGCTTTAGGTCAACTAGGAGTTGTAAGTATAAAGTAATGACACAGAATTTCTTGTGTGACTTGTAGAACTGGATCACAATGAAATCTGATCCAGAAAAGAATCTCTGAAAGTGTTTGAAGGAATGCAGCATCACTGAAATATGTGCCAGTCTCTAAAGTTGATTGCTCTGAAGTGCAACTTAATTTTTTTTTTTACATTAAGCCTTGCATTTTAATTTACAGTAAGTACATAGTAAAAAATGCAAGTAGCAGCCGCTTTTATAACCAACTGTAAGTGAATCAAAGATCAAGGAATCAGACTAGAAATTTGAGAATTGATAGGGTTTTACAAATATGCCTTTTCCTTTTTAAGGGATAAAGGGAACTAAACTAAGTCTTAACAGTTTTAAGGAACTTTATGCAGCCTCCCTGAGGGGAAATGATGCAAAATTGTTCAAGAACACGTTGCAAAGCATTGATTTTTGTAGGTTTGAAACAGATGGGGGAAATCTTTGTGGTAAGTTTAAGGAAATATATAAACAGGAACTTAAATGTCTTTCCTTGGAGCATGGGTTTTCAAGACCTTTGCTGTTAATTAGAGGCGTAGGGTGCTAGTAACCACAAAGTAGGTGAGAATTGAGAATTATCCTTAAACCATATTCACTCACTTATTCAGTAATATTTGTTCAGTACCAATTGTGGACCAGATAGTGGGCTAGGTTTCTTAAGATAGAACAAGACATTCCACTCCTCATAGAGCTTCTAGCCTAATGCAAAAATAATAATAATATTTTATGGATGGTTTGCTATGTTCTCGGTATTGTGCTGTGTAGCCTATATTTAATATCAGTGCATAAAAAATACATAAGGCTTTTAGTGAGAGGATGGCAGGATTTACTAAGAAATCAAATTCAACTTCCTAAACATTTTGTGGAAAAAGATTGTGTATAAATAAATATAATACAAATAAATGAAGTTACTTTTTGTTGGCACTAATGGCCAACAAGAAAGAAAAAAAATCTCTTTTAGATTGAAACAGGGCAAAAATAAATAAAAATATGTCACTGAGTATGCAAAGATGATTTTTTTTTAGTGAAACTTTTTTATTTTCTTATATCACTGTTCATTTTTGTACAGTATAAGATTTCTCCCCTTAGGTGTAGTGCCCATAAATCTCCCACCACCACATCACCCATGAACCATCCCCATAGTCCCTTGCGCTCTTCCCTCCCCTATTTTGATCCCTCTCCCTCTCACTTCCCAGTTGTATGTCTCAGATCTATATTTTGCCCGCAAGTTTTGTCTTTTTTTCTTTGACGCTTTGTTCGATTTCCCTCTATTCCTCCTGTAAATGAAACTATCTGATATTTTTCTTTTTCCTTCTGACTTCACTGAGTATAATCCCTTTCAACTCCATCCAAGTTGCTGCAAATGGCATGAGTTTACATTTTTGATTACTGAGTAGTAGTCCATTGTGTATATATACCACATCTTCGTGATCCATTCAAAAGATGACTTTCTTGATTCCTGGTCAATGAGGGACATGTCCCTTACATTTCTAGTGGTAGTAATGGGCCCATGCAGATCCTTCTTCCCATTTCTTTTCTTTGTAACCAAAAGCAAGGTATTTGGTACATGTCATCAATGCCAACCAATAAGAAATATTTAAACACGATGGCAAATACTGTATTCTTGATATATAAAAACTTTTAAGAAAGAATTCAGTCCAATTGGCTACAGAGGCATATCTATTGAATCCTATGTTTCTGTTGGCTCTCATTTTAAAATAAGGGTATCCCTAATCCTTGGCTTTTTAATTCTACCAGTTTAATTTCTTGATACTGAGGAGTACTCTTCTTTTGATTTCTCTTTCTCAGCTTCAGAAAAGATCTGGTGTTAACTTTTCCTTTCATGGGTAACAGTAGAGATGGTGCTGAGCCCCTGGGGCTTGGGATTCAAAGGTGGGAGCATTCCCTGAGTTAGATCATTGTCATTTTAGTATTAACTGACATTTTTATGGGGTTTTACAGTTTGTAAAAGTCTTTCATTCAAAGCATTATCATTCAGTCCTGATTGGCTCTGTGAAGGCAAGTGTTACTAACCCAGTTGTATACATGAGGATTTGGGCTCATTCAATAAACAAACAGCATATTTTGGTGCAACTTTGGATTTAGTTCTGGGGGTTCAATACTTTAGAAGTGTCTTTTCCTGTGTATGTACGCTGCTGAGGTATAGTGGCACCTTTTTTGTGCCCCTGTCTCCCCCTACCCCTCTTTTGTGAAGAAAGGGGTTGCTGCATCACTTGGCAATAGAGCAGTGACTGTGGGAATCCAGTCCCACCAATGTCATTGCCTAACTAATCTGAGGGGCAAGGACAACTTATTTTAAAGTCTTCCTTGGATTTCATAAACCAAATGTGAACTCATTACCTAGATTTATTTTCCCCCAAAGAATTATTAGGCAGCGCAAATAGTTTACTCCCGAATTTATAAATCTTGTTGGTTTGAAATATGTGTTTCAATGTGTGTTTTGTAAAGTTGGGACTACACATACATGTTTGATAAAGTATGGGGTATAAATAGAAACAACTGCCTCTCCAGGCCTTTGGAAATAATTGGATTTTTGCTTTTTACTGTGAAATTGGGTAGTGATTTGCTCCTACCAAAGAGATATTACTACTGTAGTGCTCAAAAACCTCATTACTTGAAACCTAGAGATTTCATCTCATGGTTATTGTATACTTGGAGGTCATGCACATATTCCTTTAGGACAAAATGAACAAACAAAGCTCAGTTAAACTGAGATGTAAATAAAGCTTTCATCTATTAGAGGTAGTTTGTCTTTGCACAGTTCTTCCATAACTTAAGTTCATTTGTGTTACAGATTTGTAAAATCAATCTGTCTTCCAGCATTTCATCTTTTTAAGAATTTACTCTAGGGAAGAAGACTGTGGCCTTTGAATTTTGTACTTTGGGACCTGGGTTCTGATATACTTGGTTCCCAGGATAAATGTTGGGGGAATGGAGGAAAGAGGTCTGGAAGAGAAAGGAGTCTAGGATGCCCCCTAAGTTTTGACCCCGGAAAAACAGAATTTAGTGTCATTTTTTGACCTTTGGAGTATTATAGGATATAGGATTTTGGTGGCAAAAGGAGGAGGGACATGAGTTCATGCCAAGTTCCTTGAGGACAGGACTTTGTGTAGTATGTTATACTGACACTTTGAGCACCTACTATGTATGGGTCCCTCTGTAGGTATCGGAGATGAAATACAAACAAAACAGACAAAAATTTCTGTCCTTAAACTGTGTTCTGAGGGGAATGGAAATGGAAGTAAATAATAAATAAAATTTACAGTATGTCACATGGAAAAATGAAGCAAGGAAAGGAGAGCGAATACTGAGTTTGCTATGCAGCACTTTTCAGCAGAGTGGAAAGAGTACACCTCAGTGATAAAGTGGCAAGTGAGTGAAGATTGAGGGAAGTGATAATAGAACACTGGTTGGGTATGGGTGGGGAGAAGAGAACATTCCAGGCTGAGATCAGCTAGTGCAAAGGCCCTGAAGCAGAGACCTGGCTCTCCAGCAATGACTAGGAGACCATTAAGGCTAGAGCTGAATGAATCAGAAGTCAAATAGTAGTTAAGAGAAGAGGGTGGAGGTGCTGCAGATATGCAGGGGTTATGTAGGGCCTAAATTTGCTTTTATAGGAACTGTGCCTTTTACTCTGGGGGGGATGGGGCGGAGCCATGGAGGCTTATAACCACAGGAGAGACTCGATCTGTTTTTAGCAGATCACTCTGCTCTAAGGTAGTACCTTTTTTTTTTCTTTTTTTTTTCATTCCAATACCCATTTGAGATATTAAGTGTAATTTCAGGTAGAATGGGGGAATCACATGAATTAGTACAGAACCCTAACCCAAGCTCACAACTCTTATTCCAGAAGGGTCAGAGTACTAGCCCCAGTGCTTTGTGGTGGGTCTTAAAAAAATCTGGATTCTCCAGTCCCGGTCTTTAAATAACATGGACTTACTTCACTTTTTCAGGTTTCTGTTGCCAAAAGGAAGGGAGCAAAGAGATTAGCTCTAGACTTCTGTTGACAAAAGAAGATTAGGCTGCTGGCAGGTTTAATGTTTTCTAACTTCTTTGGACTTCTAGGTTTTTTCTTACTATTGGATCATACTTTAAAAGTCACTTTTATCTTTCTTCAAGATTTAAGACCTCATTTATTTTTCTGTTTTATTTGGCCCTGTATCTGCTTTGCATTCCTCTACCTTTCCCTAGTACAATAATTTTAGTGGAGTGGATGTTGGATTATTGTTACCTACTAATGTTTTGGCTCTGAGACCCCTAGGACTTCTGTTAACTTGAATAAATCTTAAAGATTAAAAGATTCCACACGTGACTATAAAAGTCCACAGGATTTACTGTTTTCCCTACTCTTCCAGATACAACTTCTCTCTCCTTTCATGAAAGCTATCCCCCTTTTACTGCTCCACCATCTAGTTGCAGAAAGTAAGTGTTCCTAAACACAGATTCCCATGGCAACATAACAAAAAGGTAATAGAACAAATGTTTATTTTGTCTAGACCTGCTGTCTGAGTAACTTGAGACCCTGAACATGTTCACTCGTGTTGACTTTGCATGATGTTGTTACAGATTTCCTCAAAACCTTCTCCTCTTAGACCTTGGTGGTATTGTCACTGTGCCTTTGCCATGAAAGAAGATACGAGTGTGTGCCTCACTATCAGGCTGCCCACAAGTATGCATTGACTGCTTTCCCTAGCCTGCAGTCCAGTGTGTAGGCAGCACAAAACACGTAACCATGCCCCCTCCCCCCAAAAAAAGTATATCATTTTTCCTTTGTTTTCTTAAATTCATTAATTCAGTATTGCCAGTGCTGGGCACCATATTAGGCATTATATTTATAAAGATTTTTCAAATAAAGCAAAAAGATTCCTGCTTTTGAAAATATTAGTCCAGAAGGGACATATTTATGTTGTTTCCTCAGAGGGTGCTTGAAGTCCTCTGTAGCTTTTCTTTTCTGCAGTCTTTCAGTCTAAATTGCTATCTCAAATCTACCTTTATGTTTCTAATGCTTCGCTTAAAATCTTCTTGTAGAGTCTTCTGTGTCTCTCTTGAATTTAGTGATACCTGATCACTTTTTACATCTAGGGCAAAACTTCATGCCAAGTTATGTGTTGGAAATCTGTATCAGAGATGCCTTTCCATCTGATGATTCAGATCTCACAAAGTAATGACATCAGTATGTGCCCACAGAGATTAGAACTTCTTCTTTTGATCTGTGAAGGGCTCAGGGAGGCTGTTTTTGTGGAAGAAAGGGACTGTGAGAGTAAGAGTTCTCTGGAACATTAACCATTTCCTATACTTCACCAAGGGATGACAGCCTTCTCGCCTACAGATCTTGTGCTCCTGGTCATACCCTTGGTCTGTCCTGTGACAGCTTGAAGTGTTTGGCTTATGAAAGTGTATATTGAACTTTTCTTTGTATTTTCTCATCCCTGTAGTAGGTATAACTTCATTTCCAGAAATAAATGCTTTATTCTTAATATCCTCGTAATTATTTTTTTTACCTGTCAAATCCTTCATCTAAGGCTTAAGTTAGCGTGAACCTTCTTGAATTTTCAATTTTTGAATAGTTTCTATTTGTATTTCTTCTCCAGGCTACTGAATGTTGGTGAAAATCTTACATTTCTCATTTGGTATAATTATGTCTCCTTCATGATGCTAATGTTAAATTGAAGTGAAATATTGTTGTGTTGGTATTTTATATTGATATGCTTTCAATGATTTCCTCACTTGGCATCATAAGTTCAACTTGCTTTATTATTTGATTCCCAGTTTAGTGTACTAAGTGCCTTATGTTTTGAGTGATCTGCATTGAAGTTAGCAGTATCAATGAATTAAACGATGTTGATGCTAACGCGAGTAAAAGGGGAAATAGTGAATCCAGAAAACAAGCAATTTTATGAGTGTCAAGCTGTACTTATGTTGTCAGATACAGTATAACCTAGGGTTATTCAAACTACTGACATTATGGGTGGGATTTTTGTTGTTGTTGTGGGGGGCATGTCTTGTATATTGAAGGATGTTTAGCAGCACTCCTATAGCCTCCCCACTAAGTACTAGTAGTATACCCCAGTTGTGACAATGAAAAATGCCTGCAGACTTGCCACAAATGCAAAACAGGGCAAAATGACCCTTGGTTAAGGACTCCAAATAATCCAGATATGTAGGGTTAAATCCTATATATTTGGATTAATTGGCCCAGAATAAAAACTGGATAGGATACCTTGAGCTGTCTACTTACTTACAAGAAGATAGAAACACTGCACTTTCTGTGTATATTCCTTTTGAAGTCATTATCTGTTACATTCTCAACAGTGGCTTCATTCATATATTCTTATGTCCAGATTTGTACTTCTTAGCCTAATCTTAAGTGTGAACCACCTTTTGGATTTCAAGAGCATTGAAATGTAATATTTCATGCTTTCCCTTGATTATATTTCTATATACTTCTTGAGGATGATCGCAGAGATGTAGCACTACCTACCCTAGCAATGGGTTCATGTTATATACGTTTGTGGTTCAACCTTAGACAATGTGGAGTTGATATTTGAAGGAAGCTTATAGTTGGCACTGATGATTGATAGTAGTCATGAAAATTATAATCAGGGAATGAGTCAATTATGTGAAAATTTCTATAACTCTAAGTATTAAGAGCATAGAATTTTGAAAGATTGAGAGATGTGTGTATATGTGTTTTAGACCTACTGTAGTGAAGGATATGAATGTTAAGAGTCCACCAATATAAAATAAATAGTCATAAAATAATACATTTTTTGAAAAGGTATTTGATATGTATAGAGATGTGGGGACATTATATGATATATCAGTTAGAATACTTTTATGAAGGAGGAAGGATTTGAAGATATTTGGAGGAGGGATAGAGGGGACATTTGAGGGTGGAAGGGAATACATTTAGGTGACAGGAGAAAACACAAGAGAATAGATATGCGATAGATTGGCCCGGCAGCAGGAATAACTGAGGTAGAAGAAAACCAACTGTGGTTCTCATTCTGTTTGTACTTCAGAATAGCTTGTGGAGCTTTTAAACATCCAGCTGCTTGGCTTCAACCCCCAGAAATTAAGAATTAGGCAGCTTGCATTTTTCTGGGCAGTCGAGAACTGCTACAGTTTCTTGAGTTATAAAGTACAAGTAAGTGCTTTAAAATTGATCTGAGGGCCTCCCCTGGTGGCACAGCGGTTGAGTGCTGGACTACAAAGCTGCCTGAAGCCTCTGCAGCCACCGGTTTGATCTCTGGCTGCCTGCAAGGGTCCCACATGGTGCGACAGACCTCTCCTGCCGCGCCCGCTGCTCCCCTCAGCAGTGTACTTCGTCACTCTGCCTGTTCTGTTCCCCGCTCTGGCTCTGGTGAATTCTCTCACCCTCCCGCGCTTCTGACTGTACCCAGTGCTTGTATAAATAAATAAATAAATCTTAAAAAAAATAAAATAAAATTGATCTGACTGGTTGTGCCTACATAATGCATTAGAGAAAGCAAATGTGTCTATTTGTGAAAGTCTTTTAGGAACTTGTTTATGTGTGTGTCTGTTCATTCTGACTCCCCAGCAAGATTTCTTAGTTTCTTGAGATTAGAAACTATCTGCTTTGATATGTATTTAATAATTTTGCATTATGTGCCAGGCACTAAAATATGAGGTTAAATGATTAATAAACTCTAGCTTCTGCTCTCCCTCTCAGTCCAAATTGGAAAACAGATAAAGAAATAAATTTTTTTTTAGTTCATTGTCTAAAGTATTGACTACATTATAGTGCTGATTATAGTAGTTCATCAATCCTATTTAATAATTATTGAATCAGTGTGCATTTTACCTTGTAGAAACTATATTTTAATTATTCATAGCATGACAATAAATGATCAAGGATTTAGACCCTAAATTATATTTTAATAATCTGCCCCATTTTGCTATTTCAGAGATAAACTCAACCTTAAATTTGAGAATAAGAAATCTAAAAAAATATATATATTGAGAATTTGCTGTGTGATAAACCCCATCCTGGAAGCTAATCATGAAACTCTTTTATAATAATGACATGTTCATTTCAATTTGGAACATTTTAAACCACCTGCTTTTTATAGTTCATAAAGTACTTTCACATAATTATCTTATTTGAGCTTCAGAACAACATTATAAGATAAGAAGGGCTGTTGATGCCTATTTTATTAATTTAGAAAGACGTGCAATAAAACTTTGGCCAAGATCACCTGCTCGAAGGTGCCAGAACCAAAGCTAGAATTGAACTTTTTTTTCCAAAAGATTTATTTATTTATGCATATAAGAGCTGGGGTGCAGGCCAGAGATGCAGTGGGTGAGAGGAATCACCAGAGACAGAGTGGGGAGCGGAGCAGACAGATGTACTGAAATACACTGCTGAAGGGCAAGACAGAAGAGGTCTGCTGTGCCATGTGGGTCAGCTCCCTGGCTGGATAGCTTCATAGTGGCTATCCAGCTGCAGTGGTTGTGGATAGCTTCACAGTGCTGTGCTTAACCCCTTGCGTCACCAGGGAGACCCTAGAACTGAACTTTTGACTGCCAGTTTACTTTTCTCTATGTCAGACTGCATATGTTTATGTTTAGTAGAATTTGTGAAGATCAGATCATCAAAACACTACAGAGACTGTTCACTAGGATGCAAAAGTAGCTTTATTAAATGAAATTTCAGTAATTTTTTAGAACAGTAGGGATTTGTATCCTGTATTCTAAAAAGTAAGTGAGATATCTTAAAAATTCCAGTGTTTTGATGGAAAAAAATCACATTGCTAAGTATAATGATTTAAAAAGTATGGCCATAACTTATTTGATACCCCTCCCTTAATGAGCTTAATTCTCTTTCCCTTGAATGAAGGCTGTACTTAGCAACTCACTTCTCCAGTGTGTGGAATGTGGTGGAGATGATAGAGTGTGACATCTGAAACTGGATGATAAGACACTGTGGTCCCTACCCTGCTCTTTCTCTGAGATCGCTGCTCTGGAAAAGTTCTCAGCCTCGGTAGTGCAGACATTCTGAACCAGAGAAGGACTGTCCTATACATTGTAGGATGTTTAGCAGTATCCCTGATCTCCACCTTGTTGCATCAGCCCTCCATGTACACCTCTGTTGTGACAGCCAATAATGTCTCAGACATTGTCAAATGTCCCCTGGAAGGTAAAAGTTGCCCTCTGTTGAGAGTCACTGTTTAGGGAAAGTCAGCTGCAATGTTGAGGAGAAACCGAAGAAGCCCAGTGGAAAGGATCATACAAACAGCTGAGGTCTGCCAATAGCCCTATGATTGAGCCATCCTGGAAGTGGATCCTTCAACCTTACACAAGCCTTCAGATGACTGTAGCCAATGTCCTTACTGTAGCCAGTGTCCTTCAGTCTCATGAGTGACTGACCATACAAACTATGAGATAATAAATCTTATTTAAGTCTCCAAATTTGGGAGTGATTTATTTTCTAGCAGTAGATAACTAACCTACATAAGTATTACCACATAAAATATATATACATTGTAAAAGATAGTCACAGACTGAGGAAAACCCAACAGTTGTGAAGACATATGAATGCCTGTTATGTCGCTCTATAGTTACGTTCATAGTACATATCTGTAGATTGCTTTTCTGGATATGAAGCCTATAAACATCATTACTGTAAAAGCCTTTTAATTATAGCAGCAAGGCAAAGTTGATTGGTGAAAATACTAAATACAATATAATGCTTGATTGCAGTGTACATTGTAATGTACAGTGTTGCAACAATTAGTCTTTTAATATTTCTAATTTGCTTGAAAGGAGTTAAAATTATTTAGTAATAAATTCAAAAACAGTTGTAACTGAAAAATCACAAACACAAATGTCAAGAAGATATACCCATGATGACACAATTGTAATAAGACTTTGAAAAATATCCCCTTTTAAAAGCAATAAAATAATCCACGCACAATAATTTTGCAATTATTATGGGATAACCATTGCTTTTGATGCAGATGTATCATGTCACATTTGCAATCAAAGAAATATGTTAACTGACATCACTGTAGCCTTTAAAGCTTCAGTGAAGACATATCTCGAATCATTCTATTTTTAAATGGATGGAACTTGCAGAAAATGAAGATTAATTGCATTTCATATTTTCATCACAAATAGTTTTGGGTTTTTAGAGTGCATGTCTACGTGAATTTCCACACTGCTTGAATATTAATTTTCATCAGCCTCGTAAAAATTGAAGCAGTTGTATGTGGAAAACATTTTTACTCCAATAGTTTAGAAGTTTTTGTAGCAGGAATTGTACCAGATCAGGGATGACAAGTATCTAGCATACATGTTGCCAGTCTCTGTGTCGCAGCCTGGTGGCAAAACATCCTTAATTAATCTTGCCACAAATTTGTTTTCTTACTTAAATGAGATTTTCATGGAGATACTTAAGTTACATTAAAGTTCTTAAACTATATGTTCTATAAGCAAGGTAAGTGATCAGTAAAATGACTTTCATTCTGGACTAATCTGCTGGTAAGGTTTTTCATATGTCACTTATGTTTTAAACTTCTTTAAGAAGAATTTGCAGAAATTGGAAAGCTGGGGATTGGTCACATTGCATGTACTTGATGATGATTGTATTCATAACATCGTATGTTCTTCCCATCAATGTGAAAGGGTTATTGCAAGAAATTAGTCTAATGCAGCAGGGGAAGAAGAGGGAGAGGGGTCAAAACAAGGGAGGGAAGAGTACAGGGATCTATGGTGCTGGTTCACAGGTGATGTGGTGGTGGGAGTTTTATGAGGATTACACCAGGGGAGAAGTCAAATATTGTACAAAAATGAACAATGTAAAAATAAATTAAAAAACAAATAAATAGAAATTACTCTGTTAAAATACTACCTAGTGTAAGTAGTCTGATTGTTTTGTGATTTTTCAAAAATAGTCTTATGTACACATTAAACAAGGTATTTGAGAGTTAATGAAAATATTAAAAGCTAACAATTTTTTAAGTGTTTTAAGTTTTTAACGTAAATCTTAAATTCCTTGCTACCCTGAAGAATTCTTTTTTTTTTTTTTTTGAGGCTCCTAAATCAAAGCTAGAGTTTTAGTTGTATAAAGTTGCCTTTATTTTCATAGTGCTCTTTCAAAAATAGGGGGGCTGTGCATATGCATCAAAACTACAGCGCTACTTTCACATTTGTTTGAATTTAGAAGGAAAAAAAAGTACACTTATATAGCAGAGTGAAAAATGTGCTGAAAATATTTCCAGTATGGTATTTAATTTAAATTTGTGTCAAGTTCCACATTGGTAGTCTGAAACTTCATTATTTAGAAGGCTCATTTTTTTTTTAATGCATACAAGAACCGGGGTACAGGCCAGAGATATGAGGATGAGAGGATTCAGCAGAGACAGAGTGGGGAACAGAACAGGCAGAATGACCAAAATACACTGCTGAGGGGAGCAGCGGGCGAGTCAGGAGAGGTCTGCTGCGCCATGTGGGTTGCTCCCTGCCAAGGCTGGGATTGAACTTGTGCTGCAGAGGCTGCGGGCTGCTTTACAGGTTGCATTTTGAGGACTGTCATTAATTAACTTGAATTCAGTTGAAAAGGCTTCAGATTGCATGGTCTGAAGAAGAGATGTTATATTTTTGCAAATTACTTCTTTCCATTTAGATATTTTATTTTATTTATTTATTTTTAAATATTTATTCATGCATACAAGAACTGGGGTATAGTCCAGAGGTGCGGGAGGGTGAGAGGATTCACCAGCAACAGAGTAGGGAACAGAACAGGCAGATTGACTGAAATACACTGCTGAGGGGAGCAGCGAGCAAGACAGGAGAGGTCTGCCATGCCATGTGGGTATCTTGCCAGCCAGCCGGGATCAAACCTGCATCTCAGAGGCTGTGGACAGCTTCACAGTGCTGTGCTCAGTCGCCTGCACCACCAGGGAGGCCCATCATTTAGATATTTTAATGAACTTGGTGTATTAATGAGAATGTGTTAACTGCAGATTCTAATATATTTCCATTTAATTCCCCAAAATAAATAAAATTTCCTTTTTAATCATTAGTGAGGGTTCATTTTTTTCCATATTAACACTATTTAGGGATTAAAAAGTTATCTATGACCTTTGAAAGAAGTTATAAAATCACTTATGAGTCCCACGAACTACTCAGAATTATGCTAATGGTCTGCTTATTCTTGATTCTGTGAGGGAAAACCCAAATAGTTTCTTGAGGAAAATCTTATATCTTCATTTGTCTTCTCATGCTGTGGACGTTGATGCTTTCTCTAGCTAGACTGCACCTCACCTTTCTTAAAAAGCTGTCTCTCTTCCTCGGCCAACCCAGCTGACTATTGACCTGCCTCGGCAACACAGAAAATCTTCAAGCAAGTTGCCAGTCATGGAGCATAGAGCTATCAAAAGCTTGGTTAATGGAAATCAGCTTTGGAGGATTGTCTGAGGAATATGGAGCTTACTATCTATTTTTGTAAACACTTTAGATTTCTTCTTGGATTAATAAGCCTGTCAGAGAGCAGTACACTGTGTTGTTTTGTATTCTCTTCCCTCCTCTTAATACTGGACTGTATTTTAGTTTATGACAGCATTCTCCAATGATAGATGTGCTAAGAGAAGAACCATCTGAAACCGGCTATTATATTTGTGTAAGGCTGTTAATTAGGACATTTTTACCATATTATGCAGTGTCTCCTTTATAAACATATACAGGAAGAACTTTTTTCTGCTTTTATTACAGAACTAATTATGCCTCTCTTCTGTTCTTCTGAGTATCTAGTTTATTTTTATTATATGGCTCTGTGTCTCATGTCCTAACTGGTTGTATTATCCTCTTTGTGATGGCTTTAAGGAGCTCAGAGCCCAATTTGAGGCCCACCTCTAACGGGTATTTAGAAAGGACCTCATGGTATACATTTGTATGCTATGCTCACCCATATAGAGTTTCTTATTTTTCTTGTTTATTTTCTCTTTGATCACTTCCTGTTTGTCAAGTTGTGTATACACAGTTCAGATTGTATAAATTCACTTTGGTATAACTTAGCAGGTAATATGTTAATAAATATAAATGGTTAAATGAAATTATTTTAGAATTTAGTAAGAATCCAGTAAGCTAGATTTTTGGTGGGGGAGGCAAGTATGAATGTGTAACAAGACATCAGCTTTATTAAGTGAATATTGTTGTAGGCACTTGACTCACAGCAAAAGATCAGTAGTGATGCCATTCAAATACAACTGCTTTTAATGAATTTTATATATTTTTTCCTAAGCTTTTTTAATCAATGATTTTATGAAATGTGAATTCATTTTATAACTTTGAAAGTCTTCTTGCAACTTTGCAAATGGATGTGGGGGGTTAGGATTTATTAAGCAGTGTATCCTGGCTTTTAGTTTGGAGACCCTAATCATCATAAAGATAATTCTATGTTATGATGTTCATGGAAACAAGGTTTTATTTGTAGTTATAGTTTTAAGTATGTGATTAAGAGGATTTCTCAACTGGTAATGCTAGTAAGTGAATCATTAAAGTCAGAGCCAGTAGCTGGTCCTTCGGTTGTTTTTGTTACCAGCAGCTTGGCATGCTAGAAAAAGAGTGAACGTTGAAATTAGACAGATGTGGGTTTGAATTCAGTGCATATTAACTATATAACCTTGAATGAGTTGTTTTTGACCTTCATTATGGTCTTATTTAGGAAAGTAAATATGACTGTCTCACAAAGTTATTATAAGTATTAAATTAAACAGTTCCCAGATAATATGTATACCCAATAATAAGGTACTCAGTAAGTTTAAATTTCTTCTCCTTTAAGTAGTCGATTGCTTTTATCAGGTGATTTATGTTTTTTGAAAATTATTTAGAATTTATACTTTTATTAATGAAAATGTTCAATATAAGATGAAATATACGATTTTTCCTTGTCAAAACAGGTGAACTAGGTCAGAACAGTTAATGCTTATCAAAGAGGGGGCAGGATGGGTAGTGTATATTACTTGCTTCAGTAGCTTTTACTGTAGGGATTTACTAATAATGAACAATTCCTACTTACTTGCCTTTGCAGGTAAACATTTGCCCTTCAAGGTGAAAGTGTATGACTTTTGAAGTAAAAATTATTAGTCTGGAAGAAGCAGTGTGAAATAGGATGTCCACTGTAGTAGTATGTTTATTATTTGTGTACATGGATGAATGGAGTGGCTGTAACGCTCATCAGTAAGAGAAATATTGGTTAGATTGTAGTACAGATATTTCATGAACTTATGTAAATGTTTGTTTAGTAAAATGAAAGATGCTTATGACTTAGGGATAGAAGATACAAGTTTACTTATACGCTATGAGTATAGCCTTCTAAGTATCATTTAAAGGAAATTATAACTGTTAATAATAGTTTTATTAAAGTAAGAAAGTGGGGCCTCCTCGGTGGCCTAGGGGTTAAGTCTCAGTGCTATCACCTCTCTATGACCTGAGTTAGATCTCCTGACAGAGAACTATCCCACATATGGCGCAGCAGACCGTTCCTGTCTCACCCTCTGTACCTCTCAGCAGTGTATCTCAGTAGATTCCACTGTTCTGTTCTCCACTCTGTTTCTGGTGAATCCGTTCACCCTCAACGCCATGGCCTACACACCAGTTCTTCTATGCATAAATAAATAAATAAATAAATAAATAAATAAATAAATCTATCTTTAAAAAAATAAAGAAAGTGCTTTTTTAAGGGTGATAGCACAGTGACATAATTTTACAAATGACCTTATTATAAGCTCTTTTTAAAAAAAAGAAATCAGGATAGAAAAATATCAAAAGCTGGCCTTCTTGGTGGCCCAAGGGGTTAGCACTGCATTATGAAGCAATCTGCAGCCTCTGTAGCACAAGTTCGATCCCTGGCTGGCTAGGGAGCAACCCACATGGCGCAGCATACCTCTCCTCGCTTGCCCGCTGCTCCCCTCAGCAGTGTCTTTCAGTCATTCTGCCTGTTCTGTTCCCCACTCTGTCTCTGGTGAACCTCTCACCCCCCGCATCTCTAGCCTGGACCTCAGCTCTTGTCTGCATAAATAAATACATCTTAAAAAAAGAAAAAGAAAAATATCAAAAACAAAAATG
Source organism: Talpa europaea (assembly GCF_964194135.1). Taxonomy (NCBI): domain Eukaryota; kingdom Metazoa; phylum Chordata; class Mammalia; order Eulipotyphla; family Talpidae; genus Talpa; species Talpa europaea. Next base: position 94,637,018 of record NC_140068.1, on the reverse strand, counting down.
TTACAAGTCTGGAGCGTGTTAGATATTTCTCTGTGTATATGTACATATAGTTAATGTATGTGTATGTGTATAACTTTTTTTACATATCAAATCATTCCTCTGAATTTGTTCATTTCCTCACTGTTAATATAGCACACACATATTAGCATATGCAGATTCTTGTTAATGTCTGCAATCTGCAGCACACAGAAAATGTACCTTTCCTTAAATGCTCCCCAGTTGGACATTAGTTTCTGTTTTGTTTTTTTTTTTAAGATTTATTTATTTATACAAGAACTGGGATATAGTCAGAGGCACGAGAGGGTGAGAGAATTCACCAGAAACAGAGCAGGGAGCATAACAGGCAGACAGACCGAAGACCAAAGACACTGCTGAGGGGAACAGTGAGCAAGGCAGGAGAGGTCTGCTGCACCATGTGGGTTTCTCTCTGGCCGGATGGGAATCGAACCCGTGCTGCAGAGGCTGCGGACAGCTTCACAGCACAGCGCTCAACCCGCTGCACCACCGGAAAGACCATAAATGCTCCCCAGTTGGGCATTAGTTTCTGGTTTTGTTCTTGTGGATTTATAGGCAGCGGACGTTTACTTGTTTCAAACTTTACTTTTTGAACTCCACATGATAAAAATTTTATGTATATAATTTTAAAACCCAATTTGTGTATTTTGAACTGAACTTTTTGGAAAGTAGTCAATGATCTGTATGAGGTCACTCTGTATTATTGGGCATTCTTTGCCTTCATATATGTGTCATCATCACAGTGAATTAAGTTCTGTGACATCAGGTACTATTTAATGATTCTTTTGTTATCCACAAAGAATCTCATGAAGGAACTAGTTCCTTCATTCCTAAATACTTAGGAAGGGATATTTTTGTGAGCTCACACATTATTGACTGCTTTAATGTTTTAGATTCACGGGGAAGAAGTAGAACTTCAGGGATTGAAAGTTACCCCTTAATGTACATAGAATGTAAGTTCTTATGAAATACTGTTATTAGCACCATCCTGAGTTCAGTATAAGATAACAGGAAAATCTTTTTCTTTCTGATGTGCAATTAATTACAATAGGAAGCATTTTAGAACAGAAGCAGAGTCTACACAATTGGAATTTATTTAAATGGACTGAACTATTAGCAAAGGTTAACTTGTTTTTCCACTATGTTATGGTGGTTAAGCATTCATGCTTGAAACACACCTCTTAAACTTGAGTCCCAACTCTGACATTTTCTGTCTGCTCACATTACTTAACTTCTTTGTGCCAATTCTCTCATCTATAAAATGGAACTAATAATAACAGTGACTTCTTTGTGCCTCAATTCGCTCATCTATGAAATGGAACTATAATAACGATGTCTTCTCATACAGTTGTGGTCATTAAAGATGTTCTCTCATGTAAAAATGTAAATAAGCTCTCAATAAATGTCAGTTTTTAATGTAAACATCAGTGTATTGCTCTATGCTATTGAATTTATAAATATTGGTGACCAAATGATAGTTGAAGTTTTTCTTTCATATTTTGGATAATTACATTATAAAATTCTCCTTTGTACTTTTGTTTAGCATGTGCTAAGAATGTCCTGAATGCTAGCATTATGCCAAGTCCTATGTAAAACAATGAAAATAAAACGGAAGACGCTTTTTAAGCCTTCAAGGTGCTTGTGATCACTGGAAAAGGCAGATGTTATTAATGCTTAATATTTGAGCTTATCATGGGCCAGGTCCTTGGCTAAACCCACTACAAAATGATCACATTTAATCTTCATAAACATCTCCCAGAATAGATCTGAACCTTACCTTCATTTTTCACATGAGGCAGAGAAAATTTAATTGACTTCCTCAAGACTGTACAACTATTATGTGACAGAACTTGGAATGAAAACCGAGATAGTCTAATACCAAAATCTTGACTTTTATTTAACCTCTTTGCTGGGTGGTAAATAAATACAGTAGTAAAGTATGTATTAGGATCTGTAAAATACTAATTAATTCTGGTCTGACTTTTACTGAGTAATATACAGGAACAATAGATATAATAGTCAAATGTGAATAAAAATATGTATTTTATTAGTGGTAAAGCTGGCATGGAGAATGGTGTGGACCGGCAATTGGAGTGGGCTTCTTATTTCTTATCCCACTGTCACTGTCACAGTCAAATAATCTAGAAACCCAGTGACATTCTTTGCTTCCAGAGACCCCAACAGGCTTACCAGTGGAGGAGCGGAGAAAGTGGGCAGGCGAACTCTGAGTTGGAGAGTTGAGGGTGGTCCCTCAGGAGCTCTGGCCATTTTCCCTGTCTCCCCAGAGCAAGTGATAAATTTACTTGATACTTTCAAGAAGAAAGAAGTTACTATGTTACAGGACTATAGGAACAAGAGGATGAGAGAAAAGAGAACCTACTTCTTTTTATGTGGGATATGGAAGTAAACAGTGAGGATGATGTGAAAGGAGGTAACTGCTTGAGACCTCTTAGCTACGTCTCTGAGGTGAAGAATAGGACCAATATTTAATCCAGTGCTTGAAGGATAAAATTCATTTGTTTAGGGGGAATGGAGAAGAGCTTGTCAGAAATGAGGAACAGGAAGAGTTTAAGGAACTGAAAGGAACGAGCATATTCAGAACACGGGAACGTGACGGGAAGGAAGGAGTAATACGAAAGCAGGATGTTAGCAGGTAACCCCTGAAATAAAAAGGGGGTGCCCCAGTTTGTAGTCCTCACCTGCTGGCTTAAGTACTTGGGACAAGACCCAAAAGCTGACACAAAAGAGAATTTTTTTTAAAGATTTATTTATGCATATAAGAATTGGGGTGCAAGCCAGAGGTGTGGGGCGTGAGAGGGTTCACCAGAGACAGAGTGGGGAACAGAACAGGCGGATCTACTGAAATACACTGCTGAGGGGAGCAGCGGGTGAGCCAGGAGAGGTCTGCTGCACCATGTGGGTAGCTCCCTGCCTGGGGATCGAACTCATGCTGCAGTGGCTGCGGACAGCTTCTTAGGTTGTGTCCTAACCCCTTGCACCACCAGGGCAGCCCACAAAAGAGAATTTTTTTAATGATCCCCACAAATGTGTATTTTATTGTATTTATAATTATTTTCTTACATTGTTATTCATTTTTGTACATTGTTTGATTTCTCCCCTCAGGTGTAATACCTGTAGTTTTCCCACCACCATAACATCCATGACCCATCACCGTTTAGGGGCAATTTGTTTAGGGGAAATGGAGAAGAGCTTGTCAGAAATGAGGAACAGGAAGAATTAGGCTCTTCCCTCCCCTCTTTGGAGCCCTCTCCCTCCCATCCCCTGCTGTATGCCTCAGATCTATGGCCAGCTTGCAAATTTTGTGTTTTCCCTGATCCTTTGTTTGGTTTCCACACAGGGAGAAATTTTTGAAAGATTTATTTATAGGGGGAGTTGGGTGGGGGTGGGGAGAGAGAGAAATTGGCCAGCATGTGGCTAGATGCTGTCTATCCTTCAGACACTACAAGGGTATATAAGTTGGAGCCAAAAAAGAAAGAGAGCAAGACATAGCTGCCCTCAATGTTTTAAAGGTCTACCTAGCTATTAAGCTCTGCCTCTAGTTCCCAGCAGCAACCCCTTTAGGAAGTAGATTCATGGCAGGCTGGGAGTTGTAGTCCTTGGTGCTTGAGAGCTGGGTGTGGAGCTGGGGAGGTAGAGTCTGTTCAGGACTTAATTCACTGGCTTGAAGTTTGCTATACCTCTGACAACTTCCCATCTTTCAATTTTGTCACCATTTCTATGGTGATGAAAGAAAAATGTGTGGGTGCTGGGGTGCAGCCTCAGAAAACAGTCTTCTCCCAGGTTACATTGTATTCAGAGGAAATAACAGTCAGGAAACATTGTCTGTAGCTGGCCAGTGTAGCAAAATCCACCATTTTAAGAAATAATCAATCCAAACCAGAAGAAAAAATTACTGGGAATATTAGCAAATAGCAAAAGAAGCAAATCAGAAAAACGCAGGAAGAAAAAAATACTTGGAAATTCTTTAAAATAGTTCTGCTATAGAAATATTGAGCCTCTTTACCTTCATCCCAATTCTATCAAATATCACTAGTATGCAAAATGCATTTGTAAGCTAAATCTAATTCCAATCCATTTGATCTATTTTTTGCATAAACTCACAGAGCAGAATAATAAAGCAGAATTTTTGTTAGCTTTGTTGGAACTTTAGAGGGATTTTAGGTTGCGCTCTCAACATTCAGTCTGTACATACTTCGGAATCAAGGCCTTGGTAAGATCTCACCAGGCTGCACCTGCAGCACCTGTGCCTTTGGGTAGATTTCTACTTCTTAAGGTTCCCAAAGCTTTTCTCTGGGATTTCCAGGCCTGTCCATGGAGGCAAGCTTTCCTGTTTCCCTTGGAGGTCTCTGGAACTCTCTGTTCAGTTTCAACTCTCAGAAGACATTCCCATTGTAACTTCCATAGTGAGCCATGTTTCCTACTCCTTAAGGAGAGAAAAATAAAATTCCCTATTGAAATTATACAAAGATAGATACATTACCATGAGTAATAAGAATTATTACCATTTTTCTGTATTACGATAACATCAGGGAAAGATACAATGCAAGCACAATTTAGCTCTGCTCATGAAAATGCAATTTAAGGGTTTTCCTGTTGGTGTAAGGGGTTAAGTCACAGTACTATGAACCTATCTGCAGCCACTGCAGCATGAGTTCGATCCCTAGCCAGGGAGGTGACCCACATATGGTGCAGCAGACCTCTCCTGTCTTGCCCACTGCTCCCCTCAGCAGTGTTTTTCAGTGGATCCACCTGTTCTGCTCCCCACTCTATCTCTGGTGAATCCTCTCACCCCCCCATCCCTCTGGCCTGTACCCCGGTTCTTGTATGCATAAATAAATAAATCTTAATAAAAGAAAATAAATCTTTTTAAAAAAATGCAATTTAACATTGCTGCTAATTGTCATTAATGGAAAAAGAAAAGTTTTTCTTGACTTCAAAATTAATCAAAATCAGAAAGTATCAATTTTAACAAAAACTTATTAAAGTTATGTTCATCTTCAGTATGCATTCAGTCCTATGTAGAACATTGTTATTCTCTAGTTCTATCAGTTAGCATGGACAGAGCCTTTCTCTTATTATTTTCTACAGGAACAATTCTTCAGATATCAAAACTCTGAGATAATCAAAATCAAAATAATAATATAATTGACAAGGGAAATTTTAATTTTTAAAGATTTATTTATTTATGCATTACAAGAGCTGGGATACAGGCCAGAAGTTTGGGGGGCGAGAGAATTCACCAAAGACAGAGTGGGGAACAGAACAGGCAGATTACCCAAGTACACTGCTGAGGGGAGCAGCATGGCAGACAGGAGAGGTCTACTGTGCCATGTCGAACTTGTGCTGCAGGGGCTGCGAATTGCTTCATAGTGCGGTGCTTAACCCTTTGCTCCACCAGGGAGGCCCTCAACATGATAACAATATTCCAGAACAATCAAAATTGACAAACAGTATTAACATATCAGATGCTTAAAAGATTGCATATAAATTTTAGAATACTATTATTAATATTCATGTGTATGCCAAAGTTAAAAATTTTTCCCAAGTGACAATGCTTCCATTAAGTTCCAATTAAATACCAAATAGGTTAAATTCATCTAATGTCCTTCCCATGAGAAAAGGGAGAAACTGTGAAGTGTCTCGCAGAGATTACATAAAATTTCCTCTAATAAAAGACTGCCAATTTTTCCTAACTTATATTTCTGGGAAGTTTTATCATAACTATTAGGGGGGTGAAAAATCATTTTATTATGATCCAAACCTCCAGCTAAATTCATCTAGTGCAATGCTGATAGCCAATTCTTAATCTTTAATTTTGACTGTATAACTGGAATTTTTAACCTTCAGTAAAACCTGAATTTCCCAACTCTCATTTTACCTGATGTTTAAAGACTTCATATACCCAACACCAATGATCTAGGGAGAAGAGAAAAAAAAAATTCTCTCAGTACCACAACTTGATAGGCATTTATGTTTCAAACCAACCAGTTAAATTCCAGTTTAGTCTCGTTAATTAAAAATTATCCCAGACCATTTTTCCTGGAAGCACTTGTACCTTTTCCCATTTGCCTTGAGCTCAGAATGTCTGTAGGTGCTATTTATACCAATTTTTATCATCAGAAGCCAAAATAATTAGATACAAAGGGGAAAACATACAGACATACAACAGAAACACAGACAAACCCCTTAGTTTTCATTTAAGCCACATGCAATATATTGCAATGTGCAGTTTTGTTCATATTTGTAAAGACATGGAACGTTCTCTTTGCTTCCTTATAAAAATAGTTTATGCCACTGCCTGATAGAAAAACAATTCTACTTATATTGAAATACCCAGGCTGTTTGTTCACCTTAATCACACCTATATCTGCAGAAACAGTCTGCAAAGAGACAAAAGGGGAAATATCATAACATAAGCCCATTAAAAAAACAAAACCTTGCAAAAAATCAAAATTGTAAAAATAATTTTAAAAAGGAAAATCAAATCAAATTCTTTCCATGTAGTCAAAATCACATTCCCGAAACTGGGGCATGTTATCAGCAGAGGTGCATGATTCCAGGTGCCATCCTATGTACCATAGACTTTGGAAAGACAAAAAAAAAAAAAAGTTAGATAATTACCAAGGAAGGGTCATAGCTTTATTCACCATCTCAGAGTTTTCAGTGTTCCCCTGAAGTCAGTCCTGGGGTATCCTGCAACAGAAGCTGGAAGAGGAAAAAATATTCAAATGTTTACTTTTCTCCTAAATAAATATCTGAGGTTCATAAGACCAACAGGTTTTGGTTTCCATGTCATCACCTTCTGGGACTTTCTTCACTCTGGGAGTGATGCATCCAAAGTTTTCTGCCTACAAGTTTCAAAGTGTGAGTGGTTAACAAAATATCATAAGGGACAAACCATTTCTCTGACAGTTGAGCTTGAGCATCTATCTCCACTCTCCAAATCTTATTAAGACCTGAACACTAACTCTGAAAGGATGAATCGTTCATCTGGAGACATAGAAACCCTAGAGAGAGCCAAGTTGTCACTTACAGCTACAGTTTCCTAAATATGTTTTATGTATTTACATTTTACATAATATGTTTGATCCTACATTCTTGTCCTATGTCTGGTACAGTGTTCAAAACTGAAACTTGGAATGGTCTTTCAAAGAAAATTTCAAATAACCTTAAAAGTAGACTACTTTCGGGCCTCCCCTGGTGGTGCAGGTGGTTGAGTGCCGCGCTGTGAAGCTGTCCACAGCCTGTGCAGCGCTGGCTCCATCCAGGCCGCCGGCGAGGGTCTCACATGGTGCAGCAGACCTCTCCTGTCTTGCCCGCTGCTCCCCTCAGCAGTGTGTTTCGTCAGTCTGCCTGTTCTGTTACCCGCTCTGGCTCTGGTAAATCCTCTCACCCTCCCGTGAATCTGGCCTGTACCCTGGTTCTTGTTCGGATAAATAAATAAATCTTTTTTTGTTTTTTTAAAAAAAAAAGTAGACTACTTCCAGGGGCCATTCTTACCTGAAGGATGATCCCAATGCAGATGGATTTTTTTGCATAGTTTTGCCAAGGTCTTTAAAGTGTGAGTCTTTCTTGCAGTTTGCCCTGTAAATTGTGGTCTCCAATCAACATTTAGTTTCCAGTAATCTGTAAGGCATTATTTTCTGAGCAACCTTTGAAACAAACACAAGTCTATTGTCACTCTGTATAGAGGTGGGCAATCCGGAGTGAAGAAAAATTTCCTTCAGCAACCGTTTAGCAACTTCTGCAGCTTTTTTTCTGTCCTAGTGGGAAATGCTTCTATCCATCCCAAGAAGGTGTCCACAAAGACCAAAAGCTACTTACAATAGTAAGTAGTCTTAGGCATTTGGGTAAAATCCACTTGTCAATCTTTAAAAGTACACTGGGCCCAATATTAAACCTCAGTAGCTTTAGGGGTATGAGTCAGTCTTTCATTCTTGGCACATAAATGACAACCTTGGATGATCCTGTAAGTTGTGCAAATAGTGACCCTTTAAATATGGGTGCATGGACTTGCCGGGCATCTCACCTGTATGGGATCCCTCATGTAGATGTTTCAACAGTGGGTAGGCTGGGGTCTCAGGGAGGAGATAATAACATGTGAGTTCATTCTCCCAGTAGAACTGAGGTCAAACTTAGTAAATCCCTATTCACAGGCCTTTCTTCATCCCAGTATCTGGAGACAAAGTGAGGTAAGCCCACGAGAGGGATGAGTGCCTACTGGAGAGCAGAATGAATGTTGGCCTTAGCTGCATAGTTGGCTGTTCTCTTGCCTTTCAGATGCAATTTGGGGATGCAATTTCAGCTCCATCCCTTTGGCATCTATAACAAAGATCACTTTCAGCAGGTCTAAGCTCTCTAGTGGGTGCTCAGTGTTTTTATTGCTGACTATAAGGAGCCTTCCTCCTATCTGTATGGACCTCAGATGCATGTAGGACCATGAATGAACACTTGGAGTTAATGTACATGTTTGCCTTTTTTTTTTTTTCCTGAAGATTTATTTATTTATACAAAAACTGAGGTATAGGCCAGATGTGCAGGAGGGCGAGAGGATTCATCAGAGACAGAGCGGGGAACAGAACAGGCAGACTGATGAAATACACTGCTGAGGGGAGCAGTGGGCGAGACAGGAGAGGTCTGCTGCGCTGTGTGGGATTCTCCCTGGCCAGCCGGGATCGAACCCGCGCTGCAGAGACTGCAAACAGCTTCACAGTGCAGCGCTCAATCACCTGCGCCACCAGGGAGGCCCATGTTTGCCTTTTTGAGAGAATTTCGGGGTTTGGGTCAGGTCTGTCAATTTGGCCGTCTGTGCTGACGTCTGCTGGGAGGGCCTAATCTTCTATGGTGTCCTGAAGTGTCACCACTGCATATCCTGCACAGCAGCAGTGTTGTTCCATAAAACTCCCACTGTAAACAGCTCCCAGTCTGGATCAGGCAGGAACTGGTCGGACAAATCTGGTCAGCTAGCTTATGCTGTTTTAAATGTTTCTAGACAGATATGGTTAAGATTTCATCCTCAAGACTCTCTACATTGCTTGAAAGCAAGGTAGCTAGATTTAAAGAGCTAGTAACTCACAGCTGCCCATTAGGATTATCCAGTAGAGCTGTTCAGTATTTCCCCACTCGCCCAGCAGTGAATGTCCTTCTTCTGTTCTGACAGTGTGAAAACCTTCAGTGGCCTATGTACAATAATGGACTGACCTAAAGTAAATTTTTCTGTGTCACACAAAAGGTAACAAGGGGCAGCTATAGCCTGCAAACATGGAGGCCGTCCCAGTTGTTTATACAGGGATGCAATGAGTTGCATTTCTGGTCCCAATAATTAGATTAGCACGCCCAGGCTGACTTCTTGTCATGCACATAGAATTGGAAAGGCTTCCTGGGGTCTGGCAGCCCTAAAGCTGGTACTGAGGTCAATTTTCCCTTTATTTCTTCAAAGGTTTGTGGAATTCTCTAAGATAAAGTTTTCAAGTCTGGACCTTTGAGGGCTTCATATTGGGGTTTTACTGTTAGCTCAGAGTTGGGGGTCCAAGTCCATTCCCAAAACCCATGTAATTGCCTTTGATTGCCGGGGACTTTGAGAGCTGTAATCACCTCTTTTCTCTTGGTCTTGAGGCTTTGTTTGCTTTTCTTAATCTCAAATCCAAAATATGTACCTTTTATTTGCATATCTGAGCCTTCTAGGTGACACCTTATAGCCACATTCTGCTCTGATTCAAAATCAATATGGTATTTGGGGGCCTCTCTGGTGGCACAAGGGGTTAAGTCACAGCACTGTGAGGCTATTGGCAGCCACTGCAGCACCAGCTGTATACCCAGCCAGGGTATCCTGACCCACATGGTGCAGCAGACCTCTCCTGTCTCGCCCGCTGCTTCCCTCAGCAGTGTATTTCACTGGATCTGCCTCTTCTGCTTTCCACTCTGTCTCTGGTGAATCCTCTCATCCCCTGCACCTCTCGCCTATTCCCCACTTCTTGTATGTATAAATAATTAAATCTTTTTTAAAAAAAAATATATATGATATTTGCTAGAGAAGGTTCATAGTCAGGGCTGGCAATTATTAAATCATCCACATATTGTAGGAGGATGCCCTGTTTTATAATAGTTCACCCTTTCTAAGACCCCTAGCCAGTATTTCCCTAGAGAGTATAAGAATTCTGAACCTTTGTGGAAGCAGAGTTTAGCAGTATTGCAGAGTGCTTTTGGACTCAGTGTGCTGCCATTGAAAAGCAAAGAGTAGGGCTTCCCTGGTGGCACAAGGGGTTAAGATGCAATCTATGAAGCTATCTGCAGCCACTGCAGCACAAATTTGATCCCCAGCCAGGGAGCTACCCATATGGCACAGTAGATCTCTTCTGGCTCCCCTCAGCTGTGTCGTTCAGTCAGTCCTCCTCTTCTGTTCCCCAGGGGGTGAATCCTCTCACCTCCTGCACCTCTGGCCTATACCCCAGCTCTTGTATGCATAAATAAATAATTTTTCTTTTTTCAAAAAGCAAAGAGTAGCTGATCCTAGTCATCTACTGGGATGCAACAAAAGGCATCCTTCAAGTCCATACTGAGAACCAGCCCAAATCCCAAATAATGGCAGTTAACAATAAGGTGGCAAGATCTGTGAAACCTCTGCAGCTGCCCAGGGAGGCTCTTGAAAGGGATTCTCTGCCGGTGAGTTAAAACCTGCAATAAATAGTATGCTATTCCTCTTCTGTCCCCTTTACAACTATCAGGGTGAGGGAAAGGTTACTTTATCTTTCTTTGTGCCATATGACAGGCCTCTGCCTTACTTATGCAGGGGCATAAAGGCATGTGTATATGGCAGCTCATCTTTTGATCTTTTGCAAAATCCCTCCAATCGCAAAATAATAAATAGTTCAAAGAGCTATCAATAGGCCATTATCCTGACTCTAGTGCATATGCAGCCCAAGCAGTGTTACAGGAAAAGAAAAAAAAAGCTTCTTCTGCATTGACTTACAACTGAACTTGCTCAAGTCAGCTAGAATTTGACCACATGGACTCTCACCTCTCAAACCCGAAACAAAAGTGTTGCAAGCGTACACACACCCCTGAGAAGCCACCCAGAATAAAAAGTCCTAAGCCAGAGGTTGAAAACAAGCCTCATGTGTGTTTCCACAAGACCTCATGTAAAACCAAAACCAGCTTCCAAGCAACAGATTTTGCCACATCACCCAGACTAAAACTTAAGAGAAAAGCAAAACAAAAACTGCCTACACTAAAGGTTGAACCCAGGTCTACATCAAAACATATACACAGAGAGCTTTACTGAAGTAAAACCAAGCTCCTCTAAAATAACAACAGAGAAAAAGTTAAAAAACAAAAATAGCAAATTAGCAACAGAGAAATCCCAACACACACTCCTGCAACTGTAACTTGCTCACAGCGTGGCTTACCATGGCCAGTGCAAGAAAGAGTCCTTTGGGCTGGTCAACAACTGTGGTAATCACCCCATGTTGGACACCAACTATTAGTAGTCAACCCCAGAAATTAAAAAGGGGTGCCCTAGTTTGTGAGTCCTTTCCCTCGCGCTTAAGAACTCATGACAAGGCCCAAAAGCAGACACGCAGAAATTTTATAAAGGTTTATTTACAAGGGGAGTTAGAAGAGGGAGAATTACCTATATACCACCTACCTTACCAGCAGTACCTGGGTGCAAGTTGGAGCTGAAAAAGCAAGAGGTGAGGCCCACCTGCCTTCGGTGTTTTAAAGATCCACCTGGCCACTTGACTCTGCCTTTGTTCCCAGCAGGGCTCCTCACCCCATTTGGGAAGTCAGGTTCATGGCATCTGGGAGTTGTAGTCTATGGCATCTGAGGTCTCATAGTTGTGGAGATGGTGGGGAATCCTTTCGGGACATCATCCACTGGCTCAGAGTTAGCTCTTCATTGTCCCTCTGATAGATAGATTGGTCATTTGTGGTCAGATCACCTGAACTTTGTAGGCTATGATAGAAAAACTGCTTTTTATTTTACATGCCAAGGAGATTCTTTGAGGGATTTGAAATAGGGGAGTAATGTGATTTAACTTTTATTTTATTTTAAAAAGATTCTGTGGTTGCTTGTGGGGACTATATTAGAAGGAAACAAGACAGGAAACAGGAGACCAGTATAAGAAGGCAGGCTGGTGGTAAGGATGCCTTGGACCAGTATGGTAGCAGTGAGATGAAGTTGAATTAGAAATGTATTTTGTATATGTAAACTGTAAGGCTCGATGACAGATTTGGATGGGGAGGCAGAAGTCGAAAGGGAGAAGGCCAGGATGATGAGGTAGGACAAATTTGTCATACAGTAATAGTTACTACAAATGTCTGGCTCTAGTGACTGGATGGTCTATTTATTGAGACAAGGAGACAGAAAGTTTTGGCATTTTGAACTTCCTAAGTTTAAAGTGCTTATGTGTTTTTCACATGGAGATGTCAGATAGGCATTGAAAAGAGATTTCAGCAAGAGACATAGATAATGGCATTTAATTTAAAACCATAGATAGAGGTGAGATCATATAGAAGCAGCATGTGGGAGAGAGAAGAAAAGACCCAGTAGCATGCCCTGAAGATCTCCGACATACAGATTTGCAGTAGAGGAACCGTATACGATATGACAGGAAAGGAGCAGCACGTAGATGTCACGGAGAGCCAGCAGAATGTGCTGTATGGACTCCAGGATGGATAGTGTTTTCGAGAAAGGGGAAGTGGTTAATCATGTCAATTGCCAGGCCATAAAAGTGACCTTTGGATTTGGTTACAGAAGTCATTAATGACCCCCAGAAGAGCAGTGAAATGATTGAGGAAAGAACAGGAGTTGAGGAAATGAGTTGTGCTTCTCAGATCTTAAGATGTATATGAATTACTGGGAGATCTTGTCAAAATGTAAGTTCTATTCTAAGGGCCAAGCCTCTGTATTTCTGAAGAATTCCCAGAGAATGCCAGTGCTGCTGGACCATGGGGTAGCAGAGGTATAGACTAGTGGTTCTCAAACTTGAGTGTGGAGTCAGAGTCTCTGATTCAGTAGGACTGAATCATAGGCACTGAGAATTTGCATTTCTTATAGATTCCCAGGTGATAGTGAAGCAACTTGGTCTAGAAACCGTACTTAGAGAATCACTGGAGAATTTTAACTGTGGGGAGCTGTTAAGGGAAATTTTTCATTTGTTGAGGATGAGAAATAGCTAGAGCATATTTATGCTAATGAGAATGAGTCAGTTGATAGGGCGAGACAGAAAGAGAAGAAGGAGTAAAGATTTTGAAAAGATGAAGGAGGATGGTTTCAAAGCAAGTATTGGGGTCTTGGATTTTTTGTAAGAAAGGGCATGTGTCCTAACTATAGCAGAGAAAGCAGAGAAGATGGTTCCAACTGCAGATGGGTTTGTAGATTTAGTAGTAGGTAAATGCAGTTCCCCTTTGATGGTTTCTGTTTTCTCAGTGAAGATAAGAAGACCACCTGCCGAGAGGAGGTTGGAGGAGAGAATCAAATGGTGACTTTGAGTAGGGAAATGAACTGACTAGTAAAAAGGTGATAGTATTGAGAGCCTTTTTGTGGGTAAGGTCAGAAATGAAACCAATCGAAGTGACCGTGCATCTTTTTTTCTTCAACCACCATTCTTAGTTTTAGACAAGGAGAATTAAATAGTTGAGATCACCCAAAGATAGACTTTATGTAGATCAGTACATCAGAGAGAGAACGAGGCTCAAGGGAGCCTGTAGTTGAAGCCAGGCAAGAAAGGAAATGAACAGGGGAAAGGGCTGAAGAAACAAGCAAGGATGGTGAGCTCCATGAATTGTAGCCAGGGCACAAGTAAAATTAGAAGTAAACTGAAAGAGGTGGGAGGTTTATAATGGGAAACACATGTTGTTATATTCAAAATTTTGTAGGCAGGACAGTTTTGGGGTGGCGATAGAGGTCTAGGGTAAGGCCATGGGGGTGGCTGGATGAGGTGGAGTTTCCTGTAGAGGTCAGGAAACCGAAAGGCCAGGATGTTGGATCTGCCCTCCACCTGGATGTTTAAGTTGCCAAGAGTGATGACAGAAGTTGGGAGTGGAGAAATAGGAGCTAGCGTTTCAGTAAGTGACGGAAAATTCCAGGTCAGTGGATGACAACATCAGAGAAGGAGAGATGATCATGAGCAGGGGCTTATGTAAAACAAAGGTTTATGATCTGCCAGCGGTAATGATTGGCTAGAAGGACACTGACCCCAATTCAAACCTTAAGATACCCGGGATATGAGAGCTTGCCCTACTAATGTCAGGGAGCTAGGAGAAGTAGTGTTGATTAAAGCAGAGTGATAAAGGGAAGTTTAGAAAAGAGATGGAAGATTTACCAGAGTTTATCAAAATTGGGAATTGAAGAGCAATGACATGATGTAAGGATTTGAGAATGAAAGGAAGGGGAAATGTGGACTAAAGAGAATCACGTGCAAGAGAATTTGGTGATAACGGATGATCCAAAAGTCTTGGATTCCCATTAGAGACTGAGATAAATAGGGGAATGAGGCTTGATGGAATCACTCCCAGTCTCTAAATAAAGAATTAAAATACATGTTGTTTCTTGCTGTAAATTTCCTACATGATCCAGCCTCCCCTACTCTCTGACATTCTTTTCCATTCTCCCCTAGCTCCCTCTGCTCCAGTATGCCATATATTTTTGTTAACCTTTGCTTCTTTTTTCCTTTATTTGCATTTGCTTTCCTAAGCAGCAGCTTAACAGAGTAGTTACCAACATTGAACTTTGGATCAAGACTCCCTGCTGTGCCACCTTGTAGCTTTATAATGGTGGGCAGGTTATCTAACCCCTCTGTGTTCCATTTACCTTGTTTGTAAGTGGGGGGAGGGTGATAATATTACTTCCTACATGTGTTGGAGGATTAAAAGAGTTAATTAAAAAAATTAATGGACTAGGCATTGAACAGTTCATGGTAGGCAGTAAAGACTCAACAAATGTTAATATCATTTTTTTCCTCTGTGTGAAGCTTTGTCCCTGTATCTTTACACGATTGCTATTTTCTCAAAATTCAGTTGTCTCAGCTCACATTTACTTCCTCAGTTATCCTAGCAAAAATAGTGTAACTCCATTGGCTCTCTGTCACCCTTCAACCCATTGCTCTGTTTCATTTAGTCATAGCATTTATCACTGTTTGAAATTATTTTATTCTGCTCTTCCCTTTATCCCCTGTCCGCTGAGGGTAGGCATTTGTTGACTTTTCCCTACTACATCTCAGTGTCCGAAATGTGCCAAATACTTTGTAGGTGCTTAGGGAATTTTCTTGTCAACTCATTGTCCTGAAAATTTACTGATTTCCAAGGCAGCGCAAAGTGACCGTAAAGCAGAGGCAGAGAAGACAGACAGTATTCAGCTCTTGTATACCAGTCTGTTGGCTTATCTAGATCAGGTGGTCGTCAAAACAGGCATAGAGTCACAGCCATTTAAACAATTTATTATCTGGCTGCTTTATAAGTAGCTAGTCACCAAGATGAGTAATTGCAACAGGGACCCTAAGCGTCACAAATTCTAATTCTGTGGCCCTTCATGGGAAACGTTTGCTGACACCTGATTTAGATGCGTGAAAAGACTAGAAAGAAATACCAAAAATAATAAAAGCTTTCTTTAGATACTGGGATTATAGGTCAATTTATTTATCTTTCTACTTTTTGTGGTGTTTTATTAGAGACCCATTTAATTTGGGAATGAAGTAGCCTTGTAAGTACTAATTTTAAAGTATTTAGAGCACTTTTAAGAATAGGCTTTTTATGTTTTTTTTCTTTTTTTTCCCCCTTCAGTGCTGCTTTTGACACAAAAACTGGGTTACGTGTGGCAGTCAAGAAGCTATCCAGACCATTTCAATCCATTATTCATGCCAAAAGGACCTACAGAGAGCTGCGATTGCTGAAACATATGAAACATGAAAATGTAAGTTATTCATGCAACGAAAAATACTATCTGCTCTTGAACAGTCTGAGAAAAATTGTGTTTTAATTACTGTAAATGGAAATACAGTAAAAGTGCATCGTACCTTCACCAGCTTCTTGTGCTGGGGGATTAGTGGCCTCAGCCTTGGCATGTAATTGTTCCGTCTTTCTGGAGAATCTAGTTTAATTCAAAAATTTTTACCGGGAAAATGTTTTAAAATAGGTTTAAATGAAAAAGAATATATTATGAAGTGGAATACAAAATTCACAAGAGTTTTTAAGAAATTATTACAAAAGAATTTGTATTCTTTATCTCGTTTGGTTGAGGCTTATCAATACATGGAAGAGCATGGCTATTTTTGTTATTATGGGTTTCTTAGAAAAGTTTGAGGAAGGGTGCCTTCATCTCATTGAAAGTCCTATTGAAGATGGCTGTTTTATGCATAATTTTATTGTTTTTCTTTCTGATCTTCAAAAGATAGCCTTTTCAGATTTAGGTATTTTATTTATTTATTTTTTTAAGATTTATATATTTATACAAGCACTGGGTACAGTCAGAAGCACGGGAGGGTGAGAGAATTCACCAGAGCCAGAGCAGGGAGCAGAACAGGCAGACTGACAAAGTACACTGCTGAGGGGAGCAGCGGGCGCGGCAGGAGAGGTCTGTGCGCCATGTGGGACCCTTGCCCCGTGGCCGGGGATCAAACCGGCGCTGCAGAGGCTGCGGGCAGCTTCAACCCAGCGCTCAACCGATGCGTCACCTGGGAGGCCCAGATTTAGGTATTTTAATATGGCAAAAGCATTGTTTAAGTTAGATAAAACTTTTCTATCAATTGGGGTATTTAAGGGCTATGCCGTCCTACAAAGGAATGCTTAAGGATTCTAATATGGTAACTAAATGGGTGTAATTAGAATATTAACTGGAAGTGAGGAAACAATTGACAGAAGACAGTTATTTTCCTGAATTTCAAAATCAATAAGAAAATTGTGATTGCTATTTGAAAGGAACTATAAAATTTTAGCATAGTAAAACAATGGGCATAGAGACTTTAGAGTCATTTAGCTCTATTGATTTCTACTGTGATATTACTGTGTAGAAAAAAATTCAAAATCTGTAAGTTTTTTACTTGGCTATTCACACTTTTTCTGTTTTGAAGATTGAACTTTCTCCAGGGTAAGGAAAAAAAATCACAGAAACGTCTTTATTAGCATACATTTATTTCAATTTCTTTTAAATTTGAGGGCATTAAGACTAAAATTTAGAATGGATTATGGAATAATAGATGCAGCTTCTGTATTTTTTGTGCTTTATTTTTAAAAAGCTTAGTGCAGAACTGTAGTCTTCCTAATCAGTGACATGCTTACAAGAAGTTGAGATGTGTAGATAAACCTGGCAGGAGGAGCTTTATTCCAAGGTCTACAATCAAGGTGACCTGGCAGCTTAATTTATGCATTTACACTTGATTCTTAACACAGTTAAGTGTATATTTTTTTCATTTCACATTAATAAATGTGGCAGGGATATTGTCATAGCTTTTTTAATATAAAGAATACTTTGAAAATGGAATACAAGCCAAAAATCTATGGAACCCCAAAGCACCTCCAGGAAGCCCTGGGATCCCTCTGGTGTTGCCTATACTAATGTAAGAACATCTAATTTAAAACAGTATCAGTGCTATACTTTATTGTTTTGCTTTTGTTCATAGACAATTTAAGCCAGTGTTTGGGGCAAAAATTATTTTGGGTTATCTGAATCCATTCAGTGATTTTTATAGCAAATATAAACAGCTAGTTTTTTATGTGTTAATTTTCTGAAATACTTGGAAATGTATCTTTTCTGATGTTAACATTATTATATAGCTGGCTGGTTTCATTTGGGCCATTCTGTATTTGCAGGAATAAGGAGACAACAGTGATGGGATACAATTGTTCTAATTTAGGAAAGGCTACTAGACTCTAAAGAAAAGAGGACAGACACCATTAAACAGAATTTTAATATATATATATATGCTGTATTATAAGTAGTTTACTTAATGCAGTATCTTTCATTTTACTTTATTTTATATTTTAAAATAATGGGTTTATTAGGAAAGGCGAAAGAGAAAGAGAGGCACCTACATAGTGTGCAGGAGAGCTGCCGGCAGTCTTATCTTTTTAATAGTAAGATGTTTGCCATATCAGCATAGACTGTTACCTATAATTACGTATTGGTGATTTATTGTTTGAACAAAATAAAGCACATGGCTGAAAGTTTTATAGTTCTCTATTATGTTGACAAATGTTTGAAAGAGAAATGGGAAGAGACCAAATGTCTTAGACTCATTGTAGAAAATTCATGAATTTTAGTCTTTTCTACAACTACTGTCAGGTGATTACGTTGTAAAAGTAACTTTTCCCAAAAAGGAATCAAGAATTCCTCTTTATTTTTTTTTAAAAACCACTGTTTTAAGCCACTGTCCAATTTTTACCTAACCTTCAAAGATATTACCAAACCTTCTAAGATATTACCAGTGCTACACTATATTGCATATTGTTTATTGTATATACTTTGTATATATTGTATATGCTATATATACATTATTGTGCATCCTTTGTTGCATATATAACAGCTTAAAACTCTTAAAATTTTAAGTATAGTTTGCAAATAAAAGTTACAGGTGCCAGAGTGCATAAGTGATCTTTGACACAGAATTGTTTCTGACCCACAACCCATAGTTTATCTTAAATTACTTCTTTTGTTAGTGATAATTAATGGTAGATACACATTTATCTGATGGGTTCCAGGAGCTAAGGGATATCTTCAGTGACTGTGAAGTTATTCTCTGAACAAGGTTAACTGGGCTATTCCTGATTGAACTTGTCACCTTTGTCTCATGAACACCTACTCTAAGGAAAGATAACAGGAAGCAGCTCACAGGTGGCATTCTTTTGCTGCCTGGGTAGGTGCTGCATATTATCCAGTAATATTTTGAAGTTTAAAATGATGGAAGCAATCTTTCATTAATTTTATTTGGTAGACCAAATGGTTGTTTGATGTGCTAATGGTAAATCGATTAGATGTTGTTCTTTGATTCTGCATACAAGAACTGGGGTGCAGGCCAGAGGAGAGTGGGGAGCAGAACAGGCATATTGACTGAAATACATTGTTGAGGGGAGCAGTGGGTGAGCCAGGAGAGATCTGCTGCGCCATGTGGGTAGCTCCCTGGCTGGGGATCGTACTTGTGCTGCAGTGGCTGTGGATAGCTTCACAGTGCTGTGCTTAACCCCTTATGCCACCAGGGAGGTCCCTGGTGTACTAATTTAATAAAAATGTATTACTTCTGTTAGTTTTTGGACCATTGTAGGGCAGTCATCAAAGACATTTGCTGAGTATATGTATTTTACTGTCAATGTCTTTTCTAAAGATTTAATTCTTAGGTTACTTTTAGGTGTCTAAAATCATGTAATGGCAGAAGGAGTAAAGATATAGGCTAAAATATGACCTGAATTAAAAGAAAATTTCCATTTAAGAACTGAGAAGTAAATGGATTAAAATATTCCCTAGCTCTATTTTAATGCTGGGAAACTTGTTTTATACCGTTTTCCTGGTGGTTAGTACTACAACATAAATATAATTAATGGAAAAAGGATGTTTTGTAAAATCACACAAAAAATTGAAAATACTTTAATGTAATATGGGTAGTTTTAATTTCATAAAATGTATTTCTTTTAAGAAAATTAAAATTTGGTAGGGTATATACTAATATGCTTTGCTCTTTTTTTCTCTCCCCCAAATGTGTTCATTGTGCTTCTTGTAGCCAGGTTTTAATCATTTGAATAATTTAGTTTAACTTTATTTTGTTATTGGAAGTAACTACTTAAAATACTGTTGAAGTATTTGGAAGTAACTACTTCAAATAATATTGTTTCTGTGATATATATTTTATAATTCTTTATAAACCTCTAAGGTTTATAAAGATTATTTTTGTCAGTCCTTTGCATTTGGTACCTTTAGATTCATTGTCTACTTAATATTCCCTACAATCCTGTGAAAAGAAACAATATCATCTCTGTGTCTTTCATATGAAGAAAATGAGGCTCAGAGAAGATATTTCTTTTATTTATAACAAATATTAATTGAACTGCTATATTCCTTGTGTTGGTGTTACTGTAATTAAAGAGATATAAAAGCTCAGGGATCCAAGAAATCAAACTGATTGTGATGTTCATATATACAGCAGTTTGATTCCAAAATACCTGTTGTCTTCAACCTTTTTTTTTTTTTAAATTTATTTATTTATACAAGATCCGGGGTACAGGCCAGATGTGCGGGAGGGTGAGAGGATTCATCAGAGACAGAGCGGGGAGCAGAACAGGCAGACTGACGAAATACACTGCTGAGGGGAGCAGTGTGCGAGACAGGAGAGGTCTGTTGCACCATGTGGGATTCTCACTGGCAGGCAGGGATCCAACCGGCACTGCAGAGGCTTCGGACAGCCTCACAGTGCGATGCTCAACACCTGCGCCACCAGGGAGGCCCTGTTTTCAACATTTCTTATTGAATATTTAGGAGTTAGAGGTTCTCAAATAATCAGTGATTAAAAAATATGGTGATGGGTGAATAAAATTAGCATGTAGTTCTCAGCTACCTAAAGTACAAATGGGTGTAGAGGAGAGTAATCAAACATCAGAGGTGTTAAGCCAGATATATATGAAACTAATGAAAAGTGTTAATCCATGGTTTAGATCAGGAAGTAGAAAGAAAACTATTTGACTTAAATTTAAAGCACTACTCAGAGGTGTGATAAGGTCACGAATATATTACTGGTGAGAGTATAAGTTGGACTCTCATTATGGAGGACAATTGGACAGTATTAAAATCCTTAATTATATGGGTGCCCTTTAATTCTATACTTACTTTATTATTAAAATTTATTTCTTGAAATTTATTTTCGGAAAGAAAATACAACACATGCAAAAAAATACTTGCAGTATTCCTTAAATATCCAAATACAGGAAATTGGTTAAATTATGGTATACAAATGATAAATTTTATTATTGAAAAATAAATACTTAAGCACTTGAGAGCAGTCATTATATATTATGTGACAAGGCAAAGCATAACCTCAAATTATATGCATCAGAAAAATGAAAGGAAATATTTCAGTGATTTACTTGTATACATTTGTCTGTGTAAGGATCTGATGAATAAATCTGTACCTTTCCTTTGGAATAAATTGCAAAGACATGAAAAACTATTCTTGAATTCTGAGATGTTTTGTTTATTTGTTTTCCTTTTGGGTTCAGACTGTATAACTGAAGTTGCTTTTAAAAGTCGGATGAATAGAGTGATATTCTAAGTATCTTTCACATGATGAGTTTTGAGTATTGTTGTATCTTCCTTTTAGCTGTGTGACCTGATTGGTTAGAGCAGCTGGCTGGCATGACCACACTTGTACATCTGTTTTTTCCACTTAGCCAGATACTTTTAAATCTGGCTGGGGATTTTACAAATGAATTATAGTATTTCGTGTTTGTCTTTTGTTTAATTTTGTAGAAATAAATGGTCTCAGTTAAGAGGGGCTGGGGGATGGGTTGGGGCATGGATGAGAAATCAGTGTTAATCCATGACCAGAAAACTCTCAAAGAACACGGATTACTATGTAGCTCTTTGCTTTATCCTTATATAAAAATAGATTTTTTCTTTTTCATTTTAAATAGTTTGATCTAAATACTTGGTAATAATTGAGAAAAGCATCTTCACATTCAGAATATTGTAAGAATAATGTCAATAATATACTGAATTTTTTAACTTAAAAAAATCAGTTCTGAAGACTATGAAAGTAAAAAATTTCATGGAATAATACATTTAAAAAATAAAAATGATACTGTAATATCTGTTGTAGAAGTGTGATTTTTTTTTCTTTGTATTAACTATCTAGACTATTAGTGCTTTTACTGCACATGTATAAGAACCCTAAATATTTTTGCCCACTGATTAATTAGTAACTCTATGTGGCCAAATTCTAAAGAGATTAAGATTTTTAATAGTAAAATAGGTTATTATAAGAACTAATGTTAACAAGGGAAAAAAACAATGTATTTTCAATAGAAAATAATTTGGGCTTATTAAGCATATGATATTATGCTGTTATTTCACTGAAATGACTGGATATGAAATTAGTTCCTATTAAGATGATTAAAAGCTGATAGGTATTGTAGTAAATTCACCATTTACTGAGTTTGATTTTTATGTTTTCTTATAGGTGATTGGTCTGTTGGATGTTTTTACACCTGCAAGATCTCTGGAGGAATTCAATGATGTGTAAGTGTATCTTTGTGTTTGTCTTTCTCTCAGTTAGAGGATGAAAATTAGCAGCCCATTTCTATTCCCAAACCATTTAGCAATACATGGACTTCAAGGATTCTTTATTTCTATCAACTAACTGTTCCAGAGAATGGGACTAAATAGCAGATGATGTATATTATGGGTGGTATAGATTAGTGCTTTTATCATTTCAGGCACGTTTTGCCTGTTTGGAGAGTCAGTGGTTAGTATTTAGAAGAGTTGAATGGAGATGAGTATAGGAAGTTTTGACTATGATTTTTGTTCTCAAATAACCTATCCCAGCTTTTTTTGTTTTTAAAGATTTATTTATTTATGCATACGAGAACTGGGGTACGGACCAGAGACAGAGTGGGGAACAGAATAGGCAGGTTGACTGAAATAACTGCTGAGGGGAGCAGTGGGCGAGTCGGGAGAGGTCTGCTGCACCATGTGGGTAGCTCCCTGGCCGGCCAGGGATCAAACTCATGCTGCAGAGGCTGCAGATAGCTTCAGTGTTGTGCTTAACCCCTTGTGCCACCAGGGAGGCCCCTATCCCAGCTTTTAAAGGGACATCTTTACATCATTACATTTACATCAAGAAATGTAACAGAGTCCTGGCTTCATATAGGCCATTTGCTCTCTTATCCAACTTGTGTTTAGGAAATGGTACTATAACTGCATGCACATCCTTGAAGTATTGATTTCTGCACTAGCCCAAAGGGCAGGCTTCGCATGTTGAGAAAGTTAATGAATAGTGCTGATTCTCCCAGTGCGTGACCATCTCTATTATTCTAGCTTGTGATCCCCTGGGAAAGTAGAGCCTGCAGTTTTCAGGAACTAGTAGTATGGGTCTAAGGAAAATGGTAAAGGAAGCAGAGAAAGCTACTGTAAAGATATATTAAGTCAGTCACCACTGTGGCCTGTGGGACTGAAATCTGCCAGGGTCTTCTGAAAAGCTATACAGAATGCACCTATACAGAATGCACCTCAGATGGAGAGCCATTTACTCACTGGCTTCTGACCCCATGGGTGAGTGTTGTTCTATGGGACATTAATACCATTGCATCCCTAGGTTGCACATGTGTGGGTGTAAGACAGAATCCAGCACGTGCTCTTGTGCATTGTGTAAACTCTCTACTGAAGTTTTTCCAGTACCTGAATCATCACACCCCTCTCTCAATTCCTGATTCACATATATAATGTATACTGTATACATATATACTGTATGAGAGAGAATGGGAATAAGTACCAGATACATAAATACTGTATGAGAGGGAGGGAAAGCCTTCAATTTAGTTATACATTTTGTCCTGTTGAAATTTTGGCATTCCTCATTGGAAAGAGTGACTATTGTAAAAGTTGGCCAGACTTCTAGAACATAGATGCTTGTCAATAACCTTTACTTTCTGTTGTTCCCGGTGGAGACGGTTTCTCCCCACCCTTAACTTAACCTGAGTTCAGTTTCTCCTACCCTTATCCTAGCTGAGTCTAAATACCTTTTGCTCCATGAGTAGGAATATATGTTTGCGCTTGTATATTCTGTCTAAAGTGAGGGATGGGGCCTCCCTGGTGGCGCAAGGGGTTAAGACGCAGCACTATAAAGCTGTCTGCAGCCTCTGCAGCATGAGTTTGATCCCTGGCCAGGGAGCTACCCACATGGTGTGCCTCGCCTTCTGCTCCCCTCAGCAGTGTATTTCAGTTGATCTGCCTGTTTTGCTCCCCACTCTGTCTCTGGTGAATCCTCTCATCCCCCACACCTCTGGCCTGTACCCCAGTTCTTGTATGTATAAATAAATGAATCTTTAAAAAAATTTTAAAAATAAAGTGAGGGGTGGGGAAGGAACTGAAAAAGAAATGGAAGAGAAGGAAGAAAAATAGCAAAACATTTTCTCACCATTTAAATTTAATTGGAACATGGTATGACTAAGAACAGAAGATGAAAGAGGAGAATCTGGTCCAAGCACAAGATTCCCACCCACATTAACCTTGATTCTGCTGATGAAATTTTAAGAAACAAGCAAAGGATAAAATAGGCAATAATAAAGAACAGCAGTGCTTTTTGTGGCCCTACTTGACCCTATAATGTGAAAGATCCCAAAGCTTACTGGATGCTACCCAGGCAGCATGTGTGTTACACATTGTTGAGCCCTGCTGTAGTCTCTGCTTGGAAAAGAGAATATTGCAGAATGATATTTTTTTTAATAAAATAATCAACCTTTATTTTTAAAAGATTTTAATTTTTAGAGAAGTTTTAGGCTGACAGCAAAATTGAGAGGGAGGTATTTCCCATATAGCCCCTCTTCTCACACATGCATAGCTTCCTGCATTGTCAATATCACTCAACGGAAAGGTACATTTTTTACCAAGGATGAACCTATATTGACACATCATAATGACTCAGAGTCCATAGTTGACCTCAGGCTTCACTCTTGATATTGTACATTAAATGTATTTGGGGAAATGAATAAAGAAAAATCATTTTCCTCTGTTATGTTACAGTGTACTTTTCTTACCCCAAGAATAATGGTTTTTGATATTTTGCTTAAATGTGGAAGAAATGTTGAAGTAGTATGTTTGTTAATTACTTTGTAAAGCATTCATATCAGGTCTGAATTAGATCCCAAATATTAAGGTATAGTTAAATTGAATTTATTTAACAAAGGAATTGATGATTTGCTAACCTGATCAAACACTATGTTTTGGTGTAATCAAGCATTGTGGAACTAGATTATGAATCTTTTTTAACCTATGTAAAAAAGACCTTAGTTAAGGCTAGCATCTGTTGGAAAGTTAAGTTTCATTTATTGTAATATCTTTAACTTCTTTATCTGTTTGAAGATCCACTAATTACAAACATACCCACTGAATTAAAGTTGTAATTATGTCTTCATTCACTCAACAAATACCATGAACAGGAATCTGTTCTTTCTAACTGGGTTCTGACTATTTTATTTCCAGTTTTGTTGAGATATAATTGACATGTAATATTATATAAGTTGGGTTCTGGTTAAAATAAGAATTGAGTTCATCTCTTCAGAGCAAATCTTTGTACTACTTGGTGAATATTTGCTCAGGAGAGTATTGGAATAGGGTCAGAATAATTAGAAACAATAGTCTTTCTCAATTAAGTCACAATATTGTTAGGAGAAATAAGTTGAAAACACTTTGGTAGCCAGTTACCAATTAACCGTTTGACCCTATACTAGTCACTTTGCTCCTCAAGGCCCCAGTTAGCTTCCCTTTAAATGATGAAAATTGGGGTGGTTGAGTTCTGAAATGTTTTCAATCCCAGAGAATCTGAAAATGGAATAATAAATCTAAAGTTGCATTTAGGGAAATGTTTCATTGTTTAATTTTAACTCTTAGGGTTTTTCCTGTCACTGAAAAAAATCAGTACTTATCCAGACTATGGTTAATAGTGTTTTCCAAAGTCATTTTAGAATTTGCATAAGAAACAAAACATATTCACCTATAATTTGGGTTTTGCAATTTTAAATTCCTTCCAGACAAATAAAATGAATGATACTCAGTGTTACACAGCTGGGATTGGTGGGGTTTGTGGTAAAACAGATTATTTGTATTTCCTAAAACCATTCAAGCAAACAAAAGCCCAGTGTTCTAGACAAATTATACTCTGAAGGTGAGAGTGGTGCTATGTGCTGCCAGGTTTAGAACAGGCAGTAATTTTGAACATGAAGTTTCTGTGCCAATTAACAAAACAAAACTTCTATTTGATTTTCACATTTCCCAGTGATTTCTAATCATGTGTTATATATATATTTGTCTGAGTTATTAGTACTTTTCATTTATCATACAATTCAGATTTTTACTAAAATTTTAATTTCTCAGTTAGCAGGCATCCTGCATACATCATTTGTGAGACTGTACCTTTAAGAAAGGAATGCTAGTGAGCTGGAACATTAGGAGCCATGGAGATGGTGTTTGGAAAATGTGGAGTTAAAAGATGAATATACCAAGTTGTTCTTTTTTTTTTTTTAAGATTTATTTATTTATGCATACAAGAACTGGGGTACAGACCAGAGGTGTGGGGTGTGAGAGGATTCACCAGAGACAGAGTGAGGAACACAGCAGGCAGATTGACTGAAATACACTGCTGAGGGGAGCAAAGGGCAAGGCAGGAGAGGTCTCCTGCACCACCTGGGTAGCTCCCTGGCAGGGGATTGAACTTATGCTGCAGTGGCTGCGGGACAGCTTCATAGGTTGTGTCTTAACCCCTTGCGCCACCAGGGAGGCCCCTACCAAGTTGTTCTTAACTGCTGTATAATGTGTTCAGATGGCACAATTTTGTAAAGGTATATCTAGATATTCTAAATGATTTGAAATCATATGTACATTTCCATTGACTTCTTGATGGTGCTGTTTGGTAGGAGGTGGCATATGTATGCATGCTATAAATATTTAGTTAACAATAGAAATCCAGAAGGAAAAAGAAAAATATCGGATGGTCTCACTTATAGCAGGAATATAGGGGAACCAAATAAGACATCACTGTAAAAAAATAATCACAGTAGAAAACACAACAAAGCAAAAATAGACAATTATAAATCAGAGACATACTGCAGGGGAGGAGGAGGGAGAGGGATCAGAGGGAGGGAGGGAGGGAGGAACACAGGGGACTGAGGTGATGGTGCATGAGTGCCTTGGGGAAGGAAATTCCATGGGGACAACACCTGAGTGGATGGGGGAAGCAAATATTGTTTAAAAATGAACAACGATGTAAAAAAAAAAATAAAAGATAACAAAATAAAATAAAGGTAGATATAAAAAAAATTTAATTTCTTCACACACACACACAAAATAGAAATCCAAAAACTTTAATACTCAGTGTCAGAACCTAACTCCTTGAGTAAGCTGCAACTTTGTGCTATTGCATTATTGCCATTTTTAAACTCTGGTGGTTCTCTGATCAAGCTTAGTGGGCAAAAGAGTTCTAGACTTTTAGTAGGAACTCTTCCTCAAATCTCAGGAAGACTGAATTGTCATGGGGCTAATGAAAATAATCTCTCCCTACTATTTTCTGCCATTGTTTCCTCTATTTTGCAACTTCCCATCCCTGGTTTTTTACACTTGAGTTCCTGTGTCTGCTTAGTTCTTTAAGAGGGAAACGAAGTGGGATTTTCAATTCTACTGTGTTTCAGCAGATTATCTACAACAGGGTCAGTCAGCAGCCATTATTTTAGTGAAAGCCAGTGGGCAGATAATCACCTAGCTTCCCACTTACTAAAAATTATTGTTAAACTAGTAAGGGTAGCATTTTATATCAATATAAGAGGAGCCAAATGTACTGAATAGGTAAAGGAAGTTTCTAGCTTGCCATTTTAACCTTGGTTTCATTCAGTAAATATTTGAATACCCATCCTATGCTAGGCACAATACTAATCTCTGGGAACTATAACAATGAATAAAATAAACATGCCTGAAATTGAGTTGAGACATTTAATGGGAGAGAACAATTTAAATGATAAAATAAGTTCTGAAAGGTCCTACCTGTTTTGGTACTGTGCACTCTGACCTCATGTAATACTCTTTCCCTTTCTCCTTCCAGCCACTCTGGCCTCTTTGTTCTTTCTAGAATACAGACAGCCACATTCTCAGTAGGACCTTGGCACTGGTTTCTGATGTTGGCCTGGAACATTCTCCCCACATATACACATGACTGGGTCCTTCAAATCCTTGAGGACTCTACTCAAAGTTCTCTTTATCAGAATCTCAATTTCCCTATCACCACAACTAAAATACTACCCCCACTGTCAGTGTTTACTTCTTACCCTGTAATTTATTCTTAGCAAATTTTATACCATGTATTTGTTATTGTCTGTCTTCTCCTTTTTGCTTGTAAGCTCTGTTAGAGTAGGGAGCTTGTTTTCTGCCTTGTTGAATCTTGAAAACTTAGAAATTTTCTGATGAGGAAATTAAAGATAAGAAAAATAAATGAAATGAATTGTACAATACACATACAAATTATATATATCCTAGATCTATTAGCTCTAAATCTAGGGCTATGATTATTATCTGATCCAGGGCTATGATTATTATCTGAAAACCTATCAGCCCTTCTTAGTTAATACTGTCATGCATCACCTAAAGGGGTACATTCTGAGAACTGCGTCTTTAGGTGATTTTGTCATGTGAACATCATAGAGTATATTACATAAACCTAGCAGATGGTATAGCCTACTGCACACCTAGGATAGCATAGCCTTTCAGAACCACCATCATATATGCTGCCCATCATTAACCACAATGCCTTAAGTGACGTAGGAATGTACTATGCTAGATTCTATGTAAGATGTCAAAACTGGAGGCCTTTCAGCTGCATATGCTCTCCTTAATGAGATGAACATAAATGCTTACCTAATACAACCAAAGAATCAAGTCAAATTTGTAATATCTAAACAACATATAAGATGTTGAGTGACCTGAGAATATGAGAGACTAGTGAAGGAAATACTCTAAAGAAAGTTATAACTGTGTCCAAAGAAACAGAGATATGGAGTGTAGAGGTTGAAATTTATTCCAGACAGTGAAAGCAAAGAAAGAAATGTGTGAAGTGTATAGAAAAAGAGAATTGTATAGATAGAATGGAGAATATGAAGGTAGATTACCAGTGACTCTTGTTCATCGATACGAATTGTATTGGTAAATTCTAATTTTGTGTGCACACGTGCATGTGGCAGGGGAGAGTTATTTACTAATTTAGTTAATGAGCATTATCTGCTTGAAAATCATGCTTTCCTCCATTACTGAAAGAAGTATCCAATCCATTTGTTTGAACTAAGAGTAATAGTTTTATTCCTTGAAAACAGACTGAGAGCTCAAGATCTGTAATGCAGGAAAAGCAGCAGTCTGGGAGGAAGATGAACAAGCTAACTGAATTAGTAGTTATATTTGCAATTCATCTCCTTATCAGAGAGACTGCTGAATAAGAGGGTAGAGAGTTGTAGAGGCTTTTCTTAGATATCTTCACAGACTCACATACAAAATCTAGATAGATTATACATCCTTTAGGAAAATACCATTCAGTAGTATCTGACATGATCAATAAGATGCCCCCATTTTCTGAGACTAGCTGATTAATAAAGGGAAAGAAGCTTCAAGTTCTGTCTTAGAGTTGGAATCCCTCAAGATATCTTTCCCTGGTTATGGGCCTCCCTGGTGGCCTAGAGGTTAAGTCTCAGCACTGTCACTTCTATGACCTGAGTTCTATCCCCTGCCATATGTGCCACATATGGCACAGCAGACTTCTCCTGTCTTGCCTACTGCTCCCCTTAGTAGTGTATTTCGGTGGATCCACTTGTTCTGCTCCCCACTTTGTCTCTGGTGAACCCTCTCACCCCCCACACCTCTGGACTATACTCCATTTCTTCTACACTAAAAAATAAATAAGTATAAGAAAAAGAAAAAGAAATCTTTCCCTAATTAGCTCCTTCCTAAGGCTGAGTTGAGGCCTGTCCTCTGTGTCCCTAGCACCTCACTGTGTTTCCTTTTCTAGTTTGTATATTTATACATGCCTTCCTCTAATCTAAATCCTTTATTGTCAATAATCCTTGCAATAATTTATGCTATAAGTGAGGAGAATAGTTTGTCGTGAAATAAACCGGCAAAGGTAGTATTCCATATATTAGAATAATTTGGCCTGCTTATCAGATAAGATCAGTAGGATATACCCTTGCTTGGTCTTACTAGGAGTGCAAGGGCGGGGGGAAATTTTAAATGAGGTGGCAAGGATCGGCCTCATTGAGAAGGTAAATTTTGAGGAGTGGAAGCACTGGACAGGTGCATATCAGGGGAAGAGCATTCCAGGCAGAAGGAACAGGCAATGCAAAGGTCCAGAGGCAGAAGAATCCATGCTGTATTGGAAATTGCAACAACAAAGTCTTTGTGGCTAGTATAAAGGACCAGTGTAGAGCTGATTGGGAGCAGGGAAGAGTAGACAATGAAGTTAGAGATAATTGTGTATAGGGCACTGCATTACATAGGGCTTTATTGGCCTTTGAAGGGGTACTTGTCTTTATTATTAATTAAAATGGAAAATCTTTTGATCAGAGGAGTGACATGATCTGAATTTTATTTTCAAAGAATCACGGTCTGCTGTGTTGGGAATAGACTGTAGTGAATCCCAAGGATCACTGGTGTATTTCAGAGGCTTGTGGTTACAAATTATCAATCCTATCATTGTTTTAAATGCTTTGTTTAAATATGGATATGGTTTTTGCCTTTGGTAATTGGCTTTATCAAATAGGGCTGAAGTAGTAGAGATACCACACTGTAGACATGGAAGAGATATTTTTCCCACACAGCTATCTGATTCTATTATGCTTAAAAGGGGAAAGTGGAGGGGGGGATTAGGGAAGGAGTCTTGACTGTTGGGTCGTGAAGTGCCTCATAAATAAGATCTAGAGAAGGATACTTGTCTAGAGTACTGAAAACACTTATTGCAGAGTTCTCCTTTTTTGCTAGTACAGTACCTTTCACCTACAAGAATCATTTTGAGGACCTCTGTGGTGGCCTAGGGGTTAAGTCTCAGAGCTATCACCTCTATGGGCTGAGTTCAATCCCTGGCCAGGGTGTTGACTCATGCATGGTGCAGCAGACCTCTCTTGTCTTCCCCGCTGCTCCCCTCAGCAGTGTGTTTCAGTAAATCCTTCTGCTCTGCTCTCTGCTCTCTGCTCTATCTCTGGTGAATCCTCTCACTGCCTGCACCCCAGTTCTTCTACGAAAAAATAAAAACAAATAAAATTTTAAAAATCATTTGAGAAACTTACGCTTTTTATAACCTGATTAAATTTAAAGGACACCATCTTCCAAAGAAAAGTGAAAAACGAAATTTCTATCAGGTCATAAAATCAACCTTCAGCATAATAAAGTCCTATTTACTTGATTCCTCTTTAAAGATGGGAAAACAAGATAGTTTTCCTACTGTTCTCAAATCTTTATTAATTCATTTGAGGTGTTATACATTGACAGTAGTGGGCATATCTTTACTAAAATGTAATTAAATTTGCTTTCCAGAAACAAATACTATGGAAGTTAATGTGGCTGTCCATTAATGCTCTTTTGGAAATTGACTTTATTTTAAGCGTGCTAATCTACATTTTCCTCCCATTCTTTTGTTTATTGCTTTAAAATGTTGCTCTGTCTTCCTTAAGCATTCAGTAGCTTTATGAGATACATGCTTTTGTCTACTATTTATTTTGGAAACCGATAAATAATGAGATAGAATTTGACAATTAGTTGTCATGGATTGGTCTTTGGGCCTCCTGGAAACAACATATAATGATGTGGCAAGACACTTCTGCCACGAATACTTGTCACTTGATTTAATTGTAACCTAACAGCAATGCTTAGCAGTTATAGATTGATTAATCTTATATACTTATGTAATATTTTGACAGTCTCACTCTCTATGGAAATTATATTGATAAAATGGATATGTGGTCTCTGATGGGGAGAGAGCTTAATGGAAATTGCACTGTGGTGGAATATTCTAACTAAAAGCAAGCTCTCTCAGACTGTGCAGTCAGAGGTGTTCTGACTAAGTAGGATTTTTAAGCCATTGGTAATGACTTAAACATGGTAATTATACTGGAAATTGCTATGGTTGCATTGATAATATTGCTTAACAGCCTTGTGAACTAGCACAAACATATTAGGATTTTTAGTTTTAAGACATGTTAAGATAGATTCTAGATATAATCCTAGAGAACAATGCTTCTTTTGTTTACCTTTTCCCCTTAAAATTATTTTTAACAGATGAGAAAATAATTCTTTTACTTCTGATGTCGTGAAATATAATCATTTGCAAAGCAATCATTTATAAGACAAATTAGATTCTCTTTTCTGCAACCTGCCTTGCAATTTGTCATAATAGATATTATATATATGGCAACAGGACTTCTTGGGGAAGTCCTAATTCCAAAATGTTAGCCAATTATTCACAGCACTTTCCTATTTGTCAGATTATGTATTAATTTGAGGTTTAAAAGAAACAGAGTGACTATGGTTAGGATGGAATATTTAACCAGCTTTATCATTAATGAAAGATTACCTTTGATAGTTAAGTATTGAGAATTGTTAAGGAGACCATCTGGAGATATTGCTTTCTTGGTTATTGTGACATTTTTATAAAATTTATTTCGAAAGATCGTTCTCTTGACTTAAATTCTGTGTCCTAGGTACTGTATACTGTGATTAAGATCATGGTCTCTGAGCTTACGTTTGGATTTAACTCCTGACATTACTGCTCTTTTAAACTCAAATAATGTGCTTACCTTTCTTCTGTCTCTGTTTCCTCACCAACAAGGTGAAAATACTAATGAAACTTACTTTTGGAGTTGTCAGGAAGAGTGCATAAGACATGGTTTGGCACAGAATAAGTGCTAATGCCTTTGGCCATGCCACATGTAACTTGATATGGTTCTTAAATCAGAACTCCCTTTATGAAAACATTCCAAGTTACTCTTTAAATTATATTCAGAATCTACTCTTTCCTCAAAGCAATACCAATGTGCAAGTTTTAAAAACATGAAATGCTAAAATCTCACCTAAGGTTACATCTAGGTTAAGTCCTATTGATCTTTGTGAAACTGGCAACTCACCATAGCAGTTGAACAGGGAAATTGGACACAAAAAAATTCAGTTTCTCTTTGAGGAAAGAAAGTAATAAATAGAGAGTGTGTGGTGCATGTGTGTGTGTATTTATTCATATAATACAGTAATGGTAAATGTAAATATACTGACCTGGTTTCTTCTTGTCAAATTGTAAAAAAAAAAAAAAAGTGAAATGAAATCAACATTCTTTATAACTCAGCTATGATATATAGTATTATTCAACCTCAGGAATGGGTAACTATTCTTAAACAGTACAATACTAACTTAAGTTTTAAAATTTCAGCCTCCTTGGTTCTGATCTAGTTTTTAGGTTCCCACAGCTGTGTAATACGGTAATACGAGTGGGTAAGGCATCGCGTCTAGAATATCTGTGGTGAACCTGTTGGACTTGAATATAATAGTTCCCTAATCTCACTATGTAAAGACAGGATTAATAAGCATCACCACACCTGTGAGGAGAAGTTCTGAATGTCTCATCTTGCTTACAGATAAAATGTGTTCCTCCCTTTAAAGTAGATGCAGGAATATTGTCAGTGAACAAATATCCTTTTACCGATGAATGATATCCATTTTCTGTAAGAGGAGAATAATAGTTTGAGTATGTAAGGATACTCCTATTTTAGAATGTACAACTTGAAGGGTTTATAATGAAGTGAAAATGTAATGGCAGATTTAAAACAACAAAATACTTTATTATAGTCATGCATTTAGTTATATTGTATATTTCTTATGCAATAATTTTTTTAAGAAAACTGATACAAACATGTCATTATAGCTCCATCTTTTTTCTAGCCTGTCCCCAAACCTAGATAATGATACATTAAATAGGTACAAGTATAAAAATTTTTAGAAAAATAGATGGTAGGTAGTAAAGTTGGGATAGTGGTGTTGAACGTAATTAAGTTTTTAGCTATTGCTATGATACTTCCTGGGGAGCCTTTTAAGAGTCTTATGAAAATAAGAGTTTTCTTGGGGGTTCTAGATTACTATGTAACTCTCCATTAATTTCTAGGTATCTGGTGACCCATCTCATGGGGGCAGATCTGAACAACATTGTGAAATGTCAGAAGCTTACGGATGACCATGTTCAGTTCCTTATCTACCAAATTCTCCGAGGTCTCAAGGTACAGATAGTATTAGTAATAATTTTGAGGGATTAATTCTCCTTCTCCCTCTCTCCCTTCCATTTGGGGTTCAAGAAATTTTTCTTATAGAAAATTCAAACATTCACAGAATCACAAATACAATCATAGTATAATTAATCCCTCTGTTTACCATAATTACCGACATGTGGCCAGTCTTACTTTCTTATGTGTTCCTTAAACCTTGGATTATTCTAAGGCAAGTCATCATATAATTCCACCCAAAGATACTTAAGTGTGCATATCTTAGTTAGGACTGTTCACTGTTAAATGTCAACAGTATTAATAGTTTCTTGATATAATCTAATGTCTGTGTCACGTTAAAAAATCCCCCAGGAGGTAAATTTACTTGTGGAAAGAGCCAATAGACAGACAGTATTTTAAAATTAAGTCTTTGATATTTAGCAGCTTTGGGTTCTTATTGAGCTACAAAGCGCCAAACCAGAGAGTAGATTGAAAGCTGTTTTATTCATACTCCAGCTCTATGAATAACAGTTAATGATATGGAAATCATGATAAATATACAGACTGCTGTTAATTACTTATAATTTCTAAACCTATTATTAATACTAATAGTTCTTATTGATCATGAAAATGGGTATCAAATATATCCTATGACAGTGAGAGGTTGGAGATACATTTTCCTTTAACTAAATTTTTTTTCCCCCACAGTATATACATTCAGCTGATATAATTCACAGGGTATGTATTGTGATTTTTTTTTTCTTAATTATTTGGGGGAACTGGGCTGGTAGTGGGTGAAGATTGACATTTAGCCAAGATCCTGATCTAAACTTGCTTTAGCCATTAAAATATTTATTTTAAACAAACTAGTAACTTTGGTGGTTTTTTTTTTTTTTAAGATTTATTTATTTATACAAGAACCGGGGTACAGTCAGAGGCTCAAGAGGGTGAGAGAATTCACCAGAGACAGAGTGGGGAGCAAAACAGTCAGATGACTGAAAACACTGCTGAGGGGAGCAGTGGGCAAGGCAGGAGAGGTTTGCTGCACCATGTGGGTTTCTCCCTGGCCAGCCGGGAGTCAAACCCGTGCTGCAGAGGCTGCAGACAGCTTCACAGTGTGGCGCCACGGGGTAAGCCCTAGCACAACTTTGCAATATTGATTTGCAACTTTGTTCTAAGGTTAAACTGATTAGAGAAACAAGATGTATAGTTTTTACCATTTCAAGGCTAACTAGGCCTAGATGCTGAATATAGGATGGAGATTGTTTATCGTTGGATGAATTATTTTATGTCTGGATCCTCATCATTACCTGTAAGGAGAGAATTTACCATGGATCATAAAATTGATCCTGTCCTCTCTGTATTTATTTCCTAGGATCTAAAGCCTAGTAACCTAGCTGTGAATGAAGACTGTGAGCTGAAGGTAAGATGGAGAGACAGTGATGATTGTTTTTTACCATGTAGTTATATGTTTGACTAACCAGGACAACTGTGATTTTTTTTCTTTAAGTAATGAATAAGCCATAATTTTTTAATCTGAAAATTCATACTATCCTTAGGAATATTAGATTTTAAAATTTAAATCAGACTAAGTAAGCTAGTTAAGTGACATTAAAGATACATCAGGTGTCTTCATTCTAAAATAAAATTCAATATATTTGTGATAACAAGGCAGGTGTTATAGTTTAAATGTGAAGTAAGTAATCCCGGATAGAAAATTATTAGATTAGGTTCCTAAAAAATGGCAAACCCCATGTATTAAAAGTAATTCAGGTAAAGAATAACTCTGGATGTTTTTTCTTTGTTCACTTTCCTTTTTCACTCAACTTTGGGGAAAGAATTTACACACAATAAAATGTATCATTTTTTGTCCATTTGACAAATTTATATATCCATTAACCACTAACACAATTATGTATAATAACAAAAATTTTTATCACTTCAGAAAGTTGCCTTGTGCTCCTTCCCAGCCATACCCCAACCCTTTATCCCAATCCTGCCATCAGACAAACACTGATCTGCTTTTTGACACTATAGAGTAGATTTATCTTTTTGGCATTTCATATAAATGAAATCATACAATATTTTGTGTGTTTGTGTGACTAGATTTTACTTAATGCTATGTTTTTGAGATTCATCTGTATTGTTGTATTTATAAATTTTCATTCTTTTTTTATAGTTGACTACAATTCATTCATTTTATAAATACACCACAATGTTGATGGGCATTTGCTTCATGTCCAGTTTGGGACTATCTAAAGTTGCTGTAAATATTCATGTGCAAACTTTGTGTGGATATGTGTTTTCATTGCTTATAAAAAATTACCTAGGAGTGGCATTTTGGTTTTGCTTTTGTAATTTTATTTTTTAAAGTTCTTACTGTGTTTATCATGCATTGTAAGTAAGGACCAGGAAATTTTTTTTTTTTTTTTTTTTAAAGATTTATTTATTTATTTGTTTGTTTGTCTGTTTATACATACAAGCAGTGGGTACAGTCAGAAGCGCGGGAGGGTGAGAGAATTCACCAGAGCCAGAGCGGGGAGCAGAGCAGGCAGAAGGACCGAAGTACACTGCTGAGGGGAGCAGCGGGCGGCAGGAGAGGTCTGCGCGCCATGTGGGACCCTCCTCTGGTGGCCGGGAAGCAGCCGGGGATCGAACCGGCGCCGCAGAGGCTGCGCGCAGCTTCGCAACCCAGCACTCAACCGCTGCGCCACCGGGGAGGCCCTGGACCAGGAAATATTTTTATGAAAGTGCTATATTGTTCTCCTTTTTTATATAAGACACTGGAGTTCTTTCCTGCTTTACAAGTCTATAGAGTTTGTTCCAGTGCATGATTTCTGTCCTTTCCCTTAGATCTTGGATTTTGGACTGGCTCGACATACAGATGATGAAATGACAGGCTATGTGGCCACTAGGTGGTACAGGGCTCCTGAGATCATGCTGAACTGGATGCATTACAACCAGACAGGTATTGCTTGCATTGGTTATTTGGGTCTTTTGAATACCACATTGATCATATTTGGGTTTCTCAGAAGCAGGGATGGTGGAAGTAGGAGGAAACATGTTTTCCTCCTTGAGTGATCCTTTTAAAGTATATAAATAGAAAATACTTTGGTTGCTCAAATAGACTAAGCAGTTTTTATACACAGCTTTCAACCTTTGTGATCGAGCAGTTGGGTTTTTGTATATTTAAATTTTTAACATATCATCTGAGTACTTCTTCCTGAAGACAATGGATTCAAAATTTTAACTTCTCGATATTAATTGGAAAAATCCACAATTGCTACCGATAAATATTTGCCCATTTGTGAATAGCTTGTTTCTCTTGCCCCGTCACCAATAAGCCCTTGAGTGGGGTGAAAATCTTAATAAATTTGGTTCTATAAAAATGAGTATGACTATTGAACCTCAGATGTCTTAAATGTGAATTTGAGTGTTTTACCCCCAGTTGTAGTTCCGTCTATGGGCAAGTGTAATAATGTTGACATCATATGCACTTTTATTTCTCTTTAATTTTTCCAGTTGATATTTGGTCAGTGGGATGCATTATGGCTGAGCTGTTGACTGGAAGAACATTGTTTCCTGGTACAGACCGTATCCTTTAAAAAGTTTTGTATTCTTTCTTCTCAATAGATTCCAGTTTCCATGGAAGTATGTCACTTTTACCTATGTCAAGGGCAGGCTTCGTTACCTGCTTCTATAGTCTAGGTGTGTTATGAACTCTCCCCTCCTGCTTAGTTAGCCCTGCCAAGAGAGAGACTTCACTTTACTTCTCTGAGTTGGAAAAATTCATCCTAAGCTGGAAAACATCTAAAATTTTCCATATGTCATCTTTTTTGCAAGAAGTTCCTTATATTAATCTTCCCAAGCAGTTCTAGACTGAAGCAAATTCATGACAAGTTCTAGATCTCAGTGACTGGTTTAGTCCTTGTATACACTCAATGAATGAGCACAAGATACCCATTTTAAATCAGAGCTATCTTGCTTTTATTTTTGGTTTACATATTTAAAAGTGTATTTGGTGCTCTTGTAATGATATACCTGCTGACTCTTGTTACATTGTTTAACAATATATAATAAAAGCAAGAAGTGATAAGGTCACCTTGCCTGTGTCTTTTTATTTTTTAGGACAACTTAATTTTTACCCCAATTGTAGCCAAACCTTAATTTACTGCTAGACTTTTTGTCTAGTGTGTAGTTTATCACAGTGCCTTATTTTCGCCCCTTGCCTACCTACTGCATGCTCATTTCATTGCTAGTAATATCTTCAAAATGTGGTTTGTTGGAATTCCCTCTGAAGCGTTATTTACTCCTCTCCTTCCTCTTCTTTACATCTGTGTCCACATCTGTCTTCATCAATCATAGATACACATACATAGCCCCACAAATTGAGGGATAGATAATAGAGCATACTGGTGAAGAGCACATGCTCTGGAATCAGACTTCCTGGGTTTATTCCCAACTATGAGACTTATTACAGATTTTCTAATCTCTGTCTCTTGATTTCCTTAACCGTGAAATGCTGGTAATATTACATAGCTCACAAAATGTGAGAATTAGCAAGGTAATGTTCAGAACACAGCCTGCCAAAAATGTTAGCCTTTTTCTCCTTTCCTTCCCACTTTATTATCTACCTATGAATTACTACAGGTAAATTTTTTATTTAATTTAAATTTTGTGACAGATAGGAAAGGATGGACCCCCCATGGCAGGCTACTGGTAGGGGCTTTCAAAGCAGTTGTGCCCAGTGGTCCTGGCCAACCTGCCTACTTCCTGCTGGTTTGACGCTTTTAGATGGCTTTAAGATCTCTAAGAAGTTTTCCCTTTGTGCATATACTTCTTCTCTTCTATTAACTTTAGATAGAAAATCTACCATTGAAACTGTTTGTTAGGGTATTCTTTTTTTAGTACATGAGAATTCATTTCAAAATTCTTACTTTAGTAATAACACTGTTTCTTTTCTACCTGAATCTTTTTCAGACAGATGGTCTCTTGAATTGTAAAAATCAAGTTCACAGGATTTGTATTTGTAATAATATATAACCTTCCTCTTGTCACTTCCCATCAGAGCATAGGCTTTGGTATATTTGTTAAGTCCCCACCGGATTTTATTGTGCAGGTGACGTTGAATACAAGTAGAATTTAACACAATTTCAGTTTTAATTTTGACTGATCCTGAGTAAAGTTACTTCATTAGCAGCTCCTGTTTTCAAAATCTTTAGAGAATGGGCTGGCTTCTGACACTCTTCTTTTGTGCAGAGGGGCATGCAGCTACTGCTTATTTATAAATTTTTAAATGCAACTGAATGCTGAGGCAACGTCAAGAGCATGCTTTTTATTTGAGTACACAGTTTTCTCCTTCTTTTCCTTATTTATTATCTTGCATTTGGAACTGTGGCTTTTAGCTTTCCGGATAGGAACTTTATAGGACTTTCTGTGGTGTTGCAAATGTTTTCTGTCTGTGCTGTCCAATATGTTGACAGGAACTGTTGAACACTTAAAAATGTGGCTAGTGAAATTTAGTAATTGAATTAAAAATATTTTTATGAAAAATGTATATAACAAAATTGACCATTTAAACTTTTTTTTTTTTTTGCAGTAAGATGCTCATAACATAAAATTTACTATTTAAACCATTTTAAAGTATACGGTTCAGTGGCAACATTCACAATGTTGTGCAACCATCACTGCTATATTTCCAAAACATTTTCATCTTTTCAGTAGGAATTGTATAGTCATTAGACAATAACTCCCCATTCTTTCCCCCCACAGCCCCTGATGACCACTCTTCTACTTTCTGTCTCTATGAATTTTGCTTATTCTAAATTTTCACATAAGTGAAATCGTACATATTTGTCTTTTTGTTTCTATATTATTTCACTTAGCATAGTTTCAAAGTTCATTCATGTTGTAGCTTGTATAAGAATTTCATTTTTATTACTATTCCATTATAGGTGTATCCATTTTATTTATCTGTTCATATACCACTTGGGTTGCTTTCACCTTTTGCCTATTGTAAATAGTGTTGCAATGAACATTAGTATCAAGTATCTGAGTTCCTGCTTTAATTCTTTTGGCTATATATCCAGGAGTGGACTCATTGGGTCATATGGCAATTCTATGTTTAGCTTTTTGAGGAACCATCATATTGTTTTCCACAGCAGCTGCACCACTTGATATGCCCACAGTGATGTATGAGCAAGTTCTCCACCTCTTCACCAACACTTACTCTTTTCTTTCTTCCTTTTATTGCTATCCTAGTAGGTTGAAGTGGTATCTCTCTTGACTTGCATTTTCTAATGACTGATCATGGTGAGCCTCTATCTCTTCCTGTTTACTTGTCATTTGTATATCTTCTTTGGAGAAATATCTGTTCAAGTCCCTTTGTCCGTTTACCTTTTTGGTAATGTCCTTTGATGCACAAAACTTTTCATTTTGATGACATTAGAGTTTATCTGTTTTCTTTTTTGTTGCTCATGTTTTGGTGTTATATCTAAGAATGTATTACCAAATTCAAGGTCATGAAGACTTACTATGTTTTCTAGTAAAAAATTTAAGGATTTCTCTCATATACTTAGGTCTTTGATAATTTTGAATTAATTTTTGTATATGTTATGAGGTTAGGGGTCCAACTCTTTTCTTTTGCCCCAGCAATATTTCTTGAAAAGACTATCCTTTCCCCATTCAGTGGACTTTGCACTCCTGTCAAAAATCAAGTCTGTTCCAGTGGTCTATATAACCATCCTTATAGGAGCACCTCACCGTTTTCATTACTATGGCTTTATAGTAAGTTAAAATCAGGAAGTGTGAGTTATCTGACTTGGTTCACATTTTCAAGGTTTTTTTTTTGTCTTTTCAGGCTCTCTTGTTATTGAATTTGGTTATTGGAATTTTGATAGAGATTATATTGAATTTTTAGATCACTTTGGGTAATATTGTCATCTTAACAATATTAAATCTTCCTATCCATAAATGTGAAATATCTTTCCATATTTTTAGATCTTTCATTTCTTCCAGCCTTGTTTTATAATTTTAAGTAAACAAGTCTTTTATTTCCTTTGTTAAATTTATTCCTAGGTCTTTTATTCTGAAGATGCTACTATAAATAGAAATGCTCTCTTAATTTCTTTTTCAGTTTGTTTATTGTTGGTGTGTAGAAGCACAGCTGATTTTTGTTTGTTGATCTTGCATGCTGCAACTTTGCTCATTTATTTAACTTTAGTGGCTTTCTTGTGAATTCTTTGATACATATTTTTTATATGTAAGGTCACTTTATCTGAAAATATAGTTTTACTTCTTCGTTTCAATTTAGTTGCTTTATCTTTTTCTCTTGACTGAGTGTTCTAACTAGAACTTCCAGTTCAGTTTTCAATAGCAGTGGTAAAAGTGAACATCCTTTTCTTGCTCTTAGATAGAAAACTTTCAGTCTTTTACCATTGAGTATGATTTTAGCTATGTATTTTTCATAAATGTTCTTTACCATGTCAAGGAAGTTCCCATATAGCCATAATTTTATGAGTGTTTTAATCTCATTTTAAATGTTATTTAATTTTAATTAGATTACATTTAAATTTAATCACATGTAATACCTGTTATTATATTGGATGGTGCAGTTTTAGATCTCTTTAGGTCTTCCTAATCTACCTTTTTTCCCCTTATTTTTGGTGATTAGTCTCATTCTTGAGAGATTCTTTTGGTACTGATTGTTAATAATCCTTGGAATACTCCTGAAGATATGAGAAATATTACTATTCTCCTCTGTGATTTTGCAGAACCTATCCAGCTAGCTCAAAAATTGTATTGTTATTTTTGAAGAATGAAGATCTTCCTTTTAAGTCTAGTTGACTAGGGATAGCAAGTGGATACAGCTGAAAAAACTTTATATTAGAATAGAATGAAGTTACAGACTATCTCTTCAGGTATAGTGCTAACTTATTTTATATACCATTGGTTTTGAAAAGAGTGAACCAGTTAAAAATGTTATTACCTTGCAGCCCAAGGAAAAGAGAAAATGCATTTTCTATCCTTGCTACACGTTAAAAGCTATTTTCTCTTCCTGAAATCACAGCTTTGGCTTATTGTTTTCCTTTATCAGGTCATCAGTGAATTTCATTCATGTGTAAAATTTTTTTCCTTCTTTCATTTTACGACATCAACTAGAGAATTACAGGACTGTTAGGTCATAGCATCAGCTACTGATCACTCCACATGAATTTTTGCTTCTTAATTTTACTTCATTGATTTCTTTCAAACATTTTGTGGCCTATAAGACATATAAGAAAGACAAGGAATAATAAATGATTCCCCTTGTTTATGCAACCCAGATTATGAGAGAGAACATTGCTAATAGAGCTAAAAGTTCTGGTGTACCCCTTTCTGTCACATCTGCTCCTCACTTTCAGTCCTTGGTTTCGAATATTCTCATTTTTAAAAACCAGTTACACTTTAGACACTAAAAGCAAGTGTTCTAATAAATTTTGAAGGAGAAAAAATATTTTAATAGCTTCCTATTTGTCTTTTCTCCTCTAACTTGAAGAGAATGTTTTCCCAAAAAAGGTTAGGCTTCACAAATTTGTCCACAAACCTAGAGACCTTAAGAAATTTTCTTTGTGGGTCCTCCCTGGTGGCACAAGGGGTTGAGCACCACACTATGAAGCTATCCGCTGCCTCTGCTGGCCAGGGAGCTACCCACATGACAAGGTAGACTACTCCTGTCTCGCCCGCTACTCCCTCAGCAGTGTATTTCAGTCAATTTGCCTGTTCTGTTTCCCTCTCTGTCTCTGGTGGATCCTCTCACTCCTCTCCCCCACACACATCTCTGGCCTGTGCCCCAGCTCTTGTATGCACAAATAAACAAATCTTAAAAAAAAAAAAAAAAAATTTCCTTTATGTGACACTGAAAATGACTTGTGATGACCAAAAAAGGAGGAAATAGGCTAATTCTCATTCTAGTTCTGTGTCACAGGTGCATTTCCTATCCTCCAGAGAAATGCTCAGTTCACAAGTAGGTTCAGCAACTGGTCCTTTCATTCCTCTTCAACTATGGCCTGCAGAGTTGCCTAGAACACTTAGAAGTGACTAGCATATTCCTCCTTTACTTCCCCTTTAAAAATCCTATTCTCTCCCCCCCCCCGCCCCCCACCTATTTGTTCTGAGTACCTTTTGCTTTTGTTACAAAGAGTCTAGTCCTAAAGGGAATATTAAACCTAAGTGGTCGTTTTAGAAAGGATAGAAGATTTATGATTTAAGTTTGACATTGTGATCATTATAATTAAAACGTTTTTAACTATCAGTAAAAATATCTTCTATCTTTGGGAAAAAGGGCTAAAAACCTATTGTGAAGAATAACTTGCTGTGGAAATAACCATTGTCATAATGTGGTAACTTTTGCTTTGCCCTGCTTCTTTCGCTACTTGAAACTCCTTCTTAACTGTCTGGACAAATTGTAGTGGCCTAAGTATCTGGTGCTATTGGAAGACTGATGTATGTTTCAATGGACTTACCAGCTCTTAAAGAACCTATGGTGATTTCTTCTGTGGTTTGCATGCTTTGACTTCCTTCATGCAAGGGCTCTTAGCGACTAAGTAGATTTTCATTTGGATTGCTTGTTTACTAATTGCCTAAGTATTGACTGTCATGCTGTAACAACTCTCTTTGTCCATAGTTCTTAGTCCCTCATGGTGCTGTATTTATATGCTGTGTGGTACAAATACTTCGGGTGGAATGTTTGAGAATTTTGTTACCACTGAAGAAACAACTTTTCCTGGCTACTTTTTATTTGTAGACTTTCTGCAGAGTATGGTCATTCTAGGTTTTGAGGGCATGGCAGAGGGATAAAGCTAAATTGAAAGGCATATTATAGGAAGTCTTTATCAAGCTACTCTGTGGTAGGTATGAGGATAAGATGGCAACTGTCCCCAAAACTAGAGTAAGCCTACTTATGGAAAGTAAGTTATAGGAGTTACTTGAGCAAACGTCCACCCTGTGGTTATAAAACAAGACTGATAAAAATATCGTAATGAAAGTATAAGTATAAATAGGTTATTAAGAAGAAGCAGAGATTAATTCAAACTCAAGATACCCTGGAAGTCTTCAAGGTAACATTCTTATTTGAGCAGGACCTCGAAGAATAAATAAAAAAGGGAAAAGGCTTGGTAGGAGGTGAGATTGGAAGGTGTTCCTGTTTATGACTTGTAAAAGAAGAAGCGGGAAACTCTGAAGTGCCTGTTTGAAGCTAAGATGTTTGGTGTTAGCTGAACATTGAGTGCATTAAGGCATAGGAGTTTGGAGCAGTCAGAAAAGAAACTTGGTAACAAAAATCATGGAGAGCCATGAATAAGAGTGTGAGGCTGAGAAATTGAGGCACTGTTCTTCAGTCCTGTGAGTGTTTTATATTGCATAAGGGGGAGAAAGATAACAGGTCCCCCAACTCACTGCAGTAGTGAATCACTACGCCTAGTGGGAGTGGCAGACTCTTCAAGTCTGTTAAAGTGAAGATGGGGCAGTTGAGAAACTCACAGCCCAGAGTCTTCTGTCTTCCTCAGTCTTCTGTC
Organism: Talpa europaea; assembly: GCF_964194135.1. Taxonomy (NCBI): domain Eukaryota; kingdom Metazoa; phylum Chordata; class Mammalia; order Eulipotyphla; family Talpidae; genus Talpa; species Talpa europaea. The sequence goes on along the minus strand of NC_140068.1, from coordinate 94,592,475 downwards.
TTCCTATATATTCCCTCTCAGAGAGAATATATAGCTTGACTCCCATTTTCCTTGGTAAGACATCTCTTAAGCATGAATACTACCATCTCAATACAGTTTTTCTGGAGATTGGTTTTGATGCGTATATTATAAAACCACCTGTTTGAGGGCTGAAATCTAGTTTTTTCTCATGTGATACACTTTATCTTGTAGGATAACTACCCAGTTAAATTTGTTCCTGAAGATTATAAGGATTTTTATAAACTGAATCATTTGAAATGAGCAAAGAGAATCTTGTACTAAATTTCTTTTGTAACATAATTTGATTATTTTGAACAATATTCATCCTCCTTCTGTTCCCGTTATTGTATACTTTAAAAATATTTTCTTGTCAACACCTTGAACTGAGAAACCAGTATTGAAATTTGAACCTCCAGAACACATTCATTTTTTTCCATTTGTAGATGACAAAATTCTCTGCTATTCTTTATTCAGAAATAACTTGGGTGAGTGAACTGGTTTCAGTTTATCCTTGTTTTCTACAGAATATTAGTTGTTTGGATTTAGGATGGGGTTTAGCAAACCTTTCCTTACAGGCCTACATAGTAAATACTTTAGGCTTTGGGAGCTATATGGTTTCTATTGTAACTACTAATCTCTGCCTTATAGAGAATAAAAACAGCCATACATAATTTATAAACAAATGGGCATGACTGTATTCCAATAGAACAGTTTTCTAAACAGGCAACAGATCAGGATTTGCTGACTCCTTTTCTTCCACTTAAGCCAGTTTCATATGAGGGTGTGGGGAGAACAGGGCAAGAAGCCAGTAGAATTTTGCATAAGTAATTCCTATAACTTAGACAACTAGGCATGCAGAGGTTATCAGTTTTATGTTACATTGTATTTTCTTTACATGTGTAATCACAAGCAGAAATCTTTTCTTCCATTCACCTCTTTATCCTGCTTTATCTCCTCAAATATTTTGAGTGCCACCATATACTAGATAATAGGCTAAGCTCTGGGGTAGGTGGTGAACAGGTTGAGGGGACCTTTCCTCATAGAAGTCCAAGAACGGTAACCAGATTGCAATAAGCACTGTGATGTTTTCAAGCATTGTGCTGAGATAGAAAATAATGGGGGAAGGGGAACTTCTTTATGTGAATATTAGGGGAAGTCTTTCTGGGGAGGTGAAGTTTAAGCTGAGACCTAAAATTGTGAAGGAGGTAAGCATGTAAACTCTTTTACAAGATTTTTTTCTCTTAGCTTTCTTTTTTCCAGACAAAGCTAACAACAGTAAGAACAAATGGAAAGATTTTGTCTTCTGGTTAGTACATGCATATACATTCTTGAGTATGCAAGGAAGAGTTGGCTACCAGAATAAAGGTTTGGACATTATAGCCTATTATTTAGCGCCTTGGGACATTGTGAGGCTTGTTACTGCATTTATAAGGTTGAAACCTCCTACGTGCTGCTTTGTCATGACATTCTCAATAGCCTGCAGATGCAGTGGGGGAGTGGGGCCCTCTGCTGGCCAATTGTCAGTCACAGTCCTGCTCTGCCTACTCCAGTGATCCCAGAGGGGAGAGATTTTCTAGAGGGCATGTGCTTAGGCTGGGGGATATTCTTAAGCCCCTGTGGTGTCACAAGTTCCTTAGGTAAAGCCTTAGTGGGGATATTGACAGGCAGGCTTGAGTACCCCCACCTCCTATGCTCTGCTGCTTTTTTCTTATCTGTAGCGCTCTGCTCACCAGTGCTCTGCTTGACTGGCTCCTGATGCGTTGATGGAAGGTGAGGAGGGAGGGAGGTGTGGACTGAGCCTATGGACTGAGTGGAGCTTTTGTGTTTTCATGTGCTGTCTTTGGCAGCTCAGCACCCAGTTAAATTCATTTCACTTTCCTGATAGGTGATATTGACAGATGTACGAAACGAATGTAAATTAGATGTGTGCGTGGTAGTATTTTGACTCTGTACAGGAGGAGCCTGTTCTACTTGAAGTGACCATCCTGCAGAAAGAAGCCTTGACCTAGATGAATTCACCATTTTGGCTTGTTTTGGGTTTCTTTATTTTTGTTATTGGAATATTTTGTTTGTTTTTGTTTTGTTTGTTATTTGTTTTTCATTTTTATTTTGTCCCAACATTTTCCTTTATAGTCCACCATTAGATATTGATCAGTTGAAGCTCATTTTAAGACTCGTTGGAACCCCAGGGGCTGAGCTTTTGAAGAAAATCTCCTCAGAGTCTGTGAGTTGATGCTTTGATTGTCATTATCTGCCCTTTTGAGAGCCTCTGCCACTTTCCTTCCATCAATCTGTTCTTTAACCTGGGTATGTTTGTAACACATGTGCCCTTTGTGTGCTGAGTTCCAGGATGAGTTCTCAGTGTGCGTGTGCATGCATGTGTGCGTGTGCGCACACCCACCCACTCACATGCTTGAGTGTGTTTGTTCTTTCTCGCTCTGGATATGTCTTTGGATCCTGGGAGCTTATGTTGGGCAGTAGTGTCTTGGTAAATGAAGTTTGAGATTCTAATTCATCCCAAGAGATTAATGGAAAATGTATGTCTCCCTTTTGACCCCTGACTTCATCTTTCTCAGAAGCTTTGCATACACTCAAGCTGTTTTCACTTTTTGGTTAGTGCTTGTCCTGAGAATGAGCTTCACTATATATCAGTCTAGCTTTATCACTAAAAGAACGAAATGGGCATTGTCTGCACCCTATTGCACGTTTCCAGAAGTTACTTGCTTTTTCTTGTTTTAGAATAGATGGCTCACCTGTGCTGTATAAGGTGTCTATTTCAAACAGGGGGACCTCTTTACCCAGCCTCCAGACCATCAGAGGAGCCATCTCTACTCCTGCAACCTCACATCCACTGCAGTGAGATTGTAAATCCTTCCTCCCACAGCTTGCCACTGTAATTACAAGTTCAATAACCTGAGAAAGAGGTTTGGAGGTAATGCTTTCCTGCCTCTACGCAGGAAATTAGAGAGAAGCCATGGGGACGCAGTTCTGGCTTACTTTGGCTGTGATTTCCTCCTGTTGATCATCTTCTTGGACCAGAGATGTGAAAGAAAGCAAGCAAGAACTACAGTGTTACAAGTAGTTCTCAGATTAGGTTAATTGCTGGTGGGAGAGCTAGGTTTGTTAGGCTTGTCCCCTTTCCTCCCTGTCTCTATTGCCAGGCAATGGGGAAAAAGAGGAACGGAGCTCTAGAGTCAGACTCCAGTTGCACCTGGATTGCCCAGCATTTCTGACTGAAGTGGGGAGGGGGCCCTTTGCCCAGTTGGGAAGATTGTAGGGTAGCTTGAGCAGGTGAGTTTAAACTGTTTATCATCTCTCTGACAAAATAAAGAATGTTGCCATCTGGTATGTATCTGCTTCATTCCTTAAAAGGAACCCCAAACCCAGTGTATTTATGAATTTACTTTTCTGAGGGATGTAAGAGAGGGCACTGGCTCTATTTTATTTTGTTTCATTTACTGAAGATGAAGAAGCTAAAGAATAGAAAGATTGTGAATGTCTGAGTCATCCACTGAGTCATTTGGCAAAGCTCAGCACAGACCCCAGATGTTCTGATAACGTGATCTAAGCTTTAATGCAATTGTACACTGTTTTGAAAGCATTGTCAGAGTTACTGACCACAATGTCAACCTAAAAAGGATGTTTTTTTTTTTATGAAGTATAGAGGCTAGATTTTAGAGTAAATCAAAAAAGATAGGAGATAGTGCTAGGAGATAACAGTCCTTTTTTGTTTTAAATGCATGTTTAGAAAAATTGGCTAACAGAATGGACATGACAGCAGGATGGTGGGGATAGGAAGAACCCAGTTCATTAATGAATTATGCTAATGAGATTGAGATAGCAAATTTAGTCCTTTAGTCTGGAATTGACTACTAGGTTCTAGGTCTCCTCTCCTACCCCCAACCATTTTCCCTAAAGATATGTGCTATTAGTCCAATAATTTCTAAATGAAAAAGTATAGGTAAAATGGTATTTATCTTTACTTTTTTTTTTTTTTAAGATTTATTTATTTGTGCATACAAGAACTGGGATACAGGCCAGAGGTGCAGGGGGTGAGAGGATTCACCAAAGAGAATGGGGAGCAGAACAGGCAAATCTACTGAAATACACTGCTGAGGGGAGCAGCAGGCGAGACATGAGAGGTCTGCTGTGCCATGTGGGTTAGCTCCCCGGGCCGGCTGGGGATTGAACTCATGCTGCAGTGGCTGGTGATAGCTTAATAGTATTGTCTTTAACCCCTGTGCTACCAGGGAGGACCCCTATCCTTTACTTTTAAATGAAAGCCAAAGGCCCTACCTACTAATGAGATGTCTTTATCATAAGTGAAATGGGGCACATCTTGCGTTTCAGCAGTTCAAGCATAGAATTAGGCATAATAAAATTAAGTACCAGAATATAGAACGTAAATAATACTATACTAAATATAGGAGTAGGAAATGTTTTTTCCTCCCTTCATAGTTATGGTGAATGGATAAAAGCAGTTAAGACATTCAGAAAGGTAGACAAAATTCATTTGATAGTAGTGACACTGCCCAAGTGTCTGTTTATGTTAAAAGCACATGGTGGGTGGAATATGATGTGTAAATAAAAAAGCCAGCTAAGTAAAATTGTTTAAAGATTTTAAAAATTAAAAGAACAATCCATTAGTGAGGGAATAAGTAAATAGAAAGCCAATAGATGTTTCCATTGTTGCTGGAAAATAGTGATGAAGTAGAGATACCATCATTTATGTAGCAATTCCATCGGTAAGTAGTAGGACATTCTGAATAAGAAAATACAATAGTGGGTGGACTGATTGAGAGCAAATTAGGATGTGCCATGAGAGAGGCGATAAATGGATGATGGTGGATGGCTAAGAATAGAGAATTTGGGGGCTTGGAGACCTAGTACCTACAGTAATCAGTGAAAAAACCAAAAAAAAGTCATAGTAAGAAAGCAAAAACCCTTCCACTGTCTCACTCGTGCGTTTTTTTCTCTGAAAATGTATTCTTCCTAATCTCCTGACAAAAAGGAGCTGTAATAACCTGTTTGATTAAAGGAGACAAAAGTGGAAAATGTACAGGCCAAGAAATGTTCACAAGAAGGAAGAGAAAGGTGGCAGGGTTTAACATTTTGAAATTTAATTGGTATTCTATAGACAGGTTTATGTGGGGTAGGGGGTCCCTATTGTTTCTCTAGGCATACTGTTGGTGTAATTTGTTTAAAGATAAATCTAAACATTGTTGTGAGAATATATAAAGAACTTCATACCACCTTCTGAATATCCTGGCCTCTATCTTTGGGCTTTGGGAACATGGAAGGCAGGTTAGAGCACATGGCCCCTCAGCCCTCCTTAACTGCCAGCCTGCATTTGCAGGGATCTGACCCCTGGAGAATCTGCAGTCAGAGGATGAGCTAAAGTGAGAAAATTACTGAGGGAAGCCAAAAAAGTAGTGAAATCACTTGACCAGGATGCTCATTCAAGATGATGCTACAACTGAAAGGGGAATTAATAGGTAGCAAGACAGAGAATAGTATAAGGTGTTAACTGAATTTTGGGGAGGATTTTAAAAATCTCATCACTTATGCTTTAATAAGAACATATGATAAAATAACAGTTCTCAGATTTTGGAGGAGGGAGAACTCTGTTAAAATCAATGAGACAGCTACAGGAGAGATGTCCTTGTACATAAGGAAAAACTTGCAGTGCTGCCTTGTGAGATAATTACAGTGTTTCCACAAACTCCCTCCCAGCTGTTTGTCAAGTGAAGTTAGTCTGTTCACCTGTTAAAGAGACTTGTGGGAGAAATTATTGTGGCATGCAGTGATGCTGTCAGCAGCCTGTGGCTTCTATTTTGTCTTTGCCAGTAGCTTCTAACTTTCTTTCTTCACTTAGCCATTGGGGGTGTGTGTGTGTGTGTGTGCGCGCGCGTGTGTGTGTGTGTGTGTGTGTGGCATGTTTTAAAAATGTACCACTGCTAATGTCTTTGAAACTTGGCATTGCTTATCAACCCACATGCCCACCTATGTCTTATATTTGGAGGGGTGGTCTTTAGAGAATCACCAGAACATGTGCCACAGATACTTAAGCCTTCCTTGAATGAAGTATGACATATGGGTTATTTTGTTTTATCCGAAGCTGAGTCAAAATTTTCTGAATCATCTCCTTTTAACCCACAAGCAAATGGGTTTTGGCCATCAGTTCTTGAAAATAGTTCTCTGGCTGGCATCCTGGATCGAGGGGCAGTCTCTTTCCAGGGAGCCTAAAATATTTAACATTAACACAAACAAACAAAAAAACTCGTTTTTCTTGTCTGCATGTCCAGTTACTGGCTACATGCCTAGTAACTCTCACGCCATTCTCAGAAGTGTGCTTTAACATGCAACAGGCTCTGGCCTGGGGTGGGTGGAATGGGTGGGAAACAGACTTTTTGTTTGTTTGGGGGTAGCTTTTTAGCCTTCTTTTTAACTTGAATTGAAAGGTTTTTTTTCACACTGTATGTTTAACAATGCCCTTGACTAGGCATCTAAGATATTAACCAGCTTCAGCAGATTATGCGTCTGACGGGGACACCCCCTGCTTATCTCATTAATAGGATGCCAAGCCATGAGGTGAGAACAAATAGCCCGTCCAGGGACATCTAATTCAGAAGGCCACATTCTTGTGTTATTGCCTCTGTATATAACCAACACGGTGTTTTAATGTCACAGAGTGCCTGCATGTGCCGTGAGCGCTGCTGGGGCCGTGACTGGCTACGTGCTGTGACAGGGCGTGCGCCATCCCGTCCTGTGGATTCAGACTGCACCTTTCAGGCTTGCACATAGAAATTGATGTTACTTTTGTATGTGCATTTTCTGAATTTAGTGTTCACGTAGCTGTCTTTGTTTTCCTAGATTCTTTTCTATGCTTTAGGGTATGCCGTCATTGATGACTTTTGACTGGAAGGGGGAGCATATTTTCCTATTCGCCCATTTTTTAATGACCAAATGACAGAATTCTTCATGGAAAAAAACTATAAAATATCCAACATTAATAAGTATTATATTTAAAAGAAAATACACAAATAATGTAGAATAAATATGAAGCCTTTGGTAGTTAGGTGCCTTCTTTGCAAATTCTTAGCTATTTTCATCTAATTCTAGTTTTATCATCAGAGATGATTGGTAATTCTTTCTAAGGTGTCCTTAATCTTTTTGGTTGTACCACAAAGGCCCTTTCCAGCAGCTTGGTTTCCACTTCAGCTGTTCAGGTAGTCTTTTTATTTTCCTTTATTTATCTTATTAGAGAGATGACTGTTCTCCATATGAGACAGTTCTCTCTTACCTCTGTTTTCCCTTCATCCTTTTATGCACATGGTTAAATAGAAAGGGATTACAGTTCTGTGTATATTCAATTCCTGGAACTTTCCTTTCAAATTGGAAAGATTCACAACTGCTTGTCAAAGTGGATCTCTTCTGCTTGCCCCACATAAAATGACTAAGAAGATGAAGGTTATCCTAGCAACCAGAACTTTTTCTAATCTCGCGTGTGTGTGTGAACATAAATATACATACATACATATGTACGTACATACATACATACATTTACTGTTAAGTTGTATTTAAACGGGAATTTTTAAGGAAGTAGTTAAATTGCATTCCAAAAAGTTTTACCTCAGCTACTTAGATCAAGTGATAATGGAATTGGTTCTTTGAGACATAGTCTACTACCTGGTATCTGAAGCACACAATTCCAAATTCTGTACTCACATGATTATTCTCAAGACCAGTTTTTGGTTGTGCCTTGATTAGAGCTATCAGACCTTGAAAGTGTCTGAAATTCCATAGAATGATATTTAGATAAATATCTAAATGATATTTAGAATGATATTTAGAAATTGATGATGAAACATCTCTAGGAAATGAGAACATTTCCTTTCTAAAGTCGACAGTGAATGGCAGCCATTTATTGAGCTCTCACTCTGAGCTGAGTGCTGTGCTATGGAACGGCTTATTAGCTCTAATCCTCACTCCAACCCTGTGGAGTTGGCATTGTCATGAATCCCTATAGACAAAGATTCCAAGACTTAAAGACAACACTTGACTTGATCAAAGTGACAAAGTCAAGATTCAGACTCAAGCCTGTCCCACCCCAGAAACCAAACTCGTAGCAGCTTATTGGTAATAAAAATGTGTCAGAATTTTCGTCGAAGCACTTTCATGAGTTTTATCTCACTTAAATTTCACAGTAGCCTTATGATATGGGCAAGCCAAATATTAGTATCTAGTACTGATATTCACAGATGAAGTAGCTGATATGCTAGGTGAGAGTTGCCCAAGTAGATGTAGCTGATAAGCTGTAGAGAGGTGTACATGGACCCTGTAGTTTATAATCCATTACTCTTTATGGCTCCTCTTAAAGCTTTTTTTTTTTTTTAAATATTCAAGGCTCTTAGAAGAACACACCAAACTTACTTGCTCTAAGATTACTTTTTTAGCAAGGTTTAATACTGATATCCTTTTGAGGTATTAGTTGTGCTTACAGAGGTCAGCACCAGCAAAAGAACGCTGGTCCTAGATTTTCTTGAGAAATATTGAGCCCTATGAAGATTTTAGCTTTTTAAGAAGTCTGTCTCAAAATAAATTAATTCTTAGAGACCTTCCCCTTATTTTTTAAAATTCTGATTCTAAATTCAGAGAGCAAAGGAATAGGAACTTAATTTTCAGTATTCTCATTTACCTGAAATATAAATGGCTGTCTGAGAGATAGCCAGAATACGTAAAGGTAATGTTTATAGATAATGATGTTAGGGTGGCAGTAATGGAGAATTCTTTAATGAATATCAAATACAGCCATCCAAGAGCTAAGAGACTCCATCTTTGATACTTGTTCCATGAAGGATCAAGACTCTTAGAGCAGTAACATTATTGAACAACACCATTTGAAAACCTTTGTTTTTGCAGGCAAGAAACTACATTCAGTCTCTGACCCAGATGCCGAAGATGAACTTTGCAAACGTATTTATTGGTGCCAACCCCTTGGGTGAGTTGACCATATCCTCATCTCATGGATATTGAATTGGTTATGACATAAATGAGGGATTTGAAAAAGAGTTTTTCCTTTTGACTAAATAGGGCAACATTAATTAAATCTTGGAAGGTGGTAAATAATGTCATTTATTATCTGTGTTTATAAATTGCTTGTATTTTTTTTTAATCACATGCTTATATATTTAAATGATCACAGAATTTAGTGGGAGAAACGATAATGGGAAAAGACTGAGGGAGACAGAAAGAAAGGTTTGGAGGAATGCCTGCAATTCATTCACAACCGCTGTCATTTTATGATGTCCCAGGCTGAGGGTAAAAACAACTGAAGCACAGGTGGGTGTGTAGAGGACCCACGCAGGAGCTCTCTGCAGTGTGCTTTGCTCTGCATGTAGCTTGCTGGTGCTCCTGACATCCTCATCCCTTCCCTCTTCTTCCTCTGTCCCTCAGAGACTTCACCATTCTCTCATCTTTGTGGAACTATTTTGCCACCTGAGACTTTAAGAAATGGCTCTTTATTTCCACCTGCTACTCTCATCTCCAAGATCCTTGGCAAAGGGATAAGTGTGGCCTTGGCTGAAAAAAGGAGTTGTTTTATTCCTTAAAGCTGGGCCCAATATCTGCTTCATTTGGCCCTGAAAGTGGCATTGCCTGAGACTTTTGGTTTCCTGACTCTAGGATAGTGCCTTTGGATAGCAGACAGAAAAATCAAACCAGGAGCTCACTACAAGGCCCTCCAATAATAATTAACCTCAATTTCCTGAAAATTGTATTGTAGTGGTATGTGTTTAGACCTCACTGCATTTCTTTAAGTCTGTGTGAGCCAACCCTCTGTTGAAGGATCCTAGCAACTGTGCTTCAGGTTTAGTTTTATACTTTTGAGGACTGACAGCCATGAGGACCTCTTCAGAAGCTGGAGTGAAGGCTAAGTGGATTTGCTTTATTAAGTACTTCATTCATTGTGATTGTTGAGAGTGGTTTCACTGTTATTGTGATAATTCCTACAACAGCAGAGATACTCACACTCTCTGAAGTGTTGGGCAGTTATGGAAATGTTGATGTGAACTTTGGAGCTGGAGAGGATGTCATCTGAGTCATTCCCAAGTCCAAGAGTGAATCCACAGTCATCAGTGATAGTGATATATATATATAGCATTCTGTTGGGATTGGTTTAGGTTTGCACCTGCTCTCATATACTCTCATTGGCTTTGTATGATTTATTTGAACTGTATTATTATCTATTTCAAGGATCTATGAGAAGCTCTTTTTGAGTCATAACTACTCTAGGATGTTGGGAAATGATGTTGTGTGTCATTTCTTGTCTGTCATTTCTTTTCTGTCATTCAGTTCTGAATATTTTCATCATATCAGCTCATGTTGTTGTAGACATGGAAATTTTCACTATTTCACCTCCCGCTCACCAACTCAAAGATATTTCTTAATTCATTTTTTTATGGGGTGGAGGGAATAGGTATGTATCCTAGAAACTTATTTAGGTCACATGCATCCTGATAGGTGTCCCATTCCCCTGAAGTCATGATGTTTGAACATTCAGAACTGGATACCACTTAGCAATATGCACTACAAGTGAGCTGAATGGAGGCTTTGGGCCATCTGGTGTTCAGCACTGCAGTTCACAGAATTTAAATGTTCCTGACAATCCACTGCCAAACCAGTGATGTCATACAGAGTCTCTTCTTGCAGCCAGAACATGGTGCTAATGACCTCGAGCTTGCACCCAGCATATTAACTGAGCAGGCTACACCAATGATATAAATATTGAAACAAGATTTTGTCATCACTGACTTCATGTTTTACCACTATTCCCAAAACATTGATTAAAACTTAAATTGCTCTTTAATATGGTATAATCTTAGAGGAGTCTTTTCTTACCCATAATCAAGGTATTAGATATAAGAACACACTTTTTACCTTAGGGTGGCAAAAACTCATCATATAATCCAAACTATGCCTGGTAAGGTTTATTTTTCTGTGAAAAATAAATTTATAAAAATAAATGTAATTGATTTCCATAGTCACCCCAAACCCACATTTCTCCTTAAGTTTACTCTGGAATTCAGACTGAAGCACAGGGATCTTCTATAACCCCAAGTATGCACAGCAGTAGATTTCTTCAGGAAACTGTCCTCCCCTTCAGTGCCCACTTCTGCCCCCTCCACATTTAAGGAACCATCAATAACTTACAAAGTCTCAAAGCCTTTCTGTTTATCAAAGGAGTAGCTGTGGTTATGGAAATATTTATTCTCCCAGGTGCCTTCTAACTTCTGGTTTTCAGAAATTACAAGGAATAGAGGGAAAAGGTACAGATACCTGATAAACACAAAAAGGCAATCAGACAAATTCGTAATGATGAGTTTTCTCAGGAAAACTGGAGGCTCTTTTCAGGTCAAAATCAGGGGAAAATAAAGATTAAGGGCAGGGAACTGGGATTATTCTAGATCAAGAGAAACTAAAGAAACCAAATCAAGTGCAATGCATGGCCTTGTTGGATCCTGGTTTGAACAAATGATAACAGTTTTATGATTACATAAGAAGATGTCATTATATTAACATATTTAGGAATAAAATGCCATATCTATAATTCCATTTTTAAGTGATTTGGCAAAAATTATAGTCGGCTAGATAAAGAATATTAAATGTTGAAAACAGTGGTATGCATATATGTTCACTGTGCTGTTGTTATTTCACAGTGAAAATTTTTAAAATAAAATTCCCTTTTATCCACATATCACCCACATACCTATGTAAAACACTGATAATTGTTTGACAATTCATTGGCTGAATCGTTGCCTTATATTAGTAATAAACAGTGAAAGGCAAAAAAAAAAAAAAAAAACCAAAAAACCCAAGAACCCAGCCCTTTTACCTCTTCTAAAATCACTGTAATTATAGGCTTTCATTTTGGTGGTAATTTGACTACAGTGGTAGCAGTTTGATGGTGACATTCTACAAAAACTTGTTCGAACAGAATCCAAGTTAATTTTATATGTTTTTCTTTATGATATATTCTTTAAAAACACACTTGTAAACATCCATAAAGGAACATTATAGAGCAGGCACTTTATCAAAACGGTAACTATGGTCATGGAAATATTTATTCTCCCAATTGCTGTCTAACTTCTGGTTTTCAGAAATTCTTTAAATATGAAGTGTCAAAACTATGTGATTCCTTAAGATGCTTACGTTTTTGGTAATGTGTTAACTCTTCTTATTCTTTCCCATCTATGATACTGACAGCTGTTGACTTGCTGGAAAAGATGCTGGTATTGGACTCAGATAAGAGAATCACGGCAGCCCAAGCCCTTGCACATGCCTACTTTGCTCAGTACCACGATCCTGATGATGAACCAGTGGCTGATCCTTACGATCAGTCCTTTGAAAGCAGGGACCTCCTTATAGATGAATGGAAAAGTAAGTCACGAGGACAGGATTAACATCTAGCTTGTGAAAGATTTTAGAATCTTACCTACTTAGAACTGGGGCAAAAGAGGGTTTATAGCTTTCTGTTACCACTAGCCTAAAACTGTGGGAAAAATAAAAATTTCTGAGTAGTTATCACCAACTTGCTGAGACTTGTAACTAGGGTCTCTAATGCAGAATGAGTATGTTACTGTCATGGAAACTGTCTGCTGGAGATGGTGACACCCCGGGCCTCTGAGACACTTTTGTCTGGTCTGACGTTGTACACAGCCTCCCCGTCTGCATAGAGCTTTGAGGTTCTTAGAGTCCGTGAAATTACAGTACCTCTCTGAGCTAAGTAGGGTGTAGTATCTTTATAGTTTTACAGTTGGTCAAATTGGGACAAAAGAAGACTTGTAGCTTATCTGGTTCCTTAGACCTAGTTAGGGACATATCCAAAATGGAACCCAACTCTGTTATTCTTGAGCACCATCTCCAGAGAACATTAAAGAGGAAGTACTCAGTGATGAAAGAAACAAGAAAAAGTGGGTTTGTTTGTTTTTTTTTGTCCATATCTTTGAACCTCATATTCCTTTAGGATATCACACATAAGCAACGAAACGGTTACTTGAAATAGCCCATCAAGCCTCTCGCCTGGACGGGGAGGAGGGATCCTGAGCTTAGAAGGTAGAGCGCTTGCCTGCAAAGAGGATAGTCTCACACCCTATTTTTCCTTCCCAATTTCTAGGCCTGACCTACGATGAAGTCATCAGCTTTGTGCCACCACCCCTTGACCAAGAAGAGATGGAGTCCTGAGCACCTGATTTCTGTTCTGTTGATCCCACTTCACTGTGAGGGGAAAGCCTTTTCATGGGAACTCTCCAAATATCATTCAAGTGCCTCTTGATGCAGAGATTTCCTCCTTGGTGGAAGGGGTGTGTGTGTGTGTGTGTGTGTGTGTGTGTGTGTGCGTGCGTGTATGTGCGCGCATGTGTGTGTGCGTAAATACGCACACGTGTGCATGTGTGTTTGCGTGTGTGCATGTGTATGCCTGTCTTTGTGGGGGGGGTGTAAGAGAATATGAGCAAACTATGATCACAGTGACTTTACATGGAGTTGCCGCTGCCCCGTGGCAGCCTCCGCTTGCTCTTCTTCGTGAGTCAGCTCAGGCACACAGAGCTGCCATCTTCTTGGGGATATGTCAAATACAAAGTAAAAAATATTAAACATCCCAAATCCCAGTCATGCTTTTGCCATTTTGGCGTCTCCCTGTGGCCCCACCGTGATGGTGGGGTTAGAAGACTGCCTTCCACAGTGGCGCAAAGAAGGCTCACTGCTGGCTTCTTCACATCTGACGCACCCTTCAGCACAGCGAAAGGCCCAGCTGGCTGTGTGCGCTAGTCTACAAGAGTCTCAGAACTCAACAGGTGTATATGAAACTGTAAATATGTTTGTGCCTTAAAAGGAGAGAAGAAAGTGTAGTCAGTTAGGAGAGTGCAGCAGATGAAGTTCTGAGCCAACGTTGTCAGACGGCCACTTAAGTAACCAGGGAGCCTTCCAGAGGCGCCATGTGTGCACGTGTGAGCATGTGTGTTCTCTCTTTCCCTCTCCCCCCAGATGTTGTTGCCATTTCTCTGCTTACCCCTCACCTCCAGTGCAGAGGTTTCTTGAGTATTGGCCCCAGTAGTCAGAAGCCGGCTCTTGCTGTCAGTGTCCTTCCTGTGTGCTCTTTATTCCTAGCAGAGTGACAGTGTATTTGCACGTCTTGCTATTTGAGCATGCCCAGCTGCTTGTCCTGTCCTCCTCGGGAGGCCCTAGTGCCAGGCAAGTTTGCCAGCGAAGACTTCTTGGGTAGTTCAGAACCCACGTCACCCCGGCTGCTGCTGTGGGCAGGCGACATCATTCTCTTCAGCCCCCAGTGCTATTTGTGTTGTACACAATTGATACTCCAGGTGCTTTTGATGTGAAAACTATGAAGAAATGAAACAGATGGATGTATAGCGTTTTCATTCTTGCCATCTGGTTTTCAACAAGCTATTTTCGGGAAGTTATCGTGGGAAAGATCAGGGCTTTTCCCAGGAATATCTCAAACTTTGGAAAGGAAGTTACTCTCTTCACTCCCAATAAGCGATGCTAAGAAATGCTGAAAATCAAAGTGAAAAATAAAACTCATGAGGCCAGAAACTCCTTTTGCAATCTTTGTTTAAATATGGTTATTTAAAAAAAAAAAAAAAAAGCAACAAGTTTTCTTTTCCACCCCTCTCTGGAAAAGGGTCTTCTTGGCAGCTTCATATTGACTTCTTGGTTTGGGGAGAAATAAATTTTATTTCAGAATTTTGTATACTGCAGGAATCTTTTGAGAATGTGATTCCTTTTGATGGGGAGAAAGGGCAAATTATTTTAATATTTTGTATTTTCAACTTTATAAAGATGAAATATCCTCAGGGGTGGAAAAGAGTTGTTTTCATAATTTTCTGAATTTTAGGCATCTTATCCGACATAAGGGCCCATATTTAAAACTTTTGTGAAAGTATGAAGCCACTTCCGTTTTGGCTGTGAGACGAAGTCTTGTGTTTGGGCCCAGATGTTTCCATTTCTCTGTCACAGCTCAGTGACACGTGCACTCCAGAGGGACAGGGTAGGACCCCTGAGTCCACTGGAGCAGGAAGGCAGGAGGCAGGCTTCCTGGTGATCACACCTCACCTGGGGTGCTCCCCCTTTTTAAAGGAAAACGAACGCAAAGGCCTCATCTCCTTTATATGCAGTTCAAATCCTCACAACCCACAGCAGGATGAATTTTATCAGCCGTGTTTGGTTGTAAATGCTAGTGTGATTTCCTATAGAAATACTGCTCTGAATATTTTTTAATAAAGGTCTTTGCACATGTGACCACATACGTGTTAGGAGGCTGCATGCTCCAGGAGCCTGGACTCAGCTGGAGCCTGTGGAAGAGCTCCTGGGTTTCTGAGCATTGTACTCCCGTCTCCTGATTTCTCCTAATTTCTCTGATGAGAAAACAAAAGAGAGAATGAGGGAAACTGCTATTTTATTTGTATTCATGAACTTGGCTGTAATCGGTTATGCCATATAGGATGTCATACAATACCACTGGTTCAAATAAAGCCTATTTTTCAAATTTAGTGAGTTTCTCAAATTTATTTTATTTTTCTTGTATTCGTGTGTAGGTAATGCACACTGTGGCATTGTATCTGTGTTCTTTCAGCAGTGTTCTTTCAGCTGTGGCCTGGCATACATTCTACCTGGCATACATAATCTACCTTAATAGCCAAGAGCAGATCAGCATGGGGTGACCTGGCCAGCTCTGACTGCTGCTCTGGGGTGTCAGAGTAGCCTAGAACAGGGGTCAGCACATTGGCCAACAGCCAAATCCAGTTTATCACCTGTTTTTGTGTTTAGCTGACTAAACATGATTTTTACATTTTTAAATAGTTGAAATGAAAGAACAATATTTTTGTAGCATGTGAAAAATAATGTAAATTTCAAATTGAAGTGTCCGTAAATAAATATCACACCCGCACATCTCTTTGCCTTTGCCTGCTTTTTGCACTACAGTGATAGGGTTGAATAGTTGAGACAGAGACCATCTGGCCTACAAAGTCTAAACTTGATAGAAGTTTGCAGGTGGCTGGCCCAGGACTTCACTCTCCTCCTGTGTAAAGTGAAGTTTGTTTAAATAGGTGTTTTGTTCTTTTCAGCTTTGACATTCTAAGTTTATCTATACAAAGTATATTTTTATTTTAAAATTGCCAGAGAGAAAGGTTAGATGGGCACATTGTTTATAGACATTTAAGCAAAGTATTGTATGACTCTTTCTGTCTATGGCTCTTGACAATAGTCTCCAAACTACTGAATTGCATCAAAGGACCATGAGATCTCACAGCTGAGTTTTCAGGGCCTGTGTTGGCGTGTTTCCTTTCTCGGTGGCCTAGGAATGCCGACAGGTTTCCCGGGGCAGATTGTGAGCCCCAGCCTGTGAGGATATAGAGGGCTTGCAGCTGGGGTTTTTGTCTTGTTCTGTGAGCTGGTTTTTGGCTGGTAGCTGGAAGGGACGGCATTGGTAGAAGGCGAACTAAGCATGGGCTTTTTTCATCCTTCCTCAGTGACTTCTTAAGGGGGTAAACAGAAAAGGGACCCATGTGCCACATGATACATCAGCTTCTGGAAGGATTCGATAATTGTAGGAAATATTTTGCCTTTGCATACCAGACATGAGTGCTGGGACATAAGAAAGTGCAAATGCCAGGCTTCTGAGAATGGAGGGGCTGTTCAGCTACTGGAGAGGGATTAACACCAAAAAAAAAAAAAAAACTCACCTAAAGTGAATCCACTTAAGATGGGGACCAAAGTGTCACAGTCTGTGGTAGGATTGGGGGAGTCTAATTGGGACTTTTATCACGAAAACTGAACAAATGACTTTTTTTTAAGATTATTTATGCATACAAGAACTGGGGTGCAGGTCAGAGATATGGGGGGTGAGAGGATTGACCAGAGACAGAATGGGGAGCAGAACAGGCAGATCTACTGAAATACACTGCTGAGGGGAGCAGCAGGCGAGACAGGAGAGGTCTGCTATGCCTTGTGGGTTAGTTCCTCGCCGGGGATTGAACTCAGGTCTCAGTGGCTGCCGATAGCTTCATAGAGCTGAGACTTAAACCCTTGTGCCACCAAGAGGGCCCTAAAAACCTTAAAAAACATTTTTATAATTTCAAATGTATTTTTCATGAAGAATGAGTCAAGTGTTTGCTTTTTCAAGTGAAACCATGGTTTAGTATTTTACAATGTCCTTCCCATTTGATTACTCAGCATAATCATAGAGGGAATTGTTGCCAAGGGTTTGAGGTCTTCCTCAGTTCTCTTAAGGACCTCCATCTTAATATTCACATTTTTAAAATTAATATAAGGTGATAAGTGTCACCTTATCACCATTCCCTTTACTGTCTAGTCTGAGTGCCAAATCCACATTATTCAGTGGCTTGAGATTTGAGTAGTTTTCTAGCATTGGTGAAGTTCATCACATCTGCCATCTTTTGCAAATTTGCAGTGATTTCAATTACTCAGCATTGTATTTGTGTCATATGCTTATAATGTGATTAGAGACTAACCCAAGACTAGACCACAGTGGGTACAAGAGACATTCTAAGTTCTGATACTTACGAAGCCAGGAGGGACAAGTTTTATCAGTAGTCTCTTCACCAGTGAATGTTTTCCTGTGCCAACTTTCACTTCTGTATACAATCTGATAGCTGCAAGACCTAGCTAACAGGCAAATGATAAAGACCCTTTTCATTTACAATATAGATGTATTTTAATATAGATACCATTTGAACTTAGCATTTACACTTCTCAACTTACAGACCTCACAAGTACACAAACCAAAAAGTTTAAGGTTATTCAATGTCATGTTCTTTGTAAAAACAAAACATTGGAAGTAACCCACATATTTATCAATAAGGACTTGATTGAATAAGGTCATTTGCTCCACGGAATGCAGTACAGCTAGGTATGGATACATGTGCAGTATATATTATGAGAGAAAAACCAAGTGGCAAACTGTAGTATACCCTTCCCCTTTCTTAACTGATTGATAGTATTTGGCTATGAAAAACCTAGAGGAATACACATCAAACTCTTACAACCTCCTCTAGGGTAATGGATTATATATAGGAGGCTCTAACTCTGTGCAACTTCTATTATGTTGCTTTCTTTTTACACAGTGATTTCTTCTGTAATCAGAAAATTTTAAAAATTTTTGATAAGAAAGATTTTCAAAGTCTGTGGCCTGGAGAACCATTCTCAATTTCAGCTTTGCCAGTGCCCAAAGGCAATTTTTCAAGACAGAACACTTGCTAGAAAGGGGTTGACCCAGAGCTCTGGTGAGCAGAGTGCCTTTGGAGTAGGATTCTTCCCCAAGCTGGGAAGGCTGAGCAGTTTCTTCCCCAAGCAGAAGAATATATTGTTGAAGAGTCAGAAGCAGGATTTTTCAGCTACTGGAGAGGGATTAACACTAAAATAAAGCTCACCTAAAGTGAATCCACTTAAGATGGGGACCAAAGTGTCACAGTATGTGATAATTGGGGGAGTCTAATAGGGACTTTCAAAATGAAAACTGAACAAAATGACTTTTTTAAAAAAGATTATTTGTGCATACAAGAACTGGGGTGCAGGTCAGAGATACGGGGGGTGAGAGGGTGAGAGGATTGACCAGAGACAGAATGGGGAGAACAGGCAGATCTGCTGAAATACATTGCTGAGGGGAGCAGCAGGCTAGCAAATAATAGCACTCTTGACATCTTGGGCCAGGTAATTATTTGTGGTGGAAACAGTCCTGTACTATGAAGGATGTTGAGCACCATCTCTGACTCTTCCTCTCAATAGTGGCACACATATACCCTTCTCCCAGTTATGACACCCCAAAATATCTCCAGATGTTGTCCAATATCCCCCTGGGTGAAAAATTGTCCCTGCTTGTGACCACCGGTCTAAACATGAGACATTCCCCTGTCTTGCAGAACTCCAAAACCTCTAAAGATGAAATAACTGAAGGTTCGCACATACTAACCTGTTGTCAGAGAGGTGTCTTGATAATCTTGGGGGGGAAGTACGAAAGACCTTTTTTCAGACTTGAGTAGATCTTTAAGAGGAAGATGTTAAGCAGTTCAGAAGAAAGCATATTCAACACTGAATTAAGTCTTCCATTTTCTTAAAAAGTGGGTGTTGAATGAATATAAAGTCATTTGTTCAGAACTTCTTTGATTTAAACACAGAAAACCTCAGTGGTTAAACTGAGGTATGATTGCAAGGTTTTCTTAGACAGGTTAATGGGTTATAATGAGAATAATACTGGGTTTCAAGGACACACAGACCTGAATTCTGATCCCAGATCAACTGTTGTCAGATGTGTGACCTGGGAAAGCAGTTTCTGGCTTTGGGGTGATTGTAAAGATTAAATGTAGTAACAAACCTCATTGTGCCTGGTATGATGTGGCATTCTCAAGATATTGGTTAATTTGCATCTCACTTGAGTTGACCTTGGGCCTTGAGGCTGTCCTAGTGGAGTGTGGAAGTGTTCTGCCTCTGCAGTGGAGAACAGTGTGAGTCTCTGAAGTCCATCAGAAAGAGCACTCCCGGGCATCCCCGCTGGCGCAGCGGTTGAGCGCTGGGTTGCGAAGCTGCCCGCGGCCTCTGCAGCGCCGGTTCCATCCCCGGCTGCTCCCCGGCCACCAGAGGAGGGTCCCACATGGCGCACAGACCTCTCCTGCCGCCCGCTGCTCCCCTCAGCAGTGTACTTCGGTCCTTCTGCCTGCTCTGCTCCCTGCTCTGGCTCTGGTGAATTCTCTCACCCTCCCGAGCTTCTGACTGTGCCCAGTGCTTGTATAAATAAATAAATAAATCTTTAAAAAAAAAAAAAAAAAAAAAGAAGGTGCACTCCCAAGAACTAGATGGTCCAGGGCCTGGTTCTAATGCCATTTCTGAAAAACTCCCATTACTAAGCCCAGAAGCTATGGGTACTCGGGCTGTGGGGTACTGTTGTATTACAAAGCTATTCACTTAGTTTGGAGAATGGGATAGAAGTCACTGAACAGTTAAATGAGGAAGTAAACCTAAGTCCAGTTTTGCAATTAGGAAAAATAATTATATGCAGAAGCCACCACCTTTTGAGTGTCCGTTGAGGAGGGGTTAAAAAAAAAACCCACAGTGCCAACTTAGTGCCTTGACAAAGACCAGCAGTTCTCAACTCAATCGGGTCCAACACCCATTGCATAATTAGTATTTCCTAACATCCCTTTTATGATTATGAAGCAAAATTCATGGATAATATACATTGATAATACACATACATACAAAGAAATTATAATGATCTAATATAAATGATGACTAAAGACATAGTGAAGCATGTACATAGACTCACCTTGAATGTAACAACTGCATTGTATTGTCTTGGCAACTCAAATGCCATGACTGACTGCTGAGTCATGTGGCTGAAATTGAGGAGCAACTCTTTGTAAAATTTCAAACAAAACAAGTACAATCTTGTGGTTGCGGCACTGGGAATTTTAAATATATTAATACACAAGAAAAACCCACAAAACTTGTTTTGTATGTAAAATCAAGTTGCAGTTCTAGGCTCAAATAATCACAAATAGGTCTTCCCAGCTACCTGAATGCAGGATGTGTGTTTGTGATGTGAAGCAAGTCTTGCTGAGACTCCTCCTCTGCACAGTGGCCCCTGCATGCTAACAGGCTGCATGTGACAACCAAAGATGACCCCCAGATTTCCAGTCTGCCCTTTGACACCCACTCCCAGACAAAATGATGCAAGGGACATAGTGCCCTGTGAAATCTCCACATTGTAGGATACAACTTCCTCCTGTAACCCAGAGGGAACCGAAGGCAAAGGCTGTTACCAGTGGCACCCCCTGGAAGGGGGGGCGCAGTATCAATCCTAGCCTCCTTCCCCGCTCTTGCATCCTGCCCTGCTGATGCTATTTCATTGAACTCTTTGTTGCATGTAATGTGTCTGCTCTGCAAGTGACAATCACTTGTTACAATTGTAACTTGTAGAGTAGGAATTGGTGTCAGCATTAAAGGACTCCTACTTCCACAGAGTCTTACAGCACAGACATTACACATGCTTTTTTTAAAAAAATAAAATCATCAAAAATTAATTCATCCTTCCTAATTTCCCTAAGGACTTGCTGGCTGCTGCTGACCAAAGGGGAGAGCAGTCAAAAGAGCACCCATGTCCATGGCAACCACAGCTGGGCACTTGGTGCCTTATCTTCCTCAGCGGCACCCCACCCCTCTCACCCTCCAAATACCCCAGCCTCCCCACACCCCCCCAGCTACCAGTCCCTAGTCGCCTTCTTGGTCTGGCACAGAAATGCACCTCCTGTGCTCTGCAGAGAAGGAGGCTGTGAGGGCGACAGCAGCTGCTTTTCCTCCCTCTTCTCTGCAGTTTCCTCACTTCCCTCGCATGCTTCTGGCACTGCTCGAATGCCCGCACCCTAGAGTGCTCTGGTTTTTCTATCCCTTGGCCTTTGTGCACGCTCCCCCTCTGCCTACCCCTCTCCTTCCCCACTTCCCCAGCTAATTTTTGTTGTCACTGTCCAAATCCTCCCTGACCATTCCCAAGGGGAAATCGCCTCCCCCCTGTATTTATCCTCATCAGGGGCGGTGCGGATCACGCTGCTTTGTCACTGCCTGGCGTCCTGATCCGCGGAAAG
Organism: Talpa europaea; assembly: GCF_964194135.1. Classification (NCBI taxonomy): domain Eukaryota; kingdom Metazoa; phylum Chordata; class Mammalia; order Eulipotyphla; family Talpidae; genus Talpa; species Talpa europaea. The sequence goes on along the minus strand of NC_140068.1, from coordinate 94,570,804 downwards.
AGCAGAAGTCAAGCACACAGCTGTAGAACAGCTGTGCCTGAGTTCAAATTCCAGCCCCTCTGTCTCCTATAGATAGGGCAAATTATTAAATGCGAACCTACGAACCTACCTGACCAGGTGTTTGTAAGGATTAAATGAGTTAAGGCATAAAGCCTTGACATAGATTAAATGCTCAATTAGACGTTAGCTCAAAGCTGTTTGTCCCTGAGGGCACAGGCTGTCTTCTTGACTACAGTGTCCCCTCACTAGCATGGTGCCTTGCACACAGCTGGCATCAATTTTCACTGAGGGTCACTGAATGACTGCCATCCTTTAACCACTTGCAAATCATCTTGCCGGGTCTGTTCCTGTTTCCACAATCAACAATCTTTAGAAGCAAACATTATGTAAAGAAAGAGACCAGGGCCTCTACGGTGGCTCGGCGCAGCAGGTTGAGCACAGCACTGTGGAGCTGTCTGCAGCCTCTGTAGCGCGGGTTCGAGTCCCAGCCGACCAGGGAGATACCCACATGACGGGGCAGACCTCTCCTGTCTCACCCGCTGCTCCCCTCAGCAGTGTCTTCGGTCTGTCTGCCTGTTCTGCTCCCCATTCTGTCTCTGGTGAATTCTCTCACTCTTCCACTCCTCTGGTCTGTACCCCAGTTCTTGTGTAAATAACTAAAACTTTAAAAAAAGAAAGCAGGGCCTCCCCGGTGGCGCAGTGGTTGAACACTGGGTTGCGAAGCTGCCCGCAGCCTCTGCAGCACCGGTTCTATCCCCAGCCGCCGGGCGAGGGTCCCACATGGTGTGCAGACCTCTCCTGCCGCCCGCCGCTCCCCTCAGCAGTGTACTTCATCAGTCTGCCTGTTCTGCTCCCCACTCTGTCTCTGGTGAATCCTGTCACCCTCCCCTGCTTCTGACTGTACCCCAGTGCTTGTATAAATAAATAAATAAAATCTTAAAAAAAAAAAAAAAGAAAGAAAGAAAGCAACCAAACATGTACAGTAGAAAGGGATGTGTGGAAGTTCCCAGTTTAAGATGAGACAAGTGCTAGGTGAACTGGGTTGGGATTCTCTTGGTTACCTCTTACGCTGTCATTCAAGCACAGCAATTTAATGAATTGGAACAAGAATCAAATGATTATTGAAGGTGGCAGAAAGCCATGATCCAGATAATTCCTACTGTTTCCCCATCCATCTGCCACTTCAAAATGAAAATATCAGCAGGAAAGAAGGGGAATTGGAAGTCCTTGAGGTTTTTACACCCTCAGGTAGCCATTCCACAAATATCCACTAGGTAACCTCTATCTGTCAGACACTGAGAACAAAGGAAAAAAAGAGAAGATTCCTGCCCTCTAGAGTTGATGTCCTAATGGGGGAGAGAGCAATCAACAATGACTGCACCATGTCCCTGGCATCCCTAGAACAGAACCTGGGAGGCCTGTTGCTGGCGACTATTTCTGGGCCAGGTGCACCTTTGATCTACCTCCCTGGCACTCAGCTGACAATGAGATATTTTTTGTGGGAGTTCTAGGCCTGTGTTGACCTGACCAGCTGCTCCGCAGGCAAGGTTGCCAATAGAACCATCTGTTTCCGGTTGCAAGGTGTGAAGTCATGTCCACCACCATTGCACGAAGGCCAGGCCCCCTTGGCCATTGGTCAGGCACAACAGAGCAGACAGTCCAGAGCACTCACCCCCATGGCCCAGGACAGGCAGTGACCATCCCAGAATGGCTGGGACAAGGTGCAGTTCTGCGCCCCCACCCCTGCACCCTCACCCAGCCCCCTGCTTAGGATCCTCCCCCACAATGATAAGTGCCTCTTTGACTAAATCAGGTGTTCAGAAAAAACCTAAGTTTTTCTGTAACTTGTGTCCAGCTCACTGGTATCAACACACTTACCACATTAGTTTTTTTTTTTAACTATTATTCTTTTAGGACACAAATAAGACAGGTTTATTGTTGACAATTTTTAATGTAGCTAGGTAACATCCATTCTCCTCCTACCTGGAAATAATAGCTGTGGACGGATTGGTGTGATGCCTAGAAAATTTCCTGAACCTGTAGAAATACATAACCTTTATGAAACCAATGCATATTATGCAGTCATCTGTGTTAAGGAATGGTGCAAAAAAACTGGACAGCTACTTTCCTTCTTTAGCCACACTCACCTTCAGACAAATAAAAATGTAAATGGAGAAGACTTTGAAGCATGTCATAAACCCCAGCAATCATAAAGGAAAAGCCTGGCGAATTGTACAACAGAAGAATTGCAAGACTCATGACTGGAAGCAGTTTGGCAGAATTAAGTAAGGGTAGAAGCTGCCCATGACCTTATGACTCTGAGTTCTACTTCTGGGTAATCATTCTTGAAAAAATTCCCCACATGGGCTCAAGGAAATGAGCGCAGGGAGTTTTCACTCTACATTATTTGTAATAGCAAAAAAAAAACCCTGCACTAACCTCAAAGTCTGTCCATAGAAAATAGGAACATCATTTATAGTGCAGTCATTCAAAGAAATATTACACAGCAGCGAGAACAAAGGAACTAGAATAACTTTACCCCCAGCCTGCTTTGATTTTGCCTGTGTTCCAGGGACATTTGGCACCTTTGGAGACATTTTTGGTGGAGAGTAAGCTGCTGGCATCCAGTGGGGAGAGGCCAGGGATGCACTTAACCATCCTAATAGGCACAGACTGTCCCCACAATAAGGAATTATTTGGCCCAAAATGGAGCCAAGATTGAGAGACCTTTAGCTAAATTGAAAGAATGTGGGTGTATCTCACTGATAATCTTGGGTAAAGGAAGTTGCAGGATGATCTGGTTTGCTATTGTTCACACATAAAGATAGTGCACAATAAAAAGCATACATGGGGATAATGCGTGCCAGCTTGAGGACAGTGGTCACCTCCATGGGGGGAGGACACTGGATCAGAGAAGGGCACATAAGAGGCCTCAGTGGTCAAGAACCAGAGGCTCAGATTTAATCCTAGCTCCACCACTCATTTGCTCCATAACCTTGGCAAGACAATCATTCAGGGCCTTGATTATCACATCTGTTAAGTGGGACAGTGAGGAGTAAATGTGTTAATAAATATAAAGCTCTCAGGACAGTATAGTGAGAACTATATATATTTTTCAACTACTATCAGGATTATTAGTATCTATACTATTTTGATTTTACGACGCTGAAAGTGAGTATGGCACATGTGTGTGGAATAACTCAGTGGCCAATCAATAATGCCTGCACCCACCTTCCCACCATCAGCAAATGAATTTCATCCTCAGCACTCATCCTGAACTTTTTTTTAAGACTTGTTTTTATTTATTTTGCATACAAGAACTAGCATGTATTCCAGAGGTGCAAGGGGTGAGAGACAGAGTGGGGAGCAGAACAGGCGGATTGACTGAAATACACTGCTAAGGGGGGCAGCAGGCGAGACAGGTGAGGTCTGCTGCGCCATGTGGGTAGCTCCTTGGCTGGGGATCTAACTCAGGCCGGGGCGACAGCCCTGAGCCTAGACCCTGAGCCACCAGGGAGGTCCCTCATCCTTCACTTTTAAAACCAGTTCATCCCAAACCTACTCTCCAAATTTGGAACAATCCATCCAGACATTTTTCTCCTTTTATTTTTCCCCTGGTTGCTGGAAATGTTTCTTTGTTGATATAGATGATAATATGGTGATGAGAATGTGCTCCCTTGCATGCTTCATGGAAACTAAATCCAGAGAATGCAGTTATCAGGACAAACAAGCTGCACATTTTCACCATACTGATAACCCATTGCCAAATGATTCCCCTACAAACCTGTCCCAATGTACACTCCCACTGTAGGTGACAGTATGGTCAGTTCCTTTTTGGCTCTGCCTCCTTCCCCGGGACATGAGCTTCTGAAGGATGGCCACTGTGACATGCATGTCTGTCAGCATCTTGCAGAAGGAGCACACTGTGCTAAGCAGGTCCAGAGGACAAAGCGAAATAAGATACCCATGGCCTCAAGAAACTTAGTTTTGTTTCATTTGAAAATTAACTGACAGTTGCAGAGTCAAGGCCTGTGGTGCCATAAATCCCACTGGGATCAGAAGGCAGCGCACTTGGAAGGTGTGTCCTGGCCACGCCAGGGAAGGAAGTGCTCCTGAGCTAGGTCTGGAGGAATGAGGGGCCTCCCATCCTTGGCACAGCAGAGGAATGCCATTCCAGTCGGGCAACAGCTCAAACAAAGGTGTGGTGACAGGGATGATTAAGGCCTATTTGTGAGATGGTTAAAATGAAGTTCATTTGCCCACAGACCTCATGGGGGATCCCATTAGCAAGAAAAGCAGGGCTGGAATGGGTACAAGCCTTGTCCAACAGGCTAAGAAGTTGAAATTTTCACCTGGAGGCAGGCAGGACCTAACAGGGCTAGGGAGTGACAAGGAGGAGAGGGTGCTTTAACCAGGAAGTTTAATCATAGAGGTCTGTCTGTCACACAGGCTCTCAAGCTGGGTGGCTGGTGCAGCCTTGCCAGGAGACCAAAGCTGGATCCCTGCTGTCCCTCTTCTGGGTTCAGAAAGAACCTGAGGGAAGTGTCCAGGAGTGAAATCCAGGAAGGGCACCAGACAGGGCAAAAGAGGCATTTGTAGGGGAAGCGTAGGCCCTGGTTCAGGGCACCAGCTTGTGGTTTGTACTCAGGGTGACCTTCTCTCATTCCTGTCTCCTGCCCTGTGCTTGGCTGAGTGGCTGTGCCAGAGACCACTCGTGCTGGCTCTTGAGAGTTGATTTCTGCACCTCTTCTCAACTACATGGTTAGTGAACATCAGACTAGTAGCTTGAACTTGACCACGGTGGAAGTATTTACACCACAGAACTCGACAATCACAATAGCTAGGGATGCCCTGGTCCCTAGCACTGTTTTTTCCAACACACTGCTGGCTGTTTCCTTCTGAAAGTAAGGGGAAGTGACTCAGTCATCAGATATGGAGAAGGGCAGGAAAGGACCTCCCTGCTTAGGAAAAATCAAATGACGTTTGGAAATGTGAGCTTTTTTAGGAAAACAAGTGCATGATCAAATAATGGAGACACCATTAGGTGAAGCACACTCAGATTCCTACAAGGCCAAAGTTGGCCTTCACCTATACGAGCTAAGCACAGGGATTACCTACCAGCATTGACTCTGCAGTGATGTGCCTGGTTCGAGTTCTGGCTCTGCTATTTACCAGCTGCAGGCAAGTCACTCACCTTCTGTGTCTCATTTCTGCCCTATGCAAAATGGAGGAGACCATTAACCCATCTCATCAGACTCTTCTGAAGAGAATGAAATGAGTTTCCTGGATGTAAAGTTTTAGAACATTTTTTGACAAGTAGTGCTCTAAACACATTCTAGAAAAGAAAATAGAACACCGAAGTATCCAGAGAGGCAGAGCGACTTACCTAAGGTCACACAGCAAATTAGAGGCAGAGCTGGAATCAGAGACCCAGCTTCTGTTTGGGGAGGTAATCCTACTAGTCTTGCCTGGATTCTTTTGCCCAAGACAAGAGTCATGGGGCTCCTGGGGGATGGTCCACATGTCCTGGTACTTGATGTTTACATAGAAGGGGTGGAGCAGGCAGGTCTGCGGCCTCTGCCCTGGAAGGACAGATGGTTGAGGAGGCCTCCAGTGTACATGGCCTCTAGGGTACACAGCCTCACCTGCCCGGGGCAGGGCACGAAGGCACCCAGGCAGGACAGTGACCCTATTACTACAGTTTGTTAGGTCATTTGGGCCCTGGACATGAAGGTGAGTTTTGCCGACCTACCAGTTGCAAACAAAGAAGATGGACAGTAATAACAATGGCTTCCGTTTATAAGGCCTCTACTATCGTAATAGGGGCTTTAAAAATGGAACCCATTTTCCATGGTGAACATCAGATCTGCTCAGCCAAGCACACCTGTCCATAGCCTCCCTACTCTGGAGAATAAAGTGAGTTACAAGTGAGTTGCTTTAATATATTTAATACATAGTTGCTCTAATATAAGTAGGGGGAACTTGGCTGAGCAGACCTGGTGTATGCATGTACACCACACACACCATGCATGTAAAGCTCCTTGTATGTAAACGTCCAATAGCAGGACAGTACTGTATGCTGGGCACTACTCCAAGTACTTAGGATTCAGCAATGAACACAACAGACAAGGCCCCTGCCCTGTAGACCTGACACTGTAGTATGGGAAGTCAGAGGATAAACACATAAACTGAGATCTATGTAGAAGCTTGAAGGAAAATGAGGCCAGGCAAGGCAGGTGGAACTTGGCTTTTAATGAGGTCAGGGAGGACTTGCAGGGGAGGTGACATGTGAACGTGCTGAGGACGGGAGGTGTGTCACGGACAATGCCTGCAGCCTCACGTTCATAGTCTCATTAAATCCTCCACCTCCCTGGCTAGGTGGTGTTGCTCTCCCATTTTACTGATGAGGGAGAGACACGCACTTACCTACTCAAGGTCACACAGCCCAGAAGTGTGGGCAATAAATTCAAAACACAGATCTGCCTCGCAGTCCTCAGCTACTCTCCACTGGGTCACAGAACAAGTACAGCCAAAAAATGTGGGTATCACAAAGCCCGGCTGTGCGGGGTGGGGGAAGGAGGATATATATATGGGGGTATATCACTGAGCAGATCTGGTGTTCACCCTGGAAAACCTCCTCAGAGTTTAGTTTAGAGCTGAGCTTAAAAAACCAGGGAGAGGGCCTCCCTGGTGGCACAAGATGTTAAGATGCAACCTATGAAGCTGTCCGCAGCCACTGCAGCACGAGTTCGATCCCCAGCCAGGGAGCTACCCACATGGCACAGCAGACCTCTCCTGTCTCTCCTGCTGCTTCAGCAGTGTATTTCAGTCAGTCTGCCTGTTCTCTTCTCCACTCTGTCTCCGGTGAATCCTCTCACCACTCCCCCCCACATGTTTGGCCTGTACCCCAGTTCTTATATACAGAAATAAATAAATCTTTAAAAATAAATAAAAATAAAAACCAGGGAGGGTTTGCCCGCCACTCAAGCAGAGTGTCCCTACTGCCTCCTCTCCACCAGGGGGTGCTAAAGCTGAGGGCAGGGAGCAAGGAGGTAGTGGGAGCAGAGGGTGAGGGAGGCTGAGAGAAAAGCTCCCTCAGTCAAGGGGTGCCCATTTAGGATGGATGTTCTACTCAGGCCCTGATCTGGACTAAGAAGAGGAAGCAGTTCTTGTCTTTAAGAGTCCATTTATATCTCTTTTCCTTTCATTTTGTCTTTTCCTTAAAAATGTGCATGGCCGCTGAGGGGAGAGGGGGAAAAGAAGGGGGAAAAGTACAAGGGAGAGATGGTGGGGTGAGATCACACGGGAGGGGCAGGGCGCCCCTCGGAGGCCAGTTCAGGTGCCCCAGATGCTCTGAGGGACTCCCCAGAGATGGCTGGAGAGGGGGGAGGAGGGGCACAGCAGGGGGGAATGAGCCTGAGGGCCAGGTGGGGGCACCCAGGGCGGCTGTGCCAGATGTGGGAAGAGTGAGAAAGTTTGGAAGCTGAGGATGAGCCTGCACTTGCCTGAGAGCGCCTTGCTCGCTTCCCCATTCAGGGCGGCTCCCACAGGCCTGCCCTGATCCCTGCTGTCTAAAGCAATACTCAGAGTGCTTTTCACATCCTCACTCCGCCTTATTTCCTTCACAGCACTTAGTACTACTTGATATTCCTACATTCAGTTGAACCACATGAAGTTATCAAATATCAGCAGCTCCATATAGTTTGACCTAATGCTATTTATTTGTTCATTGGTTTTCCATGGACCTGCTGCAGTTGATGGTCAGCTCCATGCACCAGGGTTTTTTTTGTTTGTTTGTTTGTTTTTAAAGATTTGTTTATTCATGCATACAAGAACCCGGGTACAGGCCAGAGGTGCAGGAGGATGAGAGGTTTCACGAGACAGAGTGGAGAGCAGAACTGGCGGATTGACTGATATACACTGCTGAGGGGAGTTGCAGGCAAGACAGGAGAGGTCTGCCATGCTATGTGTGTAGTTCCGGGGCTGGCTGGCATTGAACCCGCACTGCAGAGGCTTCGGACAGCTTCACAGCGCTGTGCTCAACCGCCTGCGCTGCCAGGGAGGCCCACACCAGGGGTTTTTATCTGCTGTTCTGCTACACTCCATCACATCTGCTACACCCCATCACATCTGCTACACCTCATCACAGATCCTCATTAAGTGTTGAAGGAAAAAGGGAATGCCTCCTTAGACTGAGTATTTGGCAAAACAAAAACAAAAATAGACTTGATAAAAAAAATGGATATGACTTGGGGCCAGCTAGGAATCTGCTTCTGGGGCAGGGCCTGAAGAGCAAAGGGCTGGGTAGGGCTGTGGGGACCTGGTCAGGGAGGCAAAGCTGGACAGCACCTGCTGTGTGCCAGGTATTGGACTGGACACGTCTCAAGTCACCTCTTATTGTCCTTGTGATGATGAACTTTGTTACCAACTCCTGTTTTACAGATGAGGAAACTAAGGCCAATAGTTGTCTGAGATCATGTGGCTTAAGTCACAGAGAAGCACCCACATGCAGGGTCTTTCCTCTATACTCCCCAAATCTTTGCCATGTTGGTTGTTTCATGGAGTTTTGAAAACACTCAAATCTGGAAGTCCCTCAATAGGGGTCAGAGCTCAGGGATTGCTTCCCAGGGGTGTGATTTCAGGCTTTGTGAAGGTTGTATGTCCAAGCGTGGTGTGGATTTGAGTTGCTGGCCCTACCATTTGGGACAGAGAGGGTTTAGTGTTTGAGGAGATGTCAGGCATGATATTCTTTTTTTTTTTTTAGAGATTTATTTATTTATGCATACAAGAACTGGGATAGAGAATTCACCAGAGACAGAGTGGGGAATAGAATAGGCAGACTGATTGAAATACACTGCTGAGGGGAGCAGCAGGCGAGACAGACGAGGTCTGCTGCACCATGTGGGTATCTCCCTGGCTGGGGATCGAACTCATGCTGCAGAGGCTGTGGATAGCTTCATAGGTTGCGTCTTCACCCCTTGTGCCACCAGGGATGCCCCAGGCATGATATTCTTCAGGCATGATGGAGTCTGGGTGACCTGGATGGTGATCATGGCAGCCAATTTCATAGCCATGCGGGGCTTTTGTGTCTCTTTCTAAGCCAATCATCAATTCTTAAAACCATGTCCCTGGCATCCCCAGGCTTACCTCCTAGCAAGGAAAACAAAAGGACTATATCAGCTACTTCCTGGCTGGGTGCCAGGAAATCTAGCAGATGGTTAAATATGCAGACTCCAGAGTGGACACCAGGTCTGAAGACCATATCTGCCCCCTTCTTAGTCACACGTGACCCTGGGCAGACTAATGACTCTGGGCCTTGGTTTCCCCATCTTGCCTAGAAGTAGAATATTAGGAGAGGAAAGCAGCTGGCATCTGGAGCTGCCAGGCCTTATCAGCCAGACCTAAGTGTTGCCAGGGGGGGCCTGGCACAGCTCAGTCTCGGTGTGCCATATTAAACAACGACAAGGTCATTTGTACGATGATGAATCAAAACAAGATCAAGACTATTCATAATCATGTCTGCACACAGACAAAACATGAATATTGTCCAAATACCCAAATGACTAACCGTCCCCCATCTAGGTTTTCTGAGTGAAGGCTGCTTCCTTACCAGTTACAGCTCTCATCTCCTTCCCAGACTTATTAAGGTGCCCAATCATAGGATTATTTCCACTTCCTGACAGCATCAATCCAGAACGGACTTCTGCTTCCTTGAATCCACCATCAAATCACCTAACACACCCCAAACCTTCTAGTAAGTCTTCCTAACAGCCACTCCCTGAGCCGGCTCCACAGCACCCAGGGTGCCTGTCCTTCCTCACTGCAGGGTAGGAAATCCCAGCTCATTCGCCCATGGGTGTTTCTAGTGACCTTTGGCTGGAGGCACTGACAGTCACCTCGCTGGTTGTTATCATACTGCACTCGAATGATACATGCCCAGAACTCTTAAAATATATTCGTCATGTTTTAGCATCATATGCATGTGACAAGGAAGGCACTGAAACCCTGACAGGGGAAGGAACTGTGCCTAGAGTCACACAGCTGGTGGTGGCAGAGCCAGGTCTCATTCCAAAGCTGGTTTCCTGACCCCCGCATCGTCATGAATAGGGCAGAAACCCACATAGCAGCACTGGGTAGGCATCTGGGGAGGAGAGCAGAAGGGCCTTGCAGCTCAAAAAGAAAAGTGTCTTGGGGCTGCGGGAGGGGAGCACCCAGGTGTCCTCAGTGACCCCCTTTTCTTTCTCTCCCATTGGTGACTTCCTGACTGGATCCCCCAGGACACTTCTCTCCAAGGCCTCCTGGCTGCTGAGTAAACACAGGCCTGAGGAGGGGGTCCATGTCAGCAGAGTCTGTGGCCTGAGTCACTTCCTGACCATTGCTTAAGAGTCCTCCAGAGCCACAGCCTGAGCAGCCAGCTCGTGCCCTCGAGGATTGCACCCACTTGGGCAATGAGCTCTTCCCTGGTATTCTTCACCTTCCTGGGCCACTGCTATAGGCTGAGGGACAAGCAACAGAGAGGCTCCCTCCCACTGGGGAGAATTGGATCCTCAACCTAGAAGGACACCGAAGATCCATGAACTCCTCTCGCCCACTCCAGAATGCTGGCTTCCAGGACAGTGTCCCAACTTCCACTAGCACTACCAACCTCAAAGACACCCAAGCACACAGCTCCTTCCTTTTCCTTCCGCAGAGTTTAGGGGCTGAAGGAGGGGGAGGGGTCAAAAAGGGGAACATGTAAGAGACACATCCAAGGCAGGATGTACTAAAGGAGACTCAACAGTCCTGCCCTCATGATGCAGGCAAGTCAGGCTATTTGACACAAGGGCCATTTCCTTTCAGGAGCAACACTTCTCAATCCAGAGCCTTAGGGTTGACAGCAGAGCATGGATGCTAGCACCGGGCTGTGTCAGTTTCTTCAACCCTTACAGCTGTGCAACTTCATCAAGTTACTTAACCTCTCTGTACGTCAGGTTTCTCATCTCGAAAATGAGGATAATAATACTACTGACTCATAGACCTCTTACCAGGCTTAGGGGAGTATATGTGTATGTACAACACTGGACATAATGACTGGCACATAGCAAACCCGAGTGTTCATTAAATAAATATTTTTTCACTTCTAATGAGCTGACTCTTGATTCATTCTCCATATGGTTTTTGATGTCCTACTGTGTGTCAGATGTGTGTGTCAGGTAGATTCCCTGACTGCAATGCCTGTTGGTCATTTCTGAGGGATCCCTGGACTTCCTGACCCCACCTGGAAAGAGTGGGCTGTGTCTGCTGCTGCAGACTACATGGGAGGAGCTGTGGCACAGAGCTGGGGTGCTCCAGGCACCCTGGTGAGGACCTCCAGCTTGCTGGAGGCCAAAAGCAAGATCTTTTCCTTATCCAGACACTCATTCCCTTTGACAAACTGAAGCAAGTGGCCCCTGCTCCTCCCAGAGCCTCATCCCCAGGCCAGTGGGGCATCTGATAAGTCAGGCCAGGCATCCGGAGCTCTAGCAGTAACTCTGACTCCCAGGCGGTTCCTCACAGGCCTCTGTGAAGACCACATTTGAGCACAAAATTTTCTTCCGGCTGCACAAGTCACCAGACTCAGGTGGGGAAAGGCCTTGACTTGTCATACCCTCGTGGGAAGTCAGCAAAGGCGGTGTTCAAACTTGGAAAGTTAAACCTGGACTGGAGAGTTGACATAGAATTAGTTGCTAATTTAGATGTAAAAATATTGTGGGTCTTTTTTTTTTTTTTAAATAATCCTTATCTTTTTCAGAGATATAAAAGATACTGTGGGTCCTCCCAGGTGGCTGGGTTGCGAAGCTGCGCGCAGCCTCTGCAGCGGCGGTTCAATCCCCAGCCGCAGGGCAAGGGTCCCACATGGCGCGCAGACCTCTCCTGCCGCCCGCTGCTCCCCTCAGCAGTGTACTTCGGTCCTTCTGCCTGCTCTGCTCCCCGCTCTGGCTCTGGTGAATTCTCTCACCCTCCCCGCTTCTGACTGTACCCAGTGCTTGCATAAATAAATAAATAAATAAATCTTTTAAAAAACAAAAAACAAAAGATACCTGTGGCTAAAATGCTTTGCTGCCTAGTTTGGCTTCAAAGTGATGGGGAAGAAGGGTGTGGATGGAACAAAACTTAAGAGCTGATGTCCTCGCAGCTGCGCGAGTGGGGTCATGCGGGTTCTTTAGAACCTCCCCATCAAAGTGTGCTCCGGAGGCCCTCTGCACCTCCTGGTTGGAAATGGGGGGTTTGACTCCACTCCAGACCTACTGAATGCTGTATTGTAACCAAATAAAACTCCCCAGGGATCCGTGTGCACATTTCAAAGAAAGAAGCATGGGCTATGCCGTCTACTTTGGTATTTGTGCTTGAAACTTTCCATAACAAAAAGGTGGTGGGGCTTGTTTTTTTTTTTTTTTTTTTTTCTAAATTGGCCTCTAAAAAGCCCTGGGAGATCTTGCCGACTCTTGCGCAGGCGGGAGCTGGGAGGCCTGTCTTCCTAGCTAGGGGGCTCTAGGGAGCCCCGTAAGTCCAACAAGCCCATCCCACCCAGCAGGGGAGCGTCCCGTCGGACCCCGCAGCCGCTCTGCCTCTTCGGGTTGCTCGGGCGTCGGGGGGCGCGCGGGGGGGCGCGGGGGCGCGCTCTAGGGCCAACGTGAACCCGGACTCCCGGGCGCGGGGCCGTCGGGCAGGCCCGGGCGTGGCCGCGCTCGGCGCACCTGGGCGAGCCGGCAGGTGGGACGCGGCGCGGAGCCGGTGCCCCCGCCCTCGCACGGGGGAGGAGCGGGCGGCGCGGGGCGGGCTCGGCCGGGGCCCGCGGGCCGGGAACCTAGCCGCCGCGCTGGGGCCGCCGAGATTGAGTGCCCGGGATGAGCCTCACCCGAAAAAAGGGCTTCTACAAGCAGGACGTCAACAAGACCGCCTGGGAGCTGCCCAAGACCTACGTGTCCCTGACGCACGTAGGCAGCGGAGCCTATGGCGCCGTCTGGTGAGTCCCGGGCTGCGCGGCCGCTGCGGACGAGGGGGGCGCGGGGGGCGCCCGCGCGTCGGGGCGGACAGACGGCGGGCGCGCGGGCACCCGGACTCGGACGGGGTCTCCCGGCGAGCCGCGGCCGGGCGGGTGCACTTCCTCCCCGACCCGCCTTTGGGGGACCCTTCTGCCGGGCGCTCACAGCCGCGCCCACCACCTTGACGGAGGATCCGGAGATCCCGGCGCCCTGCGGGCTGGGAAGACCCTCCCGCGGCTCCCCGGGGACGTTTCCTGCGCCGAACCCGTGGGGCGGGAGGCGGCGGCCGGCCGGGCAGAGCAGTGGAGTGTGCGGCAGAAGCCTCGGGCTGCGCGGAGGCTGGCCTGGGGCCACCCCGGCGCCATCTCTTTTCTCACGGGTTTCCGTGAGCTGAGTTAGGATTCGGTCTGGCGCGCCAGGGTTGTACCTTGCCAGGCACCCTAGAGTTCACCCAAACGAACCCCCATTGTTACTAATGGGTATACTGAGACCCAGAGAGGGAGAAAGGACTTGCCAAGTGGCATAAAGTGAGACTCCCTCGGGCTCTGGATCATGCAGCCATTAACTTTGTGTGGCCCCGTGCAGTGCACCTCTCCCAGTTTCTGCCTGCTCCCTCTTCCCCCTGAGTGCAACAGGCTGCCCCCCCCCCCCAATTCCAGGTGGTGGGCATCATTTCCCAGCCCAGCCTTCTGGACTAGGAGAGTTTGGGCGGAGGATGGTCTGGAACATAGCACCCAGGATCCGGAGTGGGCGCTGTCGGGGAGGAGAGCCACTGCCTCCTGTGCTGACCTGCCTGTGCCCTTACAGCTCCGCCATCGACAAGCGGTCAGGGGAGAAGGTGGCCATCAAGAAGCTGAGCCGGCCCTTCCAGTCTGAGATCTTTGCCAAGAGGGCCTATCGGGAGCTGCTGCTGCTGAAACACATGCAGCATGAGAATGTAGGCTGGGTCTGGGGCTGCTTTAGGGAAGGGTGGAAGGAGACAGGTCCCCCAGTGTGCTGGAGATGACCCAAAAGAATGCAGAGAGCTCAAGATAGGGACAGAAGAAGGAGCATTTCCTCCCTCCCCCTTCCTCATTTCATTATTTAAAAAAGTCAGGGGTGGGGGGGTGCCAGGACTTGCCCCACCACCCAAAACACTCTTTATAACCTTCCGAAGTAGGTTATAAAGAGCATTTTGGGTGGTGGACAAGCTCCCTGTCTCACTGTTATGAAGAAATGGGCACAGAGGAACTTTGTGATTCGTTCTAGATCTAAGAGATGGTGCCCGGATTCCTGGTTAAGGTTTCCACATAGACCCTGATAACAACAATTGATAGTACAGTGCCTAATCTATTTATTGTGCACATATAATGTGCCATATGCTAATAGCTTTGCCTATACAAACTTGCTTAATCTTCACAATAGCCCATGTGATAAGTAGGATTACCCGCATGAGCAGATGGGCCAAAGATGCAGAACAACTCACATGTTACATGGCTAGTCAGTTCAGAGCTGGGGTTTGAACTTGGGCAGTCTGACTCCAGGCCTCAGTGTGTAGCCATGTGGTTGTCCTGTCTGATGGAAACAGCTGGGGAAACTAGTGACTCGTGCTGGATCTGGCAACCAGGCTTTGCTCTGGGATACCGGGATTGGAAGGCAATGGTTAAAGTGATTTACTAACGTGCACATTTTAAGCCCCATTTTTCTTCACATCCTTTTCCTTGGCTTCTAGCCAGGGGTGGTCTTGCCTCTGGCTCTGAACCAGCCCTGTGGCAGGCAGGGAAGAATGGGGCAGAAGACCCAAGGTCAAGGGCAGGGTGCCTGCTAGCTAGAAGCCCCTTTCCTTGTGTCTCCTTGATTCTCTTCTCCACTTATAGTTCCCTGCTTGAGTTGAGAAAAGGCTTGTGTTGCTTGCCCTGATCACTGGATCTGGGGGCAATGAGCACAGGATGGTCACCTCCCTTGCTCCTCAGTCTGACCGTCCGTCGCTTACTTGCAAGCTCCTTCGCAATTGGGGGTATTCCTCTGTCCCTTTTACTGCTCCCCAAAAGGCTGGGAACCTGCCTTCTGCTGGAGATGGTGTTTTAGGAAAGGGTGGGTGGCCTTAATGTGCTTAGCTGGGGTCCTGGAAAGGGGAAGGGGAGGGACGCTGCCCTCACTGATGGCCTTCTCCCCAGGTCATCGGGCTCCTGGACGTCTTCACCCCAGCCACCTCCCTGCGCAACTTCCATGACTTGTGAGTTGGCCGGCACTGGGTTCCAGAGCATTTGCGATCTTCCTTGCCATTGGGAGCAAGATGGGGAGGGACTGGGTTCTATCTTCTCAGTAGGGGGGCTTTCTATCCTGGTCGTCCTTGTGCCTTTGGGCTTCTGAAATAGGATTCTCACCTGAGGGATTCTTTAAGCCAAGGGTAGAGAGAAAGGCAGGCAAGAAGAGGGGGGAAGGGCTTTGGGGTACTAGCCTGGTACAGAGCTGTCTGCTCAGACAGAATTGCCAGTCCTCACAGAATTGGCACCAACTCACCTGGCCATTCCCTAGGGCCCCAGGTGTGGATCTGGGCCTCGGGCCTTCTTCCTAGCATGAAGTGAGGATTAGGAGGCCTGGGCTGCCTCTGACTGATGGAGTGTTTGACAAAATAACACAGAACCATAAAATTTCATCACTGTGATAGTACAGTGCCTAATCTAAGATGTATGAACCTTTGGGAAGGTGAATTTTTTTTTTTCCAATCTTACTTCAAATGCAGCTGATGGTCTCTTTGTTAGCAATCTTTTAAATTTAATGTAATAATTTTGAATGGAATTTATAATGCCAGCTGCTGGGCTTAGCATTGGGAATTTAAAGTAGACTAGTCTCCCAGGTAGAATGGGGGTGCAGTTTCAAATGAATCCTAGCAGTAGGGTGGGTGGAATAGTGGAACTGAATGCTGCCTCAGGGGGCTTCACAAAGGAGGCAACATTTGAACTCAGTCCTGAAGGATGAGCAGAAGCATCCCTAGAGTTGAAGGGGCTGAAGACATCCTAGGTAGAGGGAATTGCATGAGCCTCATAATGCATGAAAGAGACAAGACTGAGCAATACTGACAAGTTGAGATGGTTAGTGGAGGCCAATGGCTACTTTGGCCCAGCTGATCCGGGCCTGGCCCCATAGGGGCCTCCAGTCTGTGGAGATTTGGAGCGGAGAGTTGATGTGGTGAGATCAGATTTTGGGGATGCACTCTGGTGGGAGCAAGCAAGGAGCAAGAATGGGAAAGTCTGGGCACTGGTGTTAGAGACCCAGACCTGGATCCAAACAGGGTAGAGGTGATGGGATGCCGAGAGCCAACTGGAGACCTTTCAGGAGGCAGGACTGAGGGAATGTTGTATTGGTGGGGTGCAGCAGCTGGGAGAGGTGGCATAGGTCAGGCCCCTACTTGGCAACAGGTGGAGGAAGAACACATCTTGAGAGAAAGAGAATGAATTCCATTTGCACACATCACTGTTGAAAAATTTACAAATATTCAAGTGTTTGATCAGCACTTGCCAATAAATCTGGACCTCAGGAGTGGAAGGTCTGGGCCTGGGATGTGGATTGGGCCTGAAGAATCATCCATGGATGCTAGCTGAAGTCCAGAAACAGGTTAGTTAGAACATGATACTGTTGATTGAGACAGCAGCATTAGAGAGAAGGTCCAGGAGGACGAGTAAAGGAAGAGATGAAAGTGCCTGTGCAGATGTAGAATCAGCAGAGAACCTTGAGGGAGTGACCGACGTTGCAAAAGGTCAAATATGAAGAAAGGGAGCTGTGGGTGTGTTTGTTGGACCATCATGGGTGACCTTGATCCAGGAAGTTTTGGTGAGAGGAGCAGATACTGGGTTGTTGGGACTGGGAGTTAAGGCGGTGGGGGCGGTAGGATCATTCTAGAAGTTTGGTGGGGGAGAGAAAAAGGGAAAGTGGGTGGTTTCTTGAAGAATTCAGTTCAGGGAGAATGGTTCTAGCACAGTGAGAAAACCAGCCAAGAAGAAAAAACCAGGGGCCACCTAGGAATGAAGGGGACACAGACCAGGGTAAGGTTGTATGTGAAACAGGGTCCTGGTTGGGGGTGGGGAGGCATTGAGATCAGGCAGAAGAAAACACATAAATGTCACTAGCTCATGGAGCTGGCTTCCACTATATCACCCCCTTTCAAAAAAATTACTTTTAAAATTTTTATATTTTTTCTTCTGGACTTTGCTGTTAACTGCCTTGAGTAACAGTTACGTTTTGCTGACCTGGACCGGTTTTGCAATCCCATGAGAGGATGCAATGGCTCAGTCACCTTCTTCTTCCTCCTGCCACCCTCCTAGAAATTGTTTCATTGTTTTCTTCTGGGGAGGGCCGACATTTTTTGCTTGTTTGTGGAGTCACACCAACCAGGCATGACCCTAGGAGAGCAAATATTTGGAGAGACCCAGAAGGAAATACTGCTAGATGTTTCTAACTCAGTTGTGGCTTTCTGTGAGAGAGCAAAGAGAGGGCACCTTTGAAGAGAGGAAACACGGCCCCATTTGGCTTTCCTGAGCATAATCCAGTTAAAACTCTGAGCTTGGCCAACTGGGTTGCCGCCGTGGTCAGGCTGGGAGCCAGGAACCAGGAGGGAGGCCCACATGGGGGTCTGGCTGCCTTTGGGGAGCTGGTTCTTTTCACATGCTGCAGGTGATCTCTCAGCCCCCTGTTCTGCCCCATACCCTCACCTCTCCTCTGACCCCAGTTTGAGGCTGGGTGAGACTGTTCAAGAAGTCTTCTTGCCTTGCAGCTACCTGGTGATGCCCTTCATGCAGACCGACCTGCAGAAGATCATGGGGATGGAGTTCAGTGAGGAAAAGATCCAGTACCTGGTGTATCAGATGCTTAAGGGTCTTAAGGTGGGTGGGGACTTGGATGAAGATGGGAGTGGCGGGGGGTCCCTTGGTACTGAGATCTGAAGTTTGGGAGAGGCCAGGTGTTGGGAACAAGAAGAGCACCTGTGACAGGGTGGAGGAGGGTTTGGAGCCAGCCTGAAATGCCTGGTGCTGACTTACTCTTCTCTCTCTCCCACGTAGTACATCCACTCAGCTGGGGTCATCCACAGGGTGAGTGTGCTCTTCTGTAGGAAGGCCTGCTGGGAAGAATTGCTGTGTTCCAGGGAACTTCTAGGGAAATGCTGCAAACAAAGCAAGCCCTGAGCTACGTGTCTCAGGCTCCAAGAATCAGGAGCATTTTAGAACAAAGTGGACCAACTCTTGGGGAGATGGATGCCCAGAGGGGCAGGGTGGCTGACTGGCATGCAGGGCAGTGGCAGCCCATCAAGCCAAGGCCCACTCTCTCCTCTCACTTAGGATCTGAAGCCAGGTAACCTCGCTGTGAATGAGGACTGTGAGCTGAAGGTGAGTGGGCCACAGGCGGGGTCAACCAGGGGTTGGGTGGGCCCCTCCATTCCAGGAACCCCTAAGCTGCTCCTGGAGCCTCCCCTCCTCAGCAAGCTCCTTCTCCCATGTCCACTGAGCCATAGATCTTGGATTTTGGGCTGGCACGGCCTGCAGACGTAGAGATGACTGGCTACGTGGTGACCCGCTGGTATCGGGCCCCAGAGGTGATCCTCAGCTGGATGCACTACAACCAGACCGGTCAGTGGTCAGCTGCCCAAGGAGGGGCTGGGGCTTTTCTCTGGCAGCTTGCCCGAGACCTTCTTGGTTACTCTGGGTTGACTGACTGCAGGGTCCTGCTCAGATGGTCCCGGTGACACCCTTTTCCCCCCCCTGCAGTGGACATCTGGTCTGTGGGCTGTATCATGGCAGAGATGCTGACTGGAAAGACTCTGTTCAAGGGGAAAGATTGTATCCTTTGCTGGAAGAGCCAAACTGTCAGAAAGTTCAGTCCTTCGATGGACACTTTGTTATTTAAATTTTTTTTTTTCTTGATGTGAAAGTGATTCATGTTCACTGTAGAAGTGTTACATGATGAATACTAGTCACCTGTCATTCCACCACCAGGTAGAAAACACTTTACGTTTGGGCACCTCACACACTGATTGAGCATCTGTCCCTGGGGAACTCACAGGGGGAGTTGGGGAGGCTGACAAGGAATTCCCTCATCAGATGATAACTGAGCGGGATGAGGGCCTGGAAGGCACCTGTCCAGGAGCATTTGTGTTGTGGGACTCTAGATCCAGCCTGGCAGGTGGAACTGTCTTCCAAAAACTTGAGTCCTGAGAGATGACCCTTCTCTCCTAAACACAGGAGTGGATTAGGCATGTGGAGAGCCACGCCAGTGGGGGTGATGGAGGGGTGCAGGAAGGGCAGCCTTAGAATCACCATCAAGACTGAGGCCCAGCCTTAACCCACTGCCAAGACCTGGACCAGCTGACCCAGATCCTGAAAGTGACCGGGGTCCCTGGTGCAGAGTTTGTGCAGAAGTTGAACGACAAAGCGGTGAGTGGCTTAGGTGTGCCAGAGGATGACCAGGGCCAGACGGGCTGCAGGTCTTATGGAGAAGGGTTCACTGGTGCCTTCCCCTGCCCGGGCAGGTACTCTTGCCTTCATTCCATTTTGGACTCTGACCTAACCCTCAGCCCTGCTCTTGGCTTTTCTGGAATCCCTGCTCCATACCCAAGGGCTACATCCCAAGGAACTGTCAGTTGGGAATTACTTCTTGCTTTCCTGTCTTCTAGGCCAAATCCTACATCCAGTCCCTGCCACAGAGCCCCAAGAAGGATTTCTCTCAGCTCTTCCCTCGCGCCAGCCCCCAGGGTAATCTTGGGACCTGCCCTCCCCAGGGCCTCAGCAACCTGGGAGTGGGGGCGGAGGCTCTTCCAGGCCTGGGTGTGAGACTCTCGTCTATTACTGCAGCCACAGACCTGCTGGAGAAGATTCTGGAGCTGGATGTGGACAAGCGCCTGACAGCCTCGCAGGCCCTCACCCACCCCTTCTTTGAACCCTTCCGGGACCCTGAGGAGGAGACAGAGGCCCAGCAGCCCTTCGATGATTCCTTAGAGCATGAGAAACTCACAGTGGACGAATGGAAGCGTAAGAGCAAGGCCTTGGGCTCTTTCCTCTCTCTGCCTGCAGGCAGCCTCTCTCACCTTCACCTCCTGCCTTTCTGCCCGCGGCTCAGTAGGCCCCACTGTCCTCCTGGAAACTCCTTTTCTCTGGGCAAGTACTGTCTCCTATGTGCATTTCTGTTTCTGCCTGCATCACACTGTGTCTGTGGGGGGGGGCTCTCTCGCCCTCACACCTCCTGACCCACCTTGAGCCACCCTGCCATCCTCAGAGCACATCTACAAGGAGGTCATGAGCTTCAGCCCCATTGCGCGGAAGGACTCACGGCGCCGGAGCGGCATGAAGCTGCAGTGACCCGTCCGGCCCGACCACTGACTAAGCCCAGGGACTGAACTGCCACGTGCCACCACCTGCTGCACACTGCCTCTAGGACCAATATTTATTTGTCACTACTGAAGTTTCAACTCTTCTTGGATTATAACCTTTCTAGCAGAGGACAGAAAGGCCCTTGTCCTTGTGTAGGAAACAGGCCTAGCAGATGCAGAATGCAAATATGTTGGTCTGGAGAAAATAGCTGTGATCATAACTCACCACATTAAAATTCCTGTCTGGGAAATCCCATGTGTGTGGGGTCCTTTCCTTACATCTGTAGTGGAGCTGAGAGGTGGGCTAAACTCGGGCAGGGTCTATAGCAATGTTGGCTTCCTTTGCTAAAAACTGTAACAAATTATTACAACTCAATGGCTAAAATAGCAAAATGTATTCTCTCACAGTTCTGAAGTCTAGGTGTTGGCAGGACTGTGTTCCTTCAGAAGGTTCTACAGAAGAGTTCCCCTTTGGCTCCAGTGGCTCCCAGCAATCTGGTGGTCTGTGGCTGGGAGTTGCTTCGCGCCTGTTTTTTCATCACCTTCTCCCACGTGTGGATCTCTGTCCTCTCCACTTTTTCTTCTTCTTCTTCTTTTTTTAAGATTTATTTATTTGTGCATGCAAGAGCTGGGATATAGGTCAGAGGTGTGGGGGGATGAGAGGATTCACCAGAGACAGAGTGGGAAACAGAACAGGCAGACTGACTGAAATACACTGCTGAGGGGAGCAATGGGCGAGACAGGAGAGGTCTGCTGTGCCATGTGGGTCACCTCCCTGTCGGGGATCGAACTGGTGCTGCAGCGGCTGCGGAAAGTGTCATTGGTTGCATCTTAACCTCTTGCGCCACCAGGGAGGCCCTCCTCTTCTTATAAGAATACCAGTCATTGAGTTTAGGGCCCACCTTAATCCAGTATGATTTCATCGCCATCCTTAATAGCTATATGTGCAAAAACTCTGCTTCTAAATAAGGTCCCTTAGTGAGGTTCTGGGTGAACATGAATTGGGGCAGGGGAGAGATAGACTTTTCAGTCCACTACAGATGGCCACAAGGAAGGGACTTCATCCTGGGCTGTTAAAGTGAGGGAGTGGCAGAGAGAGCTGCAGCTGGTGAGACATTGCATGAAAGTTATTTTGGGGGAGTGGTAAGCAGTGGAGACCTGTAACAATAGCAGGCTTGTTGACTGGGAGCCACAGAAGGCAGAGATGGACCTTTCCCAGACTTTATGGCAAACCACTCTGCTCCTTCTCCTGGGAATGGCACTCTCCCCAGAGCTTCTACCCAACAGTGGCTGTGAGTCTCCTTTTAGACTTGAAAAATCTTAGTAGAACAAATTCCCTTCTGAGGAACCAGGAGCCTGGCACTGGGCACAGTGAGTCTTATACTCCCCTGTGTGCCAGGACCTGGTTAAATCACAGCCTGGCATCAAAGCCCCTTACATTCTCACTGACCTCATCAACCCCCCACTGCCACCCATTTGCCTGATGCCAGTGTGGCCTGCAGTGAACACCAGTCCTGGGACGCTCCATGAGGTTCACCCCACACATTACCAGGCTAAAGGCTCTGATGAGCCCTGCAGTAAGGAGATCTGTTCAACACCTTTCAATCCAGAACTTCCCAGATGTACTTAACATAGGATTCCATTTTCCCCTAACAGTACACATAGGCCTCTTTGCACAGGGAGTGCAGGGTCCCAATACTGCTTCTACCCAGGAGGCCTGGAGCTTGGGCTTCTTTCAGAGTCCCTGCCTGGAAGGCCTTTCTTACTCCTCACATAGGAAAATCCCCTTCCAGACTGCCTCAAGGCTTTCCCCTAGCAAGTCATTCTCTGTCATGCTGCCTCAGAGATTAGGTAGCTTCCTCCCTCTGCCTCTCTGGGCAGCATTTACAGTGTGTGGTTCTGCCTTCCCCTCCCCAACGCCCATGTGAAACCCTGCTTGAAACAAATTTCTGTGCATGAATGAATAAATGACATCTCAGGTCATTCTGAGCCCTGACCACACCAGAAAGGTATCAAGGGCAGCAGAGAACATAGCAGGAGGAAGGAAGTAGTCCTGGCCTGCACCTTCGAGTTGATCCCCTGAAAACCTCCAGGCTCTCAGTCTCCCAGGTTTCTCTCCCCAGCATCCTGCAGTGTCCCTCCAGTCCATCCCCGCCCTACAATTAAGGGATGTTGATTCATCCCTTCCCTACAGTTATCTCAAGTCTAGGAAGTGACTCCAAAGGGTGGTAGATAAAGGTGGTGAGCAGGGAGGAGGGGGTTCGTGGATTCTGGCCTCATGCTATGGTACCTGACCGGTGTGACTGGAAATGAGTCCATTCTCAGGTTTGGTTAGGGCAGCAGGGTTGAGCTTGGGGAGTTGGGCTCAGCTGCTCTCATGGTTGGTTTGCAGGACCTTGGGCAGGATCCAGATCTCAGTGTAAGGTTGGGGTTTGCAGCAGAGCTCAAGAGGAGGATGCTGGGTACACTGAGGGTGGCAGTAGCTAAGCACAGGGCCCCTGGTGTTGCTGAAATTCTAGGATTCCCAGGTAGGGTTCTGCCTAGGGTAGCAGGACCATGGATGTGTAAGAACGCTATGGACTGAGACCTTGGGTTTGTGACTGACATATTTGGTTACCTACCCATCAGCCTTTCTCCTCTTGCTTGAAGGACTCACATTTTATTCAGGCTACAACTTGCTCTTCTCCAGCCCCAGATGGTTGCCATGATTGTTTTAAACCAAATAAGCTAATATTCTCAATGTGATTAGTTTAGGTCTCAGTTCTGGTGTGAGTGATTTTGGACTCAGTTCTGACCAACATGACATGGAAGAAGCCTAGGAAGGAAGGAGATCCAGGTGGGTTGCTCCTGTTACTTGCCTTGAAAATGGGTTTGTAAGCCTTGCAGCTGGCAGCCATTTTGTGACTATGAGGTAACAAAGCTAAGGATAAAAGTCCACTGAAGATGATAAATGAAAGGGTAGAAAGATTCTGAATCCGTGTACACATCAAGGGGGTGGTCTGGAGATGGCCTGCCTCCAGACTTCTTGGTATGTGAAATAAGTAAATAGTTTTGCAACTTAAAACTCTCATTCAGGGTTTCTCCTATATATAGGCCACCATTTCTCAACTGACAGCGTCTCAGTGGTTTTAAATACAGACTAGTGGTTTGAGGGGCTTTCCTCTTGTTGTGGGATATGTAAGATTCCAAATATTTTGCATAATTTCAAGAATTCCCACTAAAGACTTCTATCAAATTTGCTGCAGCCCAGCAGAAGAGGACCTTGAATTTAAAAGCTCCGGCTTGGCCCAGCCTGTTCTTTTTATCCTGCACCAGAAGAACAGCATCTCTTTCTAATCCCATTCTTTCCCTGTGTGCTATGTTATGGCAGTTAAATGTTGGACTCTGAAGACACAGTGCCACTTGCCGGCCATGTGACTTGGGCCTCAGTTTCCTCATCTGTAAAATGTGGACAATAATACTAAAGAGACTAATACAATATGAGCAAAGTGCTCCAAGCAGAGGCTGGCCCATAGGAAGCATCCACAAGCATCAAATATTCTTTATATGATTTTCACCACATCTTCTTCCCTCCTTGCTTCCTCCTTCTAGACAGCAATTTTCTCCACTCACCTGGGTGCCTTCATGTTAAATTTTCCCTCATATTCACTTAATTATCATCCAAGTTCTTTACATTCCTGCCAAGTTATCTTAAAGAGGAGTCCGTGTGTATCACCTCCATTTTCTCACCACCATTCTACCTAGTGAACACCCTACACCCTCACTCCTGCCTTCACCATTTACCCTTCTTCCAGAGACTCTCAGGTTCACCTCTGATCAACAAAGTCCCAGCACCCTCAAGCCATGCCTGCCACCCACCCCTTCTACAGGAGCCCCTCTGCCTCAGCGCTATCCTCCACCTGCACCTTCCAGTCCAGTTTCCTCACCCTGACCACAGATCATACTTCTTCCTGTCTCTAACATTGGCCAGAGAGCAAAGGCCCTATCCGGCTGCTCTTCCCTCTTCCCCAGCCTACCACCCCTGCAGCCCACCCTCTCTGGACCCTGGATCTGACTTCACCAGTGTTCTGTGTGATCCCCCAACTGGATTGCCCAGTCTTTTCCCACTCAACACTCCTAAACCAACTTTCTTCTTCCTCTGGACCCCACCACACACCACCCCCCCCCCCCAACCCACAAGGCCCTCCCTCTCTTGACTTGGCCAGGCCACCTTGCCGGATTCTCCCTGACTCCTTCACTTCCCTGTCCATGCCATGTCTACAGGTGATGTTCCCACAGCTCTTCCGTGTTGCCTCCTCCACGCCCGCCCCACCTGTGTCTTCACCATGGAGTCCACAATGATTTGCCTCCCTCTAGACCTTCCCTTTCTTATGTATTCTACCGGATTCTTCTTCCTTCATGCAGCATAAACGCCTCATCCTTCTGCTCAAAAGCCTCCTGTCAGCAGGACTAAGTGCCATAGGCTGCCTCCTGTCAGCTTCCATATTAAGAACCTGCCCAACTACAAGCTGCTCTTGGCTTACATTACAATTCTTGCATCTGCAGTCTCTTATGCAGGGTCGGGAGGAGCAGAGTGGAGTGGAAAGCAAGGGCTTTGCATCCAAAAAGATGTGGGCTTGAGAGAGAGACAGGAAGGGATTTAAGGAATTGCCCCACAAGACAGAGGGTGCTGGAAAGTCTGAAATCTTTAGGGCAGGCTGCAGGCTGCAGGCTAGAAACTCAGCAAGTATTTCTGTTACAGTCCTGAGGCAGAATTTCTTCTTTCTCAGAGAGACTTTGGCCTTTTTTCTTAAGGCCTTCAACTCACTGGATGAGGCCCATCCACATTATGGAGGGTAATCTGCTTTGCTGACAGTCAACTGATTGTCAGTGTTAATCATCTACAACACAGGTCTACAGCAGCCTCCAGAGTAGTGTTTAAAGAAATGGCTGCGACATAGCCTGGTCGAAGTGACCCACAAAATGAACCATCACACCATGTGTTTGGGGCAGGGTATTTTAATCCTCTAAGTCTCCTTTTCACTCTCAAAAGTGGAATAAATGAAGAGCCTGTGTTGTAGGAATGGGGTGGGGTAAGTTCATGCTGAACACACAGTAAATATGAGCTGCTTTTGCTATTGTTGCAGCTGTACCAGGAGGTGCTCAAAAACGTGTGTCAACACGACCACACTCTTGGGAATACCAGGAAGTATATGTCATTAACCAATGCTCTCCCAGTCTGGGTTGAGATGCAAAACATCACACAAAACATCACACAAAACATGGAGATGCACAGGGCTCATTCCCACCTGGTCCCCATCTAACAGACTGGTCCAGAGCCTTTAGTGCTTGTGAAAACTC